>NC_092874.1:412866485-413466485 GCF_028372415.1 Notamacropus eugenii
TTTCACCAAAGACCAACACTTTCCAAGGCTCCAACTTACCCGTCAGTATAAAAAGGCCAAGCTCTTCCTTGAAAGGATCAAAGTAACCTAAACCATTGAGTTCCAAAATGCTAAGATCATATGAAAATGGCTGAAGCAAACTTCCTGGTGATATTCACAAAGAAACAATAAAACCATGTTTTGGGGGAGTTGGGGAGGGGAGAATGTTGTCACAATCATCCAGGCATTTGGGTTAATTCTAAAGGCCTTTCCAACACTAACATTCCCTGATTTTCTGACCTAAGAGAAGATTAGATGGAAAAAAAAATCTCTTATTTGTGTGGCAGAAAGACTTATACAACCTCAATTACACATGTGACAGAAGAACCTTCTTTAGAATTCATTTTGTTGCTTTTTTTTTGTCTTAGGCCTAAGGATCTCTGGAATCACACCCAGAAGTCTGGTTCCCACAGCACCAAAAAACCCTGGGTTGATTTCATTTCCTTTTAAGCCAAAATAGATTTTCAAGATGCAATGGTTACAGTTTCAGGAATTGGGAACAAAAGGGGCAGTTTCCAGCCACCTGAATGGGGAGGACATGATACTCCAGAGGTAGACAGAAACTGGGCTTTTAGTAGAGATCTCTTGAGGGGGTCATTTGCTGAACATTACCTTGGTTTCCAGTATATCCATTATAAGTAGACACTTGAGTCTCATGGATAATTCCTTGAACAAAATCAAATTGAATTTATTTTATGAAAAATAAAAGTAAGACCAGTTTGACTTTGTAAATACCTTATCAGTCTAAAGAAAACTCCTTAGTATAAGGACCATTTTGGAGTTCTGTATACTTGTGCAGTACTTAAGAACCAGTAATACTAAAAGATCTGCATTTTTATCAAGGTGTATGTAGTCTTTTCAGTGAAAGAGATCCAACCCTTAGTAGAAAGAGGTGGTGAATTGCTTAAGTTCCAAAAGGTTCAGCAGCCAATAGAGAGCCTGATGTTAGGGAGACTTTCTGACCTTCATCAGAGGCTGGTCCTGGGACAACATACAGTCCATTAGCAGGTCTGTTCTTGGAGGCTTCCCTCCTCACATGTAGGCCTTGACAAAGCTTGTGCCCAGCCTTAAGGAAATTAAGATTACTGATGTGCCACTTTAAGACACTGAAGGAACACTGATGGGATTTCTACATTTTCTGAAGAAATTTCTAACTTACCATACAGGAGGTAGCTAAGTGACACAGTGGAGAGCACACTGAACTTGGAGTCAAGAAGGCTCATCTTCTGGAGTTCAAATCTGGCCTCAGACATTTACTTACTGTGAAACCTTAGGCAAGTCACCTACCCCTGTTTGCCTCTTTCCTCATCTGTAAAATGAGCTGGAGAAGAAAATGGCAAGTCACTCCAATCTCTTTGCCAAGAAAACCCCAAATGCTGTCACAAAGAGTTAGACACAACTGAAAATGACTGAATAACAACGAACCACTCAGGAATCATAGTATCGAAGATTTAGAGCCAGAGAGGTATTAGAGGCCACTGGATGTAACCCACTCCATTTACAGATGAAGAAATTGCCTGAGAGAAGTTGACTTCCCGGGGGAGGTAACATTGCTTAATAAATATTTTGAGGTAGGATTTAAACTCAGGTCTTGATAATAAGCACTCTATCTCCATGGAAAAGAACCTGCTAAGTATCAAATATGTTCATTATTGGAATTAAGGTTTTCCCATCTGAAGGGCTCTAAGAAATGGTCCCTTTCTCTGATATATCTATCATTGAAGAGGAACTTCTTAAATATTACCTAAGGTGGAGAATCAGGATATTGGCTAAAAGCTGCCAGTTCTTAGAATTCATTTCCTACAATTTACACTTGAAGACCTTCTTCCCTATTTTGTCCTTTCCTACTCTGACTGTAATGTTCTCTGTGAATATCTTTAATCTCTACAAGTATGCAAATGACCTGCCTTGTTCTTTTTTGGATCACATAAAAAGAAAGCCAAATATTTTTAAACTTTTTTTTTAAGTATGCAGGTGCTGATTACAGTTTGAGAGGGGAAGAAGGAGAATAAAATTATCTCTCTGTTCTACTCACCTCTCAAACCAACATGTCTGTGATATTTTTATGCTTACTGGAATAACATCACTGAACACTTATACAGGGCTTGATGATTTACAAAGTGTTCCCCAGTACTTTACTACACAAAGCCCTGTGAGGTAGCCAGAACTGCAACAATAATAAACAATAAGAATTTACATAGCATTTTTAAGGTTACCAAGCACTTTATACAGTTGATCCTCACAAAAACTATGAGAAATAGGTGCTATTATTATCCCCATTTTACAGATGAGGAATCTGAGGCAGACGAGATTAAGTGACTTCACCCGGCTAGTAAATGATTCAGTAATGGAGAGAGGACTAGGTCCAAAGTTTAATAATCTAATCTCTTTTTATTCTCAATAAGGAAACTGAGTCTCAGAACACACAGTCAATAGTAGAGCCAGAATTTGAGCCCAGGTCTTCTGAGTGCAAATCCAGATTCTACTACACTGCCATCATTCTCACTGAGATTCAAAAACTGAACAAGTCTCTTTCTTCACACTGCAAACATGCTTTTACACTCCCTGTGATGAGTATGAATTTTTCAGAATGCCTCTTTGATTCTACTATGACTTTCCTTACTAAGGTTTGCATCTACACTTGTTACATCATGTTTAGCCTTTGCTATTATGTACCTGCTTAGAGAACAGAACATGTCAGCCAGTATTAAGGGCGCAAAACAATTCCCCTTTGACAATGGCCATTATTGATGACTTACAAGGGGATCCTTTCAATCTGGTTATCCCTTACATTACTGTGTCAAAGGAGAAAATAATGATACACTGCACACAAGAATCACATTATACCCCTATAGAAAGGTCAACAATTTCAGGATCGTGACCAGTAATTTAATTTTCATTTGTATTTGTAGTTGTGCTTACCTTGTCAAACAATTCATTAAGAATTCCTCTGAAAATTTATGTATTTATTAACCACAGCTATACACATATAAATCTTAAAGTTAAAGCTGTGTTACTGTACTTTATACCTTCTGGGTAATAGCTATGTGGTCTCCATGCCCTTATCCCTTTATTCTTTGTGCCTAGGGCCACCTACTCCTAACACCTTGGGTTGTTTCAGTCTTATCTATGTCTGACTCTTCATGGATCCATTTGGGGTTTTCTTGGCAATGTTACTGGAATGGTTTGCCATTTCCTTCTCCAGCTCATTTTACAGATAAGAAACTGAAGCAAACAAGGTTAAATGACTTGCCCAGGGTCACACAGCTAAGGATCTGAAGCCAGATTTGACCTCATAAAGATGAGTCTTCCTGATTTCAAGCCCAGTGCTCTATCCACTGTGACACTTAACTGCCCCTAATGCCTGATAGGGGTGATGAAAGAACTAGATGATCCTGATCCAAAGAGTGCAGAATCTACTTACCTTTGTGATTATAGACTAGCCTTAACTTGTCCTTAACAAGTTCTAGATATTGGACTTGCATTTTCCTTGTTTTCCCATAAGTGGATCCCTATCTTGGTAGGGTATTCCTGTACCTCTGGGATTTTCTTCACCACTCTTACCAAGAACTGAATCCTTGTCCTGTGCCCAAATATACATGGTTCTATCCCCATTACCTGCTCTCAAACACAATAAAGGCTGACCTCCTCCCTGGGCCTCCCCTATGCCTACTACTTACCACTAAGCTCCCCTGAGGCTATGTTGTATAGAATGTGGAATTCAATTTTACTGACTGTGTGGCCCTTGACAAGTCACTTAACTTCTTTCAGCCTCAGTTTCCTCAAATGTAAAATGAGTATAATAATAGTATTCACTTCCCAAGGTTGTTGGGAGGATCAAATGAAATATTGTAAACCATTTTGCAAACTTTAAAATGTTATATAAATTCCTAATATTATTATTATTTATCACTATTATTTTTTATCACTGTTACCTTTCTGAGTCATTCAACACACACTTTATGCTCATTGCCTGGCTTTCCTGACCCAGCTACATCTTCTCCTAGACTTTTACCAAATGCTTGATATCAAAGTCCACAGATATTGTACACACCTGCACAGACCTCCTTCTGTTTCCCACCATTCAAGTATTGGGTCTGTCTGGGTCCCACTCCTCCTTGATCTGGCCCACCCAAAGTGACAAATCCTAGATCTGATATTTCAATACAACATATTCATGACCCAACTGATGAGTCATGGACAACTGTGTTTCAAATTGTTCTTAACCATAAAGCAGACGCAATATGAAAAATTCATAATGATTGGGAAAGAAATGGTATAAAGCACAGCTAGGCATATATTGAAAAAATGGCAATTTTTTGTGAGCCCCAGCAACCAACCATCATCAGTCTGTCTCTAGTCTGAAAGGAGCAAGTCATATCTTTTTGCTGTGCTTTCAGTCATTACTGATGATGAACAGGGACAAAGTGAGTGCAGCCTCATGCATGCCAACATGGTTGACACTCACCTACTAAGCCATAAATGGCAACAACGTGAGGGCTTCAGAGGATGAGTGACAAAAATTGAAGAAGCCTCTCCCTGTGCCTAGGTCTGCTGCTGATAGCATTCCAGTGCTTAAGTGGGTATGAGTAAGTAGTCAGGATCTATGGAAATCATATATGGTCCAACAGATGAGCCAGTTAGAGAAATAAAGAGGATAGGATCTAGAATTATTACCACCAAAAAACAGCAAGTCCAAAAGCAATTACTAGTTATTCAAAGTGTCCTGAGGGAGACACAGGAGATGGCATGAACTGGAGGCTCCAACCACCACCACTGCCTCAACCACCCTATCTCCTTGGCCCCAGGTGAAAACAGTTCAGGGCCCAGGGAACAAAAACTCAGGAAGCTATAGGCCCCACCTCCAAACACTGATCTTCCTTCTAGCCCAAGCCCTGCATATATCAAGGGGAGCAACCTTTGTGGAGGAGGAGTCTATAATCTCTATAACAATGAACACAAATGGCAGACTGCCATCTGACAGGTCCAAGAGCCCAAGGAATAGCAGAATCCCCCAGACCAGACCAGGACTCTTGCTTCTAGGTTGACCCTCAAACCCATCATCTAGAGGAGCATCCCTAGTATTGAAGCCTAGTATTGACCACTGCCTCTGCAAAATGTTGCATCCCCTTCCTTTTCAGCAGCCATAGTATGTGAAGAAAAGAAAGTTCTCACAACCAAGTTCCTTGGCATTGTCAAATGATTCAACATCAGAAATGCATGTTGTTTTATCAAAGGAAATGACATTAAAGAAGATGTATTACCATCCTCTTTGTCATTGTACTCTAAGGTCCTTGGCAACTTATCACCTTACAGCTGAAACTTCCTACATGCATTATTGTCTCTGCCCTCAACCCCCTTCAAATGGGAGCTTCTTGAGAGCAAGGATCATCTTGTTTTCATGTGTGCATTCCTAGTGTTTGTACACAAAAATGTTTTTTGTTTCTTCATTCATTCATTCAACTGAACTCAGAAGCAGTTTCACAACTCTTGGATTTTAACCCTTCAGGTAGTTATAAGAGAAAAGGCAGATGGACAATTCTTGTAGTTTTCAGTGAGCATGATTGAATCAGACAGTCAGTCCACAAGCATTTTTTAATTACTTACTATATGTTAGTCCAGACCTGCACAACATGGCAGTAGGTGGCCAAAATTAAAATAGGCTTAATTTCTTCAGGCTGTACATAGGCTTTTAGTGGCTCACTTTCCAAGTAAAATTATAATTAATGATTGAACTGTTTTTCAAATAAACCATAGTTTAAAAAGGAAAATTTCAATTAATATCAATTAACTATAATTATTAAGATTTTTATTTATCATGAAATCACATTAATGTTCAAAAAATTTACATTACTAAGCAGGACATAATCTAGAAACTGCAATCGGCAAACATTTCTTTATGAAGTCACCTCAGTAAAAGACTTCCCAACAGCAGCAATTTCTCTAAAAATCTGAAAACTAACCTTAATAGTCACATTTTCTGAGTTTACTTTCTTGAAAAACCTTTGTTCTTTACTGAAGTTTTTCAAAATTTTGGATGCTTTAATTTGCTTTTCATTGATTTCCAATTTGCTTAAGTCAGGATGTTTTGATTTGACATGGCTACAAAGACTGTATTCCTTGTCAGCTATTACTTCTTGACATCAAGGCACAATATTTTGTCTCTCATGTAAGTAAACAAGTGTCTATTTGTCCACTCTGGATTAAACACTCTATGTTCTGATTCGATCTTCTGTTTCTTTTTATCACCCATTTTACAAAGTCACCCCAAAAACTTTAATGTCAGAATTAAAAAATCTCCGCAGCAACTACTCCCATGCAAAGAAATATTGAACTGAGTGTCTGACCTTGGAAAGAGGGTCAGACACTCATGTAACTTGGAGGGTGTCCATAGAGCAAAAGAGAAGTCCTCACGCTGTTGCAGCTTATGGCATAGCG
Source organism: Notamacropus eugenii (assembly GCF_028372415.1). NCBI lineage: Eukaryota > Metazoa > Chordata > Mammalia > Diprotodontia > Macropodidae > Notamacropus > Notamacropus eugenii. The sequence continues at coordinate 412,872,963 of NC_092874.1, forward strand.
GGTGGGTGTCAACCATGTTGGCATGTGGCTACATTCACTTTGTCCCTGTTCAATGCCAGTAATTACTGAAAGCAGAGCAAAAAGATATGACTCTCACTCCTTTCAGACTAGAGACTGACTGATGATGGTTAGTTGCCAGGTGTCACCTAACAAACAGGCAAGAGTGCGCAGTGGCAACCTCCCCACCAAGTTACATGATGGGCACAATAGTGACTAGTGGAAGGCAGGGTAAGCAGGGCATGGACAAAGCACTGGTTACATCTTTAGTTTCTTTCATATCCTCTACATTTTTCACAGCCACCCAAAATCCTTTAGCAGGCCATATATCCTGCAGGCCTGTGTTAGGCATTGGGCTAAGTGCTAAGGATTAGAAGGAGAAAAAAAAACAAAGTCCCTGCCCTTGAGGAACTTACATTCAAACAGGAGACGATGCCCATGCAAACAGTCAGGTATGTATAAGGCAGATACAGTGTAAATGCAAATACAGTGTAGGTCATGTGCTTTGTCTAGGAATTTTTGTATTTAAGAAATACCACTAAGCTAGTTCAAGGCTGCCTGAGCCTATGCTAGTTATTATACTTTGTTCTTGATTCCTGTGATCCTGAATAAGCTATGGAAGTAAATTGTGTAAGATTTGTGAGATTGTGAGATTGTCTCCATAATGCCATAATACATGATTAGGGCCCATTGAAATGAAATATAGACTTCCAGGTCATATGAGCAACAAGATGGCAGCATAGATATTTTCTCCAATTCTGTGACCTCTTACAAACAGAAAAAACCTCTTCAAAACAGAAATTATGTCCCCAATATAAATGATCTTCAGTTTCTTCCATGATCTAGAACACCCAGAATCCAAAAGAATGTTTAAAAAAATCCCAAACCCAGGACCACTGATCCTGAGCTCATTTAACAATCCTCCATTATCTCCCATACTACCTTCTCCAAGGCCACGTTAACATATCCAAGAATACAACACCATAGGCTCCAAAGGCTTATATCAAAAGTCACCCTGACATTCTTTCCTCCCCTTTTCCCCCTTCTACCTTTTTCTAGTACTATAATGATCCTGGATCCAGGCTGTAGAAGTTTTCTCCAGCTTTGACAGTTGGCTCGGCTACAGACTTTCAGGAGCAATAGCCTACCTGGGACTACAATCTGGAAATGTCAGTGCAGCAAAGATTTAAACTGTATGTTCCAGCAGACGGAATTGCTGATACTGGGGGAAGCATTCTCTGAACTGGCAAAGCCAGCAGTTCCAAACTGCCATTGCTGGGTCAGAAAACTAAAAACAGAGGGAGTAGGACAGGTCATCAGGACATGACACAATGCATGTGGGGATCTGTGCCTTACTCCAAGTCAACAGTACAACATCCAGCTCAGACCAGTCTGACTACTCAAAAGTCAGTTGGGGCATAGACTTAGAATGGCGAATTGTGAATTGCCCAGTGTGAGAGAAGGCTGAGATGCTTTGAGATCCGGCCCCCAAGGAAACCACAGTCCAGGGGAAGGGGCTAGGAAGTGAACAATAAGGAAAATAAAGTTCACAGGAGGAGAAGACTGAAAGGACCAACCATCTCAGAAAAATGAAATTTCAAAGACCTTGAACATAAATAGATAAGTCAACAGGAAAAATAGTAACAGAAGGAAATATGGCCTCTAGAGCTAGGGAACAAGTTCAAGCATCAATTTTTTTAAATACTACAAAATAAAGAAAAATGATTCAACATTTAATGTGACAGAGAACTCCATGGAATTTTAGGAGAATATGAAACCACAAAACACTGTTCTTGAGTGATTTAAAAGAGAAATGTGAATTATGAGAGCAGAATTTATGTTCTACATAGCAAAAGACATGAGCAGAATAGAAAAACTTCAATCTGCAATGTCAAACTTCACCAAAGAAACAGGAGAGAGAATAATAGATTGGGAATGCAAAAACACAGACACCAAGGACAACCTAGAAAAAAGAGAAGCAAAAACATTATGCAGATAAAACATACAGATCTCAAAGAAAGCATATGTATAGAGACAAATTAAAGATCACACAACTCCCAGAAGGACATGACAAGATAAAAAACCTTAACATCATAATGAAGGAAATAATAGAATTGTCCAGAATTTCTAAACATAGAAATAAAATCTCAATTGAAAGAATTCACAGATTGCCTTCAGAAAAAAATCCTGCAAAGTCCAAGACATATAGAGGTTGAATTTAACAATTCATTTCAGAAACAATATCAGGTGAAACAATTTGTTTTGTCAAATAGAAAGGAAAGAACATTTGAATAACGTAAGACTATTCCACACCCGCTATACAAAAATAAGAAAATAGAAAAAGAATAGAATGCAGCCCAGGGTGATGTATCCTGAGCTTAACCATATTGGACAAAATAAAGAAAATCAGAACTGAAGAAATTATTTACTTCTCTAACACCCCAAACAACAGAATTGCAAGAGAAGTGAATAAAGTCAGAAAGCAAGAGTGACAACAGAAAGACTAGTAAGAGATTTCTTTCTAAGCTACACGAGGAGGCAGGAGTGAAGGCAGAAATCTGGTAGAGGTAACAGTAAAGACCTGAACAGGGACCACCATGGACAGAATTTGGTGATGCCCTGCCTACAGGTGAATGCTTCTTTTGTGGAATTACATTACAACATGAGAGTGTACATAGAAGGGAAGAAGGGGAGGAGGGGGGCAGAGGAGTGAGTGATGTGCCTGAGTCAAATCAAGGACTGGCAATTAAGGGAAAGTGACTTCTGTAGTCTCAGAAAAAGAAGATCCTATGGAAGAATGGGTGACGAGGAAGGAAAGATTGAAAAGGTGGGGAAAAGGAAAGGCCATGGAAGTGGAAGAAGGTTCCACTGATGAATGTTTTTCTTTTTCTTGTTAGATGACAAGATAAGACCCGGGGATTTGGAGACTGAAAAGTCCTGGGAAATGGGAAGTTGGAACACCTGTCGGCAACCGGCACCTGAAGAAGTGGGAGAACAGAGACATAGGGAGGAAATTTCCAAGCAAATGAAGAGAAAAATAGTCAACAAGGGAGAAAATAGGTCAGTGAGTAAGGAGTGGTGGGGGGTGAATACCATAAGAAAGTGTCCTCTCAGACCCCTTTAATAACTGGCATTTTTCTACAAGTAAGCCACAACAGAAAAGAGAAATTCATAAGAGTAAGCACTATGATGCAGTGGCAGAAAGCATCTTAAGGGCAGAACCTAGAATAGATGCTTTGGATGTTTTGATTGGATAATGAATACAGAAAAAAAAGTGAGAGAATAGATAATTATAGGTGCCACAAATCAAAAAATAAGAAACAGAAACAGATGAATAATGAATATAGTGAGAAAAATCCTTTTTGTAAAAGAGTACAAAAATGAAATTTAAAAATTAATGAACAAGACTAACTAAAGGAAAGGAGAAGGGGAATCTACTTGACTGAGTGGGAAAAAAAGGGGAAAGAAACGTATAACTATAAAAGCAGGAGAGAGGAACAAATAAAACTCTAAAGGGAAAAGAGTAATACAGAAGAAAAGGGGATCAGGGCAAGGGAAAGAGAGACTTTGAGAACCAGATCTCTTTAAAAAAAGATTCAAGTAAAGAAATTGAAGGAACAAAATACTGTGTTTATAGCAGAAGGGAAAATTATAGCTTGAAAAAATTTTTTTAGAGACAGATGGAGGAAAATATAATCCTAACTCTTAAAACATTAAATGAGAATGAATTAAATAATTCAATAAAATTTAAAATGTGGCAGACTGAATAGGAAACAAAACCCTACAATGTGTTGCTTACAGGAAATGCATTTAAAAAAGAAAGAAGTACATAAAATAAAACTGAGGGGATGAAAAAAAATTTACTGTACATCAGGTGAATCCAAAACAAGCAGTAGTTGCCTTCATGCTCTCATACAAAACAAAAGCAAAAATTAAATGAGATAAACAAGGAAATTACAGTGTGGTGAAAAGAGCTATAAACAACAAACTAATATCAGTAATCAATTTATATACTCCAAAAGCCTTAGCATTCAAATTCATAAAGGAAATTTTATCTGACTTTCAAGAAAACATAAACAGTAACACAATAATGACAGGAAACTTGAATATTCCTTTATCAGTTTTGGATAAGTCCAACAGAAAGACAAACAAAAGTAAAAATACAGAACTGAGAAAATTTCTAGATAAATTAGAATGAAAAGATTTATGGTACCTTCTAAATGACACAGCAAAAAAATATATACTTCTTTCTTTGTACCACATGGAACTTTTACAAAAAATTACCCATGTGTTAGAGCACAAAAATACTGTAAACAAATGTAAAAAGACAAAAATAGTTAATACATCCTCTACAGAAAAGCAATATAAAGAGAGGAATATTGAGTTTCCCGATGAACAAGGGTACAACTAAAAGGTTACTTGGATAAATCCTTATTTCTCTCCTGGCTGCACTACTGTGGGACATCTCTGAGTTCACCCTGCCTCAGGAAACTCATTAAGGAAAGCCTCATCATCCTCCAAGATCCCGTCAGCCTTGGTACTTCACCTCATCTTTATCTTCTGTCTCTCTGTCCCTCTGACTCCCTTGGGAGTCATGAACTCCAGAACCTCCAGTTAAACAGGGAATTCAGCTGAGGACTTTTTTATTTCTCACCTGAGAACACTACCCTGAGACTTTTCTGACTTCTCTACCATGCCCTTTAGTCAGGTATCTTCCTTGCCCCCCAATTTCCATCTTCCTTTTGTGTGTTGTCTTCTCCCATCAGAGTGTAAATTCCTTGATAGCAGGAACAGTCTTCCTTCCTTTCTTCCTTTTTCTTTGTTTTTGTTTCTTTTCTTTCTTTTGTATTTGTATCCCGGTACTTAGCACAGTCCCTGGCACATAGGAGGTATGTAAAATAAATGTTCATTGACTATAACTATGATTAAATTTAGATAGACCACACCACTAGACTGCCCTTTGCAAAGGGATAAACATAAAGAATAGAGGTCACTGGCTCTCTAAAATCCACAGAGAGTCTGATATTTTCTTCAAGGGTATTCCGATAATAGCTGGAGTGTATCACCATTGGGATGTATGAGCATCGAGTATTCCCTGTATCTTCATCATCATCACTGGTTGGTAAATAAATAGGCAGCAGCACTTCTAGGTGGTTAAAGCAATAAAATACTACTGAAAGTGACAGAAACTGTCCTAAGCTACTTCTCTGGATCTCCTTCTGGCTAAGTATTTGATTATTTCACTTTATAGTAGATCTTTGAGGTGCTTTCAGGAGCAGAGTGATTGTTGGCTTGGCATCCATCTGTTAAATAATCAGTTATTGACTGATTAGAAATAAACAGTTGTTCTTCCACCAATTATTTTTGCTACCAGTAGCTACAATGGGGTTCTTTCCCTTCTTTCTCTCTTTTTTTTTTTCATTTTATTCATGCAGAACAATATCTTTTCCCCAAAATTTACATTTTGTATCACTGTCTCTCAAAGGCTATGCTTGCGGAGAATACACTATGCAGTGTCACACCAAACTGGAAAAACTTTGATCATAGACCCAGTGATATAGTCTTTTTGAGAACCTACCTGTCTTGGTTTGTAAGCTATTATCACCAGGTTGACCACAAAATAATGAAGATTTTTGCTTCACAAATTCTTGAAGACTATTTAATTCAGTTCACCCGACATCATTAAGCGGTTACTACATTTGAGGTGCTGGGAACATAAAGACGAGTAGTTCCTGACTGTCTTCAAAGAACTTGGAGAAGTGGGAGTGTATAACTTCTGAAAAGAAAATTAAATATTAAACACATATGCAAATAAATAAAAATAATTCTCATGGAGGGAGAGCATGAATCAGTGGGAACTTCAGGAAATACTATGCATAGGAAATAGCACTTAGGTTAACTAAACCATGAAAGCAATTCTAAGGAGCAGAAGGGCAGAGAATATTCCAGGTATACAGGACAGCATGAACAAAGATTCTAGAGGGGTGCTATCTGTTCAAAAGTTTTTGTAGCTGTATTGTATGTGCAATAATTACAAAAAAATAAAAAGAAACCTGTATATCCGATTTTGTGAGAATGTTTAAATAAATTACAAGACTTTCATGTATTGGAATATTACTAGGATGTGAAGATAGATTGTTATGAAATGTTATAGAAAAAAAGCAGTACCAGAAGAATGGGAAGTACACTATAGCTACATAAAAGAAAAAAATGAATGAGAATGAATGAATAATCAATCAATAAGCATTTATTAAAAACCTACTATTTGCCAGGTGCTGTGCTAAACTGTGAGAGCAAAGAATCCTAAAAAAAATTTGGAAGGAAAGACTAAAAATTTGATTCTTTATGTGTTGAAATCAATTCACTTAAATATAGTTATTGAATATGTTTACTTGATTGTATTGTCTATCAAAGTTAAATTTTTAATGAAATATTTAATAAGATAAAAGATAACAAAGGAATATCCACACTAACAAAACTGCAGACCTTGGAAGTATAATACTCCAATATTGAATGAGAGCCCCAATTTCTGCTCTAGATGAAACATTTCTGTACAAGAACTTGTGTGAATTTTGTACATGTCCTTCTGAAATCCCATACAAGGTGTCCATCCAATATTCTGGTAGCCTTCCTCTGTGTCTCTTGATGGATACCAATGGAGAACACAAGTGTGGGATCTCCCTCCATTGATACAGACTTCAGTCCTTCTATGCTTTAATAGATGCCCTTTGGGAACTGCTGAGGTGGAAAAATTCATCACCCCTCTGCTGACAGCACTAAACTTAACTAAACTGGTCCTCAACTGACAGAGAGTCTGTCCTTGGGCCCATTTTTAGGATCATAGAGTGATAAATTTAGAGCTAGAAGGGATCTTAGAGATCATTTAGTGAACTCCCTTATTTTATAGAATGAGGAACTGGGGTCCTTGGAATTTAATGGACTTACTCAAGATAACACATGCGACAAACAAGGGAATGAAGGTTTGAACCCAATTCCTCACACTTGGTTTCTTTACTACTCCACTTGAAAACTTTCCAATTTGTTAGGACCTGCTGAAGCCTATGCAATGTTGACAGAGTGGCTGAAAATCTTAGGTCACTTCCCTACCATGAGAAGTTAGTAAAGTAGTTATCAAAGTTGAGTGAAATTTCAAAATGCTGTGCTATGATCAATTGCTAACATTACATGCAGGCTACAGATGGTAAGAAAAAGCAAGTGATTAAAAGTTGGATTCAGAAAGAAGGATGATTTGATCTAGACTGGAAGAGAGGCAATGGGCAGTTAGAAAAAAAATGCATAAGATAATGAGAGGTTGGCCACTCAGAAAAGACATGAAAATCTATAGTGGTCACTGGGAGGAATTTCTCCAGAAGGATGGAAAATACCATAACAAATGTTTATTGAATGGAATTAATGGCCCCTGCTAGAATGCCTCCATTTTCCTAAACCTTTTAAAAATCAATTCTGATGCCACCTCTTCTATGAAGTCTTCCTTTATTGAAGGCAGTAGAGTATAAGGGGATGAGCAGTGGCTTAGGTGTCAGAAGACGTGAATTCAAATTTCCAACTCTGATGCTAATCTGTGACCTTTGACAACTCACTGATATCTTTTGACTATTTGTAAAATGAGGAAATTAGACTAGGTCTCTAAGGTCCTACCTAACTCTAAATCTGTGATTTTGTGACGCTAAGGATGCAAACTTGGGTGAATGGAAGTATGATTACAGGAGCATTTCTCAGAAATGTGGAAGGTTGGAATAACGACTGTCTTAAGTAGGAGGTGATTGTTTTTGGACATGTGGAGTTTGAAGTACCTGCATCATTTAGGCGGGCATGTTCAACAGGCAGTTGGTGATTCAGTTAAGTGACAGGAGGGATAAATATGTATATTTGGGACTTAACCACAATAACTATGGAAGACATATACCTTACTAACCATATTCAACCCAAAGATGATGGGAGATGGACTATCAAATGACAAGGAAACTTTATGAGCCTTATGAATATATGTGTGCAGATACTTAGTAAATGTTTTTTATTGATCTGCAAGCAATACAACTCAAGGTGTGAAATAAAGTTTTTAATTGTTGCTCATTAAATACGTGTTTAAACATTTAATGCATCTTTAAACATTAAACAAAAATGTTGACCTCTGGTTTCATATGCCATTCCAGATTAACATGTACCTTCCAGTCTTAGGGAGTTGCCTTGGGCACTGAGAAGCTAAGTCTTCAATGTCTTATTCTCAGAGGCAGAGTTAAACTCAGGTGTTCCCTAAGCCAAAGTCAGTTCTGTATTCACTGTGCCAACATGCCTTTCTTTTAAATGTGTGCATGGTCTTTAATGATCCTTTGAGAGCAGTAGTTTTCATGCAAATGCTTCCATGTTATAGTGCTCCATTGACTCTAATAAACAAAGCTCTGTCGGATATATTTCCTAGAATCATAGAAAGTTAGAGCTAGAAGTGACTTTGGAAATCACTCAGTACAACCTCCTTATACATTCAAGGAAAGAAATCAAAAGAAGTCAAATGACTTGCCCAAGACATGGCTAGTTAGTGTTAGAGCTGGGGTCTCCTAACTTCTAGTTATCAACTCCAAGTCCAGTGCTCTTACTACACTACACTGCCTCCTATTGTGTTTGGAGCTGGATGAACAATTCCAAATCTCCAGTCTGGGTGACAATGAAGAAATTAAAATATTGCTGATGTTTAGTGGGATCATATGATTCTACTAGGAGTTTTTAATGTATTAACTGAACTCTAGAAACATTAGTTGACCTTCCCATCACCACTTCCACATTATTTTCATTTCATTCAAAATTTTGATGGATCTTACAATGTGGGTAATCTCTTTGACAGTATAAATTGCAACCTATCTATGCCTTTTGTATACTGTGTAAATCTTAGCCATATCCTTCCAAGACCTCTATATAAGACTTTGGTAGGGGACAAGATCTCTCGACACTTCATGTTTACCAGTGAAGTAAACAGGCAATCTACCACTTATACCTTGCTCTCCATAGGGTGGTCCACTTCCTATCCCAATCATGGCCTTTCTATTACAGTATGCTTCTCCAATTCTTTTTCATTTATACAGTGCAGCCTACTCATATATATCATATACCTCTCCCTTGTTTGTTAGGTGACTAATAACTTTGGAGACTAATATTCCTTATTCCAAACCATGGTGCATCATTGGAAAATACTAATGTTAAAAAAAAAAAAAGATGAAACTGTTTCAGGGGGGGAAATGGTTTAATTAAAAGAACTCTGCATCTTCCCAAAAACAATCTAGGGCATATCCTTCATACTATTCAATTCTGCAGCAAAACTAGTCAATAAGCATTTATTAAATGTGTCATTGTGTTGAAACTGGGGAATACAAGAAAGGAAGAAGCTCAAACTATATGCAGTCCCTGCAGTTAAGAAGCTCAGTCTAATGAATTGGAAAACATATAGACTGTTATGTACAAATGAGATATGCCAGCTAAGTTGGAATAATCTTAGAGGAAAGACCCTAACACTAAAGTTTCTTGCAGAATATGAGACTTTTTAGCTGAGACCCAAAGGAAGCCAAGGAAGTCGGAAGAGAGAGAATTCCAGGGCTGGGTAACAGTCAGCAAAAATGCACAGAGTGGGGAGATAAAGAGGTCAAGTCTAAAGAACCACAAAATGAGTAATGTCATTGGATCAGAGTACCTGGCACATAGTAGGCACTTAATAGATGCTAGTTGAACAACTGTGTAATATTAATAGCTGAAACACTTTAATATTTTAGGAAATGAGACTCAGAGCCCAAGGTCAATCAAGCTAATAAGTGACTGGTTGGGCTGGTGAGTAAACTCAAGTTTACCAAGTCCTGTGTACTTTCCTTTATGCCCTTACACTTTTTGTGTAATAGAAAGAGCCCTGGATTAAGAAAAAGAAGTTAAATGGCTTAGTCGTGACTCTGCCACTTATGACTTCTGTCTGACTTTTCACAAGAGATTTTTACTCTCTGAGCCTTGGTTCCATCTTTAAAATGAGTTTAATAAGCCCTCTACATTACAAGATCATGGTAAGCATCAAATAAGATACTGTATGTAAAAATACTTGGAAACTGGGCTCTAGAGAAGAGTTATTCTGTCTAAATTCATATGCTAAGTTGGTGGAATAGCCAGCTTCAGAATCCAAGACTCTTAACTCCTAGCCTATTGCTATAGGCCATTTCCAAGAATATCTGCTCCCCATTCCTGCTCTACCCCACCCTGCTGCTATCTGCTCCTGCCTGGGCCTGCTCACCACTCCTGACCCAACTACTCTTTTATCTCTCCTTCCAGTCCCTACTCTGGCAAAAAAAAAAAAAATACTCTGGATAACCCAAAGAAACAGATGGACAGGAGCCTGATAGGCGGGCTTCCACACCTAAAGGCTCAAAATATATATTATCATGTTTTTGAAATATTCTTGAAGTTTGTTATTTTGGTTAGTAAATGGAAGAAAAATTATTCTAAGACAATCTAGAAAATTCTCAATCCATGAAAGTTCTCCAGTGCTCAAATAAATGTTAACTCATTGGGTCTTCCCTCTATGAAAAGAAAAGAAAAATATGTGTATATATGCACACACATATACAAATGTATATTTGTGTATATACACACATGTGTATAGATACATATATGTGTAATGTTTAATATTTTCAAAAGCACTTTTCTCCTTCTAGCCCTTTGAGATAGCTACTCTAAGTACTATATTATTCTCGTTTTGTAGATTAGGAAAAGGAAGCTTAAAGAGATATAATTACTTTCCCAAGTTCACATTATTAGTAAGAACAGGAGGCAGAATTTGAATCCAGGTTTCTTCCTACTCCAAGTCCACTGTCAGAATTTAGGTCAGGTTCATTTCATTTCTAAATCTCAGATCCTAATACTGTCTAGAACTAGGGTCTCTAATCATGATTGACAGTCAACAACCCCAATTTACTCCCTCATTCTCAGGGTTATAGTTTCAGACCATGTTTCAGCATTTCTCAGGGAAGAGTGTATTACTGAAGGCTACTATATTTGGAAGCTCATACCCCTCACTGTAAACTCCAGAGAGGACTTCGCTGTCATAAGCCCTCCCTGGGAAAGCTCCAGGGTTCAGGTGACAGGAATCTTGTGAAATGGAGGATAGGTAGTAAGTTGACTCGATAAGGTGAACTTCATTAGTTGTACTACTAATAATAATGGTGATGACAGTTTTCATTTAACTTCACACACACACACACACACACACACACACACACACACACACACACACACACACACACACACCTGTATTTCTCCCTGACAGTGAGACAAGAGAAGGGAGGGCTCTTCTCTCTGGCTTAGACCTAGATAAGTCATTGAAGTGGAGTTTTTAGAAGTTCTCCACACTTAGTTCTCAGCTGAAAAACAGATCAGTAAGGCAGCGGGAACCTGTTGGACCCCTATTTTGATCTGAGGAAGGAAGGGATATCACATGCACCAACAGATAGGGACTCAAAAATTCAAAACTAGTTCTCTACCCAAAATGTGTAATAACCTCCTTCCCTTGCATGAGGCTATCCTCACTGCAATTTCCTGGCCTGATGTTATCAGTCACTTTGCTTCTGGGGCCCAGGTAGCATGTTTATAATCCCCAGAATAGATGAAAACTAAATAGCTGTTAAGTTAAAAAAATCAAAACAGGAGCATTCCAAGGAAGGTCAGTGAGGCAAAAGGTGATCAAAGCCCCCCAAAATCATATATGATGAAAGCATGACAGTAGACAGGAGTCATGAATCACCAGATATGGTTTTTGACTTGGAGCAAATAAAATAAAAGGAACAACTCATTAAGAAGATGTGCTAATACCTGAAAAGAATGTCTTCAGATGAAACCAGTTTTTTGTATCCTGAATATATCATGAAGGTACTTGAAAAGCCAGCTGTCACAGAATGGCTTCCTGAGTGCAGTCAAGTGAACCACTGACTCACTTAACCTGGGTCCTGAATGTATAGTCATACAAAATGGTATAGTTGGAAAATCCTTCAAAGGTCTTATGTCCCAACACGTCATTTCACAGATAAGGAGACTGAGGCCTAAGAAGGTCAAATGACTTGCTCAAGGTTACACAGCAAATAAATAGAAACTGAACCCACATGTTCCATCTCTTACTCTACTGCTCCTTCCACTATGCTATGCTTCCACACATATGTGTGTATATATATAGTATGCATATATATAAATATATATACACATACATGTATATAGGTACACGTATATGAAAAGCCAAAATAGACTATATGACACACTTAGTAATATGCATTATTAGCATTTTCTCCATCATTTTAAGTCTAGGCAATCAGCAAAACAATAGATGAATCCTGATTTGTAGCTTTGCTAATTTCCAAGTTGTTAAAGGCTCTCAGAGGAAATTTAACAATCAGTTCTTTCAAGCCAGTATGAGCTGATTCTAGCATATCCCTGATATGATCCTCCTAAGGTAGTTGAGTTTTTTGATGAAAAGTTATTTCTAGAATAATATTAGCTTTAACTGAATTCAATTCAATTCAGTATCCATTTATTAAGTACCTACTACTCGAGAGGCAGCATTTCATGGTGGATGGAGGTGATCCTTGAATGAGAAAGACCTAAGCTTAGGGTCCTGCTACTAACATATGCTACCAGTATGTAACTTAGGGTTCAAGCTGGAATCATTTGCATAAGGCCCTGCTCATTGGTGGAGAAGTTACTGGTTCAAGCTCCATGCCTGTGTGAGGGGAGAAGTTGGTGTGAGAGCTTGGGAGAAGAGAGACCTTCCTTTCTGCTTCAAGAGAGAACGCATGTGGTCCCTGCTTGTCTTCGGAAAGAAATGCAAAGAGAAAGAGGGAGAGAGAGAAATAGGAGATACAGAGAGACAAAGAGACCAAGACATGCACGTGCGCACACACACACACACACACACACACACACACACACACACAGAAAGACAGAGAGACTTTGAAAGACATTTATGTCTTCCAGTTCTCCTTCCCCCAACATATCCCTGATTTTCAGCTTTCATTCCTAGAGACATTGGAAATTTTACCCTTAAGTGAGATTGGGAACTCTTGAGATGTTCAACTCCTGGTGGAAGAACTCATTCATTGTCTGTCATATTCTAATTATATGGCTACTTTGATTTCTGTTGGCTTTCTGCTTGAATAAATTAGTTTTTAAGTATTTGTGATGGTCTTTGCATAACTATCATTTGCTTGGAAGTGAACAGGTTTTCAGGTGTAAGATATACTCCTCTTTAAGAGATAGCAATCAGGGAAGCAGCTTAAACTTAATTTTCCCTAGACTAGCACTACTTAGGGAATGGAGATAGCTAGAATTCCAATCTTCCACTCCACCTTTTTTAAGTAGAGCAGAGTGACCAGCCAAAAGGATCCAACCTCCTTCTTCCTCTCCTGGCAGAAATCAGTCTCCCTTGGAGAGCCTCATGTAGAGGAGACTCTGGAACTATCTATTCATGCTTCCTCAATAGCCACATTTAGACAAACCCATGTGGATATGCACAGAACCTTAATGAGGCACATATATATCCTACATGACCTACATGTGTGACTGTGGGCAGATCACATAACTTTCCAAGCAACTCTGAAGATGACAAATTCCAGATGAGCTACCAATATGCCTTGACAGAGGGACTTTCCACAATGAATGGGCAAGATAAGGAGTTTATGCTTTATTTACCAGGCAACAGGGAACTAGTGAGGTATTTGAGGGAATATAAGCTCCTCAAGAGGGGAGATTATATCTTTCTTTGCTTTTGTACTCCCATCACCAGGTAAACTTCCCAGCACACAATAGGTGATTGATAAACACTTGCTGCCTGATTGAAAGCTATTTCTATAGCATTTTAAAGTTTCCAAAGCACTTTCCTTACAACAGTCCTGTGAGATATATAGTTCATACATTATCCTCATCTTACACATGAGGCTCTTAGCAGTTAAATGACTGCTCTAAACACAAGCTAAATGTCTGTGGCAGGCTTGCTGTAAGCATAGCTCTCCTGACCCAAGTCCAGTTGCCTATTTGCTTCATCAATTCCATCTCTCAAACTGGGGGCTGGTGTTATGGTTCTTAGGAAACTCACAAGAATATGGGTTTTAAATTTCTGGTCAGAGATGTTGCATATTTAAAGCAGTACGCTCCATCTTAAAGTCATCAAATGTCTTTGCCATGTTAAAAGCAATAGAATGTTGTCTTACCACTCGTCCTCATTGGGTTTCTATATTCCCATGTAACCTCTCCCCTTTAAATTGGTCACTTCTTTCTTGTGCACAGATTTGCCTCATCTCCACTTTCGGTCTCCTCTTCCATATGATGAAATACAGATTTAAAAATAGAATGGACCTTGGAGATCGTTTAGTACAATCATTTCATTTTACTGAGTTTCAGTGACTGGCCCAAGGTCACCCAACTAGCTAGTAAATGGTAGTGCTGCATTGGGAAGCCAAAGTTCTGACTCCAAATCCAGTGTCCCTTCAGCTATACCAGCCTAGGTTATTAGTCAATATTCTGTAAGGAACTACTGGAAGTCACAATCAGTTTAACTTAGGGTCCTAGTCTGTTACTTTCTCATTACATGACTTTGGAGAAGTTATTTCATTCTTCACCCATAAAATGAAGGGATTGGATTCAATCATCTTATAGGTCTCTTCTAGCATGAACACCCTAAAATTTTCTTTCATCTGAGCATCAACCTGAGCACAGGAGAGATTCTGGGTGGAAAAAGCTGGAATAGTGTCTTCGCTACTCCACACCCCATAATGCATATTTTCTGGTACAAAAGAGAAAATTACAGTCAAAGTGGAAAGTTGTAACTGAAATTTCCAGTCAATGATTTAAGCCCATGTTCCTCCCAAACCCCAGGTGAAGATCAAACTCTTTGGTGGGGTATGTTATTTTTGAGTTTCTGGGCATAAACTCAAGAGAGAAGATAAAGCTTTTTTGGCTGGGTTATTGAGGTGTATTTAAAGAGCAAAGCAACCTCAACATTGTACAGGAAGTCATCTGCAGACTCCAAAGCAAAACGTTGGTATCCTAATGTTTGGTCTTCTTCTATGAAGCTACATTTCCTACCTTTAAGAGTATTTGAAGCAAGATTATCTAGAGCTGCTCATTGGATCACATTTGCATGGGGAATTTCCAAGTAAGGGAACTTCCTCTACCAATCAGGGCTAGTACCTCTTTCCCTATAACTTACAGCCTTAAAGAATTGACTAGAGCCCTAAGAGATTAAAATATTTTCCCAGGGTCACACTATGTCCTTATATATACAAGGCATAATCCAAGGTGAATCCAGATCCTCTTGACTTCCAAATTGGCTTTCTAGTCACTATGCTGTGTTGTTTATCATCATCATCATCATCATCAGAGCATTAACAATAACAACAACTTGTATAACACTTCAAGGTTTGCAAATTATTTTACACATTATATCATTTGCCTACAGACACAAGCTAGCCTGTCAAAGAAGTGTAGGATGTTAAAGCAGGAAAGGGATCTTACAGACTTGTCTAGAGAGTCTGGCCAAACCCTCTGATTTTACAGATAAGGAAATTCATACCCTGAAAATGTAACTGACTAGATGGTTATGATGGTGCAGTAGTAAAATGGTGGATTTGGAGACCAATGGTTCTGGGTTCGAAACCCAGCTATGCTACTTACTACCTAGGTGACATCTCAGGGCTCAGTCACCTCCTCTGCAAAATGAGGGGGTTGAATTATGGTTCTCTATGGTTCTCTCCCTTTCTTAATTAATGACCCTACATAGATCTTTACATGCCTTAGATACATTATTATTTGATGCTTTTGTGTACTATTATTATCTGTATTTATAGATAGAGAAACTGAGCATCAGAAAAGTTTATTAACTTCCCAGAGTCACAAAGTGGAATAAAAACCCAGGTTTGCCTGACACTGATGCTCCCTCCATGATGTCATACTACCTCTTTAAGAACCCAGGCTATAACAGATATTGAATAAAATAAGAACTTTTATGCTATTAAGAAAGATTCAGACAAACATAAAGAAAGAGAAAGAGAGAGAGAGAGAGAGAGAGATTCCCAAATCTTCCCCAAGAGGAAATTCCCTGAAGTCTCTAGTGTGGAAGACAGGAATGTGATCTAGTATCTGTCTCTTCTATATGCTAGCTTCTTCCAGGAGTATTTCTTTCCCTTCAGGAACATTTTACTGAAGAGAAGCTAGAACCTCATGCTTTTATTTTGAATCTGGAAGCCAAAAAAACCAACCTCTTTCTTCTCTTAAGCTCTTGAAAATTCTAACCCTCATGGGAATGAAACTGAAATGTTGTATTTGTAATCAAATTTGATTTATGTTTTGTTTAATTTTGCTAAATTGTTTGTATCCTTCTTTTTTATCCTTTGGACCCCTGGTTACACATACATACCCCATACACACATTATCCGTACAAATATGTATATACATGAAAGCAGCTAGGTTGCTCAGGGCCTAGAGCACTGATCCAGGAGTCAGGAGGACCTTAGTTCAAGTCTGGTCTTAGACACTTACTAGTTATGTGATCCTGATAAGTCATTTAACCTCTATTTGCCTTAATCCACTGGAGAAGGAAATGGCAAACCACTCCATTATCTTTACCAAGAAAACCCCACTGTCCACTGGGTTACAAAGAGTTGGACACGATTGAATGAACAGATAGATGTATGTACATATGTGTATATACATGTATGTGTATATATTGGAAACTTCTATCAGTGTGAGTCACTGCCACATGACTTTGGGAAGGTGACCATCTCTTAAACCCTCAAGTTCATCATCTGAAAAATAAAGGAATTGGACCCAATGATTTTTAAGGTCAACAATCTAGAGTACGAAGTAGCTGTAGACCTTGTTATCCTGGGCTTAAAAAAAATAGTTTCTCTCCAAAAGGTCATCTGAAGAAGTCCATTTTTATGTGTGTATTTATAAAGTTTCCAATATTCTTTCCTCACAATAATCCTCCATATTATTATTACAATCACTGTGCAAGTATTCTTATCCTCATTTTACAGATGAGAAAATTGAGATTTAAAGGTATGTGGAGTGTCTTGCAGGATAGGGTGACAGAACAAGGGTAGAAACAAAGATTAGAACCCACTTCTCCATGGTTTCCAAATCCATTGCTCTTAGCACCACACCACAAGCCTCGTGCAACTTTATTGCATTTAAATCTACCCTAAAATATATGTTATAGAAAAAAATAAGGTCTCCCCCTTTTAAGAAGCAGGTCTGGAGGTGACTCAGTGGATACAGTGTAGTTTCGGGAGTTGGGAAAACCTGGAAGCAAGCTAAAAGTTGGCAGTTGAGAGTTAAAAAACCGTGTTACCCATAGATATAAATAATGAATCCACTTTCAGGTTTCAAACAGCAAGAAGATTCAGTTTAAGTGGAAGGAAATTTTAAAAATCATTGGATTTCAAATCCAGAAGCAATATCAGAATTTCCTCAGTGTAATCCTCTCATTCTTCATGAGAGGAAACTGGGTCTCAAAGAGGTTAGGTGATTAGCTCAAGTCATGCAGTGAGTAGTAGAGCTAAGACTAGATGCCAAGTCCCTGACAACTAACTAGTCTAGGACTCTCTGTGCTGAAACATGTTGCCTCAAGTTTTTCTCCTGATCACAAAAGGACAGTTACAGGATGCATGCTAGGGATATGACCACACACACATACACACAGGATGATCATAATCTCTTTCTCTTCCGGTTTAAGTCAAATTGTGTGGAGAAAAAAGTCATGTGGAACAAAAAGCTGGTTTTTTCCCTTGCACAAAGAAATGGAGAGACTCTGGATAATTAAACAGAGTGGGATGAGCCCCTGTTAACAGTGGAAAGATGAAAAGAAAGACACGTGTAGGGGGATTTCTTTAAACCTTGAAAGTCCCAGAGCCAGAGCAGAAACCAGAGAAACCAGAGCAGGTTTTTAACTCCCCACTTTAAGATAAGGTTCAAGATGAGTTGTTTTATTCAACCTCAATTAACAGATGATGATTAGAGAAGAAGGTACTTGACTATATCTAGAGGTTCCTGTTTCTTTAGATCTTGTTTTTAAAAGGCATATCATTTTGTATATAATAGGTAGAGATTATGTTTTTGTTTTAAATGAGATTTTATATTTCTATCAAGGATAATAAACCAGATTGATAACTCAAGGTCTTATCCATCAGTAATCTCCAGGTTGTATTCCATGTCTCAACCAAAGAACTAAAAATGAATATATTACAGAGGGGATGGTGGAGACACATGGTGGGTGAGATCCTGCTATAATATATAATCAATGAAGAAGTCTAAAGAAAAACAGAGATAAAAGATGTCATCAAGGAATTGTATGATAGAAAAAGAAGGTAAGTTGGTCATGTGCCAAGACAGAGAAATGAGAGGTGGAAAGCCAGAATCTCCCATTTGAACTTTTTAAAGACAAGAAGATCTTGATTCCTTATGTAGATCTGTGTCAAATTCATAGAAGGACATGGATGAAAGTCGCAGGGAAAGAGCAGGCACCGAAGAATTGCCACCTGATCACTGGAGGGAACTTCCAAATTAATGAAATCAAAATCTGTTTCAGAGTATTCTCCCTTCCCCCATCCCATACTATATGGTTGCAAATCGTAGAATGCTATAACCTCAGAGGATTTAAAGTGACAACCCAAAGATTAATATGTGTGATAGGCATAAGCAGACTTTAGTGGTTACCAACAATGAAAAGTGGTATAAAAGACATGAAGATACATAAGACCAGAAAAGGAGGTGAGCAGGTCATGAAGTGAGAGTGAGAGACAACCAACGGACAGCTCCATTAGCATTTTGGTACACTTAAATTAATTTTTTAAAATCAATAGCTAAGCCCTAACACACCATGTAGACATGAGGAGGATTCATATGAAATTACTGAAAAGAGCTACAAAAGATGAGAAAATGAGAAGGAATTATAATATGTAGTGATAAAAGAGCCCACACCAATTAAATCAGGGCACCATCAAAATATATCATCTGATATACCTTCCCCCTTTCTTTGTCAATGTGGGGGTAGGCCTGTGATTACAGGTTTGGAACCTCACACATTCTATCAAATTCAGTTGATGTTTTGGTTAGTTTAAAAAGTGAAATTGCTTTTTTTCTCTATTTTTATTCTTTATTACAAAGAGTGGTTCTGTTTACAAAGGATATATTTGAACATTACAATCTTATAAAAAAAAATTTCATAATAAAGTAAGCCCTTTGGATCCCAAAGTCAAACCAAATTCCAAGCATAGTGAACAGCATGGTGAGAGGTGGGGCAGAGAGGGAAGGAAGGAGCTTTCTTCTGCACTAGTTTTGTAAAGTCAAATTTATGAAGTGATAACCAGCATCATATCCTAATTTGTCATTGTGAAATCTGGATGGAGTTCAATTTTTTTTCCCTTTTTTGGAAATTGTCCACAGTATAAAATTCAATTTTATCCTGACTCTGGATGGTCTTCTGTTGTATGGATGTGTGTGGGGTGGGGAGAGGACCCATACCCAGCATAGCACCTATAGAATGGATTAGATGAATTTTTCAAATCTCTAAAACCCATGCAGGGCTTCCTGACTCGGATTTCTAATAGTTAAGTGCCTTTACCATAACCTTTGGCATGTGGTTCAGAAAATTCAATTGAATGTGTCATTTCCCTTTTCAGTTCCCTACATCATGGTTGAGACATAAAGTGTTCTTTCTAACCGGGCTATTATAACTAGCAATTCTGGTGTGCAGTATAAGTTTTGAAGAGAGAATTCAGGATGAGATATTCCAGATGCTGAGACACAAGACCTTGTAGATAGAGAAATGGAAACCCTAACCTTTGCTCAGGAGGAATCAAGGTGGGACCAGGCCAAGAAGTCCAAATATCAACTTTTTTGTTTGGCTTTTAAAGCTCTTCCAGAGGCAAGTACTAAGAGCACTGAATTTGGAGTCAGGAAGACCTGAGTTCAAATCTTACATCAAAGTAACTGAATGACCCTGGGCAAGTCACTTAACAGTTGTCTGCCTCAGTTTCCTCATCTGTAAAATGGGAATCATTATAGTATCTACCTTTCAGGGTGGTTTTGAGGATAAAATGAAATAATCTTTATTAAGTGCTTTGCAAACTTTCAAATGCTTATATAAAAGCTAACTATTTCACAAGCTAGCTCCTTCCTTCCTTTCTACTCTTTGTACATTTTTATCCCCTCTTCCCACTCGACATTTCAGATACATTGGCACATTTGCAGTTCTTTGGGACCCAGCTGAGTGACAACTAAGACAAGGACTCACTCAGCCGTCACATTTGAATGTGAACTTGGCAGGACCTATGCTCTGGAAAATCTGTATTAAGTCTGAGTCCACTCTTCCTAACAGCTGAGGTTTTATAGGGGAGGGTATACTTCCTCATGCCATTCTTTATATTACTAATATTTACACTTGTCAATTAACCAAAATATAGTTGTTTTCTAAACTGCATCCTGCCGAAAAATATGTTTTAAGTAACCAACAAGATGACAAAGTTCATTAACAGATCCCTAGTCATGCTAAGATTCTGACCTCAGTCAGCCTTTTAAAGGTCAAAGCTGCATTCTGGGAGCGTCAGGGTGATGTGAACACTTAGCCCCATGTACAGTCCGCTTTAGGCTACACAGGGAGAGCAGAGTGTCAGTCAGGAAAGAATCTTCTAGTTTGCTTACATCAAAACTGAGGAGGAAAAGGTATATTAGGAGGATGAGTGGGTGATAGGCTCAAGAAATGGTAAGCCCATCCAGAAAGAGTCAAGAAACCAATTCAAAGACGGGTTACATAGGAATATATAATCATAATCAGGAAGAGGAAGGCCAATCCCTTCAGGATAAGTATTTCTTGAAAAGTCCTGGAATGCTGCAACTTCCCATTGGAATGGGAGGGCAGGGGTCTTTGGACATATAGTCACAGAGGGGATGTTGAGCAGATGGTGGCAGAATAGCTAAGGCACTGGATCTGGAGTTAGGAAGACCAGAGTTCACATCTCAGACACTAGCTAAGTGATTCTAGGCAAGTCACTTAATCCCTCTCAGCCTGTTTTCTGATCTGCAAAATGGGGATAATTGTGGTGCCACCTCACAAGGGTTGTTATGAAGATCAAATGAGATAATGAAGTAGCTTCAAGATCATTTTATCTTACAAAAGAGTTGATTTTGCTGGCCTGAGGCCACCCAACCAGTTAGTAACAATAAAAGTTAATTTTGTATATAATTCTTTAAGATTTTCAGAGTGCCTTACATATATTATCTCATTTTATCTCCACAATGCTATGCAGTTGATGCTATTATAACCTCATTTTACAGATGAGGAAACTGAGGCTAAGAGAAGTTGGATGAGTTGCACAGGGTCACATTATTTAGTAAGTGTTTCAGTCAGTCTACAAGCATTTATGAAGTGCCTACTACTTTCCAGACACTGGGCTAAGCACTAGAGATAAAAAGAAAGGCAAAACCAAAATAAAACAAAAAAAAAAGTCTCCACACTCAGGAAACAGAGAGAACACTGCTAAAGGAATTCCTCAGTTAGTTCACAGAATCAGATTTAGAATTTCAAGCTCCTTACAGGCCATCTAATCCAACCCCCCAATTTTACACAAGAGGAAATTGAAGGTCAGAGAGATTAATGACTTAGCCAAGATTATGCACTTAGTAATAGCCAAGGTGGGATTTGAATCCACATCCTCTGACTCCAAATTCAGTATTCTTTAAATTGCAGGCAAACCAGTCTAGCTGAAGTAGAAGGCATTCTGAGGGAGAAACATAAGGCAACATGTGCCAGGCAAATCAAACCATCATCACCCTCTCCCCTCAAACCCTGATGGAGACAGTACAGAACCCAAAGTCAAAGAACTTTGGGAATGGCAGTGGCCTCAAATCACCAGCCCAGCCCCTACAGCCATCGTTGAAGAGGAGAAATCATTGTGATAGGGAAGCCCACCTTTCTCATCAACATCAGCAACAGTTGTTGACCAAATGTCCCTAATGGTCAGATGACTCATAAGAGCCCTGAAAGACACAGCCCCTTCCCAGACCATCAGTCCTGCTTCTGGCCCAACCCACACAGCCCATTACCCAGGGAAGTAACACCTGTAAAGAAGAGGCTAGTTATCTCCACTAACTACCAATCAACTGCCACCCACAGGGCAGACAAGACAGCACAGGAAGATGACCTGAGGAGGAGAGACAGGAGACAACATGCCAGGCAAGTCAAACCACTACCACCTTGACTACCATCTCTGCTCAGAGTCTGATGGAAATATCCCAGGACCCTGACCCAAGAACCCTAGAAAGAGCACTGCATCCAGCCCAGGGCCCTCCGCCATCATCCTTGGGAAACAACCCCTGTGGACTGGCAGCCTGGTCACTGCTCTTGCAGGTGCTGCAGCCACAGCCACCAAAGACCCAGAAAGGAAAGCCCTTACCCCCAGTGTCCTTGGCCCTGTCAAGTGGATCAACATCAGAAACTGATATTTTATTGGTGGAAATAATACTAAAGAAGAAGCATCACCATCTGCTTTGCTGTACCCTGAGGATCACCAGGCTTTCCCAGCTGTCTTGCAGCTGAGACCTCCCATATGTGTTGTTTCCCTGATTAAAATGTGAGCTCCTTGAAAGGAGGGATCACAATACTTTTCTGTTTAGATTCCCAGCACTTAGCACAGTGCTTTGCACGGAATAAATATTATGTGCACTTAAAGACCCAATTAATGCATTATTCATTCATTCACTCCTTTCCACTATGACATGCTTTCTCTCAGTTCTACCTGAAAGGAGCCTGCTGAACAGAACGTAATGTAGGAGAATTTTTTAGAGCAAGAAGGACTAAAAAGGATGCACTAGACCTCTATAAGAATCCACATTGCTCCAGGAATCATAACATTAAAGAGTGCTCTTTTCAGACAATATTTGGAATACTTGTGATTTTCCTTTTTATGAAATATCATAAACTTATTCATGTGAGTTTCCCACTCCCACCAACCTATGTGATCCTAACAATCTATTTTCAAGTTCATTATGTGGTCTTCTGTGTTCTTAATCATTAAATAAAAACTAGGAACACTTTCCAAAAATGTGGTCTCTTCCAAATGTATGATAGGAGTATCGCATCTCTAACAAATCAACTGATCAGCAAGTATTTATTAAGCACCTTCTGTATTCCTGGCACTAGAGAGCTAGTTGCATCTAGAAATCATTCTGGGTAGTGATATGAGCAGATTATTCAATTCTTCACTGACTAGGAAATAAATCTGCTTAGGACTCACCAAAAACTTAACTACATAAATCCTGAGAGATACCAACCGTCTTTTGAGATATATCCTTCCTCTGGACAGGCACACTTCTGTTCGCTGCTAATAATAGCTTACATTTTCATGATCCTTTAAGGCTTACAAAACTCTTTACATATATTACACCCTTTAAATCCAGAACTACTAAATGTGTCTTTTTGTAAATGAGGGAACCAAGTGACTTACCCAGTGCCTTCTTATTTCTTCATACAAATTTTTAACAAAAATGTTTAATGAGACAGTTGAGTACAGAACTCATCCATAAGACCTTTGATAGAGTTTGATTACAATAGATCTATTAACACTCTTTGGGAATATTTGATCAAATTTGTTTAATTACAATTAATCTATTTACCATTTTCTAGCATAATTTCTCCATATCCACATGGATATCACGCAAGATATTGCCAAATACCTCAGGGACACTAAGATATATCTATGGCATTTTCTTGGTCTATTAGTTCAGACACCCAATAAAATAAAGAATGGGAGGATAATCTGCCATAACTCAATCCTAATAAACCATTCTTAGCTTTTATAGATAATTGCTTCATTTTGTAAGGTATCCTAGTGCATCCTGGGCCATCTCCAGTCATCTTGATCTTCATCTTGCCGCTGGACTTTGATGACTCTGAAGGAGAGAGTGAGGCTGATGACTTTGTACAGCTCTGCCTCACTTAAATCCAATTCACACATAAGTCAAGAAATCACCTATTTGATATCATTGGTCCTCTTCAAGAACAAAGGGTTCCCAAGAATAAAGGGTTCCCAAATGCTAGAATTTTTGCTGGAAACAAAATGCTAAGTGTGCCAGTCTAGAGTTTCTGGTATTCACCTGTTCCTCATTTTCAAAAATCTGGACATTTGCCCCCCCCTTTCACTCTTCTGGTAGGTTTCTTATTCTCCATGCTTCCTCAAAAAACACCTGCAGTGGCTCCCTAGGCACATCTGAGAGGTTTCTTTGTTTGTTTTTTGGTTTTTTTTTTCAATAACCTGGAAAGTAATGGACCTAAAGGCCTAAACTCCTTTAAAGCAGGGAGATGTTCTCTTATCATCTCCACCTGTCTGCAGTTTAAATTTTCTCAGCTATATTTGTTCTACCATTTCTCATTTGAGGATCATTCTTCTTGATTGAGAAAAGCTATCAGCTTAGAATTCATATCTATTCAATTCTGCATCCAGATGAGCTAAGTATCCACCCAAGTAACACAGAAGTGAAAAACCAAATGAAGACATGGCAATGAAAACAGCTTGACCCTGAAACTTTTCTGAAATTTCCTCTCAAGGGACTGAAGAAAAACACAGAACACCACCCACCCCAAAATGCACCGTTTATTTTTATGCAAAAAGACTATTATCCCAGTGAAAACATAAACCCTTCTACCTAAATTACTAATGGGTGGCTTCTTCCCTGCCTCCTACCACTGGCCAACTGAGTGGGGGTAACTACTTCCCTCACCCTGCAGGAGGGCCATGCCTTCATGGGGACACTTGTACACAAGTGTCCCTGTTTTCCACACCACCCGTGATCACCATCACCCTTCCAACTACCATTTTGCCATTCTCAGTTTCTCAAGTTTTACTAAACCTCAAACACAAGGACTGGGTAAGACAACCAAATTGTGAATGTAATCTGAGACCTATAAAGGGAGAAGGGAGACATTGCAGGGATTCAGGGACCCTACAGGCAAGAAAAAATGTATCCTCAGGCCCATGATTTCTTCTTTTCCTTTTGGCCTAGTTTGCACTGGGAGCCAAATGGAGAGTAGGAGGTAGGAGTAGATGATAAGGGGCAAGACAAAGGACAAATCTAGATCCTGAGATCCTGCTGAAGGTCCATGCCTTTTTCTGTGACCACTGCCTCTTTGGGGCCTCAGTTTCTTCCTTTGTAAAATCAAGGAATTGGAATAAATGATCCCTAAAGTCCCTTCCACTTCTAACATGATGCTTTGAGAGTTCTCTTTTTGTGGAGAAGGGGAGCTTGCCTTCAGTCTCCTGGAGGGAAAGCCTCTTTCATCTCCTTTCCCCAAAATCACCTATTTTCTATAAAAGTTTCCTTCTCAGAGCTTATTTAGACCAGATGACTTTGGAAAGCTTCCATTTTCTAGTTGCGGCATGGGAGATTTGTCATCATTGCCTTTGGAGGGTCTTAGTTCTTTCATTCTGATAATATAATCTACTAAGGAAGTCCTGAGGTGGGTGCTGGGGGCTATGTGGTATAGAGGTGGAAAGAATATTGAATTAGAAATCAAGAGATTTGTGTTCTGTTGGCAACTCTGCCACTAACTGCCAATGGGACATTTGACAAGTCACTTAATTCTCTGTGCCTCAGAATTTTCCAAATATGTAAAGTGGTCAAAATAGTATCAGGTATACAGTGGAAAAGTATAGTGGAAAGATCACTGGTCTGAGAGTCCAAAGACTTGGGCTCTATTTCTGGTTCAACTGCATTCTAGTTGTATGATCTTGAGCAAGGAAGTTAACTTTCCTGGGCCTCAATTTTCTCACTTGTCACTTATGAGGAACATGACTTTTGAGTCATAAGGAGTCTCCAAGAACATTGAATTCAACTCTCTCCATTTATAAATAAAAGAACTCCAGCCCCAAGGTCATACAGAATAAAACTGCCAAAGTTGGGATTCAAACCCCAATTATCTGGCTCTATGTTCCTCTAATCTTTCCACCAGCTTGATAATCTCTAAGGCCTTTTTCCAGTGTTTCATCCTAACACCTATTTTACTTACCTCATATTTGGATCAGAAAATCAAATGAGATACCAAATGTTGAAGTATTTTGAAAAGTATAAAAATACACTTTTGTAGGTGATGTTCAAAATAAATACTTGGCAAGACTGTTTGTGGCTGAAATGCTACCGTTTTTGGATCAATCACTGTGGTTTATAGGTGCATGTAAATTTTTGCTGCAAAGGATACGTGACTGGATGGCTCCCTTGTTTATGCCTACCTCATTGTGGGAGAGATTGATATCTCTGTGTACATTCAGATAACTAGGACAAGCTGTTCTGTTTATAATTTGGACTTTTTGAACCCCTAACTCAAAGCTTAGCTCAAATGCCACCTCTCACAAGAGGCTTTTCCTAAATACCCTGGTTGGCAATGCTTCCCTACCTTTCCCTCCCCTCCAAATTATGGTCTTTAACTTTACACATTATTTCTTCTCTGTAGAATGTAGAGATACAAAACTCACAGTCCCCTCATTAATATCTGCTTGTTTATTGGTGAGAGGAACCACTAAAAAAAGATGTTTTGATTGTGTCTTGTTTAGAATCCAGTATGTGTTCAAATGCTCAAAACTTTTGGGTTAGATAAGCATCGATAAGTTAAATGCTTATCAGGAAACTTTTTTGAACTTTCATTGCCCATTTGGGTAGGAAATCTCATGAGATTAAGCTTTCTTGCCTGATTTCCAGGACTTCCTGATTATGAAGAGGGCAGAAATTCTTTGAAAAAGAAAAAAAAATCTTTGTGGCATATGGCTGTTGGGGGTTGAGGATAGGATGCAGAGAACTTAGCAGAAACCATCTCCCCTGCATCCAAATCTTTTTCTGAGAGAGAGAGAGAGAGAGAGAGAGAGAGAGAGAGAGAGAGAGAAAGAGAGAGAACCAGACTCTAGATTTCAGTGAAATAAGCAATAATAGATTTAATTTAATTTTAGGATAAAGGCTTAGAGATCTTATTTTACTTATGCGATTTATTTCATCTTTCCTTGTGATCTTAGTTATTTTTGGTTTTATTTGGTTTTGACAACTGTATTTCTTAAACTTTTTTCACCTAAAGTAAGCTTTGAGAATTCTGAGAAGGTAGAGACTTTAAGAATCATCCAGTCTAACCCATACATTGTTTATAATTGGCCATCATATTGCCCTATTAGTAACTTGACTTTCTGTTCTTTTCAGCCTTTCATGTTCACAGACTGTAGAGTGAACACTCAAAAATGTTCTAAGAAAATCACTCTAAAGTTTCACATGATAAGAAGGGCTTGGCAGTTCATAGAAGTATAGACAGAGTTAGAAGAGCCTGGAGAGGTCATTAAGCCAAATTGATCACCCAGCTAAAGAATCCCTACAATATCCTTGAGAGCTGGTTACCTAGCAAAGGGAGTTTAGTACAAGATAACTCATTTCATGGTGGCTCAGTCCTTGAAAAGATTCTTCCTTACATTGAGCTGAAATTTGCCTCCCAGATCTTCAATCCAGTCTCCACATGATGCTTCATCAAATATTTGAATATAACTCTCATATTCTTCCTAAACTTTTTTTCCAGGTTACACCATCCTATTTCTTTCCATTATACCATATATAACTTGATTTCCAAACTCTTTCCAGTTACTTCCCCTTTAGATAGATAGATCAATTTCTCCCACATCCTTCTTAAAATATGGTGCACAGAACTCAACACAAGACTCCTGACATTATCTGACTAGTACACAGTACTAGTACAGAAGGACAATTTCCTCCCCAGAAGGACACTATACTCCTATTAATGCAGCCTAAGATCAGGTTATTGTTGTTTTTTTTAAACCACATCACACCATTGACTCATAATGAGTGTGTAGTCAACTCAAACCCCCAATCCATTTTCACAGGTTATCACTGTGCACAGTCAATGCAGTATTACCCTTGCCCACAGCTCATGTTCGTTAACCCCAGCAGATAACTTTGTTTGGCAGCTGATAAGAGGCAGGGAAGACTAAGGCCAAGCAAGACTAGGAAGTACCTCTATTCTGGCAAGTTCAGCTTACATGCTTCTGAGACCTCCTCAGGTGACCAGATGCTTCTTTGCTCTTACCCACCATACCCCTGGGAATAGTTAGGATAGCAGTAAGGAAAGCTGCTGTTAAAAAAACAACTGAGAAGGAGCCTTCATACACTATGGGCATCCAGAAGGCGAATGGAAGGAGTTGAGAGAAGCTCTCTCAAGTTTTTTTTCTTTTTTTTCTTCTCTTCCTTTTTCCTTCGTTTCTTTTGTTTTAAAGAGGCAAATGGCTATATTATCACTGAATCAGGCCCAGCAGCAATAGCCTCATGATTCCAGGAGTTAATCCTGAAGAAAATGACTCATCAAAGGCCAAGTCTACAATGCAGAAAGTGAAATAAGTGCCAGATCAGGATTTGACTTTTTTTCTGTCAAGGGCACCTTTGATAGTCTAAGAAAGCCTATGGACCCCTTCTTAGAATAGTGTTTTTAAATACATAAAGTTAAATGCATAGAATTACAAAGGAAACCAATTATAGTGAAATACTTGTCAATGAATTCTTTAAAACTAAGTTCATGGACCCTAAGTTAAGAATACCTTAAGGGTCTTCATTACAAGTGCAGCTACAATTCCCAAATTTATGATATTTTTGTCCATTTGAGTACCTCAGGATAATGGTTTCCCTTCTATTATATAGAAAAAATTTAGGGAAAAAGGAAGACATAAAAATCATCAAGTGGTACCCGGATACCTGCCATCTTCTAGAATAACGCTGAGCATACAATTAATTGAAGAATTTCTTTTAATTGGAAAGGACCTGGATTATTATCTTGCTAAGTCCAAGAAGACATCTCCATTATGGCATATTGGACAGGTAATCATCTATCTTCAAACTAAAGACTTTCAGCAAAAAAGAGCAAGCAGCCAGGTAAAGCATGGATACAAAACTGGTCTTGGAATCAAAAATGCTCATCTTCATGAGTTCAAATCTAGCCTCAGACACTTAGTAGCTGTGTCACCCTGGGTAAGTCACTTAACCCCGTTTGCTTCAGTTTCCTCATCTGTAAAATGAGCTAGAAAGGGCAAATCCCTCCAGTATTTTGGCAAGAAAATCCCAAATGGGGTCACAAAGAGTAAGACAGGCCTGAAACAACTGAATGACAAAAAAAAAATGGAACTCCTCTACTGCCAATAGCAGTCTTTTTCACTACTGAAAACTAATTGTTAGAAAGATCAATTGTTTGGGTTTTTTTCTGACATCAAGCTTAAATTCATCTCTTTAAAACGTCTATCCATACCTATTACTCCTGGTTCTGCCCTCCTAGAACAAAACTCTCACATTTCTTACACATGCTCTTCATACATTTGAAAATAACTGTGTCCCCAAGGCTAAACATGCCCTAATGTTTGAGAGAAAACATCTCTTAAATACACCAAGAAGATTTTTTAAAATCTGTGTTCTCAAAAAACTTATTTTCCAATTGGGAAGACACATAAAGAAGACATGACCAACCATGACAAAACAAGGGAACACATACATATTAAGCTGTAAAGATGGTGAAAGTTCTCGGAGCTAAGAACAGAGAGATGAGAGGAGGCTTCTGGAGGAAATGACATCTGAACTGGACCTTACACTTTAGTAATCAGATCATTCTAGGCAGGAAAAACAGCACAGGCATTAACAGGAGGCAGGAATGTATGTTCAGGGATTGCTGAGTTGGCCTGCTGGGCTCTGGACTTAAGGCTTTGTAGAAGAAACTAGTTGGAGATAAGGTTGCAGAGATAGTGGGTTGTAGAGAGTCTTGTACCAACCTAAAGAGTTTGGATTTTATCCCATAACGTGTAAGTCACTAGTAGGGATAGGGGATGAACCTATGATTCCCTCATAGCCTTAGAAAATTGCCCAGAGCACCAAGAAGTTAATTTGAACCCAGGTCGTCTTGTTTCTAAGCTCCGCTCTTTAATCATGGCACCATATTGTCATCATTATTGTAGTCTGTCAATTATTTGAGGGTGAAAGTATTTCTGGAGAACTTGGATCAATGAAGAATTATAAGTAGAACTAGAAACATACATGAATGAGAGTGAGTACATCCTGTTTGATTATTGACTACAAAACTTTGTCTTATCTGTTGAGATTGTATATTCTCTAGACCTATAGGCCGTAGGCAATGAAGAAATGTGAGTTGCATAAATGCCCAAGTACGTATGGATTAAAATCTGGTTATTTTTGGATATTCCCAAAGATTAATCAAATAGTAATATATAGGTCAGACTGGAGTAAGGTAGAGAATGGAGGTGACCCAACCCACTAGGAAACTATTGTAATAGCCTAGATATATAGTGTTGGGAATCTAGACTAGCATGATAGTAGGGAGAAAAGAAGGAACAGATATGAGGGACATTATGAAAGAAGCAACTCCAGATTGAACAAATAACTGCATATAAGGGAAAGGAGAGAGAGGGGGAAAGTCAAGGATTGGTCGAATGAGGGCATCTTAGACAGAAATACGAAGACTGATGAGTTCAGTTTTTAAGCAAAGGACTAGGATCCACAGACTGGGAGAACTTTTTATGGATCATTGACTCAGGCACCATATCTCGTTGGCACTGGATGTTTTCAATGGCCAAATGGCCCAAATAACGTACTTCTCTTCCTTCTAGAATAGGCCTCCCCATTTCTGTTTTTACCAGCACTGGATTGATTTCTCTTCTAAATGACTATGTTATATGTTATGGAACTCCACTGTATGTTTGTGTTCTTTTACATGTTTCTTGAGCCTCTATTAAAATGTTTCCTACCCAAAGAGTATGATCTTATTGGAGTAAAAGATCAATGATATTTAATCTTATCAAAGCAAAGCCTTCCAACTGCTATTTTTCTTGTTATGATTCCCTCCAAAAGCCACCAAGATGGGATGGAATCAGTCAGTTTGGAAAGATTCTTCTGACTAGACGAATCTCTCTGCATTTCATTTTTATTTTTAAATAAGAAACATCAATTCCATCAGCGGGAATAGCCACGATTGCCTCCATCAGTTTCCGAGTCAGCAAGGCTGCTCCCTTGACGTGCTTTACCCATCAGGGATACAAGCAAACAATGCTTGTCAAACTTGCTTCTTGTGAAGATACTCCTGTGGTCATGCCCCTCGCTTTCCATTGCCCTGGCTTGTCCTATTTAAAATTTGTAATGAAAAAAAAAGATTCAAAAGCTGGTAATCACATGCCTTCCTTGTATAAAAACACAGCTTGTTTTTTTTTATCATCAGTAACCTGTACTAGAGCAGAACTCTGACACATACATTTCAGGATAGATTAGGAATTGCCTGCTGCATTTACATAACATTAAAATCACTGTCTACATGCACAAAATAAAATGAATTTCTTCCCAAACCTTCCACGTGGCCTGGTGCTAGATAGATTTTCACCTTCCTTTTGCTTTTTCAGCCATGTTGATTTGTCTTTCCTGTTCACTATTTCTTTTCATGGGTAAGGGGGTCCTGGGCAGTCTCCTTCATGCTATCTGAATGCTGGGCTTTGAATGTCAGGTCTGCAGGAGCAAAAGGTACCAAAAAAAAAAAAGTGTGGGGTGTAGCCTGTCTGATCCCCTCCCCAGCATTCCTTGCAGCTGCAGGAAGCCACCCACCAGTATTTCCAAACCACAGGCTTATGTGGGTTCTGATTTCCTCTGTTTTATGTATTCTTTTTAAAACACACATACAACTGATTGTCTTCTTAGCCAAGGAATCCTATCTTCTCTTACACCTTTCTTTAATTTTTTTTCAAAATTGGGAGAAGTTATCACAAAGCTAAATCATCAGTGTCTCCACCTCAGTTTTGTGGTCTTCCTTCCCCACCTCCCCTCCCTCCCACCCCTTCAGAGAGGAGAAGCTTGTTTGTTGGCAAAATGACCTTTTCTTCTAACAATGTTGGTACCTTGCAATGCAAGCCTATATCACTCCATTTGTCTTAAGAGAGTCTCCCTTGTACTGAAAGGATTTATGCCTAATGATGACAATCTCCAGTGAAAGTAAGCAGTTAGAGAATTAGGATGCTGCTCTCTGATCTAATGCATGGTTTAAAAAACAACACCCACCCTTACAATCCTATCTCATTAACTGATCTTTTTCCACATGCCATGAAAAGGCAACACTACATTCCAGCACCATCTAATACTTCTTTTTTAGCATCTTCTATTGAAGCATCTACGAAAAAAAATCACCAACTAGGCCTTCTAGTAATTCAGTTATGGACCTATTTCAGAGGCTCAAAGGATCATAAACTTAGACTTGGGAGGAATGTTGGAGATTATCATTTTACAAATATGGAAACAGAAGTCAAGAGGAATGAAATAACTTCCTCAAGGTCATATTTCTCAATGGAATAAACAGAAAAACATCACCTCCACATTTTTCAGGATTTAGGCCTTGCCCACTCCTAAATGGATCAGTAGTGGACTGAGCCCACACAGCAGTTATGGCCATGGGTGGCAACTGGTCCATTTTTTTAACACAAAGATTAAAACACAGTGGCTAAATTAGTTGTGCATTCTGATGCTGGTCAGACTCCTTTGGCTAAGGTCAGAGGTAAAGACTAAGGCCAGAACTAGGAGAAGAAGGCAAGGAGTATTTTGGCCATGCCATCCTAGCCACAGCCATCTTCCAGTGTGACCCATACATTACTGAGGTGGTTGAGGAGGTCCTTAGTTTTATCACAAGAGAAGTGTTCTCTCAACTACAGAGGGTTACAGAGATGTCCATCCATGCTCGTTGGTCATGTTTGGTGCCAGAACACCAGATGTAGAATTATTTTTGTTTAATTTTTTATCAATTTTTTTCTACATTCCCTTCATTTCCAAATATATCCTTTCCCTTTTCCCTGCCTAGGGAGGCATCCCCTACTATAAAAAATAAGAGAGAGAGGGGGAAAAGCAGTTCAGCAAAACTAACCAACTCATCAATCAAATTTGAAGTCTTTGCAAAATCATACCTTTAGTTGTTCACCTCTACATCATCTTCTGTAGAACCAAATTAGTTGATTTATAATTATGCAATATTAGATTTTTCTATTGTTGCATTGCCCATCTATATTATTGTAGATTTAATGGATATTGTTTTCCTGTCTCTCCTCATATGTCTTCCTG
The DNA here is from genome assembly GCF_028372415.1 of Notamacropus eugenii. Classification (NCBI taxonomy): domain Eukaryota; kingdom Metazoa; phylum Chordata; class Mammalia; order Diprotodontia; family Macropodidae; genus Notamacropus; species Notamacropus eugenii. The sequence goes on from NC_092874.1 coordinate 412,906,164, forward strand.
TACTTTCTGTGTTCTTCATTTGCATCATTCCTTCCAATGCAGTAATATTTAATTGCATTCATGGACCATCATTTATTCCCTAATCAATGGGTATTTGCTTTGTTTCCAGGTACAAAAAAAATGTTGCTATAAATATTCTGATATATATGGGACCTTTCTTTCTACCTTTAACCTCCTTCAGGAATATGATTAGCTATAGGATCTCTAGGACAGAGGACATGGACTTTGAAAAGTCTTTTTGCAGCCCCACTGCCAAGAAATTGATAAGTCACTCCTAGGTTTTAAATTATGGGAAATCTGGGATCATCTCAGCTTCTCCTCCACTCTTCCCTTATACTACATAGCAGAAAGTTCTGCGTTGATTAAGCCTTCCTCAAATGTGAATGTCCTCACAGAATCTATACCTCATGATGTTCTTCACAATTTAGTTTTTTCTTAGACCTAGGATTTTTGAGGGACAGGAGGAATACAGAGAGAAGGAAAGGTGAGTTCATCAGACCCAGTAAGAAAGGAGAGAAAATGTGCTTTGGGTAGCATAGCCCAAAGAAAGAATCATTTGTCCACCACCTGAAGCCCTGTTTTTCCTCCTTAGGTGGGATGCCACCATCAACAACAACAAGGGTGGATCACTTAAGGCAGGTGGTTCCTTTGAATCTTTCTTCGTCCTTCTGGTGAAAGGAAGGTGTAGCAACGTCTCCAAAACATTTAAGTGCAAAATCTTCAAAGCACAGAATCTAAAATTGGGTCACAATTTTGCATCTGCAATTATTTATGCATGGAAATAAGGAAGTGAGATGCCTGCCTACTGGATCTGCAGTCACAGAAGCTACTTTGAGAAATGTTTGGGGTTTTGGACTATGATTTATTATGTAGGCTGGATAAACCAAATACATGGGCAGAAGTGCCTGAGTTTAAATCTGGCCTCAGACACTATCAAGTGATCCTGGGCAATTCACTTAATCCTGTTTGCCTCAGTTTCCTCATCTGTAAAATGAGCTGGAGAAGGAAATGGCAAACTAATCCAGTACCATTACCAAGAAAACCCCAAAAGGGCTCACAAAGATTGGACATGACTGAAAAACAACTAATCAACAACAGTGTTGTCTGAAGAGTGCCGAGCAAGGCCCCCAACCCAAAATAACTCCCCTTATTTTCTATCCCAAAGTCTTAAATTTTCCAATTAGTGAATGCTTAAGTCCTAAAAAATTGTTTGGTCTTCAACTATGCCTGGGCAATTCACTCATTCCTGGGCAATTTCCTTATCTGTAAAACGATAGGATTGGATTCAGTGGTCTCCAAGATCCTTCCTAACTCTAACAGTCTTTGATTATCTTTGATGAATCCCTACTTCTTATGGATGTCTTCTCCACGGATGAAGATTTTGATCAAAGTGTTAGGAGGTAGCAGACTATCAGGGAAAGAATGTTAGCTCTGATGCCAAAGGACCTAGGTGCAACTCCCACCTTTGACAATTACTACCTTTGTGATCCTGGGCAACAATCAATCAATAAACATTTATTAAGCACTTCCTAGGCACCAGGCACTGTGCAAAGGTCATGGCAAGTCATTTAACCTCTTTGGGCCTCAGTTTCTTCATGTGTGAAGCAAAGAGATTAGACTAAATCTCAATTTTAAATCTATAACCCTAGGACTCTAGAATTGGGTAACAGTGACTCAGATCTTTTCATGGCCAGCCATGAATCTAAGAATCCCTTGCTAAAATGTAAATACACTTGGGAGGGGGAATACCTTCAATTCAGTTCAATTTAACAGAAATTTTGCTAAACTTTCATTACCTAATGCCGTAGCTGGGTTTTATGACATAGCTGGGAATCAAGTACCTGTGAAAAATGAAAGTCCCATGGGATAGGAGTAGAGGTAGAGCAGGAATGCCCAGATCAGAAAAGATATTGTATATGTCTTTCTAGGACTGGCCTTGTACATATGTACACTTTATATCATTTCTGAGTCACATTTGAATCTAGCTAAAATGCTAGTAATAGCAGGCATTTACATAATTCAAAGCAGAAAACAAAAACAAGGGGAAATAGAGAAGTAACTAAGGTGGGCTGATGGGAACTTTGCACCAGGGAGCTGAATTTATAGCAAGCACTGAGGTGCACATGCTCATCCCCAAAAGCTTCCCTTCCACCACCACCCCCCAGATTACTTTCCCCATCATAATAACTTCCCAGTGTCCTAGAATTTAAGACTCTCCCCTCTGTCAGTCATACTCTAGATGAACTCTTACCTCCATTCCTAATCTCGACTCATCTTTCCTCAAAAACAAAAATCCCTAGTTTTAATTCTGAGAGGAACGTGTTAAAAATTTCTATCAGAAAATAACATATATGTATTGTATTGTGAATCCTTCCGACCCAAACTAATCAATGTCCGAGATCACAAGACATTAGGATATTTCTAGGAGGTTTAGAAGGGAATTTCTGCACTTAACTTACCCAGAATGAGTAGGTAAGAATACACTGGGGAGAATCTGAAGTCACCTCCTTTATTCATTGATTTGAATGTGTGATCAAGTGATCACACTTGAGTGATCAAGTACAAAGGATGATGGATGCAGAAGATCTGAATACTAGCTTCTACTTTTACTAGCTATGTAACTTGAGGCAGGTCACAATCTCTCTGAACTTCAATTTCCTTATCTGTAAAAGTAGCTTACAATAATTTTACTACCTACCTTCCAGGACAAGATAAAATTGAGAAAGACTAATAATAAACTCTAAAGTTATATATGTCTGTGTATGTATGAATGTATATTTATAATATATATGTGTGATGTATATATACATACATACATGGTATTATTTGTCATTATTGTAATTAATATGTATTGAAAATAAATAGCATCTTTATGAGGAAGGAAGAGGTTAAATCTAAGTTCCCCATTTATTCAGAAATAATATACTCTGAGTTCATAGCCCTGATCCCCATGTTACATGCGGACTGAATGCCTGAATTCTTCAAGTGTAAGATATGTATGAATTGTATGTTATATAACTATATGTATTGTAATATATAGATAACATAGTAGGAATTCTCAGAATATAATCTGCAACTATTGTTTTGTCCTGGTCTTCTGTTTGGATTGTTCTAATGCAGGTGACCAAATGAGGATATCCAGTGACATAGGGAGAAAAGAGACAAGATGGGGGAAGGGGAACAGGCGGATTGTTTATTTGGCATGGTTTCCTGTTGGAAACTGAACAGTTGAGAGCTGGGAAGAAATATTGGCCACATTGCTGCTGTTTGAATTTTGATTGACATGGATGAATCCCATGTCTCTTAATTCTGGACTGAGACAAGGGAGCCTAACCACAGGTACAGGGAGGAAGGAAATGGGCGAGAGGAGGCGTGGAAAGCCTTGCAGAAAGAGAACAGCTGACACTCTGACCTTGCTCCATCTCCTCTTTATTTCCCTCCCCCCCCAACCCCTGCCAAGAGCTTCCTACCCTAATCTTCCCCCTGGGTGGTTCTCCTCCATCACCCCCACAGTAAAGATGACGAGAGTCAAAGGCGCTGGTCCTGGGGAGGTTTTCTTTGCTGTGGCCAGTGGGAGAGATGAAGTAGGTGGTCTGTGAACTTCTTTCCAGTTCTCCTTTACTCAGCTAAAATGCACAAGGAATAAGAAGTCTGAGAACCACCACTGACATATGAATGTCATGATGGAATTAGCAAGTATGCATGCTTGTGGGTGGTGGCATCTTTGTGTCCAAATTGATTCCACCTCCTCTCTTCACTGTAATTTCCACCTTTGTTTCATAACATTTGTTTCTACCTTCTTTGAGATGTTCTGGTTAAAGTGTCAAATTCATGCCATCCTTTATTTTTATTATCTTTTCTACCTCCCACTAGAAAGAGCTTGTAAACATTTGTGCTCCAGATCCAAGCTCTGGCAGTCATTATCCAGGTTCTCCATGATGTTTAAACTAGTGGTAAATATCTTAAAGGACTGGATAAGTCAATATATTGTACTGTCTACACCAGGAGTGGAGGCAATTATCTGGATATTTTCGATATACTTTCAATTTTGCTTAGAGTGAATAGTAAATCATTAATTAAGCACCTACTATATGCAAAGCACCGTCCTAAGTGCTGGCTATACAAATAGAAAAGTCAGAGTCCCCAATATCAAGGAGCTCATGTTCTGAGGAGGGAGATAACATATATAGAAGTTTTCAGCTCCAAGTCAGATGTAAAAGTACCATGAACCTTAGGCAAAGTAAATGCTAATGCCTCTTCATTAATATCATTTCCACTTATCATATCAGTTTCTGAGGTTGCTTTGAGAGAAAAGGGGTAGTTTGAGCCTAGACTGACTATGAACAAAACTTGAATTGATCTGATTTGACTCAACTTCTTGGCTATAGAGACACAGTCACAGAAACAATTCCTCCTTCTAGGGCCAGCTAAATTCAGCCTTGAAACTTTTGAGGATGAAACTGTCAGTGCTCAATACTGGTTCTCTAAGACACAGACTCAAAATGAAGCCCCAACAGAGCCTTGTGAAAGCATGATCTAGGTTTCAGACAAAACCCTAAAGCTTGAGTGAAGGTCCCGTTCTCTATCACTGAATCTTCTCTGGAACTTTCTATAGTTCTACTCTGAAAACTGGAAAACTAGTCTTATAGATGGATGGAAGACTCTGTGGGGATACTGAAAAGTAAGGGGTGTTAAGGACACCAACCACATTTACCCTTCTGACACTATGACTAGCTAGGCACCACTTGGCTGAGATCATAGGAGCTAGAGACCTTTGATAAATCCTGTCCTTTACCTGCTACCACCTTGGCCTTGGGTTCATCATTGTGATTGTCTATCTATTCATTTAGAGTTCTGTGCTCCCAGTGCTTCAATTCCACTCCCACCACAATTAAAGAACAATTGTATTTTGAGCTCTAGTCTAAGGGGTCCTCCCCATCAGAAGATGGGGGAGTAAAAAAAGGTACCCAGAGTACAAGTATGAATCAAGTATGGAACAATCTTATTTCCACATAGGAAAGGGAATGGTCAGCAAGAAAGAATCACTGAATGGTTACAATCAATTGAAAAGCTTGTATTCAAACCTCGTTGGAAAATTTGCAACAGGACTACTCATTAGCTATTTGACATTTCACCTCCACTGAGGTGCATTAATGCCAAGCAGATTCTTTTTCTCCATAGTCTCCTTTCTCTGTGGATGACTCTTATCCCTCGAAGCAGCTCTGCCTCTATATCTATTTTGATTCCAACTGCTCTGGTAAATGATACCCCACTGTTTAGGAACCCCAGATGGAAAAGACACCAGTTATCTTTCAGGAAACCTTGTACAAATGGAAAACAAAAACAGAAGGCAACCGCATCCTAGATGCAAGCTTAAGAAGCCATGAGTTCATAGCTTGCAATCCAGGGAGGGTAAGGGCATCCTCCAACAAACCCTTCAGAACCCAAGTGTCATCCTTCCACCTCAAGGCCAGAAGGAAGGAGAAGAAGAAATTACTCCCCTGGAATTCAAGCTCAGCAGCCAATTAAGAGTCCTCATTGCTACATAGGCAGCAATGCTTCCACTCTGAAGTTCGGAGATCATCATTTCATCACATTTCAGAAGAAGTGACACAACCTCATTCTTGAATAGGAGTATGAGGATCTTATATTTGTCCAACACACACACACACACACACACACACACACACACACACACACACATTGGTAGAGCACTCTTATTATATGGGAATAATTATATTACTTGCTGAGGGTCGCATGACCCCATACTACTCAATTATGCATTGATTACCAGTTTTCCATGGCTGAACTCTGAAATATTTTTCATAGAGTAACAGTATTTTCTGTCTCCCCATTGCTTGAAAACTGTGTTACATTGGGAGCTGGAGAATCTTTTGTCTCTTCCACTGACTCAAGTCCTCATTGATTGTTTTTCCCTAATTTTAAGGGTCCAAGTACCCCAGTTCCATTCAACTATGTAGATAAAATTTTGCAGGGGAGTATTTGAGCAAACATAGAGACATTCTTTACTGGGTTCATTGCAACATCCATCCTGAAATCACGGATTCCAAGGTCCCCATATCTTGAACTCATCTGGCTTGTGCCTTGAGGTCCTCAGTGAGGAAGAACTTACTGAGTCCCAGACACCTCATTCTGTTTTTCTCCCATCTAGTTAAATCTTCCTTCCTACAACTACCTTTCTCAGCTTTCCTAATTCTACTCCCTGAGGTCCCACAAAATAAATCTCTTTTATGTAATAGCCATTCAAATACTTCAAGACAATCATAGTTTCTCCACTAAATCATTCCTTTTCTTGGTTAAATCTCTCCAACTTTTTCAACTAATTCCCATCGTGGTAAGATCAATATCCTTCTTCTTACCCCCATGTAAACTAGGAAAGCTTTTCCTTACAAGGTATTGAGACACTGCTCAAGACTTGGATGGCTCAGTGGACTAAACCTCAATTCCAGCTCTTTTGAGTGTAAAATAGCCCCAAAGAGCCCCAGGTAAAGCTTGGCTCAGATGCATGACTGCTAGGTAAGGGAGTTTCAGTCAGCTGAGTCAATTTGAAACGTCTTCAACATGTATACCTGTTAAATATTTTTCTCCGGCTACAGTTAAGTAAATCTCCTTTTGTTAATTGTTGAATGACCTATGAGTGTCTCACTTTTTTTCCCTAGTTTTGAGTCAAAACTACTGGAGGATTGACCTGAGCCAGGCCTCACCCCTAACTCCCATTTAGCATGATTTTCAGTCCTTTACCATCTAAGTGGCCTGCCTCTTGACCTTTTCTGATCCATCAGTCCTTCCTAAATTGTGGTGTCCAGAATGGAACACTATCCTCCACAGGTGATGTGACCAGAGCAAAATATCGTGTGACTATCAGCTCCCTCCTTCTGCACAGTACACCTCTGTTAATATGACCTAAGGTCTCATTAGTTTTGTGGTTGCCACATCACATCACTGTGCTCTAGTAAGCCAGCAGTTCACTCAAACCCTCAGATCTTTTTTTTTTCTTTTACATGAAGAGTTGTTTAACTATGCCTTCCTTGTCCTATTCCTGGTTGTGGTTGCTGTTCACTTGTTTCAGTTGTATCCAACTCTTCCTGACCCATGTGGGATTTTCTTGGCAGAGATACGAGAGTAGTTTGCCATTTCCTTCTCCAGCTCATTTTACAGATGAGGAGCTGAGACAAACAGGGTTAAATGACTTGCCTGGGGTCACATAGCTGAGGCCAGATGTGAACTTAGATCTTCCTGATACCACATCTGGTGTTCCTTTCACTGTACCACCTAGTTGCCCTCTTTGTCCAACACTTTTCATTCAAATCCTCCTCTTTTAGTAGTATGATAGCATCAAAGACCTGAAATGAGAAGGCTTCTTAGAGGCAATTTAGCCCAAGGTCACAAAGGTAGAATCAGAGGTTGGATGTGAAGTCAAGTTTTTGGACTCCAAAGCTGGTCTTATCATCCTGTTAAATCAGTACTCCTAGCTGTACATCACTTTTCAACTTAATGACATTTGTTAAGGCATGTATCTTTCAGTCAACTTTTTCTTTGATTACTTGAACAAGTTTTACAGCTCACATAAGTTAGCTTTATTTGCATCATTTTAAACTTTATTTTTAGTCAGCTCTATTAATAATTTACTCATCGACTTAATGGTGGCTGCTGTGGGAGTGAGGTCTAGCGGAGGTGGTGCACTGTGTGTTATGGACATCAGTGGATACCTTATCTTCTATGTGGATGCCAAGACAGTAAGTGCATTATAGTATGATAAATTAATGAAGAGATATGCAGTCTGTGAATATGCTAAAAATGAACTCTGAGTTAAGTAAGCAAAGCATCTGCATCATGACTCTCAGGCTATTAAGTTACAGGTGTTTGTGAAGTGTCATAAACTGTTTTCCATCATTATTTCACATAACGTTCACCATGATGTTCGTTCCTGGAAATCTTGTGTTCAATTATCAGTATTGCCTAAATAAACAGTTTTTATCAGGAGAGATTCTTATCTTGTACTAGAAGTATTGAACAAAGACACAGATGCTCCTGATATTAGTCAGCCCGCCCTCATCTCTCCTGTTGACCGCTGTGTCTGTAATACACAAACATAGAAGAAGAGGCCTAGATCTTAAGAAACATTGTGGTATTGTTGGCACTGGCATTATGTAAGCATTACACCATTTTATCATTTTATCACTGGTGAGTCAAATTTAATGGAAAAATATAGAGGAACTCAGCCATAATGTCCCCAATATGCATTATTAGGAAGGAAAAATTGACACTGATGGGAATAACGGCGTCAAGATCGGTTGGATCAGATTGGGCATACGCAGAGGAAGTCTTGGTTGGAGGTAAGTGTTGATGGACTAACCCATGATATCTGAAACTATCAGAGACAGAAAAAACCCACGGGCTTTTAACTACCAAAAAATGATGATCAGGAAGATATCAACAACTGTTGACCCATATGCCTACTTTTTAATCTTGTCAAAACCTTTATGAAAATAATTTACATACAAATCTAGGGCATCCTGAACAAAAAGTGAATATGGAACTGGTAGACTTTCACAAATTATGTTCTACTAAAAACCACAGCTTTATTGTCACATAATTGATTGAAACGTAGAAAATATAAGATTCCTACTGTTTTTATTACTTGTTGACTATTACGCTTTCTCTTCTTTTAATGAGCAAAAGACTGGCTTAAAAACTGTCCTGGAACAAAATGCCTCTCATTTACCTGTTTGGATGATATGATATTTCTTGGCCAATTCAACAAGATGTTGTCTTCTGACTATTAAAAACAAAGGAAGCATCAAGGAGGGATATGTATCCTCGGAGAGCTGTTGGCCACAGTAATGGAATACAATCCAAAAGGAAAAATGATTCCCCATAGATGGTGAGATCCTTCAGGTGCCCCTGTTTGTGGATAATATTTTGTGGCTTTGCACAATCACTGGTACATAGTAGATACTTAAAGTTGACTGACTGATGATTGGGTCAAGCTTTGAAATGTTGCACAGCCTTCTTAAATGGGATTCACTATTATTCACGGGAGCTCACTCTAATAATGCATATAGGAAAAGCCATGTAGAGGAAGAATATCTCTTGCCTAGACTATGATATAGATTTGTATTGACAACTCATTGAACCAGTCCTCAAGAAAAATACCTTTGAAAGACATTGCAGAAGGAGAATATCCTGGACCTACAAATTGAAAGAAGACAGCAAGCTCTACTACATTTGGGGAAAATGTGTAGTGTTTCAAATGACCCCAAATACCTTTGCTTCAGAGAAGATATTGATTAATAATATTGGCAATATTATTGCTGTCTTCCAAGCAATGTTTTATGTATTCCAAGCATGAGATATCACAGTTGCAGGTCACCCAAAGGAAAATGCAGAGATGTAGAGTGGGCATGAGTAGCCACATATTGCTAATGATGAACTCTGAATAAGGAAGTCATATAAGGAAAGTAGCATAATATAGGAGAAGGAACACTGACAGGAGTCAGAGGACCTAGGGTCAAATCTCAAGCTTACCTCTGTGACTTAGAGCAAGTCACTTAATATTATTGATCTCTTCTGTAAACAGATGTTTCCTCATCTGTAAAATAAGAGGTTTAACTGGTTGGCATCTTGTTCTCTTCCAATTCTAGATCTATGATCCCATATCATCAAATAGCTACATGACTAGAGAAATGAGAAAAATCAGCCATATAGTTAAAGAATAGAACACATTCTGTATTCATGCGCACTTAATGCCAAAAGACCCACAGAACATTAGGGGATCCCTAATGGTGTGTCATAATGAATTCACTAGCATGGTGCAACAGAAAGAGCCCCAAATGTAGAATCAGCACACTAGTTCTGCCATGTACTACTTATGTGACTTTACCCAAGCAAGTTAACTTCTGTAAGTCACAATTTCCTTATAATTAAATGAGAGAATGATCTCAAAGGTCTCATATGGCTCTAAATCTATGATCGTGTTATCCCACGAATTAATATTACTAATATTCATTATCTTGATATTCTTAATTATCTTAATATTATCATCTTCCTGTATAAAGGAGAACAAATTAGTACATTGACATGGGTGCCTAGGTATGACCTCCTAAAACAGGTTGATTATGACTTCTCAGAGGCAAGACTAGAAAGAATAAGAATCCTTATGGTAATTCTCTAGGGCATTACTGCTATCTCTTCTATGCCCATGTGCCTTTTCTAGATACAGTGTAAAAGCTTCTGACTAAGGATTGAGACATATAGTCTATTTAGATAATGCTGATGTCTAATGTGAACAAACCTGTCTGTATAAAGATGCTCAAATTGGACAGGATCCATAACCCATAACATTTTAGATTTTATATTCTTTTTGTTTCAGAAAAGCATTTGGAATTGCTTCCTCAACAAGTATTAGAAGAGAAGGCTCTTAACCTTGAGTCTGTGAACTTAAAAAAAATTTGATCACTGTATTCAATATAATTGGTTTCGTTTATGATCCTGTTTTGTTCTGTGCATTTAAAAATAGCATTCTGAGAAAGTATTAGTGAGCTTTTCCAGACTTTCAGAGGGTTCTATGACACACAAAAAAGGATTAAGAACACCCAGATTAGAGAAAGAAAACTTGGTCTTTGGGAGAAGACATAGACAAGGTATAGCACACTGACTCAATGGCTGACATCTTCACTTTTGATTTAACTGTTTTGACACTGGTCAATTTACTTATTCTTTTTATTCTCACTAACTTCACTAATAAATTGTGCATAATCATCCTTATTCTCCTATTTATCTCACAAGAATATTTTAAAGAATTTAAAAAAAATATCCATCCCACTAAGGGTGTGTTCCATTAAACTCAAAGTGATCATCTTTGACAAAATTCTCCTAAAGTCTTTCAGAACAGAAATGGCTAAAAATGAGAGTATATTTCCCCTGAATCAACAGATAAGCTACTACACAGGTGATGACTTTGGAATGTAATTATGACAACCTGGCATCTCCATCATGAGATCCTTCTGTAAACTGCTTATATCAAAATCATTATTTAAACTCATTTGTGATTACATTACAGATGGAAACACAGACAAATAGGGCACTTTTGTTAATATCATGCTAAATTTCATATGCCCTTTACAAAAATTTGGCATATGAGATGTGCACAGTTTTATATAGAATCCTCTTTTCCTGCTCTTCACCATCTATCTTTTTTGTTTCACTTTGTATTTGCATTGTCAAAACATAGCACAGTGCCTAGAATATAGTGGGTGCTTAATAAATGCTTATTGATTGCGTGATTGAAAATTATTTGCTTTGAAATCTTCTCTGCAAAAACAGGGTTTCAGGTTGATAGGGAAAATGGTGACCAAAAACAAAAATGGTGGACAGAAGGGTAGAGTTGGGACGTACTCAGAAATGATAGAATTGATGCATGCATTGCCACAGCTAGCTCAGGGTTTGGGAGGCTCTCAAGCAAGGTGTGAGGGAGAAGAAATAGTGAAAGTTAACAGAACCATTGTGCTGACTTCATTACTGTATGCCTGTGAAACCTGGACAGTCTACCAGCTCCAAGTTAGGAAACTGAATTGCTTCCTATTTGAATTGTCTTAGGAGGATTCTGAAGATCACCTGGCTAGAAAAGGACACTGAGGTACTTTCTTGAGCTGAACTGCCAAGCAGTCAGACCCTACTTCAGAAAGCACAACTATGACGGGTTGGCCATGTCATTCAAATGCCAAACATACCTTTGACTAAAAGACTATTTTACTATGAACTCACATAAAGCAAAACACTCACATGGCTGTCCAAAGAAGCTACACAAGGACATCCTCAAGGCCTCCCTGAAGAACTTGGGAATCAATTGAGACATGGTAAACCTTGGCACAGGACCACCCAGTATGGCATGCCCACATCAAGGAAGGCACTCTGCTGTATCAGCAAAGCAAAACTACAATAGTTCAAAAGAAATTTGAGACATACAAATTTAGAAAACATGTCCATTTCAAATGTTCATGTGAACTATTTGTGCCAGACCTGTGATAAAGCATTCCAAGCTCATATTGCTCTGATCAGCCACAGACAGACACAGTGTACCTTGAACCTGGCAGTGATGTCATTTTGGTCCTCTTTGAGCATGAAGGACAACAAACTACACTCACTCACATCCACACACATGTATGCATGCATGTGTGCACATATATACATACACACAAATACATGCACATGTATATGTGTGTGTGTGTAGTTTTGAAATCTAGGTTGATGGTTCATCATATGTATGTATATGCATATGTGTACATGTAATATTCATAGACATGTATGTGTATAACCTTTGAAATCTAAGTTGGTTGATGACTTCCTATGAAACCACAATTGTATCTTTAGACAGATTGCCCTTTTTTCTCCTCAAATGAGTCAGATGAGGTGATTGTAAAGCACAGCCTCTAAAAAGTTCCTTCCACATGTGCTGTCTTTGTCTCTGCACTCTTATTAACTAGTTGTGTGACTTAGTAGTTCAGAGGACCTAACAAATATAGGTCACAGAGGTCAAAAGGACTTGCTTCCAGCAGACTACTATAGTTCTGTGATTCAGAATTGTTCTTGTCTCTTTACTGGGCTCCTCTACCTCGTCTTCTCAGAACTGTTTCTTTCTGTACTTGGGGACCACATCTGAACCAGATAAGGACCCTTATCCTAGTTGGCATGTGTACTACCACATAAACATATGATGTAGCAATTTAACCCTAATAAGACAAGGCTTTATTCCCTTGTTATAAATGGCCAAACATTAGCATTTACCTTGACAAGTCACAGTGCAGTGGATAACACTTGGGCCTTCCCTTCATCAGGGACAGACTAGTTTAAGAAAAACTCACATTTATGTATCACTTTAAAATTTGCAATTATTTTACATACATAATCTTCTTCGTGATGTCATATGTGAACAGTCAGCCTTGGGCTGTTCTTGAACATCCCACATTTGGTGAATACTCTGAAGGCATCTGTGTTGTTATGTATTCCAATATTAAAATACTCTGGGACATAAGAGTGACTGCATGACTGATGCCACATGTGTTCCTATCCCTTATCAATTGATGTTCTAACAGCACTTGACCTGCTCCACCATTGTATAAGTATATTCCCTATCTAAACCTCAACACCTGAGGAGTATCAGCCTGACCCATACAACGACCTTGGGCAAGCTGTTCAATTCAGCTGGCCTGCTCAGTCTTAATTTTGTTCAGTTGTGCCCAATTCTTCATGACCCCATTGGGGGTTTTCTTGGCAAAGATGCTGGAGCTGTTTGCCATTTCCTTCTCCAGTTCATTTTACAGATGAGAAACTGAGGCAAACAGGTTTAAGTGACTTGCCCAGGGTCAAGCAACTAGGAAGTGCCTGAGGCCAGATTTGAACTCAGGAAGATGAATCTTCCTGTTTCCCCTCCCCATGCTACATTAACTACTTTGACCCTGAGCTTCCTCACCTGTAAAATGAAGGGTCTGATAGTGATAAACTCCAAGTCCCAACTCTATAATTCTAACTCTAATTTTTTTTATAATTTCCATACAAATTATAACTTCAGTTCAAATAAAATGAAAATTACTGAGTATAGAAATTAAATGAAGATCCCTGAGCAAAATGTTTTTGGAATTTAGGAAAATTCACGTTATTGGGAATATGTGATAATAATAGCTGATGTTTGTATAATGCTTTAACCATAATGTAAATCTACATTCATCGTTACTATGTGGGGTATGAAGTATGTGAATTATTAAGCCCAGTTTGCAGTTGAGCCAACCAAGGTCCACAAAAGAACAGGGACTAGATCAAGGTCACACATCTAAAAAAGGGACAGAGCCAGGACTTTGTCAGTTGTTGTGACCTTAGATCAGTCTCTTCCAGACACCCCATGCTGATTTCTTTAGCGAATGTTTTGGAAATTCTTTAAAACTATAATTATTTTTATTATAAAAAGAGACTTTCAAGAAAGAAAAATATGATTTGATATATTTTATATCACAGAGCTGCTGCTGCTGCTGCTGCTATGTATCACTGGTAAGGGAAATAAAAGTCACAATTTCCAGCAGGGAGTGGGGAAGTAAGAAAATGTACAGAGCTTCTAACTAAAATAAAAGATGGACCACAAGACTGAAAATTAGAAAACAAGGACCCACACTTGCTGTGTTTGGATAGTCCAAAACAGTACCAGATAATACCAAATGATGGTGCCTGACAGCCACTTGTCACTGTATAAACAGATGGGTTTTAAAAAAAAAAAAAAGAATCAACATAGAGAGTTAGATAAGAGAAATGAATAGGGAGATTGGGGGGGGGGGGGAAATGAGAAAGAGAAAGAAAAGGTTGGGAAAATGGAGATACACTTTTGCAATCTGATTTTACAATAGCTCAATTACCTGCTTTTCCACTTCATTTACCTCATGCCTCTGAATTCATATGCTCATGAATGGGCTCCACATCTCCAGGAATGTGTCTATATTGTCTTGTATCCTAAATGTTATTTTTTTTTCATAAGTCATCGCTTCTACCGCAGCTCTCAACCTTTCCTAAAGGGCTGGGGTGATTGCTTTCACTAATTGGCAAAGGATTTTATTTTATTTTATTTTTCCATCCACAAATACCCCCTTGATCCAATTCGTCTTCTTCATTGTATATGTGCAAAATTTAGGGGTGCTGCTCCAACCTAAGAGGCACCATGAAGTAGCAGTCTTTCTATAATATCAAATTCATTCTTTCCAGAACATTAGTCCAGAATTTTTAATAACCTCACAGGAGCAAATCAGGTTTTCACACCAGTACAATGGTTAAATCTCTGGCCCAATTTACTCATTTTTAGATACCCACTAGAGCTAATTCAAGTGCTTGAAATGTATCAATTTCAGCTTGAGAATTTAGAGGTCTTGGAGAAGAGTAAATTAGTACTTTCCACACCCAGGTAGGCCTAATGAAAATCTCACTCCCAAAGTGGTATTAAATTACTTGGAGTTTCCACACTCGTCTTAAGGACCTTGAATCCTATAACATCCTTATATAAATGATAGCTCAGTCCATTTTTTTCAGTGACACATTTAATATAATAATCTACATTCTGTTAATTGTACAGAAATATTTCTTTTGCCTCATGGCTGAAAGCTAAAAATCTTCCTTCAGTTATTTTTCGGGGATTTTTGTTTCCCCTACCAAAGTCCCAGTCCAACAGCTTTCTGGGGCATGGAAGTGACTCAGGCGTCTTGGAGGCTATAACAATGGAACATAATCCCTGGTCTAGCAAACCAACTGGAAAGGTTTCAAATATGGGCTCAGTGACACCCTAGAATCCAAGTTTTGCTGCCCAGTTTCCCAGTTTCTATTCCTGTCCCCTTAGTTGAGGGCACTAATTTCTTTTCATCCAAACTCAAAATCTCTGGGTTATCCTTAGGCAACTTCCCTCTCTCCCTCCCCACTACTAATCAGTTGTCAAGTCCTTCCATTCACGGCCCCCAAGTTTGCAGACTTTTCACCAGTTTGGCCTCAGGGAGATGAATTTTTCCACCACAACAGAAAACCATCTCCCAAACCATTGCAAAGATGCAATCTGCCACAGTTAAGGGACATAATCAATAAATGGCAACAAAACATTAGAAAAACAGTAAATGTTAGAACTATAATTTTAAAGATGATCTAGGGGAAATGGTGGTTCTTAGTCTTGTGAGCTTGTTTTTGCTTTGTTTTATTAAATGTTTTGATAATTTTATTTCAACATAATTTCTTTCCTTTGTAACTCTATGTACTTAATTTTATATATATGTACATATATATACATATTTAAAAATCATTGTAAAAGGGAGTCCACAGGCTTCACCAGACTGCCAAAAGGGGTCTATAATACAAAAATGCTTAAGAATTCCTGATCCAAAATGACCCCTTTGTTTTACATATGAGGAAACTGAAGAAAACAGGTAAAATGAATTATCCAATATCACACAGCTCATTAGTCTTAGAATCAGAACATTTGCCACGTCTCTTGACTTCCCAATCAAGAGTTTATTTCATACCATGATACAAAGACAAGCTCACCGATACGATCACATTCAATTGTGAGGAAAATAATGATCTATTTTTTGGGGGTGATGTTGCTGTAAATGAGAAAAAGAAAAAAAGATTTTGTGGCCAATTTCCACCCACAGTAAGCCCCAAATGCATTTATTCCTTGATGAAATGTATACAAAGGAAGAAATTTCTCCACTAAGTGAGAGTTAGAAGCAGGGCAGTTACAGCTCTACATAAAGGGGTAGAGCAGGTGCTAATTTCTTTAAATAGACTCTGCAGAAAAGCCTCACAGGGGAAATGACAATTTCCTTCCACTAACTCTGATGTGAGAGGAGCCCTCACCCAGAGAGGGTCTTTTAGGCACCAGTAAACTACCTGAACCCAAGAACCTCACAACCTTCTGGGCCTTAACCAACCTCTCCTAGAAATATGAAGAAATGGAAATAGCAAAGAAAGAAGTAGGGGAAGGAGAGGGGAAATGACTCCTGTATATCCTGGATATAGATATGGACTTGAATCAATGCTAGGGGGCTGTGTTTTTTTAACTCATGTACCCTAAGCTCATATAACTCTCCCCCGAGACACTTTTTATCACTTGTTTGACTATAATTGAAGGAATAATCCTAAATCTAGAGTTTGAAACAGAGGGAGATATGCTGCTCAAAAGCAATCCTATTGAAACAATCAACTCTATCCTTGAACCATTCCCCACTTTTCCCTGATAATTATGTCTGTCCATAAATCCCACATATAGGATCTAATCAATGTGCTTGAGGCTTTCATGGGAAAGGAAATTCCATTATCCAAAAAAATTACTTTATCTGGTTAGAAACTACATAACAGAGTAAGCAGAAAAGAAGAAACAATTATCTACAGATATTAGAATTTAAGCTCCTGAGGGCAGTTATTTTTACTTTTGCCCTTGCACTGGGGGTGGGTACATGGGGTATTCTCTTGTGTGAGGGTTTGCCAAACTCTTTTCAGGGCTGCTTTTCAGGACACTTTGAGTATCTACCTTTCACCTCTCACCAGTGGCTCCAAGAAGCAGTAGCATGTGCAGTGGCCACACATCCTGATATAACCATCTCAGGGGATAAGCTAAACCAGGTTGAGGGTAACCAACAGGTCTCAACCCTGTTAAGGATTGTGAAGACTTTCTCCAGCAGAATGGCGGATGAGAACACTTCTTTCCAATGGCCATGAAGGTGGCTGAAGCAAGCATTGTTTAGCACTTAGATATCAAAGATACAAAACTGCATCCTGGGCCATTGCCAGGCATCTTGACTTTTATCTTGCCACTGGACTTCGATGTCCCTGAAAGAGAGAATGAGGCTGACAATTTGTGCAACTCTACTTCACTTAAATCCAATTCACGCACAAATCAAGACCACCCTGTGATGTCACTGGTGCTCTTAGAAAACAAAGGAGGAACAACCCTTGTATTACCAGTACTAAGCATTGTGCTTGGCATATAGTAGGCGCTTAATAGGGGCTTGCTGATTTGATTAATTGCTAGTTATTATTTATAACTATATATAATGATTACAGTAATAATATATACAATGAGGCAGCTAAGTGGTACAGTGGATAGAGATCTAGGCCTGCAGCCAGAAAGAACTGAATTCAAATTTGGCCTCAGACACTTACTAGATGTTTGACCCTGGGCAAGTCACATGACCCCTATTTATCTCAGTTTTCTCAGCTGTAAAATGAGGATAATTGCAACAATTACCTCCCAAGGTTGTTGTGAGGATCAAATGAGATAATATTTGTGAAGCACTTAGCACTGGCTCGTTGGCACTGTGATGACAAACTACAGAATTCTGCCTCTACTACGCATACAGCTCATCCCCATTCCCATATACACAGGCCCATGGTAGCTCTCTTCAAAAAGCTATACTGCATGTATGCTTGGATTCAGGCATGACCAAAACCTAGACATGATGAAGTTTTGCTGTCAACTAGAAACATGGCTAAACAGCCTAGCCAATAGATAAAAAGGAAGGAGAAAGAAATGCCTGAACATCAGCTACATCTTCCTGACATTCTTTGCTTCATGTAAATTTCTGGATGGAAGGGAGATATCCCAGAGAAAGGTCTTCTCCAGCCCTGTGATGGCCTCTGACCAACAAGGCATACAAGTGACTCTCCATCCACATTCAAGGCCTTTTGAGCTGGAAACATAGGGTACAGTTAATAAGGGGTGATTTGAGAGGTACTACAAAGAGGTACCACAATTTTCCCTCTCCCACTCTGCCCTCTAAAACTCTCTCCCTAACATCAGGTCACACAGTGCTTAAAACCTATAGAATTCCAGGCTCAACTTCCTTGACCTCTTAGTAACCTATGACACCACTGATCGTACCCTTACTGATACTTTCTCCTCCTCTCTCTCTGACCACTGATTCTCTTTTTCCTCTTCACTGGTTCCATTTCTTCCTGCCATGTCTCAGGTGGGGAAATTTCCTCAAGATACTCTGTCCTCAGCCCTCTTCCCTTTCTACATCCTCTCCCTTGGATGAGCTCATCCTCTCCTGTTGCTTCTACTATCATCTCTATGCAGCTGACTCCCCAATCCATATCTCTAACCACAAACACTACCCTGGGCTCTACTCCTTCATTTTCATCTGCCTGTTGGACATCTTAGTCTAAATGTCCCACTGACATATCAAGCTCAACTTACTCAGCATTGAATGTATCCTATTCCTTCCAAATCATACTCCTCTGCCCAATTTCCCCATTTCTCTTGGTGGCACATTTTTTGGCCATATAAACCCCAAATCTCTAAGTTGTCCTTAACTATACCCCCTGTTTTCTCTCTCCTTCCCCACTACCAATCAGTTGCCAAGTCCTTTCATCCATGGCCCCCAAATATCTCTAACATCTAATAGTTTCACTTCTAACACCTTAGCTCATACTCTCACTACTTCTCACCTGTACAATTATAATAACCTCCTAATTGGTCTGTTGCCTTCTTGGCTTCCTGGTCTCCACTCCATCCTTTACACCATTGTCAAAGTCATCTTCCTAGTGCAGGCATCTGATCATATCACTTCTCGGCTTAAAAAACTACAGGGGGTCCCAACTGCCTATTAGATAAAATAGAAGGTTCTTAGCTTAGCATTCAAGGTTTTCCACCATAAAGCACCAGTTATTCCTTGGCACTACCCTTTATACATTTTTTGGCTCCAGTAAAACAACTATTCGTTATCCCCCAATCTCACGTTGCCCTCTCCTGCCCCCATGCTTTTGAGTATCTTTTCTCTCATGCCTTTAGCACAGTCTCTCCACCCCCTTTAAGCTTCATTAATTGAAACTCTTTGTCTCCTTAAGACAAAGCATGGATGCCACATCCATCCTCCATAATCCCCAACTGGAAATAGCTCCTCTTTCCTTAAACCTCCAGGCCACATTATTTTCATCTCCTACCTAACTGCACATTTTCTAGTATGAGTGATCACTAGTTATCTGTGTATACATGCTTACTAGTCCATGTTGAGGAAAACTTTGGCCAATTATACACTTCATATTAATATTCAGACTTATAAATGTTTATTGTTGAGAACTCTACATGTAGAAACTTCCTGCCCTGCTGCAGAAAGGCAACTCATCTTTAATCTATAGTTATAAGATTCTGAGGGCTCTGAGAAGTAACTGAGATGTGATCACGAAGCATTCTGTCAAAGGCAGAACTTAAGCCCAATTCTTCCAGATCCAGAGCAGCAGTCTATCCAGTACCTCATAGTGTTTCTCACCTTGCTTGTAGTAGGTCCTTAATCAATAACCGTTGACTCTTTTCTCTTTGACTGTCTTCAAGGGAGCAGGCAAAGACTGTTGGAAGGCCCTAGTGACCTCAACAGAGTTGCCGCCATATAGTCCATGAGTGCATGACCCTGCTATTGTCCCTGTCTCTGTTGAGTCTTTCCTTTTTGATTTTGAAAGAAAGAATATTGAAGATGGCTATGACATTGTTAGCTTTAAAAAGTTGGAATGGGGAGTGCCAGAAGTCTGGGACCTGGAGTCCATGCCAGGATTTGTGGGAATCTGAGTATAAGTGACTGAGTAGCTGAGTAGTAACTGAGACCCCCTGAAGAGATGAAACCTGATTGACTTACATGTGAGCTCCTCTCTCCACTGGCTATGTCACATTTGGAAGTGAATTTGGTAAGGCAACTTCTACATAAGCTGCTCTAAGTTTCAGTCTATTCTTCTCAGGAACCCAAGTGTTATAGAGAAAAGCGTGCCCCATAAATTTGGAGGAAATGCTTTGCAACTTCTGTTCTCAATTGATCTTCACAGTAAATATCCCTTAGCAAAATCTAAAGAAAAATTGTTGAATTGACTTGAATCATAGAATTACGTTATAGGAGGGGATCACAGAAGTTGTCATGTTCAACCCTTTACTCACATAGTAAATGCATCCTGTAGCATCCTAGACCAGTGGCCATCCAACCTCTTCTGAAATATTTTCAAAAATGAAACACTCACTACCTCACAAGGCAGTAAAACATATTCCAATCTTGGCCAACTCAAATTTTAAAAAATTAAGCCAATATTTCACACCAGCCCCCACCTCCAAGTAACTTCCATCTATTTCTCTCTGATCTAACCCTTGGGAGCAAGCAGAAAAAGCCTAATCCCTCCTCCATACAACCTTTCAAATACTTGAAGGCAGCTGTTGTAAATTCATGCCCTTTTCTATGTAACCAGTTCCTCTACCCCAGCAGTGTATATGGTGATGTGGTCTTCAAAATTTTCATCCTATTCATCAACTTGCTCTGGAGAGCTATTTGAAGGCAGTGTTTCTAAATAGAAAGAATACAGCATTTGGAGTCAGTACACCAGGAGTTGAGTCCTGGTCCTAAGGCAGCTTGGTGTAGTGGACAGAGAGTCAGAAAGATCTGGGGTCAAACTCTCCCTCTCATACGTACCAACTGTGTGGCCTTCAGCAAGTTATCCCTGAGTACTATCCATAAAATGCTAAGCTTTCACTGCAACTCCAGGAGAATTAAAATCTAGAGAAAGTTGCAACCTGCATGGATAGATGAAGTTCCATCACCCAGCTGTATCCTTTCCCATAGAAATCATGGGTCCAGTCCCTACTGGACTCCCTGTCCTTGATGTTACTGCCTCTGTGACCTTTGGCAAGGTTAGTTAATTTCTTTCTGGCCCTTACTTCCCTATCTGTAAAATGATAGGGTCAGACAAGCTGGTCTCCTAGGTCACTTCTAGCCGCAAATCTATGACACTATGGGCTCTGATTTTTAAAAATCTTTTAGTTTTGTTGTTGTTCTTAAAGAAACTGTTGCTGAGAATTTTTTAAGCTACTTTAGTAGAAATTAGTTAACAGCCATCTGAGAGCAGAATATTCCCTTAAGGTATAAATGTCTTTGCAAACTTCACCTCCAACACAATTTTTGCTCAAGGTGGGCCATGTGCATAGCTTAGACTCCTCCTACGTGTAAAGGGAAAATTGTTATTGTAATACAAGCACTCACTTGTCACTCTTCATTTAAGCATAGGAAAGCAGATTCTTGCTTCACAAGTGGTTCATTTATTGGCTAATGGAAAAACTGTGCCACAGAGAGGTTAATCGATGGGCCCATCTGCACACAGCAAGGCAGTGATAGGGCCTAGAATGCAGCCTAGATGCCTGAATGCGCAATGTGAGAGTTGATTCACTAGGCCAATTTCACATCTTTTCCTAAAAAGCCCAGGGAAGCTCCAGACTGGAATGCCCTGAGGTCCATTTCAGTTTTGGAATGAAGGATGACCCATGAAATGGAGAAGTCACTACCACTAGCCAGGCTTTGTATGACCAGGTACACCCAAAAGAGAACTGCCCAACCAGGGCTCTTCATGGGAACAGTAGCCATGCAGAGCCTTATGTTTGTGGAACCCCTGCTCACGATCAGAATTTTAGCAGGTTCAATGAAATGCATCTTTGAGGAATGAGTATCTTCAGCTATAGAATTTTGTAGGGAGAAAATAAAAGACATTAAAGATAGTGTGATAACAGAAGAGAGATTCTAATGTAGTTAAACTCTTTCTGAGCACTTGGGAACTGACCTCTGTTTAATCTAAATTTATTTTTAACTTGAATTTATACAGGGCTTGAAGGTTTACAGTTTCTTCACAGTTCCATCCTCTAGTCTACACTGCTGCTAAAGTGAGTTTCCTAAAGCCACTTTCCCAACTAAATGAGCTTTCTTCAGAGCCTCCCCAGTACCTCTAGGAGAAAACAAGAACTCTTCTGAAACTTAAAGACCTTTGAAGCCTGGCCCCAATCTACCTTTCTAGACTTACTATTACTCCCCTCACACACCTTATAGTTCAGTCAAACAACTTATAGAGTTCCTCATATACTATGGTCCATTTCCTACCTCCATGCTTTTGTACAGGCCTGAAAAACAGTCCTTCCTCACTTCCAGCTCTTAGAAGCCCTTGTTTCCTTCAAGACTCAACTGAAATGCCATCTTCTACACTTACCTTTCTTGATGTCCCCAGCAGCTTTATCACTTTATATCTATTTGATATCCACCTATATTTGTACATATTATCTCTCCCAATGAATCATAATTTCTTTTTATAGAAGGGATTATTTCACTTTTGCCTTTGTATTCCTATCACCTAACACAGTGGTGGGAAACCAGCGGTCTCAAGGCCACATGTGGCCCTCTAGGTCCTTGACTAAATCCAAACTTCACAGAACAAATCTCAAAGAATTTGTATGGATTCAGTCAAAGGACTTGAGAACCTAGAGGCCTGGCTGCCGGTTTTCCACCCCTGACCTAGTATAATGGTTGGTATATAGTAGGTGCTTAATACATGCTTGTTATTGATGGATTGGTTGAATCTAATTATCTAACTCAATTCAACATGCCCCCTCTGTGCCATTCACTAAAAAGAAAAAAATACAACAGTCCCTAATCAAGGCAAGAAGAAACTTGAGGGGAATAGTATGTACACAAATTAACAAGTGCAAAATGTATGGAAAGTAAATATTAAAAAGGATCAGGAAAGTTCTCATGTAGGAGGAGGCTTGAGATATGTGGTAGAAGGAGATGGGGATTCCATGAGATGGAGGTAAAGAAGCAGAGAATTCTAGACATACAGAACATGCAAGGACACAAAAGAAGCAATAGAACGAAGTGCACACAGCCATCTGAGAAGTAGGAAGTGACTTGCCCAGGGTCACACAGCTAGTAAGCGTCTAAGGCCTGATTTGAACCCATGACGAGGAGTCTTCCTGACTCCAGGCCTAGCACTCAATTCACTCTTGCCCACGGATAGCCTGAGTACTGTACTGCTACCCACAGAATGTCAAAGGACCCAAACGACAACCTTCAGCCCACTAAGTAATCCCTCTATGGAAGGTTTATGGGAGGACAGGGAGGAGAACTGCACAGGATGAAGTGTGGGAAGGATATTTTAAAAATATGTATCATAGGCTCGAATACCCATATTGATGAGATCATTAATGTATTGAAGAATTATGCCTTATATCTACATAGAGCTATACAGTTTTCATTATTCTTTCCTGACTATTACCTCATTTGGTACTTCTGGTTTTGTTCTGAGACAGGGTCTCTCTATCTCCCCCAGACTGGACATACAGCAGTCACTCATAAGCCAGACCCCATGTCTGAATGACATGAAAGTTTGGGTCCACTCTGTTTCCGACCTGAGCACATTAAGCCCCTACTTAGATAGCCCAGTAACCTCTGTTCCCAGGGGCTCACCATATTGGCCCCAAACTTAGTGCTGATGCCTTTTACTTCCTCTTCAGCTGGAGGATGAATGCCAAGCCATAGCTTTCCCCAGCAGCAAGGACCACTGCATCCTTGGGGCAGCTAGTGCAAGGGAGAAGACCTGAGTACAAATTGAACTTCAGACACTTCCTAGTTATGTGATCTTGGACAAGTCAATTGTTTTCAAAACTGTAAAGGGGTATAATAAAAGCACCTACCTCACAGGGTTGTTGGGAGAATGAAAGAAGATAATATTTTGAAAACACTTGGCACAGTGCCCAGACTCTTAACAAGTACTTGTTTCCTCCCTCTCTCCACCAGCCTCAAGTCACCTCATTTGATCTTATATGAGAGAGTGAGATAGTCAAGATAGACATTATTCTCCCTATTTCACAGATGAAGAAGCAAACTTAGACTCATCAACCGACAAGTTAATGACATGAGCTTTATCCTTGCAGCAACTCAGAACTCCCAAGCCCAAGCAATCCACCAGCCTCAACCTCCCCTTTTAGGAGGGGTCACCAACCCTGGCCACTTCATCTGATCTAGGTATTATTCTCCCTAATTTGCAGGTGAGGAAGTAAACTTAGACTCATTAACCGACTCACTCCTAGCTAAATGGTCAGTAAATGGCAGAGTGAGGAAAACATAAACAAGTTCAACTCCAAAGAAGAGAAAATGTCTTTTCACTACACCACTCTGCATCTTATGTGTACTGTCATTGTCCAAAAGTATCTTCCACTAGCATTTTAGATGAGACCAGGAAAACATTTACCCAGAGTTTCTTTTGGAAGTGAAAGGCAATAACAGGAAGATCTACCAAACACTTACACAGAGAAGTTTCCACAGAGAAATGAACAGCTCTTTAATTCTGAAAAAGGTCTGAAGGTTTTAGTGGACTGCAAGCCCAGTATATGTCAAGCACGATATGGCAGCCCAAGATGCTCACATGATCTTAGACTCCATTAAGGGAGGCACAGCTTCCAGGAATAAGGAGATGCTAGCTCTGCTGTAATCTGCCCTGGTCAGAGCACTTCCAGAGTATCCGGTTCAGTTCCTGGCACCACAATTTAGGAAGGACATTGAGAAATGGGAGAAAGTCCAGCGGAGCAATCATCATGGTGAAAGGCTATCTGAAGATTGGCTGGAGGAACTAGGGTTATTTAGCCTAGAGAGGAGAAGACATGAGAGCTGTCTTCAATTACCTGAAGGCTGTCATACGGAAGAGGGATTAGGTTTGTTCTTCTTGGCCCTAGAAGGCTGTACCAGGAATGATGTATACATTGCAAAGAAGCAATTTTGGCTTGAAGTAAGGAGAAGTTCCTAACAGAGGGGTGCAAAAGTGAAACAGGAGGCAATGGGTTCCACCTCCTTGAAGGTCTTCAAGTAAAGGCTGGTTGACACTTGTCATGAATACTAGAAAGTCTCTTATTTTTCAAGTAGGTAATGGACTAGATGGTCACAGAGATCCCTTCCAACTCTGATATTCTGAGGTTCTGTGATTCCATGAACACCTTAGGAATAATGAGCACAAAATATGGCTAAAAAATTATTCTAAGCCTTCTTTTTACAAAGGGGAACCCCAAGGCTAAGGGAGGGGAAGTGGCTGAGGTCACCCAGAAGTCAGTTGGCAGAGCCAGAAATAGACCCCAGGTCTGATTCTCAGTTCATTTTGGGTTGCATCTGGCATAACAGAGTTCTCTTTTGCTACTTCTGATGATAAAACAAAGTATATTAGTAACTATTGGGAAAAGGAGGTGCACTAGTCATAGTGAGAATGAGAGAAAACAAGCCACGAGCCCACATTGCATATTGGTTGTCCCAAGATACTAAGTAATAATAAAAGTGGCAACACAGACAAGAAGTATGGCCTCCAGAGCATGGGTTAAATCCTCCATGGAAAGTGTATTAAAAAACATAGGATGAGAATCACATGAGATGACAGGACATATAGAATTTGCATTTGACGCTGATGGAAGGGAGGAACCCACCCCAGTCAAATCACAGTTCTATCTAAGCTTTGGTAACATGAGTAAGCAAAAAGAAAAAATCCCGGTATTCTTCCTTCTTTCCCTTCTCTTCAAGTTTTGTAGTACTTACAAGATCCCATCTTAATTTTACCTCGTACTTATTTTATATATGGTGTATATAAATTGATTTATGTCAATATAATGAGAAAAGGTAAGCTTATTGAGGACAAGACTCTCGTTTTTCTGTCTCTGGATCCTTAGTATCTAGAATAGTGTCTGGCACATGGTACACATTTAATAAATGGTGATTGCTGATTGATTGGCTGGTTAACATTAAGACATACAACTTACAATCCTAGAGCTGGAAGGGGTTCAGAATGAATTTGCACAGAAGTAAATTCATCTCTTTACGTCCCAAGTGACTGGTGTCTGATCAGATTTCTGCCTCTACCCCTGCCCTTCCCTTGGGCACTGTGTGCAGTAGTGACCGGCTCCCAAGAGTCCATTGCTTCATCGTGCCATTGGTTTACCACGGTGAGTGTCAATTCTCATAGATGATTGCAGCATCACTTACATTTGCTGGAGGGAACAGGTATCTAAATATTTTCAAGGCGGTTTCTGGAAATTCTGGTTCGATTGGGGCAACTTGCTTTCAGCTTGCTCAGCCAAAAATGTGACCCTTTCATAATAAAAGCTTAACATCTGAAGATAGAGAACAGAGAAATGGAGTTCCCTACCTACTTTATGCAGGGATTTCTCTTTTGGTTTTTCCATCATGTAAAATTTTCCTTCCCTGATGGGGTGGTTGAGGTGTTCTTTAGGCCACTTGAAAGCAAATGTGATAGAACAGAAATGACTAGCCAGCTAAATACAATCCTGTCTGTCTGCCTCTTCTTCCCAGAAACAAGAGGCTGCAGAGAAAACACAAACGGGATCTAAATCTGGTAAGATTTGCAGAACTTCAAGGGTTTCGCTGGGTCAGGAGCAGGGTAAAAATAGACTCTCTGGATGTATTTTGGTCAGGAAAGTGAGGCAAGTAAGGGACAAGAAAATGGATTTTCAGGCTTTTTTTCCCCAAAATTCGTATTCCATTCTGGTTGACTGGAACACTTAATATAGGTCTTATTTTGAATCCTTTCATGCCTCTCTTTCTCTATTACTGTGCTATTAGGTGCTATGAATGGTGCTATTAGGCAAAGGATCTGAGTTCTAAAACTGCTTGGTTCTGTACTTATATCTTGCTTTCAGAGCCCTAACTAGCTATTTGGGCAAGCAGGATAAGCTCCCACAAAATATCTCCACAAATAAGCTTTTAAAGGCAAAATTATTTGAGAGGGACACCCTGGTTTGTAAGGTTTTATGTGGGGAGAGACTCTAGTCACCATCCTGTGGGGGTGGGGTAGGAAATAATTTCAGTATTCTTTGCTAACTGGGTGATAAACTCTCTCACTAGGTGCAAAACTAGTTGCTTGTATGATGCTGCAGTGTTATTGACACCTTCCATATTTTGATGCCTGAGGTAAGGCTCCATTTGCCCTACTCTAGTTATAGCTCTGCCTGTTGAACTCTGCCATACATTCCTAATTTGGAAAGTGGAAAAAATTAATGATCTATTGTTAAGAACTGATGATATGAGAGGTACTACTCTGTTCCCATGATGAGGGACTCAACAAATCATGCTGGACAAATTCCTATAATACCAGGATACTAGAGAGAGGTTTCAGAGCAGAGGTTTTTAACCTAGGGCTCATGAACCTATTTTTAAATAATACTTTGATAACTATTTTAATATTACTGGTTTTATACATTTAAAAACACTGTTCTGAGAAGGGATACATAGATTTAACCAAACTACCAAGGGATCAGCACACACACACACATACACACACACACACATATGTGTGTGTGTATGTGTGTGTATTTGTGTGTGTGTTAAGGACACCTAATCTAGAGGAAATAGGGCACTATTACTAACTTCCCACTCCTGGCTAACTGAATCAAAAGCAGAAATTGATCAATGAATCAATAAGCATTTATTAAGCACCTGGGGATACGATTACCAAGAACAAAACAACCCCGACCCATAAGGAGGTTACATTCTAATGTGGGGAGAAAATAGTACACTATAGGAAGGAAAAAGAAACCATGTGATGAAAGACGAGAGAGAGGAGGAGTGTGGAAGACCTTGGAACCAAGAATATGGACTAGACCTGTGATTTCTTTGGTTTAGGAAACCCTCAAGTCAGCACCCTTTCTGCAACTCATAGTCTAGAATGCTGGTAGAAAGAAAACATCTAGGGGTTAAATGACTTGCCCAAGGTCACAGAGTCATTATGTGTCAGAAGCTGGTCTTGAACCCAAGTCTTCCTGACTTTAAGGACAGCTCTCTATCCACTATCCCACACAGTTTCTCACCAAGAATTAAAGGTTCATATTTGAACCAGAAGACTGCAGGAAGTCAATAAATAAAACTGATGAGTTGAATAGATCTCCTAAAACAGAATTACCAAAGCCTTAAATCCTTTCCTCTGCCTTGAGATAGAACTTCACTCCACAGAATCCTAGAATTTCAGAACTTCAAGGCTGTTGGGTCCTGATCATACTTCAACTGGTAGCCACCTGCATCATCCACAACAAGTGATTATCCAGGCTTCAATGCAAAACTTCCAGTGATGAGAAACCAGTATATCAGCCAAGACTTAAACTGTTATTAGCAAGTCATCCCTTTACATCGAGCTGAACTGTCTCTTTGAATCTCCCAGTTCTGCTCTCCGAGGCCAAGCAGAAAAAGTCTAACATCTTCAATACAACAATTACCCAAATATCTGAAGGCAGCTATCTTCCTTAAGTCTACTCTTTACCAGGCTAAACAACCACAGCTTTTTAACCAGTCCTAGTACAGTATGATTTCCTATTGCTTCACCATCCTCATTATCCTTCTCTGGACATGGTTTGCTTTGTCAGTGCCCCTGTTAAATACAGCATCTAAAACTGAACAAAATATGCACAAGGACCCCTACATGTGTATATTTCTGGACAATGTATCAAGTCGGCTTTAGCTTTTTCAACTCCTATAAACATGTTGTTGATGAATAGTGACCTTTCACTTCACTCAAGTCCTGAAATATTTTCCACAGAAGCTATTTTTCTCTTCTTCTCCTCTCCATTTTTTCATTAAGTTTTTGGAACCCAAATAGAGGACATTTCTTTAATTTCCATTAAATTTAATCTTATCCAGCACTTAGAACAGTGCCTGGCACACAGTAGACACTTCATAAATGTTGATTGATTGATGGATTGATTATTAAATTTGGCACATCGTTTTGTTCAGTTGAGCATCCTGCAATGTTCTTCCAATATCTTAGCCAGCCTTCCCATGTGGCTTGGTGTCATCTGTCAATTTAATGGGCATGTCACTAATACCTTCTTCCAAGTCACTGATAGCACTTTTGAGCAGCATAGAATCCATGACAAATGTCTAGGGCACTCCATTACAGACTGACCACCCATTCAACCCTTAACCCCCAAACAAATGGCTATTTATTACATTCTTTTTTTGTAGGACAGAGAAGCTTGACTTTCTCTGGCAGTATGTCAGGGTGCTTGTCCTTATGTCTAACAAATCTTTTTCTCTATACTCTGGCATTGTTGCCTCTAGCTCTGTCCTTTATTAGTTATTATTGTTATTCATTATAATAATACTAGCTAGCATTTATACAGCACTTTAAAGTTTGCAAAGCACTTTATATATGTTATCTCATTTGACCTCCTTATCTTATTCCTTCATACTCTTGGATCATAGAAACAAAAAACTCAATACGAAGATGTCAAACATTCCATCTTTTACCTTCTTTTTCTTTCTATCCTTTCTCATTTGGTAACTTTTTCAGTGTCTATAAGTTTAATTAACATTTCTATGTAGATGACTTCCATAACTGACTTATTTAGCTTTTGTTTCTTTCTTGAGTTTCAATTTATCCTCACAAATTACCTAATGAATATTTCCAATTGAATATCCCAGAGGAATTTCAAACTCAACATATCCAAAGTCAAACTCATCTTCCCATCCTCCTCCTAGAAAAACCTATCCCAGTTCTAAATTCCCTCTATTCATGTTGACAGTACCACCATCTTTTCAATCTCAATTGTTCACCCTCCCATGCACCTTATTACTTGCCAAATCTCATTCTACCCCACCAAGATCCCTCCCATCTATTCTGTTCTCTCCATCCACATAATAACCACCTTCATTCAGACCCTTATCACCTCTTGTCTGGACTATTACACCAGTTTCTTAATTGATCTTCCTGCAAAAAGTCTTGTGTCATTTTGATCCATCTCCACATGCCTTCCAAAGAGATTTTCCTAAAACACAGATCTGATCATATCACTTCTACTCACAAACGATAACTGTTGCCTATTACCTCTAGAGGCAAATTAAAACTTCTCTGGCATTTAAAGCTCTTCACAACCTTACTTTCCAAACTTATTATGTATCACTCATGTTCATGCATTCTTTGGTCTAGTTAAACTGACCTCCTTACTGTTCCTCATTTAATCTTACTCCATTTCCTTTTTTCTATTCCCCAAGTCTGGAATAATCTTCCTCATCCCTGCCTTACAGAAGCCTTCACTTCCTTCAACACACAGTTCAAAAAACATACCTTCTACATGAAGCTTTTCCTGTCCTTTTCAACTATTAGTGCCTCCCCAAACAAACTTGGGTAACAAACATGACACACTCTTTAGGCATTTTATCTTTATTCTGGATTTGTTTATTTTTAAGTAGATTTCACTGATCTTTTATTTTTATTGCCTAGATTTCACCATCTATTGTTCCCCCTTTCTGCTCCCAGAGAATCAGTCCTTATTGCAAATTATTTTTCTAAAAAAAATGTGAAAGAGAAAGAAGACCTGGCATTATATACAATATTCCACATCCATGGAAATGCACCCTCTTCTCAACTTCTAAGAAGCAGGGGGAAGTATCTTTTTATATCTTTTCTATGGGACCAAGCTTGTTATTTACAATTTTATAATCTTACCTTGATTAGCTGTTCTTTCTCATTGAACATTAAAGTAACCATTGTGTACTTTTTTTCTTCACTGTTTATTTCACTTTGCATCAGCTTATATGTCTTTCTATGCTTTTATGTGATCATCACTTTTATTTTAGAACACAGTATTATTCCATTACATTAATGTTTCACAATTTGCTTAACAATTCTCTAATAAATAGACATCTAATTTGTTTCCAATTCTTTGCTACAAAAAAAAATGAACATACTTGTAAAAATCATGACTTCCCTAATATAACATCAGTTACTTATTAGTAGGAAATATTTCATTTTCTTTTTTCTTTATAGTGCTAGTGCCTACCATAGTGCCTAGCACATAATAGATACTTAATAAATTCTTGATAATACATACACACATATAGGTATGTACATATATGTGTGTATACATACATGTGTAAACATATATATATAATTTATACACACAATAAATTGGCAAGAACTTTAACTTTGCATGAAGGCAAATTGGGAAGCCTCCTTGGAGATGGCAAGATTTTATCTGGGACCTGAAGGTAGCCAGGAGAGCCATGAAATAGAGATGAAGAGGGAGAAAATTACAGTGTTAGAGGACAGTCAGTAGAAATACTCAAAGATCAGAGATAAGAGTGTTGTGTTTGAGTAACAACATGGAGGACAGGCTTTGCTCTTCCAAGCACAGATCCAGCACCTTCCCTCCCTCTGTCTTCCTTTCTTCCTTCCCCCACCATATCTCTCTCTTTGTCTCTGTCTCTGCTTCTCTCTATCTCCCTCTGTCTCTATGTCTCTCCCCATTCCCTCTCTCCAAGAAACAATACATAATTTGTATTTTTAAATGACTTTAACACTCTTTTAGTGTGCATCTAAAGACTTTTTTATTTTTTAACTTCCTTTTTATGACATACTGGTACACAGACTAGGACATTTCCCTATCTATAAAATGAGGAGAATTGGACTACATGCACTGACTGTAGGGTACCTCCAAGTTCAAATCCTATAATCTATGATCTCACATAGTAGTAAGTGGCTGGTATTACTTCTACATCTGTTAATGGAAACAAAAAGTCAGTGGAATAGAGTGTCTTCATTAACAGAACCTGTTACTGGGTATGGCAACTGTTGTTTTCCATAACTATAAAGGTCTGATGGAAAGAGCAATGATTTCAGATGATTGATCCTTCACAAAAGCATTTTGGTCATATCTACTAATACTCAAATTCTTGTGACAATCCAATGTATTAAAGTTAGGTTGACATAATTTCCATAGTCATTCTATAACATTTTTTAAAGTTAGGACAATATTTTTTTTCTTTATCTAGTCTTCTCATCTTCAATACATTTTGAAAAATGTAAAGTTACACTCAAGAAAACAAAAAAAAATCTGTTTTCTTCAGTATCATAGTACTGTCATTGATTTAACAATATTTATCTTTTAACAATAATCTTCAGTCATTTTCCTCTTGATTCTTGTTTACTTTCCATCCTCTATGGTGGTAACCATAGCTTCCATTTTTAATAATAATTTACTTTTTTCTATTAAAGAGAGGTTTATAAGCCATTAAAAGTCAGTGCCTTCAAAGTTTTACATTAAATTCCATATTTACAGTATAGATTAGAACATTAGGACCAAGATCATTCTTTAAAAACATTTTATGGAAAAATGGAAATTGGCACTTTACCTCATGATTTTTTTAAAGCAATTCTATTCTAATTGAATAATAATAGGAGATTAACAATTCCAATGTTCCTCCTCTTTCTATTAATGAATCAGAATCCACAAAAATGCAATTAAAATGCATAAAAGGTTCATGAGTATAATTTACATTTTCTTTACCAGTTGCTCTCATTTCTGAAGCCTGGCACCTCCAATAAAATGGTACTATTTAAAAGTGGGATTTTTTGTATTCGTTATTAAATTTATTCTTATTAAGATTACTTTCCTTGCTCCTCCACTTTTGCCTCACATAGTTGAAGAATATTTACCTTTTAATGCCAGGGGGAAACATTTTGTTGTTGTAATTGTTTGTTTTCTTTTGCGTTACTTTGTTTGTTTCAGTCAATTTGACCTCAACAAAGTTGGATCTCTTCAATGACTATTGGTAGGTACTCAACAAAACTTGCTGAAAACTCAGTGACATGCCTAGCTTTTTTCATTATTGAGGAAAACTTTTCCTCAACATTAGCGAGCTATAGAAACGAATTCCTCTCCTTCTTCTCTATGTTTTTCTTTTAAGGTCTTTTTCTTAAGAGTTCAGATGGCCTTAGGTTCTGGAGGCGACTCAGTGGCACAATAGATAGAGCATTGAGCCTGGAGTCCAGAATACCTGAGTTCAAATATAATTTCTGATTCTTTGTATCTATGTGATCCTGGGCAAATTATTTCATCTCTGTCTTCCTCAGTTTCTTCATTTGCAAAACAGGAATAATGATAGTATCATCTCCCAGGATTGTTGTGTGGAATAAATGAAACATTTGTAAAGTGTCATGTAAATCTTAAAGTGCTATAAAAATACTAGCTATCATTACTGACTATCATACAAAGTTTACTAATGGAACTCAAGCTAAGTTCAGGGAAGTTCTTCACTGGGTTCATAGAAATGAAAGTTTTGCAGCTGTCAAAAACCAAGTCATAAAGGGGTTGCCATATATTTTGGTGAAAAGACTATCCATAGCAATGAAATATGTATAACTAATTATCATCGTTGATTTGTGTCATTTTGTATACAGATACGGGTTTAATTCAATAGTGTACTATTTAGCCAGTTTTTTTCTTTATCAATACTAGTAACAATTTTCAATTAATTAGAAATTTATTGATTGCAACCAAATCTAGTTGGCCCTTTTGACTCAGACTTTTCTCTTATTGGACCTGCCTATTCAGACTATTGAATCACTGAAATTGGCTTTGATGAAATTTCTTTATCTTCGTTATTTTTTTTCATTTTCTTAGAAGTATCAATTCAACCCAAGTCATCTCTTCTGAAAAAGTTTGTGTCTACCAATGAATTCTTAATTAATCTTAGTTTACTTTTAAAGATCAAGAACAATTCCCCAAATCTACTAATCTACTTGTAACAACAAGGAAATGTTGTCAACACATCCTAAAACCTTAATTGATAATGTGTACCCTCTGTAAGTTGTTCTTCAACATCATCAGACCTAGCAGAGAAACTACTTTGCTCTTTTGACCAAAGATAATTTCATACACTTGCTTTGAATGATCACTTACTGATGGTTTTATAAAGTGGATTCATAGTTCAATAGGTGATCCTTTCCAACTCAGAGATACTGTGATCCTCCTTGGATGAATTCCGATACTCATTGTTTTTCCCATATTCTTACTGTATTAAGTTATTTTCCCTTTTCATCTCAATAACTTAACCTAGGCATTTTCTCTCTATGGCTGCTTTCATTCTGATTTGGACCTCAGAGCATGAGCATTTTGAATCTTTGATACAAAAGGCTAAATCTCATCTTCCAAAAATAATACAAACTCTACTATTTCAAACTCTCAACTTAAAATGGGTCAGTGATGCTGATTAAATCTGTTTTGTTGAGCTCAAAATCCCAATTCTTCCTTCTTATTTTCTATAATGCATATATGTAATTACATGCAGATTTTGAGATATTCTGGGTTTTTCACATAGTTTCCCCCTTGTTCTGATGAAGGACTCACTGCTGTTGCCAAAAAATTCTGGAGTTCAGTCTTTCCTTCATATCAGTGCACTTTGTGGGGCTTCGATTATTCATCCCCATTAGGTCCAGTTCAAGACCATCTTCTTAGTGGTAACCAACCTGCCTCCAGAGACTCACTTTCTTCATTGTGTGGATTGTGTCCAGAAAGTTTCCTTCCAGGAAGATCATGTCATGGTCAAGAAATACAATGTTTATCTTCACAAATATTGGTTTCTACTATACTATACCTTTTCTTATTTCTATTCTGTGATGCATACAATATTTTTTTATTTATTCCCAGAACCCCAGAGTAACAATTTAAATCTCCAGATTAGATTTTCAGTATTTTTTACTCCACTATAGATGAGTGGAGTTAGAAAACTCCAAAACTTCAAAAAATGAGTGGACATTGGAAAAATGTCAGTTATAAGTTCTGTTGTCTTATTCAAGTTCTTTGTGATATATTATATTAAGCTCCTCTAGAGATGAATTGGCAAGAGTTTGTTGGCATGATGGCAGATATAGTGGAATGAGAGTAAGGTTGGCTTAGAAGTATTGAGATGAGATCTAACTCTCCTTTTAGTCATCTACCACATATAAATGTGATGACTATACTACAATAGAAGTATTAGCATCTTAAATCTGGAGGAGTCCTCAGAGATCATATAGTCCAACCCTTCATTTTATAGATAAGGTCAAGTTTCAAATAATTTAAGTGACCTGTCTACAACAATACTGATGGCTGATGATAGACAAAGCAGGATCTAAGGCTTAAGTCTCCTGGTCCTAGTCCTGATTCCTGGCCTTTCTAGGATTATGCCATTTTGCTACTCCTATGGATCTGATGTTGGGGAATTTGGATAGATGCATCAAAGAGTATGGCTACCATTATCCAACATTCCATAGGAATGCTTAGAATTAACTATTACATTTATAATCATAGAATCTCAGATTTTGAAAATACCTCATAGGTCATCTACTTTAACATAAACCAAACCAAGAATTCTTTTACAATATCCCCCAAAAGTAGTCATCCAATCTATACTTGAAGACTTCAAGTTTAAAGAAGCTCACTACTTCTGGAGGCAACCATTTCCATTTTGGGACACTTCTAATAATTAGAAAGGTTTTCCTTACAGTAAGTTAAAATCTGCCTCTACATTTCCTGCCCATTATTGCTAATTTTGTCCTTTGAAGCCAAGGAGAATGAATCTAATCCCTCTCCCACTAATAATTCTTCAGACATTTGAAGACAGCTGCCATGTTCCCTTTGTCTCTTCTTCTCAAAGTTAAAGATCTCCTGCTCCCTCAAAAGGATACTCCTTTAGTATGATCTCCAGTCCTCTCACCAGCCTTCTTCAGGACATGACTTGGTTTGACTATCACAATTTTAAAACCATTCTATTAGGCATTAAAAAATGAAATTGGATCTGACTTCTGCCTAGATAGCCAACATATAATAAGACAAAAAGGCAAGACCTAAGTCAAATAAAAGTCAAGAATACACTCAAGAGAGAGAGATGCATGACCAATCCTGTTGTCCATATGCAAGGCCCATGTCAAGTTCCAACCATACTCCCTCCTTCCCCTCCCCCTGCCGCGCCCTAGCCTCTCACTAAGTTGATCTTTTGTCTAGGTGAAGAACACAAGATTGGGCCCTTGAGTGAAGAAATCAATAGTAAGTAGTTCTCTATGATTTTGCTGCTAAGTCTCATATTTGACAATCTTACGCTTACCGACTTGACAGTCTGCTTTCACTAATCCATATGCATATAAGGTGTATATTACCCCACGTCTATGAGACTTTCACTTAGCCAACGACATCTGTCTTTGAACTGTCATGAAATGCTAGCATGATTCTTTTTCTTTTGTAGTGTCAGGTTAAAATAATTCCTTTTTCTGTCATTATTAACCTTGTTAAATACCCTCTCCCTCCCCTTAGGAAAGGCATGAACTGAGTGCTAAGATTCAAACACCCCTTAACATATCCAGATGGGAAAAAAAAACCTCACATCTAGCTATCTACTTAATCAAATATCTACTTTTACTCCATCAACGGGGAGTAGGATCTTTTGTACGTTTAACAAATTCAAGCAATTTAATAACTGGGTTAAAGTCTATGTAAAGTACTTCAACAGCATGGGAAATAAAGACACTGGTCTACTGTCTTAGAATTGGTTAATGGAAGGTGTGAAATCTCCTGATATGAACAACAGTGGGTTCTTATACAGCTGCCTAATGCACTGCTGGGAAAACCTTTGAGAAGTTTTCCATCACCGGGGGAGGCGGGTTGACAGTTTTTGCCTTTGCTGTCAGTTCCACTGTGGGAGGCTCCTAAAATTACTGTATGCTCTAAGGAAGCATTTCTAGTGCCAACCCATCTGAGATGAAGCCAGGCCTGCCATACACTCTTATGCAGGTATCCAGCTTCTAGCTACAAGAGTACAAAAGCTCTGCCTAAGTAACACAAAGGGTGGCGAAAGTGGGCATTTATCCTATTAATCATAGATCACTATAGGGTAAGGGTAGAAAGAACCTTAGAGATAACTTGGGCATCACATTACAGATGGAGAAACTGAGGCTCACGGCAATGAAGTGATTTGCCATCCTCTTCAAATGATCAAATAGAGACTTATCTGTTTATATGTTGTATTCCTCTAGCAGAATATAAGCTCCTTGAGGGTAAGAATTCTTTTATTGTCTCATTTTGTCTTTGTATTGCTAGCACAGTGCTTTGCACGATAGATGCTTGACATAACTACTTGTTGATTTGAATTGAATTGCCCATAGTTACACAGCTAGTATATTTCAGAACCAAAGATCAAACCGAGGTGTCTTGACTGCAAGTCCAGTGCTCTTTCTACATCACCATGTCTAATTAGTCTGTCTAATCCAGTGGCCAGATTTTCTTTAGACTCTGTGCCAAACAGAGTTTCAATATGCAGCTTTTCTTCCATCTTCTTCTTTTTTACTTTAATCTAGAAATAACATGGACCTAGCTTATTTGGAATAGGGTACTTTCCAATGGTGTACATGCATCAATGGCATTTCAGTTCTGCCAGGCAATCAGATTCCTGTTAGAAACCAACATGCAAACTACCCAATTTTAGGTAATCAAAAGGCAGTAGTTCTTTGCCTCTTCACTGCAAAGACCACTTTACCTCAGTTTCTTCATCCCTCAGAAAGAAATAGCAAAACTTTCTAACCTGCTGGTGAGTGTGGAGGAAATTGATGAGCTGATGTTGGTAAAGTACTTTTTGCTGATTAGCTCAAAAGCCGTGTAAATATAAATCGTCCAAGACAGTATATCCTGCTCCGTTGCTACCTTAGGTGCCTAGAGCTTTCATTGAAATCAATTGGAGCTCCAGGAATGTCTAAGAAATATAGGCTTAGGGAGTCTGATACAAGGTATTTTGGTATGATTATTAAAGCACACTGAAGTAGGAGAGTGGCAACTGCTAAGTGTATGATTATCGATCGGCTGCATTTGGCCTTACTTTGAGAACTCTGCTATGTCAGGTAGTACAACTGAAACTGCATCAATCATTCTGTGTAACGCTTTATATCTTACAAGCCTAATGGCATTTGAATCTGAAGGGCCAAATTCTGCCTTGGGAAATGCACAGGGGGACTCCTAGAAGAAGAAGGAGGTATTGACATTTACCCTTCCAAATAACAAGCATCCTTCTCAACTACATCTCTTTCCTCTCAATAAGTCTTTCCAAGAAAGAGAGGGAAAACACTACAATTGCAAAAAGAAAGGGAAAAGGTCCTGACATTCCAAATGTGGCATTTAAATCCTTGGCTCCTTCCTACTTTCCCAGTCATGTTATTTGCCCCTCATACACTTTCTGTTCCAAGTAAACTTGTCTTCTAGCTGTTCCCTGCATACAACATTCCATCCCCTACTTCCCAATTTTTACAAAAGTGGTCGACCATATCTGAATTTATCTTTGAATTTGAGATACTGTTTTTGGAGTCTCTGCTGACTCTCTGGAGATACAGTGGATAGAGTTATTAGACCTGGAGTCAAGAAAACCTGAGATTAAACAGGACTTTAGACACTTTGTGTGGCTGTGGGCTATTCACTTAACCTCTGTTTACCTTAATTTCCTTAACTGTAAAATGGGGATATAGATGACTATTTGTGCCCAACCTGTGATGCAGCCTTTCAAACTCGTATTGGTCTGTTCAAGCAGTCAGACACACTGTAGGTTGACCCTGCCATTGTGATGTCATTTTAGTCCTCTTTGAGTATGAAGGACAACAAAACCTCAGTGTCCTCAACTGTAAAATGAGAATAACCACAGTAGCAGCACCTACTTCACAGAGTTGTTGTAAGGATCAAATAAGATAATATTGGTAAAAGGTCCTTAGCACAGTGCCTAGCCCATAGTATGTAGAATATACGTTTTATTTTCTTTCCTCTCTCTCCTCCCCCAACTTCATTCTGATTTGATGACTGGTCATTTCAGTAAGATCAGTGACATGGGTTCTGGTAGAACCCACACAAGATTTACCTGATAAAATCTGCTTCTTTCAAGGACGTGGCGCAAAATACTTGTGGTCCATTGATGAACAACAGAAAATGAAGTGCTCTGAGTCAATACCACTTCAGTTTTGATTGCAAGACACAATCAGGAGTATCCGGAGTTTAGAGATGGGTTAACTCTAACATGGGAAATCAAGTTTCTATTTGGCTGAGATGTAACTCATATGAAATCAGAATGTCTGAACTAGAAGAATGTGTCTATATTTGACAATATTAAGATTACTACTATTACTACTACTATTACTAACTACTACTTTCTTAGGTTTTGCAAATCACTTTTACATACATTATTTCATTTTATCTTAGGATGCTGTACTTTTTAAAAACAGAAAGAATGATTAATAATCATATTGCAAATTTCAATAGAATGCCCAAATAAGTTGATTTCTAATCAAGAACTACGAGAAAGTATATTCATATCATTAGTGCATTTTTTAAGAATCCATATCTTATAGAATTCAAGAGAACACAACTTGCCTTGGGGTAGCATCTTTAAGACATTGAAAAAGCCCAAAAAAATATTTCCAAGAATCTGGACTTATTCTCACTTCCTTTCTGGAAACAGGTGCATGTAAGTGTCAAAATACGCTTAATTTGACATGACTTTGTACAATGTACATTGCAAAGTCAAACCTGAGAAGTAGGGGAAAAAAATCTAAATTTTTAGAGAGGGAAGACATTATTGCTGAGATACTGTGAATAATGAAGAAAAGGAATACATATATAAATGAAATCACAGGTCTAAATCAGGGAGAAAACAAAACAAAACCTTAGCTGGCTGTCAGCCTCAAATCGAAATCCTCCAGTAACAGAAAGAACTCACTACTGCTCAAGGTAGCCTATTCCATTTTGGAGTAGATCGAATGTTATGGGAAAAAAAATTTCCCTTATATCAAGCTGAAATTTTATTCTCTGCAAACCATTGCACTTATTTTTCCTCCCTAAGCCAGGCAAGACAAATCTAATCTCTCTTCCACACAACGGCCCTCCACATACTTGAAGACGGCTAGCATGTTCAAGTCTTCTCTTTGGGTACCCCATTCTGTCCAAGTGATTTTCATGTGGCAGGTCTCCAGGCCCCTTCACCATCTGGTCACCCTTCTTTATATTCACTCCACTTAGTCAATGTCCTTCCTAAAAAAGGAATGTGTATAAATGATCCAAGTACTGCAGTTCTATGTTGATCATGGTAAAAAATGGCAGCCTTTTACTGTGGCCATTGTCTCATATTCGGACTGCCATTAATGCTTTCCAGGATAAGAATCCTCAAGTGCTGTAATGTTGATTATGCTAATGAGAGTTAAAGATCTTCCCCACCCATAAATGGGCCTGCCCTTTAAGGGAAGCTTGATTAATGAAGATTTGTTTTGTAGGAAGGCCCATACCTTTTGTTCGCTTCTAATGAGGCACTGGTACTCAAGGGTTGTGATGTCTTCTGTCTCTGAAAAGTGTATCTATACTCTGAGATGAGATTTTGTTTTGGGGCTTATTCTTTGAAAGCGTTTGTCCAGATAAAACTCTGGGTAGCTGTTAAGGAGCCCCAACCCTCTATCCACTTTGAAAACCTACATGTTGATGCTTCCCTCTCTGGTAATTGTGTACGGTCAGACAGCTAGATATGTCTGCTGATCTGTGATGTATGTATTGTTTACGGTCAGACATTTTTTTATTTCTCTGTGTTTTCTCTGAAGTTCACGGTGCTGCTTTTTCCCCCTGAATTAAATGAATGATGTATGTGCTTGATTATAGGACCCTCAAAAGTTGCTTTCCTTTTAGAAAAGCAAATCTAAGAACCTGTACAGCAGGCTCTCCTGTGTATGTCAGGGTCCTTGCTGTTTACAAGCGCCTAGTTTTTCACATACACTGTGGTCTTGCCATGACTCTCCCATCCTGTACAGTGTTGTGATTTTTGGGCTTTGGGCTTTGTACTTTGTACTTTACATGTTTCCCTGTTAAATTCCATCTTATTAGTTTTAGCCCATTAGTCAGTCAATCCACAAATATATGAAGTCCTTAGTGTGTGCCAGGTGCATATGGTGCCACAGAATGGCTATACCAGGAAAGGAAATAATGTAATCCCAGCCCTCAAGAAGAACATATTCTAATGGAGGATGAAACATACAAATAACTTTGCACATACGGGATATATAGAGGATAAATTTAAGGTAATCTCAAAAGGCAGGCACTAGAGGTAGTGGGCAACAGGAAAGTCTTCTTGAAGGAGGAGGGATTAGATCTGAGCCTTGAAGGTAGCGAGGGAGCTCAGAGACAGAGATGAGGTAGGAGAGCATTCTAGGTATGGGGAGTAGCCAGTACAGAGGATGGAATGCCATGTGCAAGGAATATGAAGTAGACTAGTAGGAAGATCATAGAGTGTGTGAAGAGGAGTGAACTGTAAGAAAACTGGCAAGTTAAGAAGAGACCATGTCAAGAAAAGCTTTAAATGCCAGAGAGAAGACTTTATACAAGAGAGAGGGAGGAAAGGAAGGAAACAAGGAAACAAAGAAGGAAGGAAGGAAAGAAGGAAGGAAGGAAATATTTATTAAGTACCTACTATGTGTCAGGCAATGTACTAAGCATTTTACAAATATCAACTTATTTGATCCTCACAACAACCCTGGGAAATAAGTGCTATTATCCTCATTTTTAACAATTCAGGAAACTGAGGTAGATAGAAATTGAGGGATTTGCCACAGACTCTGGGTGTCCCAAAAGTTTAAGTGCGTTTTAAGACTTACTATCGTATATTGTCAGATAGTCATCTGTGAAAGACTTAGTAATGCTGATCAGTACAATGACCCACCAGAATTCCAAAGTACCTATGATGTAAAATGTTGTCTACCTCCAGATAGAGAACCAATGGACTCAGAATGTAGATTGAGACACATTTTTTTCCCTTTCTCTTTGTTTTCTTTTTTCAGAACATGGTTAATGCGTAAATATGTTGTGCATGAATTCATATTATAACAGGTATCATACTTCTTGTTTCCTCAATGACTAGGGAAGATGATAAAGGGAGGAGAGGATTGGGAATTGAAAATAAAAAGAAAATCAAAAGAAAAAAGACTTAATAGTTTAAAACTGAACTAAAGTCTTTTGGGGACACCTTGCATCTGACCTTGGAGCTAATAGCAAGCCACTAGAGTTTATTGCTTGTGCATTTGTATGTGGATGTACATTTGGGAGTGGGGAGTAGGTAACATGGTTTGTCCTATGCCATACTATATATGCTGTTATTCAAAAGATTGATCAAACATCATAGGACTAAAGACAGATAGCTAGGACATGCCACTTCTCTTCAAGTTGACATTGATCCATTAAATTCTACTCTTTGAGTTTCTTCATTCGACTGGATCTGAATTCCCCTAGCTATACGATCCTCCAATCTACATCTCCCCGTCTTGCCCACCAGGGTAACATGATATACTTTGTCAAATGATTTACTA
Organism: Notamacropus eugenii; assembly: GCF_028372415.1. Taxonomy (NCBI): domain Eukaryota; kingdom Metazoa; phylum Chordata; class Mammalia; order Diprotodontia; family Macropodidae; genus Notamacropus; species Notamacropus eugenii. Next base: position 412,948,665 of record NC_092874.1, read on the forward strand.
AAATCAGGGTATGTCTAACAACCCTGTCAAGGAAATGAAGTTTGTGTGACATGATCAATTCATTATTAAACCATACACTTGCTCATCATTGTTTCCCTTTCTAAAAGCTCAAAAACCATCTCTTTAACATGTTCCATAATTCTTCCAGAAATTGATGTGCATCTCACATATCAGTAGATAAGAGAATTCACTTTTTAAAAAACCTTTTCTTAAAAATGAGAACATATGTATGTTTCTCATCCCAGACAACTTTTTCCTTCACCACAATATTTCAAAGATCATTGATAGCCACTCAGCAAAATCACTGGTCCTTCCAGTGTCCAAGTCTGGTAACTTAAATTTACTGAATACAGCTAGTTTTGTTTTTCTTACCTTCTCACTTCTCTTTGATTTCTACTACCTGTGAACTACTTTTTAATCTAATCCTACCTAGTCTTTCTCTTCCAGAGATAAAATGGAAGGAAAATAAGAGACAGTATCACATGGCTGAAAGAGTAGATCTCATGGTCCAGGGTTCAAATTCTATCTCTGATGCCTATTACTTATATTCTTGGTATACAAGGCTATTTTTTATCTGATCCATTCTTTTTAAAAAAATAATTATATACGTCCTTCATCATATTTGACATGAGTAATATAAATCACTAAATCTCAGTTACATCTATAAGGTTGAATTTATATCCTTTTGTCCATCTTGTATGTTACCCATAACCTTCCAACTTGTGTAAAGACATTCACAACCTTAGTTTTTATTGCTATGCCTCCAATTTGACAACTGGAGGGATAGCTAGGTGGTGCAGTGGATAGAGCACCAGTGAAGGAGTCAGAAGGACCTGAGTTCAAATCTCACCTCAGACACTTGACCTTGTGTGACCTTGGGCAAGTCACTTAACCCCAATTGCCTCATCCTGGGTCATCTCCAGTCATCCTGATGAATATCTGGTCACTAAATTCAGATGGCTCAGCAGGAGAAGTGAGGCTGATGACCTGCACAACCCTTCCTCACTCAAAAAAGATAAATAAATAAAGTCAAGTGCAAGTCATGTCATTATTTCTCTGATGGCATGGTCTTCTTCGGCAACGAAGGATGAACACACTACTGATCTGAATCCTCCATGATGTTCTTCTAAATGTGTTTGCTCTTCTGTGATATCTGGCATGATAGATATGTGACTGAGAGCAGAAGTCCCCATTTATCTCCACTTCTATATTTACAAATCTCAAGGTAAATATAATTTGATTGAATCTTATTAGATGCATTCTATCACTGGACAAGAACTCATCATCCCTAGATCTTAAGATCAAGTGAGTCTTTATCCATGAGGGGGCCCATCCAAGAGTGTAGGGAAAATATCTTTCAGGTAACCCCAACCTCCTCCTCTCCAGCATTAATTCCCTTTGGTGCACAGAATCCTCTAAGGAGCAATATAAGTAGGTTACTGGACCTTTGATTTTGTAACGTAGAGAATTCTAGAGACTTCAGAGAAGTAGAAACTCCCTCTACTAATACAGTTTGGTAATATATAATTTTAGAGAATTGTCTAGTTCACTGAGAGATTAATGACTTGCCCAGAGTCACCTATTTGGTGCACCAGAAGTGAGACTTGAATCCAAGTTATCTTTGTTCCAAGGTCAGCTTTCAATCCACTATGACATGCTGCTGTAGAAATCCCTATAGCCACCTCAAATCAACAAGTTTCACCCCTTTTAATTCTAGTTTTCCCTTGCCTCTACCAAAGTAAGGAATCCCCAGGCATAAAAATTCTCTTCAGATAAATTAAGAGAAACGGTAAAAACGCAACGAGACTCTCTCACACTGGGTAAGCACGCGTCCTCCACTTTCAGTCAAAAGCAACCTAGAGTCCTTGTCCCTGGAGGCATTTTGACTTCCTGCAGTAGCTGAGCATAAGGAAGGAAGACAATCATGGAGGTGAACAAATAATATTCAGGGCAGGGACTGTCTTTTGCTTCTTTTTTGCATTCCAAACATTTAGCACCGTCCCTGGAACTGATAAATGGTTATTGATGGACTGGTTATTGATGATTTAGCTCAGTGCCTGACATATGGCAAATACTTAGTAAATACTTTTTTCCATTCATTCAAAAGGAACTATGGTAGTAGAATTACAAATTAAGATAGGGGTTACTTAGGCATCTCACTAGTATGTGTCTAATTGAGATTGATCCTTCTATTTGAGTTCATTCTACTTAAAGAACAAGATATGATGAACTAAGAACCTCCCTCTGTATTCCACTATATCCTTTCCTTTTCCTCTAGTTTTCAGTGGTTCCAAACTTCCATTTTAAAAAAAAAAAACAGCTTTATATTGTCTTCGAAGATCATTGATATGTCCCTTCTGAATGACAGAGCTAATCTGTTTCTCCCTACTCTATTTGACTGGGACAGTCCAAGAAGAGATTAAGAGGAAGAAGAAAACTTTTGTCCCAGACACTTCTTTCCAACCAGGTAAAAAGAAAAAAAAGAGAGAGAGAGAAAAGATTAAAAGAAAAAAGTATAGGAATGACGATGTCTAAATCAGATAATCACCAAAGTCAGACACGTTCCTTGCCAAAAGTTATGGATATGATCAACCATTTTGGATCTAAATAATTTTGATTTCAAGTACAGAAGAAATTTTAATTAAAGACTTTATTCAGAAATGTCATAACTTTTGCTGTCAATCCTTTCAGAGTGTAATGACTCTCTTGAACCCCACATTCAAAGGTGAAAAGCAAGCAATATTTGTGCCACTGCTGCATTTCATTGAATTACCAAGCAAGCAGAATACTGGGCACTTGGCATGGCAGGGTTATTTTCAAATCCTAAAGAACAGATAACATCTTTCATTTTATATTCCACGAATACAGTCTAGGATAGTACCTGATCTTTTTGTAACTCTGTAACAACCATTTAGATTGGTACAGTCTCAGACTCATCTCACTTTTCAGATTCCTACATCTTCTGCAGCTTATGAAAGAACGCGCTCTTCATTTGCCAGTACTCATGAAAAAAAAAAAAAACTGCAAGGCTAAGGAAACTGGTCTCCATTCAGGCAAAGCTTTGACTTTCAGAAATCTATGAAAATGATAAAAATGAAGCATCAGAAGTAGAAAGTACTGAGAATTTAGAAATAAGAATGATTAGGCAAAGTTTCATGTGGTCAAAGTTGTAATCAGTGAATTTTGGGGGGGGAGGGGGAAGGTTTTCTATTTCCTTAACTGGAGGATTCTTAGTTCAGAAAAGATAACATATCACTTTGTTTTACTTTAATGTTTAAGATTCTATCTCTTTCTAAATTTTTGCTTGTTTCTCATAAAGTGAGAAAAACTAAAAGATGCTAGATTCCATAAAGTTCAATGATTTGTATTTTCAATTTTGGAAAGTATTGAAAAATTGAAAATTTAAATGATTAATTATTATCTAAATAAATTATGCTTTTCACATTCACACTTGTTCACAAACATATTCCTTTCAAAAAATTTGAAATCACAAATAAAGTGATTTTTATCTGTATAGGATGGCCAAAAATTATCAGAACATATTTTTCAATCTCCCCCCAAAATTCGTTTTCCCACAAAAGGAAGAAAGCATATAATTGACTCTCAAACTATTCAACAAGAGATTCTTGTGTAAAATTATCTAGAGTAATGCTGTATCTGAAATTACCTTGTTCCCCTGCCCCTACATGGCTTCAAAACTGCCAAAACGTTAATTTCAATGCGTCTTCATACAACAGGCTTTTTGAATTTGGGAAAATTTGGTTCACTCTTTTTGAGTACTAGTAGGAAATTGGTGGAGTCACCCAACTACCACTTGAAATCTTTGTTAATAGAATCCCTGAATGGTATTGAGGGTATATTTGGCCACTGCAAGAAGCATACATATTTCAGAGTTATTTCTCCAATAGCCAGAGTGGATCTGAGTCACTGAGCATCAGACAGTCAGCATGGTGTAACAGATAGAATATGGGTGGGAGCTATGGTCAGAAGACCAAGGTTTGAATTTTATCTCAGAAAATCACTAGATTTGTGATCCTGGTAACTTACCCCTACTTACCCCTCGTAACTTCAGTTTTCTCATCTTCTAATCGGAATAATAATGCTTGAAGCAACATCAAAGGAAAGTGTTTATTTCCTTTATTCTGAGGAAAGTGTGTGTAAACCTTAAAATTCTATAGAAATTTGAGTTATTATTTGCTAACTGACACCTTTGGAGATAGATGCCTCCTCTTATCAGTTATCTATAAATGGTTGGACCAAAACACAGCGTTTAATATTTTCAGAACAGCAATCACACTTTGAAACTTCGCCAGGGAATTTCTTACAGAGAGATGTAGCATGGTGTTGGTTGGTTTGGTAGTCCCAAGACCTAGGTTTGAATTTTGCCATGGCTACTTAGTAGTATTATGATCTCCTACAAATCATTTAAGTTCTGTGGTCTCAGTTTATTCACCTGTTAAATGATGAAATTGTACTGGATGAGCTCTAAAGTCCTTTCTTGTACTCTAAATTCTGTTAGCCAATGATTTTCCATACAAGAAATGAGATGAGAAGGGAGGGAGATAACTAAATATTGAAAGGGATTCAAAAGGATATCGCTCTAAGTTCTGGTTTTTCCTTATAGTATATGAAAGAACATGCTAGAATGCAAATTTGTTAAGTAGCTTAAGATTGTCTTCAAACCACTTCCCCCACCAGCACCATTAACAGCACCACCACTCAGGGCTGTGCTTTAGAGGTTATCTTTTCTGAAGCACCTCATCTGAACCCCATAGGCAGCTCTCCACAATGGACTCTGAAGCACCTCATCTGACCCCCATAAGCAGTTCTCCACAGTGGGGCTTATCTGTCTCCTACTTCATGGTGATCAAAACTTATTTGTCCTATGTTCTGCTCTTTTGGAGGTTTTCTGTGTGCTGGATTATACCTCTTTGAGCTTTGCTAATATGCTAGTGAATGCTAAAAGCCTTCCAAGTAACATTCTTCCATTTGATTAGGTGCTTTTAGAGTCAACATGTTTCAATTCAATGGAATGACACATTCTGGGAATTTCAGGCACCGTGAGTGTACTTTGAGGGTCCAGTGGTCACTGTGCTCCTCAGATCAGACTATGCAGTTGGCTGTCTGCATAACCTACTAATGAGTTCAATCTTTCAGGGAGGGTTGATTGTAAATTGTGTACCAAGTCTAGGGAAAGAGAAGGGGGAAGGATTCCTCATTTCTACCTTAGTGGTGGGAGGGAAACGAGAACTGAGATATTCCATTGGCTGTTAGGAATCTTCCATGCACATGTGGCTTTCACTCACACACTTTTCCACACCCCCACCTAAGTAAGACTGTTCATCACTTGAACCCTGAGGCCTCAGACAGAATTGAGAAGAAAAGACATGCTATCTGGACCCTGTTAGGTTCGGGAAAATTCAGCATGTTGGACTGCTGCTAAAATGTGGGAAAATAACTAAAGATGGTATCGGTGCCTTCATTCCACCTGTTACTTCCGAGTAAACAGGCACAAACGTGTGAGTGCACAAGCAAGTGGCGATAAAATCTCTCTCAAAAAAATGTATACACATAAGCACACACCATATAGATGGTGTGCACACACAACAGACATCCTGACTTTCCACGTGTCGGGACACACCCCACACGCCCTTAGGGAAGTCCTCAAGTTGAGGATGCTGTGGGACCCCAAGGGTTAAGAGCTGGGGCTCAAAGAATGCCCGTGCAATTTTCTAATGTCCAGGCCCATCGGTGCAGAAAGGGGTGTGCCGTCCTCTGACAGCATCACTGAGCCTGCTACCTTCAAGGCTGGCTGCCGCCGCCGCCGCCGCCGCCTGCCTGCCTAGTCCTTAAATGAAGGCTGCGAGGCGCAGGATAGTAGCAGTGGCGAAATGCCTGGAGCTGGCCGCGGGCTGCAGTGATGTTGCACTGGAATGAGGAAGTGGAGTGGAGAGGGGAGGGACCGAGAGCGGAGCTGCCTCCTGCCGCCGCGGCTCTGCTGCGAGGTGGAGCAGCAGCACATGGAGCTGGAGAGGACTGGGAGAGCTGTCTTCTGCCAGCCCCGGCCAAAGCAGGTACCGTACTGCGCGCAGCGCCGCCGCCGCCTCCGGGACGTCCCTGCGGGCGGGCGCTGGGCGGCCAGGGTCAGTGCCACCAGCCTGGGCAGCCTTCTCCTGCCCAGAGCTCCGCTTAACCCGTGTCGTTCATTCGCTTTTTGTCGCCTTTTCCTTTAATTTTCGGCTTGGTGAGGTGGGGAAAAAAAACACCTGTTTGCGCGCTCGCGCTGCAGAAAAGTTTCCTGGTTATTTCTGTTTTGTCCCTTACTAGTTTGGGGGGCTGGCTTCAGTTTGGGGCACGACTAGAGTGGGGGGATGAAGGGGGGCGTGGGTGCGTGTGTGTGCGCGCTTGGGGGGACGGGCAGGGGTCCGCTGATGTCTAATGCAGCACATCCCTGCTCCTATTTTTGAAGACCTTTGGAGGCGTCTTCTTAGCCCGGGCTGGGGAGGACGGGGGTTTGCAGACGGGCACTGGGAGAACTGCATGGAGAAATAGTGAAGGGAAGAGGAACTGTTTGCAACTTGCAACTTTGTAACTCTTGAAGAACTCTCTACCAAAGTGCGCTAGCTCTTCCCTTGAATTCCTTTGTATTTGCAGGACAAGTTTGGAGAGGCGTAGTAGTCTGGAGGGGGGGGCGGGGAGAAAGGGAGAGGGAGGCTTTCTGGATGGTCTTCCTTCTGCCTTGGCTGGAATGGACTTTTTATGAAGGGTGCTCCCTTAGGTCTTGATCCAGACACGCAACTTGATGGGCAATCCAGTCCCAGCAAGTGCGCAGGAGAGAGAGAGATAAAGGGGGGGGGGGGGGGAGGAAAAAAAATAAGAAATAGGGAACAGTGAGAACTAAGCAATTTCAGGAAGTCATTGTGAAAGAAAGCTGGAAAGATTACAGTCTAAGTAAGCAGGTCATTGTAGCAAGTAGATACTGCCACTCCAGACAGTCCCTTTTATTCTGGTTGCAGCTTTAGAGAAGTTTATCCCAAGCAGAAAAGAAACTTGGGCAGCACCAGGGACAGGCCAGGAAATGGGAAAAAAAAGTCATTCTTGAAAGTTCCAGGAGTGAAGTTAACCTTTAGGGAGTGAATTCATTGCTTTGGGAAAAGGATGGTCAAATAGAATGGACAAAATTAAGGCGTCTGTGCTCTGGAAAGGGGAGGGAATAACGTGTACCTTGTCAGGCTCTCCGGGCGCTCCCAGAATCTTTTAAGCTCCCAAATAAGTTTCCCCATTCTCATGTATAGAGAGGGTGAAGGACTCGTGTAGCTAGTGAGGAAAGGCTGGGATATATTAACTGACTGAATAGACCACTGTGTGTTGTAAAAGGAGAGCGGTCCCATTTGTGAAAGCCTGCTCCGGAGTTGTTTTTAGCTGGGAGGCAGATGCTCCTGTAGCCGCAAGCTGCTAGCTGACACGCTGCTGGCTAGACCAGAGCAGAGCGCAGTTAGCATGAAGAAGGTGGTGTGGTGTCTAATCCTCTATACAGAAATGCTTCTCTTTTCCTGAAAAAAAGGGGGGTGGGGTATGAAGGAAGGTAAGACAAGTGCCTCCCACCTCTCGTGTCATTTATAAAAACTAGTTTATTTTCTAAATTTTGAAGGAGGGAACATTTTAATTGTCCTTTGATATGATTACAGATGGGCAGACTTAAGTCCTGTTAAAGGAATTCTCAAAGTTTTTAAAAGTTACCTATGGCTTTTCCTCTTTGATAATATGGAACAATGACCATATGTGTCTAAGTCCATATATTCCTATATGTGTAAATCATATTGTCTGTGTATATGTTTACACAAATAAGAAAACTCATTATTCCTTGGTAGATTATGAGAAATCCTGTGTGAACGTGATTTCTGCCTCCAATATTTTGGCTGTAAGTTGTGATGTTTGAATTATATGCAGGTAACAGTTTTCGTGGAGATACAAGCTTGTCCAATAAAAGTAGCACTGCCAGCTCCATTTTCTTTTCTGTGACAGGTTAACAGTGGCATTAAATGAGCACTTACTGCACACTATTTCTGCTTCGACTCTCCCTACAGTTATTTTTAAGGTTTTCCAGTTACAGTTAAAAATATAAGTTGAGAACCTTAAAAAAAAAAAGCACCTTTCAGTAGACAAATAGACATCCACTAAGAAAAAAGGGAGTTATTGAAAATATTTAATACATGAAAAGTACATGGTGAATTTCCTGATGAACTATATATTGTTTTAACTCACACTTATCACTTCCTTCAAAAAAGAAGAAAACATAAATAAATTCTTAAGGGAAAGGTATCCATTTTTCCTGATTTTTGCCTCGTTATTAAATTAACTCAGATATAAAGATAATAGTACAGACTTCCCATAGGAGATAAGAGGTAAATTGAAGAATGAGGCTAAATTCTGTTATAGGAATTTTGTAACCTTCTTGAAGTGATAAAGCAGGAATTCCAGCTTTTGGGGGGCAGCATTATTTGTTCCCCTCAGTTTGTAACATTAAATGATTAGTGACAAGATCTATTAGGTCATATTTCAGCATCATTAAAATACTATATTTGAACAAAAGATGAAACCCACATATATGTATTATGTATACGTAAAATGGCTTGTGGTGTACCATATATATTTCAAAGGAACACATATGCTCCCCCCTTTTGAAAAAATGCAAATAATGGGTTTTGACACAGATAATTTTTGAGTGAAATGTACCAAGTCTTGACATTTTGCATCATTCAGATATTCCTCTGTTCCTCCCCTCTCATTCCAAGGTGATGGTTGAAACACATGGGGAAAGGACAACGTAGAAACTTTGTGCCTGTTTTGTAGCTGAACAGAAGTTCAATCATCATCTGCCCCCTAATATTTGATGAATATTATAATACATATTTCTGAATCTAAAGAGTTTTACGATAATTCTTATGAAAGATTAAGCTATCATTATTTCATAGGATGGAATCAAGTTCATTAGAGAAGGTACCAAAAGGGTAAATTTGACTCTTTTCTTGAAAACAAGTTGTAAATCAGGCTTGATCTAAGCTAAGCATTTCAAATCAAGACTAATATTTGTGATTTAATTGAAAAGAGGCTTAACATTTCTTCTGGACCAAGCAGCTTTTTTCACCAATTCAGTAACTACATTTTTTTTATTATTTTAAGCTTTTGCTTTATGAATTTACAGGTATTATGACCATGTACCTTTTAAAATTTGTGGTTTGGGGAAGTTTTAATTTTTCTTGATTTGGATGGAATACTTTTCCTATCACCTCTCTAATGTAATTGATGCCATATTATTTTTTAAAACATCAGTTGAAGTAGAAGGGGGAAATACTGAGATTAATTTGTTAAGTAGGCACCAAAAATGGATGATGTTTTAACATACACCTTCTGTTAAGAAAGGCAGACTGTCTCTTATTACACACACTACAAAGATTTCTATCGTTGAGCAAAAATTTTAACCCAGAATTATTCCACTTGTCAAGTGTTGGGTGAATATCGTATGTTCCTCAGGTAACGTAACTGTGCTTCCAAGAAGAACATAGTTTTCAATAGCATTCCTGACTTTACCTCCTGCTGTGATTTTACTTACTTTGAAGAAGTGAGCACTAATTTTGTTGCTTAAATTCTAAGTGAAATTGATACAAATGGACCCAAATCACAAAGGGGCCAAACTCATTCTCAGGCCCACTTTGCTAAGGCACATTTCCTCTGAAAGAGAAAAATGAAAGGATTTTATTGAATTCTAGCCTATTTCCAATACATCATCGAAGAGATTTGTATCATACACCAGTTCTGGGGTGGTACATCTTTTTTTAGAATGTACATAAACCTTTATATCTTCAGAAGAGTTTTATAGTCATTTTAAAAATTAGTTATTATTTTGTGTAATATGATGGCCACGTGATCATATTATTTTACAGTTAGAAAGTTAAGGCACAAGTAAGGGATTGTATCAGGTTTGTTTGTTTTCAAATTTTTGGACTTAAAACTCAGACTTGTTGGTATGTTGCAGAGAAAAGTGTAAACATTTCCAGGATTTCATATCCTGGAAAATGGAAACAAAAATTTGAAAAGTTTTATTGGGGTCTGTTTCTGTTATTTCTGTAGAAAAAGGTAGGTTATACATGGCATACATAAAAGCTAAAAATGGGAAATTCAGACATCTAGATGGGAGCCCAGATCCCTGCCATTGACTTAGATTGTCAGAACGCTGGTTTCACTATTTTGTTGACTGACTTGATTTTATTGTTCTTGCTATTAGGTGTGTGTGTTTGTGTGTGTTCTCTTAGCTGAAAAATTTAGAAAAATACAGGTTTGCACACATAAACTCAGCCATATTGTGACTGCTCTTCAAAAATGAGTCACTTAGTACCATAACTCACTCTTCTGTAAAATGGGAATAACGGTTTCTTCCAAAAATAGATCTCTAGATTGTCAGTGTGGACCATACCATTAATTATTTTTACATAGTATTTAAAATTTGTCATTTTTTGATCTGGCAGGTATTCAGCACAGGAAATTTGAAACATCTGCAATGAAATGTTGTTTCTTGCAAATGAAATACATGGGTGGAAAGAATCTAAAATGCTGTGCCCTTTTCAGTATAGGTTTTAAGGGAAACAGATGGGCATAGCCTATTTCAGTGCATCTTCTGTGTATATGAGGAACCAAGGAACTTGGCCACAGATGTCTATAGCTGGCCATTAAAGTATTTACTTCTCAGTCTGTTTTTTACAAAATTGACTTAAATGGGTGCCAGTTTCTCTATGCATCACAACAGTAAAATGGTGTCATGAATCGTATCTTGGGAAAGTTGAAAACCTAAAACCTGAAATGTATCCATTTTATCCATATGTGGTCTTTCATGGTGTAGACATTACTTGACATTTCTTTCTTTTACTGTCATTTCTAATTTGCTTTTCACCCCGAAACTTCTTTGTTGATGAAAATACTTGATTCTCAGGTCCAGTGAATCAGACTCCAAATAGTTTTCTGAACCCATTGTTGTTAGGGGACAGAAGAAAGGGTCTTGTCCTATCAGTGTTTCCAGAAGCAGCCACCTTTTCTTCATGCATTTTCACAAGTGTAAGCTGTTAATATATGGCAAATTGGTCCACACTCTTCTTTACCCCAGTGAAGACATCAGTGGAAACTTGAGGAGGTGTCTCTGGCAGACTCTCTGATGCCGTTCCCCTCTCCGAGGTATATTAGTGATGGGGTTGAATGTGCATCGTAGGTCTATCTCCATTACTAAATCTTTGAAGATCTGCAGCCATGAGAGAATTACAATTCACCCTGACCTCTGATAGGTGCACATTTCAATGGTGAGTGCAGCACTGTTTCTTTGCAATGGTAAATACTCCTTTTGGTTTTGTTTTTTTTCTTGGTATAGCATTCTAGGAATGGGGTCGCTTTGCTCAGAGTATCTTCATTTGCACATGTCTGCCTCGTGTCAGTAGATTCAATTTCGTAGAGGCGTAGCTTTAGCATGATGGAGTATATCATTATATTTCAGTTTCGTGTGGTGCCTTTCTGGTTGTCCCCTCACCCCATCTTCTGATACCTAATGGAGAGGTGGCCACAGGTTTGCAGAGTTGCGGAGTTTAATGAATTGCCAAAGTGAGGCCCTCATTAGGGAAAAGTCCATTCTTCATTGTTCCTCATTCAAGTGTGCAAAGGTTCATTTTTCTTTAGGGATACATTCACTTTCTAAAGGGAAATCTGACTACTTGTAGTCTCCCTTTTTAATTTCATGAAAGTCAGCTCTAATCACAATCATAAAATGTGGGAAATCAGTCACTTATAAAAGTACAATATGGCACATAGTCTAAAGAAGTTCAGTTTTTTTTTTTTCTGGTTGTCCTTACTGCTTTCATAGTGCCTATTGAAACAACCAAGAATTCAGTACAGTGAAATGTCATCTTTGTGGTACTGAAATGTAGCTGGTTGGTATTATTTAGAGGACTGAACATAGAAGTTTGGACTTTAGGGCATGTTCTCAGGGTATGGGATGCTGGAAAAAAAAATCTAATTGCTTCAATCACAGCAGTACAATCTTTATAAATAGAGGGATTCGATAAAAATTTTTATTTAATTTTGGCTAATTTAATTTGTTTGGTTGAGACCTCTTGTACTTAAACTAGTTTTTCAAAAGACAAAACTGAAAGAGTAAAAACTGAGTAGAAAAGACACCACCTCTTGAAACTTAATGGAAAAATGTTGAATTCAGAAATCTTCAGGAGAAATGAAAATGAGGAATTGATCTTTCTTAAACTTACTTCTGAAGCACTCTAAAATTCCCTCCAGTGCTTTTAATGGAAACTAGAGAGAGACAGCCGTCCCCTAGTGTGATTCCCTACTTTTAGACTAAACAAGTGACCTTTTCCTTGGTATTCGTGGTGAGTTCTTTGATGGGGAGGAAATTAAAGTGGAATTAAAAGAGTCTCAAAGTAGAAACACACTGATAAAAATTATGAAATCTACTTTTTATAATAATAAAGTTAATCATCCCTGGCTTGTTGAGAGATTGAACACTTAATTGGTATTTTCTTATTAAACTGGCTTGGAAATTTCTGGTACTTTTCTACAAGTGCTTCCCCCATTCAGTTTGGGGTTGTATAACATAATGTTTACCTGAATCAAATGAGATTTGATCACACTTATTAACAAAGCATAACATTTTTATAAAAGACAATGTGTTTTGCTATGCTAGAGAAATTGAAAATCTCACATTGCAAATTACTGATTTAAAATTATTTAATGGATGTAAAGTAATCCATTTATAGGATTGAGGGAAAAAGTGATTTCTTATTGTGTGTTCTTCGATGGAAAGGGAAGCTTGGGGGGTGGGGGTATAAATAGAAAGATTGAAGTTATTCCAACCGTAACTAAAAACTGGAACATAGTTCCTATGAGAACCTACACAGTCACTTTTAGGGAAGTTTAGAGCATCAAGATCCTAAATGGTCAAACCTGACAAATTCTATTTCCAGCCACGTCAACAGTCTCTTCATCTCGTAACTTTTACATGAACCTGGAAGGCAGAGATACATATCTCCTTGAGCTCAGTATTGTGGAGAATAGCAGTCCAAATAAAAACTCTTTCTTGTCCAGAGTTCCACTAGTGTATACATCTTTGAAACATTCTCATTGTTTTTCTGTTTACCCATTAAGTAGAATAAAGTGAAGAGTTGGAATTAGATGGGTAATTTGAGTAGTGTGAAAAGCCAGACCCCACTAATTTACTAATTAGTTACTAATTTAGGTTGTTTGATTCCAAGGCAGCTGAGGTGGTTGGTGCAGTGGATAGAGTGCTAGACCTGAAATCACTAAAAAATCCAGATTCACTTATTAGCTCTGTGACTTTGGGCAACCCACTTAATGTCTGCCTCAGTCCAAAAGTATAAAATAAGAATTAAAATAGCACCTACCTCAGAGGGTTATTATGAAGATAAAATAAGACTATTTATAATGTGTTTTGCAAAATTTAAAATGCTATACGAATGCTAGGTATTACTATCCTCCTTTTCCGTCTCTGTAGTCATGTCCAACTCTCCATGACCCCATTTGGAGTTTTGCTAGCAAAGATGCTGAAGCGTTTTCTGCTTTCTTCCTCCCAAGTTGCTGTTGTTACTGTAACTGTCATGACAGTCACATTAACCCTTTAGTCGCCAAATATTTACTTCATCTTATTTGAACACATAATTTAAGACTCCCTTCAGTTTGCGCTTATCCCTTCCAATTTTAGGAGTACAGAGTACATTTTTGAAGTGCCCCAACTGTTAGAGATATTAGAATGTGATGAAAGTAATCCAGTCTTTGTAGAACTACTTTGTGGAACCAAAAAACATCTCTTACAGAACATGAATGTAGTCTAAATTTTTTTCTGTCTCCATTAAATAGAAAAAGTAGCCTATATAGTTCATAACTTAAATTTTGTGAATAGTGCTCAGCTCAACATCCAGTTCCTCTAGGAAGCACTTTGATATAATACAGTACCAGATTCCCAATCCCTCCCCCAACTCCCATTCTCTGTTCCACGATTTCCAGTCTTCTCTGTGTATCAAACATATATTGGATATGTTTTGAGTTCTTTATATATTTGAATACCCTATTAAAATCACTTTACATTGTTCATGCCAATGGAAGGGAAAATGATATGAAATACTGGAGAGTCCAAAAATCATTTTCTCTAGCTTTAGACTTCACTCAGACTCAGATGTGTCATCCCATCTAAATCTAGTAAAGGTGAGGTCTTATAACAACTTAGCATTTAGCTAGGAGAAGAGGTCCAAGGCTCCCATGGATAGCTAGGAAGTTAATAGTACTTGGTAGTGTTTGTAGTAGAAAGTGCATAGGAGTAAGGGTTAGGAAAAAATGAGTTCAAGTCCCAGCTGTACCAAATAACTGTGAAAACTTTGGACAAAACATCTAACCTCTCTCACTTTTGGTCTATAAAATGAAGATTAGGTTAGAACACCTCAAAAACCCTGTCCATCTATAAAGCCTAAATTTATTGTGCTGTTCTAAGCTCTGTTTTTTTTTTTTTAAATTTAGCTTTTCACTTTATATTTAAATTAGCTTTTATTTTTATAGTTACATTTTAGGGGATACGAGATGTAGTTTATGTAAATAGACAAGATTCAGGAATACCTAGATTGAAGTCTTGTCTGTGATACATAGTAACTCAGTAATCATGGACAGATTGTGTGATCTTGACGCAACTCTCTTAAAATTGTTCTTATAAAACTATAAGTTACAGATCTGTAGGTCTATGTGTAGAGAGAGTTTCCGCACCTGGAGGTCCTCACTCTTGAAATTATTGGTCTGGACGCCTCTCTTCCACAAAGATTGTGGAGAGCAGTGAGTTGATCACATTGCAATGGGACTCACGTCTATTTCATAGTTCACCACTAGTTGTAAACTAGAGATCAGGGACAATTGTATACATCTTATAGGTTCTAGTACAATAGATCCAGTGGGAACTCAGCAACTATTGGCTGAGAATGAAAAATACATGCACATGTGCAGATTTTTAAGTAAATATGTGTGTGGATGAAATTTTCACTTTCCCAGATTTAACTTAAAAAATAATACTTCCAAAAGAATGCAGCAAAGTTGATCATGTCCACATAAACCAGTAAAATTGGAAAAAATAATTTTTCAGAAACATTTTTTGAATTCTCAATAGGTCTTAAGCCTGCGAAAGGATGTAATTGTAATTAGATCTTTCATTTATCGTTTTTTGAACCTGTGTACAATTTTTCATTTTGTAGTTTCTGGTGTATTATGAAAATCCCTTTATATTATGACATCTCTGCTACAAAGAAAAAAAAATGATGTATTGTGTTCTTTGTGGTAGCATATTACTTTATAGTGTACAATACCTTTGTGAATGTTGCTTGGTGTCTCTCTAAAAAAATAAAAAGCTTTGGAAATTATGTCTATGAAATATTTCCCAGTGAGTGCTTTTCTTATCTAGCATACAGGTAGCCAAATGCATGTACTTACTTAGATTTATCGGTTATTTTACATAAATCATTATTTATTTGTCAAGAAAGAGTTTGGAAGGATTTACTTTAAGTCTGCCTGCCTTTTCCTGGAACGTTTGGTTCTCTTTTCAAGGAGTACTTTTGAAGTCTTGTGCATGTGTGTAGTTCCTTTAAATTCAGTAGGAAAATGGGGGAAAAGGAGTTTCTACTTTGATTAAGATGATAGGCAGAAGGCTAGAAAAGTAATTTGAACTTGGGGAAATTAATAAGGAATTTGTCTTTATTGTTGAGTGAAGGAAAGCTCAACTTAATGAACCTCAGTTGTCTAGAAGGATTTTGAGGAAGTATAGGACCATTAAAAATAGCTGACATTTTAAATAGGATTGCTTAGTTTTCAAAGTGTTTGCCAGTTTTCCAATTAACCCCACTAAAAATCAGTAAAATAATCGAATCTGGAATATGCCATTGCCATATTCCAGAGGAGAAATTGATGTTCAGTGGTGCTCATGGTCCTGAGTCTAGTGTGAAACATGGGAATTCAAACCAGGTTATCCTGACTGGAGTTTAGTAGTCTATGTAACACCATTCCAGTGGAGCCATTTTGTAAAAAATCTCTGATGTTCTTGTTTCCTTTCTGGAAACTCTTGTGAGTCAACAGGCTCTCCCTCTGGTTCACTTTTAAAGCAAGTTATTATTTGGTCATTTTCAAACTCTTCTTTATCAGATAGGCATTTAAACAATGGTTTTGAACTATATTTCCAGAAAGTTTCAATAATTCCTTTCGGTTTTTCTTGTCATTTCACACTTGTAGAATTTTTTTTAAATCCAATGCAAAATTATCTGTTTGAATTTGTATGCCCCTCAAAACAAAAACAAGTTGTAAATTCTGCTCTCAGAATAACCTATTTCCAGTTTTCTGTGCCTCATTTCAATGTGGAAAGGAAATTTGACTAGCTAAAGAGAATTCCTTACTTTCCAATTCAACCCTGGTTTTCTTTGTTCCTCCTACTAATTAGTAATGCTTTGCAAAATTAGAGTAAAAATGGAAAGGCTAGCAGCTCTCTGAAAATTCAAAAGAATTAGAAATGAAACAGGACTACATGGTTTTCTGTCTATCAAGAATCTTTTGGTCAAACAGCCAAGAAAACTGATATGGGGTTCTTTTCAAGACACTAGGAACTTCCGTGGTGCCTTACCCTTGTCTGTGAGCATGTTTTTTTCAGAAATACAACATAGAATTCACAGTGATGTCAGACATTTGCAGAAAAAACATTTACCATCAGCATAAAGAAGAAAAAACTTGCTTAGCTACAAAAATAATGAGTTTTTATTTAAGAAGCCTGGGTCCTAAGATACTCCAAATAGATTATATTGTTATTGTGACTACCTGCACTTCCCAAAAGAAGCTTAACACAACAGGGACATTTTAGGGAAATTTATCTGAACTTCATTTAAATGCAATTTGTTATATCAAAAGAAAATATCCATTAGTAGACACTGAAAGAAGTATAATAACATCCGTATGTATAGTACATTAAGATTTGCAAAGCCTTTAGATAAGCTTTCTTTATTTGATCCCCACAACAACCCTGTAAAATAAGTAGCCCAGGTATGATTAATCCCATTTTATGGATGAAGAAATTGAAATGAGGGAGTGAAATACCTGGCCCAGGATAAATGTGTAAGTTAGGATTTGAACTTAGGTCTTCCTGATTCCAAGGCCATTGTATCCTGCACATTAGACCTCTCAAGTATCCAGAACCTAAGAGTAGTTCTCCAGTTGGGATTTCCTGTGAGCATTGCTATTTCCAGACAGTGAATGCAGTAATTTTAAGTGATCTCTATGTATTATCTGTTAAAACAAACTGGGTTGAACTTCTACTGAACAGCAGTTGACTTGAGCACCATTGATGTTATGTTGAAAATTATAACGCTTTATTTCAGTTCTATTCATTTCAACAAACTAAACTTGTTACGGGGAAGGTATTGGACTTGGAGTTATCAGTTGTTAGATTGTGAGCTCCTTGAGGGTAGGGACTTTCTTCTGCCTCTTTTTAGGGCTTAGCATAGCACTGCCACGTAGTAGGTGTTCAATAAATGTTTCTTGATTTATTAATTGATGAATATGAAACAGCTAGTAGACTCAGCCTTCAATGAACTACTACTCCCGAAGAACAGTGAATTAAATGCAGAAATAACTGATGAAAACCATAAGTAAATGAGAGACCTCATCATAAGATTTGGGAGTAGGGAGAAATAACTCACTTGTAGCTGTATGTTTTGAAGATGGGGTGGTGATTATAAAAAGCTTCTTGAAAGTATCTGAAAATCCATTTGAAGGAAGAGAAAACTTCCTTTCAGAAAACATTTTAAACAGGGGTAGGGGCAGGTAGAGGAGGGGGAGAGGGGCGTCAGTGTACCCAGAGGCTGGGCAGCAGCGAAACAGAATAAGGTAGTGTGTAGAGTGCATTCCTTTTTTTAAAAAATATTCCATAATTCAGACTCTTCGATAATGCTTGCCCTCTACGTAGTCTGTTAAGATCAATTTTATTTTTATTGCAAAGTGAATATTTTAATAGATTTATTTCAGGAATATTATCAGTTCATGGCTGAGGAAGAAAGTAAAGTCTAAAGAAAGCAATAAGAAAACACTGTCCTGTGTTCCAGTTTCAGCTTCTGTGATAGTGCAAGGCCCCAGTCCAGGGAAATTCTCCCCCCCATTAAAGTGTACACGGTGGACTGGGTTATATCTTGACGATAACAGAATTAGGCTACTCTAGCAAGGTGTTTCAGGGAAATGCAGTTTGAACCAGTTCGCACGCTCAGTACCAACGGAAGTTTCATTGGTCTGTTATGAGCTCCTTGAGAGAAGGGACTTGTTTTTTGTGGGGAGGGAGGGTTGCCATGCTTGTATCTTCTCAGTGCTGTGTCTAGCAAATAGGAGGTGCTCGCTCAATACTAGTTGATTGACTGACTGATTGATATTTTTCAAAGAGATGAAAGACACTTAAGGAAAAACTGCCCTGGCTTTGATCTTGGAAACAAAAACTACTCTGGGATACTGGATAGGCCTAGCTCTTTGCAGTTCCCTTTGTCTTCTATAATATAGAGAGAGGACAAGAGTATTTCAGAACACGTACTGAATCTAAAAACAGCCCTAATAGGAAGGGAAATAGAATGATAGTTTGAGACTCTGGGGTGCCCAGTATCAAAAGTCATTCCACTGACTTTGAGTCTTTTCACATTTTTAGTATGGTTCTTCCTCTTCCTTCTCCTTTTCCTAATGTCTTCTAGTTAACTGGGTAAAATTAAATATACATGAAGTACAAGTATTTCTACTTTAAACATTTGATTAGTAAGACAAGTTTATTTGGAATTAATCAAAAGAAAAGTCGAAATTGAGAGAATACACACACACGCACACACACACACACACACAGACACACGTCTTCTATTGACATTTTATGGGATTTATTGGCCAATGACTAAACTCTGAATCTGTTTCTCCTTGTATGGTGGGAGTAAGCTTCTAGAGGGTAGGGATTCTTTCTACCTTTCTTTGTGTCTCCAACATTGAGCACAAAGTAAGCGTTTTAATAAATGTTCATTGGCTAAAAATACCAAAGATAAAGTACATTCGCTAATATTATTTATGAATTTTCCCATGACTTTAATGTCATATAGATCATTTTGTTAAATTTTTCCATAGAAAGTAAGAAAGGAATTCAAAGGATTCTTTTGACCTCTTAGTTTCTCAAGATAGTATTTTCCTTAAATCCTGTTGTGGATTTTTTTTTAGCAGAACCATGTGGATTTAACCTTGCAGTTTCTCTTTAGTTATCTGAGGCCACTGTTAGCTTCTCCTACTATACAACAGCCAATAAATCCTAGGTCTTTCTCAGAGTGCCCAAGACAGTGCCTAAACATAATCAGAAAGTGTTGAGAAAATGTTTGCCAAAATCAGTCGACTACCTTCTTACAGCATGAGAATCAACTTTTTCACAAAACACAGTTCCTTCCCCCTGAAGACAGACTTCTGACTTCTTTCACTATCTTCACCCAAATCAAAATACCAGTCACTGCTTTTTCAGCAGAAAAAAAAAAAGATGCAAATTTGGAGTTTGGGGAAAATTTAGGGGAAATGAAAATTTATTCCCTATGACATCAGATCAGGCTGGATTCAACTTGTATAGAGAAGCATAAGTGAATATGGAGTGGTTTCTCAGAGAGAAGTTGATAAGCATTAAAAACCTTTTGGTGGTTGAATTTAGCAAGGAAACAAAACACAAACAAGTCCAAGAGTACATATTTATTAACAGAATGTAGTGACTATTATGGACACACTGTAACATACTATAGCGAGCCTGCTACCTGGCTGTTTTGATTCTGTTTTTTTCATAGATCTGTCTGCACTCTTTTACCAGTCATCTCGTAATCAGTGTCCTGCCTTTGTAAGACAGATAATGCCCAGCTGGAATGGAACACAGCAACGCTCACTGTACTCACTCTTGCTCCTACCTTAATGCCCAAACATCACCTCAGCCAGTGGACCTATGAGGTCAAACCTCATTCTTTAAAACAAAACACAGAAACTTCAAGACACTATCCAGATTGTGTGCTGAATAGGAAATTTGTGCATAGTACTGGGTAGGTGCTTAATAAATACATGAAGAACGAAACTGATGCTATTTAAAATAAAGATGACATTGACTGGGGCTTGAGGGATTTTTTTTTTAGGTTTGGAGATTTTCATTGTGATCATTTTTTGGAGGGGGTAAAGGAGTGAAGGGCTGGGGGAGTGGGTGTGACCTGTCCTGCCACATGGCTGCGATTCAATTGATGATATTCTGGGATCAAATGATAATATATTATAATAAAATGGTGCTTTGCAAAAATAGCTTTTCCTTCAGAGAAGGAAAGAGCTGAGAACTCCTCAGGGAAAGCATGTTAGCGCTGCCTAGAAGCTTCAGATGAAGAGTTTTCTGTTTTATTTTAATCTACAACTTTATAATTCCAGTATTAAGAGAAGCATTTTTTTAAAAGCAGAGCTCCTTGATACTTTTAAAATATTGCTTTTGTGTGATTATACCACGAGCTTTGTTCTTTCAGATTGCCTATGGTGGGTTGGCTCAGTCAGTTGGAGTACTGTGATCATAAAGTCAAGTTCGTGGGCTTAATACTACTTAATGCCTCTCCGTATAAGGCATTTAGCTTTGCTCTGTCCCATGGTTGCAGATTAAACTTGTAGGTGTACATAGAACATGAGCCTAGATCCGCTGGCATACTTGAAAGCAAGCGTTAGCATTGTCTCCCTCCCTCCAACCCCCACTGCCCTGACACCTGCCTCATGTTGTGTGCATGCCTAAGAGTGTATCCATAACTCCAGCCAGGTCTTCTGCAGAAAACATGATTTTCATTAGGTTAGGCTGAGAATGAGGATAGATGATTGAGTGCAAATACATCACCACTACAGATAACAGTGTTGCTTAGAGCATGTGCCCTACTGTTTTCTGAATAAATGAGGAACAGCATATTTTTATCCTTCATTCAACAAATATTTATTGACCTGCTATGACTGCCCAAAGTAGTAGATAGGGAAAATGTGGAGCATTTTGTACCTTCTCACTTGGAAGAGAATTAGGCCAAAGGGAGTATCCACCAGTTTGGAGTTCTTTGCTGAAAATAGGCCACTAGCCTTAAATCTGATCGATCATCTGTGATAAAGAAATAAGTGACAAAAGAGTAAGCCTAGTTCATAGCCAACAACTAACTAAGCATTTATTGGTAAGGGAACATTTCCCCTCAAAGGTTACTTGGGTTGTTAACAAAACATGAGATTTTGCTGAGGTTATCTTCTTCTGGTCATGCATTTATTATCCAAGGAGCTACCACTAGCTGTCGTCTGCCATAGACCGTTGGGATGACCTTCAACTTGTAGGCCAGAGCTCCAAATGAAAACTTTCGTTTCTACCCCACTGACCCTTAGAGTTTCCCTCCCTGGTGTTTATGGTGACTTGAATCTCCATCTATGAAGCATTAAGTGTTGCAACAGAGGGATAGAAGCTTCCCAGTATTTGTCACCCATCCAAGGAGTCAGCCATCTGTCAGCAAAACAGGAAGACTTGGGTTCCTTTTCTCTCCTGGGTTTGTTTCGCTATTTTAGGGAGCTTCACTTCTCCCTACACTGAAGAGCTGGTGGGCTCTGCAGCGAGGGCTCCTGAAAGAGTGAGGGACAAAGACTGAAGCTGCTATTTTTTGCCCATCTGCCACGGCTTGAGGTGTATTCATTATTAATGGAGGTAGTGCAGTTGCTGCTCAGATATGCAGCCCTGCCTGCGTAAATGAGACATTCTTCAGCAAATTGCTTCGTTTTTTGATTGCTGATTGTACGCGTGTCACCAAGCTGACTCAAGGTTCATCGATGCATGCTCAGTAAATTAGAAAGAACATAACTATGGATCAGCCAAGAGAATGAATTCTGTGCCTACAATGACCCAGGGCCATTTAATTTTCTGCTTAATTTTGTTGCAGTCAGTTTGCATTTTGGGTTATTATGCAGTAGGAAATTAACAATAAATAACAAATTTGGTCCTCCTGTGCTTGTAATGATATTTTTATAAATCTTTGTAATGCTGTTTTTAAAAGGATCAAGGTCTGTGCCAGTCTGATACCCCAGCAAGTATGTGAAGAGGGAAATAAAGAGGAAAATACATTATTCCTGCCAGATAACCTTGTTGTTAAATAGCTAAGATTTTCTTTCTTTCTCTTTCTCTCTCTTTCTTTATTAGTATTTTACTTTAACTTAAAATCTCTTCCTCTCTTTCTCAGATAACCTGAGGAAAATGGAAACCGATGAGGCTCAGGACATGTCCCAAGTTTCAGGTGAGATCCTTAGAAGATATAGATATGGGGAAGTTCTGATCAGCCAGCGAACTACCACAACCCTCATTATATGCTTATTTGGGGATAGGGGACTATCTGAACAAAAAACAGTTGAAGTCAGACAGTATTGCCATTTGGCATCAATCAACAAGAATTTATTAAATACCTACTATGTGCCAGGTACGTAGGCTCTGAAAATACAAGTGCAAGGATTGAAACAGTCTTTGTAGTGAGTTTAAATTTGAAGCAATTGTTCCAGTTTGAGAAAAGTTAACAGATAAAGAACTGTGTTGAAAATTAATTATTTTATGAAATCTAGTTACCTGGGGGGAGTGGGGAATATGCATTTTTACTCCTGGGGGAAAATATCTGTCTCATGCTGTACTTAGAGCAAAAGAACAACGAGTTAGAATATTTAAAACATCAAAGGAAGGGTAAATTATGGAAGGGCACTGAAAGGTGTAGAACTGAATTATTTTTTGTTTGGAAGACACCAATTGTGTTATTCTGAATTTTTTGTGGAGAAGGCTTATTTCATGCCTGGACACTGAGGTATGGAGAAATGAGTAACCTGTTGAGAATTCATTGTCTCCACTAAATTTTTCCAAGCCCCCAGAGGGCTTCAGAGAGAGAGAGACACAGAGAGACAGAGAGAAAGAGAGTCATCCATCTAGCAGAACCCACAAAATGAGAGTAGCTGAGATGTATCCAGCATCCAACAAGCTCTGCAATCAGAGGACCCATCTGGGTGTCCATTCCTCTCCAAAGGGGCCCAGATACGTTAGCCGCAGTGGCTTCAACTGCCTTTGGCTTTTCAGTTTTTAGTATTGGAGAGTGGGCTGCTTCACAGAACTCAGCCGAATTAGAGTCAATCTCAGAAGGGTGGCCCCTATCAGTGAATGGTTTCTAACTGTCGTCTGTGGTTCAGCTATCAGGCTCCAAGTTTTATGGTAATTGTTTTGTTTAACTACGATGGCTTGAGCTAGCTTAGCTAACTTCACAAATATGGTTTGAGCCTGACTAACGGGGGACATCCTTTTAAGATGAAATAAAAAACAAGGCTTTCAAAATGTTGCAAAAACAAGTTCTGGATGTGTCCAGACTACATACTTTGCTCCTTAGTTGGACTATACCTGTTTCAGGGATATCTTTCATGTCCACAATACTGTACTACCCTTTCCCTTACAAGGGACAAAAGTTAAACTCAAAGTTTGTCTGTTTCCAACTTTATCTATAAAGAAAGTGATTCCTCAGAGAATTAGGCCTGCTTAGTGCCTGCTGGGTCAAATGTAGGATTATAGGAGCTTTTTAGACCTCCCTCATAGAGGAAGAGTTCACTACTGTTTGTCCCACATCCCTTGAAGTTAATGATAAAATGAAGAGGAAGGGAATGTTTACAGATTTTCCAATTACCAAAAAAGGCCAGTTTCAGGTCCTTGAAATCTTGAAAAAGATTCTTTTTCCTCTGCTAGCCTTCCAATGTTCTGCTTTGGGTGTCTGAGTTGAGATTTTGTGGGATGCATTTGAGTTCTAGGTGGGGACTATAGGATTCCTAAAGGAGAATTTATGACTAGAAAGGGACCTCAGAGACCATTTATTACACGGAAGGATTTTGAGGCCCAGGCTCGTTAAATGACATGTCCATGGTCTCAACAGGCAGCCAGCTATCAGATGTGGGAGTTGAATTAGAGTTCTTTAATTTAAGGGCCAGTATTCATTTCATTGTACCTGCTGTCTATACTCCAACCTTCTACCTTTTATACTGATATTAGCAGCAGTGACCTTTGGAATAACCAGGTTAACTACCAGTTCCCAGATCCTAATGACAGAAATGAATTTTTCCCCTACTGTGCCAAATTCTATATATTCAATGTGAAGGTGAAAGGTTGAAGGTGAAGGATTATTCTCCACGACTTTTGTACAAAAGGAAAACTGTTTATATTTCTGATCTGAACTCATTTGCCATTTTAGCATATTTAATAAAGTACTGCTTATGCTGAAAATATCAAGAATAATTTTAGACTTTTTAGTCCAATTTTGAGTTTTCACAACTAGTTTTAACATATTCCTCCTCCCTCCCCCTTTCTTCTTCTCCTTCTCTCTCTCTCTCTCTCTCTCTCTCTCTCTCTCTCTCTCTCTCTCTCTCTCTCTCTCTCTCTTTCTCTCTCTCTCCCTCTCTCCCTCCCCCTCCCTCCCTCCTCTGTCTCTCCCCTCACAAACCGACACACACACACACACACACACACACACACACACACATATACATAAATTGTACCTTTGATAGCAATCAGAATTAAAATGCTGTGAGGATCAAATGAGAGGGCATTACATAAAACACTTAGCAAAAGTTAAAGCAGTATAAAAATTGAGCTATTATTATATGTTGACAAATGTTTAAGGTACATGCCATTTTTAGTAACAGCTTTGGAAAGATAACTTGATATTGATTCCCATGTGAATTAGCCTACTTCTTGGAATTTGTGGTTTTTCCAGTTGGAAATAAGATATACTTTTTTTCCTCTGAAAGTTTTATCTGTAGCAAATGGGAAACTGCTCTATTAAAATAAGTTAATACATTTAATCAGAAAGTACTTCAAATCCATGTCAGAATTTTTTAACACCAAAGATTATGCATAATTTATACAGTGCTTTTTCTCACAAATTATTTAGTCCCTGCCCACAAATTATAGGTGTGATCACAGTCTCTTGTCTAGGTTTAATTTTTGGTAGTTTCTGAAGTTCTGATTTAAGGTAATATCAGTCATTTTAGTTTTTTAGACCACCAAACTGCCATGTGCCCTGGGTCACCCATGCAATTTAACTGTGTGTCCTAGTAGGGGCTTTATCAAAAAAATTTCCCTATGGAAAAGAAGGAGTGTACTGGACAAAACAATGGATCAGGGTCAAATTATCTGGGTTCTAGATCCTGGCTCAGCCTGTTACTACCTGTGTGACCTTGGGAAAGTCCCATACATTCTGTGGGGCCCTATTTACTCATCTGTAAAAGAGTTGGACTAGATGGTCCTTTTCCTAAGATGCTGAAAACAGATAGCAAGTCCAGAAAAGAACTATAATTTCGTTTAGTTTCTATAACAATAACTTTCCATAAGAGAATTTATTTTTGGCAACTTTTCCCCCAAATGTACTCTTACACATGCCCATTATTTTTTTGTTCTCACTTTTGTTAATTCTAGTTTTTTGCATGTCTCAAACAGTCATTTTACTTGGTCAAGATAATGCTTTTTAAATTTTATTTTATGAAAAGCATTCATTAGTAATAAAGTAAGACCTCATTAATTTAGAGTCTCTGGTAAAGTACCTTTCCAACATCCATAAAGGAAAAGGCTAATTAGGCAAATTAATTGTATAAGCAAGGTTGTTAAGGGAAAGATAAGTTACATAAGAAAAAAAATGTTTAAGTGTTCCTGAGCATTTCAGAAGCCCATTTGGGTATAAATCATTCATATGCTGATCATAACCCTGGTGATATAATATAAAGTCTTAGGGACTGGGAATTAGGATCATACATTTAGAACTGGAAGGAACTTTAGAGGTCATTCAGTTTAACCTCTCATTTTACAGGTGAGGAAATTGAGGCACAGAGTATTAAATAACTCATGCAGGGTCACACAGCTAGTAAGTGTCTAATGGCTGAACTTGAACCCAGGCCTTCCTGACTCCAAGAACAGTGCTCTAAGTGATACTTAGAAATTAGAATCTTGGACAAGTCTCTTAACCTTTCTGACTCTGAGTTTCTAATTGTTCCAGTGAGGATAATAACGTTCGCATTACCTTGCCCAAGACATTTATGTTAGAAACAGTATGTCAGTAGAAGTTATAACTTATTCTCCTTTCACATTTCTGCATCTTTTGGTTATTTATAAAGGATATGTATTTGAAATTGATGTTTTTTTAACAAGCCTATATAACTTATATTCTGTTTAGATTTAGACATGATTTCTTCCCTCTTCCTTGATATTTGTGAATCCATGAGGTGCTGCTGTATAAACTTGTCCTATTCAAACATATTTTTATAAATAGTCACTAAATTCTTATTTTGGGTTCTAAATATAATTGTGTGTACTCAAACCCCATACTCATGCGTGTGCCTTTTTGTACGTGTGGTTTGTAAACATAATTGA
Source organism: Notamacropus eugenii (assembly GCF_028372415.1). Classification (NCBI taxonomy): domain Eukaryota; kingdom Metazoa; phylum Chordata; class Mammalia; order Diprotodontia; family Macropodidae; genus Notamacropus; species Notamacropus eugenii. The sequence goes on from NC_092874.1 coordinate 412,975,204, forward strand.
GGAAAATAGTGATTTGCGTGAAATTAGCAAAGCAGTAGTATTGTAATATATTCAATTCTTTTAATCATTTTAGCTCCTTTATTAGCTATAAAATTGTATTTACTTGCTGCATTTTAAATGGAAAGTTTACTAAAATTTTTTGTCTCAATCTATCCATGTCATTCAAAATTTTTGGTGTCATTTCAACATAAAAATTTTGGAAGTACTAAAGATTGAAATTTTTAATTGAAGTATCACCATTAGAGGTTTAAACAGTGTCCGGAGTAACATTTACCACGGGGGTGGCCACACTTGCTAAAAATATCAGTAGCTTGAATGATGGTACAGCTAGAATCAGCTACTTCCTACCTGTTTGACCCTGAGCAAGCCACTTCCCCTGGTGGGGCATCATTTTCCTCATCTGTAAAATAAGGGAGTTATACTAAAAATTACTCCTAAGGTTCCCCCCCCCCAACAATAAATCTTGGCATTTTAAAAGCTTCTGATAACAAGCTCAGGACTGGTGAATATAATTCAAACCCACAGTTCTGAAAACTTTTTTTTTCTTACCATTTTAGGCCGGTCGCACAACTGGCCATTTCAGTGGTAAGTACTAGAATAGGACAGATGTGGCTTCCTCGTGCAAATTCTTGGGCGGAGGTGACAAGGAGCCACAATTCAACTGAAAGGTAGACAAGGAGGAGGACACATAAAGAGCTTGTTTCATAGGAACTCTGAATTATTTAAAATTGTGTATGTCATTCTTTGAGGGATACCTGTGTAGAAGAGCATATTGCCATTCTCACTGTCCTAAAGATCTCCCCCAACCTCACCGTCTGCCATTCACAGACCTTTCACCAAAGTAGATTGTAAGATTCTTCAGATCAGGGACAGTTTTCATTTTCAGGAATTGAAGGTTGTTTGTTTTTAATTCCCCCTCTGCCCCCACCCCACTCAGGACAGTTCTCTGAGTACAGTAAGGGCTCCGTAGATGCTTGTTGAATTAAATGGAATTCGTAATGTAAGCTACATTAAAGGTCTGAGGTTTTGAAAATTAAAGTTTTATCTTTGGATTCCCAGAGCATAACACAGTGTCTGGCGTATAGTAATTGTTTAATAAATGCTCATTGTTGATTGATTGATATCCTGCTTCCTATTCCATGAAGCCTTCCTTGCTCTCTTGAGTGATCTCTTCCTCCTCTCAATTTCTGTAGCAACTATCTATGCCATTCATTTTATGATAAAATGTTATTTTAATTATTTTTGTATGTCTTATCTCTTCAACCAAACTGTAAGTTCCTAAAGTATTTTTATATGTAGGCTCTATTATTCACCCAGGTACAAAACTGTTTTCCTGAAGCACAGGTCTAACCCAGGGGTGGGGAACCTGCAGCCTCAAGGCCACATGTGACCCTCTAGATCCTCAAGTGTGACCCTTTGACTCAGTGAAACACAACGCATGTGCATTCCCCAACCGTGGTCTAATCATACAACTCCTCTGCTTAGAAACCATCGAGTGGCTCACTATTCCTTTTGGGATAAATAAAAATCTTTAGCCAACAGAAGAGAAACTTTCTTGAGGTCAAGTTGCATATCATTTTTTGCCTTTGTATCCCTATCCCTCCCAAGTATGGTGCTTGGCACACAGTTAGTGTTAAATGGATGCTTATTGATTAATCCCTCTATAATAGGATGCCAACTCTTTCCAGCTTTTTTTTTACTCCTCTTCACACATTCTAACTTTATTTTAGCCAAATTAGACCATTAACTATTCCCAGAACTTGCCATCTATAACCTTTGTTGTCTTGTACAAGACATTCTCTGTAGTGAGAATGGACTTCCTCTTCATCTTCGCCTGGTATCATCTTTCTCTTCCTTCAAGACCCAACTTCCACGTCATTTTTTTCCCTATAAAACCTTTCCTGAAACCCTTAGCTAAAAATGCCCTCTCTGTTAAATTTACTGAGGGAAATACCTGTCTGCCTCCTTAGCCTCTATCATGCCCTACCTTGTATTATATTTGTCTGTGCATATATCACACTCCCCAGTAGAACCTCACTTCCTTGAGGATAGATTCAGCTCTATTATCAGAGATCTGGGCTTCAAATCCTGCACGTGATATTTATCACCTGTCACCTTAGGCAAATTACTGAGCTACTCTGAGCTTCACTTTCCTTGTCTATAAAATAAGAGAATTGGACTAGAATCACTAGGTGGTCTATGAGGTGCCTTCTGGTTCTAAATCTCTGCTACTAAGAACCCATGATTGTTATATTTTTTATTCCTAAGTTCCCAGACACATACACAGTGCTTTTTTTATAGGGAATTGCTTTTTACCTCTTTTTTTTTCAGTTGGGGTGGGAGGAGGGTAGAGAAAACAGATTCTATTAATTTTTTTTAAAAGAACACCTTCTAAAAATAGAGAGTTTGGGGGAAGGAGATTATAGGTGTGGAATGCTGCATACACTTCCAGATAAGGGTCTGTATCATTTATTTTGCTTAATTGTTTTACTTTATTACAAGAGCTCTACAGGGTGGTGATAACTTCATCATATTTGTGATTTAAAAACAAAAAAATGTCAATAAAATTTTTTTAAAAACCCATTGTGAGTATTTAATAAATGCCATGCTTCTCTCTTGTTTCCCAGAACAGTGTCTTGCATATTAGTTGAAACTAAATGAATCTTTTTTACATTAAGTGAGTCAGTGAAAGTACTGGTTAAGATGGCATTGTCTTGCAGTGTTTCTAAAAGATCAGGAATTTGTCAGCTGAACTTTAGAAGTAAAAAAATGAAATATGAAGAATATGTGCCTGTAAGAGAGGAGAAAGCTCTTAAAAGAAAGCTTCGTAACTTCTTAACTGCTAGCATGCCTCCTACTGCATCATTCTATCATACAATCTACATGTAACTGTACTGGAGGGTAAATGCCTCATATAAAGAATCAACAAAGAGGGGACTTGGTGGCATGTAAATTTGAATTTCTTCTTTTAGAGGAAGAACAGAATTTAATTGTAGTCCAAACTAATTTTAGTTATTTAATGGAATTTTATTAATGTCACATTTACCTGGGGGCATTTTTCTTGCCTTTTTGCTGGCTGGTGCAGCACCACTTTTTGGTTTCCCAAGTGATTCCCTGAATCAGCGAAGAAATTTTAAGGGTGAGACTCAGAACCCAGAGTAAGCACATGGGAAGCTGAATGTGAATGCCTTTTCTCTAAACCGATAATGAAGCCACCTTAAGGAAGGGGGTAAAAACCTTCAGGGGAATCAGGTATTTTCCAAAAATTATCAAGGTGTTAGAGTAGGTAATATGATTGTCATACAGTGGGAAGAAAGCTGATTTGGAAGGTAGAAGTATCTTCCAACCTCAATGTTTTGCTGTATGCCATGTCATATAACCACTCTGGGTCTCAGTTTCTTCATCTGCAAAGTGGCTCTGTTCACACTTTCATTACCTGCTTCACAGAGTGGTTGTGTGGAGAGGCTTGGTAAGTCTTAAAGCCCAAGGTAGTTGTAACCTGTTATTATATCAGTAAACTATCTGCTGATTTAATACAAGTCTCCCTGAAGATCTGCAAGTCTGTCTAACAATGCAGTTCCTCAGTTTTTGCCTTTATACTTGTTGTGCACACAGAATAATTTTTAATTTTTCCTTTCTCCTTGGTGTCTCTTCTGCTAACTGAGTTTTCTATTGATCAAGTCTGGTCCATGGTGCTTTAGAACCATCATCCCCACTGTTTTCCATTATTTCTCTTTGGCATGTGGTGTGTGCTTTCCCTGTGTAGCGTGGATAAAAGTATTGAGACTCAGCTACAGTGACACTCAAGAGGTAACATTTAATTAAATGCAGGGAACCCTACTGGAATGAAATGCCTCTTAAAAATCAGAAAACCATGGTCTAGACATGATTGGTAGTATCTGACTATGCCTCATGATAAATGGGTTAATTAAATTGAAAGAGTAACAGCAAAGAGTTTGTTTGGATAAATTTGAAGGATCAATTGACCATAAGGTCAGTTTAAAAAAACACTTAAAAGCCTTGATAACAGATGACAGTAGGAAGAAAGTAATGTGTCCAGTAAGGATAAGGACATTTATCCAATGTCAAATATTGAAAACTCTGGGACTCTGGAAGTTGAAATCTACCAAACGGCAGAGAATTAAGATGATAGAATCTCAGAGGTGAAAGGGTTCCAGAAGTCATCTAGTACCGCATGTAGCATGATATTTAGACCCATACTTTTAGGTGTACCTTTCTACAATATCCCCCTAAATGATCATCCACCTTCTTTGTGAAGACCTCCATTGAAGAAGAATGCACTGTGCTCTCAAGTAGGCCATTACCACTTTTGGACAGCTCTAATTGTTATAGAGGTGGGGTCTTTTCTTAGAATTAATCAAAACCTTCCTCTTAACATCTTCCATCCATTGTTTGTAGTTCTGTCTCCTAAGGCTTAACAAGTGTAACAGTAGGCACCCCAACATACACAGCGGGACTTGCCATCACAAGTTCTTAAATCTGCATTCAGAAAAGGAAAGACAACTTTTGAGGGGTTAACAATCACTTTATTCAAGCACATGTATCATTCCTTTAACCAAGCACATTTATCATTCACCTAGTTCAAGGGAGTTAGCACCTTGAACTTCAAAGACAATATAGAGAAATCAAAAACTCAACAGACATGGCTTACTCTGCCTGAATTCAAGAGACAGGTGGATGTCAACTGTCTGACCATAGTCACCAGAGAGGGAAGCACTGACATTTGGATTTTCAAGGCTGGGGATTGGGGGTGAGAGGGTGGGGGTGGGAGGGATTCCTTAAAGCGGCTTCCCAAAATCCTCATCTGGCCACACAAACCCTTCCAGTCAGTAAACCCCAAAGTAAAACCTCAACGCAGAGCACTTATATCATTTTTAGAGCCAGAGGACATCACAACCCTTGAGAACCAGTGCCTCATTAACAAAAGGCTCGGGCCTTCCCTAATCAAACTCCTCTTAATGGGAAGGCCCATTAATGGGGGAAGAACTTTAATTACATTAAAATAATTAATAATACAAATACACTGTTTCTAGTTAAAGAAACTCTTGTTTCTGTACTTTACTCCTTGATTGATAAAGGCAAGATTCAGTCAGAGGCACTTGATTATACTAAAGTAAAAACAGCAAAGGATCCTATCATGCTTGCCATTACAAGAGGACATTTTTAGATTACAGCCTCTCAGCAGTGGAAAACTAGGAAGTCTAGAATTGACACAAAGTCAGTTCATTGGACTAATTCTTTTGCCAAATTAAGTGCTAGGCTAGGAGTTAGAAGACCTGGAAGCAATTCTTGGCTTTTGGATCAATTCAACAAATATTTATTAAAGGCCTATTATATGTATTGGCAGTATGCTAGGTACTGGGGCTAGAAAGACAAAAACTGAACAGTCCCTACTTATAAGGAGCTTATATTCTGCTGGGGAATACAATAGGTAACAGATAAGCAAACATAGAATATTTTGAGGAAGGAGAGAAAAGGCTTCCTGTATTAGTTGACACTAAAATTGAACCTTGAAAAAAGCTGAGAACTCTAAGAGTTGGAGATAAGGAGAGAATCCATCCATAGCATGGAGGTTTGGGGCAGGAGCAGTGGAGAGACAACCTATGCAAGGGCTATAAAAGTATAATAGAATACCAGTTTGGGACTCACCAGTTTGTCCAACATAAGATGGATAGATGAGGGGAGTGTTATGACATAAGACTGGAATGATAAGTTGGAACAAGATGGTACCAGACTGAGAATATTTTTTGTTGTCTTAGAGGCAGCATGGAACCATTGAAGATTTTTGAGTAGAAGAATGACATTTTAGATGCTTTTGGAAAGTTGCTTTGGCAGCTGTGTGGAAAGAGAGAATCTGGAAGAAGGGAGGGCAGTTATGAGAATGTTGCAATAATCCAGACAACAGTTGGTGAAGGCTTGAATTAGGATGGCGGTCACATGGGTGGAGAGAATGAGAGATATGGAGGCAAGTCCAACAAAAACTGAGTGTCTAGATTAGAGGGGCAAAGATGAGGAAAAAATTGAGGGTGGTTGAGTATTGAGATTGTGGGTCTCAGGAAGGATGGTGCTGGTCTCAACACAAATAGATAAGTTTGATGGAGGAGTAAGTTTAGAAGGTATGATAATGAGTTCTGTTTGTGAATGTTCAGTTTGAAATTCCTGTGAAACAGCCAAGTGGAGATGTCCAGCATCCGAAGTCAGGAGAGAAAATAGGGCTAAGATAAAGATTTAGGAGTCATTTGCATAGAGGTGTTCATTGAATCCATTGTGGCTCATGAGATAACAGAGAGAAGTTAGAGACAGGTAGGTAGGTAGGTGGAAGGTAGGACCAATGGTAGAGCCTTGGGGGATACTCAGAAATCTTCAGTGGTTCTATGCTGCCTCTAGGACAATAAAAAATATTCTCAGTCTGGTACCATCTTATTCCCACTTATCATTCCAGTCTTATTTCATAATACTCCCCTCATCTATCCATCCTATGTTGGACAAACTGTTGAGTCCCAAACTAGTATTCTATTACACTTCGGTGGTCCTTGCATAAGTTGTCTCTCCACTGCTCCCTGCCCCAAACCTCTGTGCTATGGATGGATTCTCTCCTTACCTCCAGTTCTTAGAGTTGTTAGCTTTTTTCAAGGAAACTAAGAAATAGTAGCCAGATGGATAGGAGGAAAAGCAGGAAAGAAAAGCCACAGAGTTGAGGAAGGATTGAGGAGAAGGTGACCAGCAAGGGTAAAATCTGCCAAAAAAAAAAAGATAGTTCAGGATGAGGACTGAGAAGAGACTAGGGTTTAGCAATTAAGAAATTATTAGGTAACCTTAGAGAAATCAGTTTCAGCGTAGGGGTGTGGTCAGAGGCCGGATTGCAAAGTAAAGGGGAGGTAAGGAAGTTGAGGCAGGAAGTATAGACACTTTCCCCTCTAGGAGTTTGCTTGGAAAAAGAAGAAAAGTAAAAGATAGGAGACTTCACCTTTTCCTACCTATGTGACCAAATAAGCCAACAGCTGAGTGTCAGTTTCCTCTTCTGTAATGCCAGTAACCTTGGATTTAAAATCGGGAGACCTAGATTAACATCTTGGCTAAACTATTTACTAATTATGTGACTTATACAAGTCCTAAAGTCTCATTTTCTTCATATCTAAAGTGAGAGTTTGGACCTAAAGTTTTCTTCTGAGTATAACATTCTATGTTATCCTATGGTTATAAAGCCCTTAGTAATCTTAAAGTGCCAAATGCCCATGCTCAATGTAACTCTTGTGACAGTTATTTTCATTAGATGGGAAAGGGCCTGGTTATATTTTGGGGACCACAAGTCTTTGGCTAATTGCTCTCACTAATATTTGAAACAGAGAACTACAGAATTTAGCATTTCTTCAGAGTCTCCTTAAAAGCACTGAATCTTACAAGAGAACAACTTTTGCTTACAGAGGAAAGATTCATATCTGAATTGTTGAAGAATCATGAGAAAATTCACCTTCCTGGATTGCCCTCTCCTATGAGTCTGTACAGCCAGTTCCTTTTATTACTTTGGGTGGGATCCCAGAAAGGGGAGAGGCTCCATTTTTCTTCTCCACATTGATAATTCCCTGCTTCCACACTCCATATTGGACTCTACTGTACCACCTTTCCAATATGGGTTTTCTTATCACTTAGCTCTCATTTCTTCCTTGCTGTTCCACAGTGTTTAGTTTCTGTTCCAGTGAACGAAACTCTCAGTTCCTTTACATTACATGGGCATCTGAATCATGGGGCAATTTTATTGTAGCCTTGAATGACTGTGATCTAGTTCTAGGCAGCTCTTGTCACCTGTGACTCAAAGGGACAGGGTCAGTCTCTTGCTACATAAATGTGAATGGTTTCAACAGAAGGAAGATGATGAAGTAGTCTATAGACCTTCTCCTCTTCCTCAATTTCAGATTTTTCCCAGTTTTTTGTACTTGAATAATAATAATTATAAGCCATTGAACTGTTTTTGCTATTTTAGGCAATGGCAATTGCTAGGAATAATGCACATCACAACATGCACTTCAATTTCTTTCTGGCCTTTTGCATTTCCTTGGGAAATTCTCATACTCCTAAGCCTTCTTTAACAATTCATATCGTCTCAAGCATCCAGATAGATCCAGTAATGTTTTTCCTGAAAATATGCCAGTTGTAATTCAGCTAAAAGAGCAGCATAAAATTTGTTCTCCATATCCTGGAGTTTACAGCACTGTTCCCTATTCTCATATTCTGAGGTCATATTCTAGTTTAAAATGTTCTAGCTTTAAAATAAATTCAGGAAGAGATTTTCCATATTCCTTGAAAAGTTATGACAAAGTGATGATTCTCTTTTATTACTGTTTTCATTTTAGTATATACAAATAGACTATAAACTCCTCAAAGGCAGGATAAATTTATCTGTATTTCTCTTGGTGTCTTGTACAGTATACTGTATAATATAGGTGCTTAATAAAAGATTATTATATTTAGCAATTATATTAGTTATATTAATCAATCTAAAAGATTATTATATTAAAATAAACATCATATATATGCTTATGATGATTAGTCTTATTTAGAATATTTCACATGATCATATCTTACCTGAAGACTTGAACTGCATCTATGTAGGACCAACTATTTTAGATGCCATCTACATTTGATCTTCATTTTAGCCAAGTAATTGATCAAGTTGGTCAAACTCCTGTGACTTTCTGGTCCCCCATTTAGAATGCCTTTCTAATCTTTGCCCATCACTTCTATTACATCTGTTGTCAAAACACTCTAATTCCAAAAAACCTTTCTTGATTCACCCTGCCTCCTGCAGATGAGTTCTTTACCTCAATGGACTGTGATATTGCATTGTTGAAAGGGTGGGTTTAGGGGGTTAAATAATAAGGACATGCTTATGTCCTTGGCTAGTTTTAAGTACATACATTTTGCGCCCTGCCCTCCCAATTAAATTGCAACTTCTATAAGGAAAGAAAGGGTTTTTAGTCTAATACCTTCATTTTACATAGGAGAAAACTGAGGCTCAGAGATAAGTGACTTGCTCATGATTACACAGGTCTAAGTAACATAAGAAGCATTAGAATTGTGGTCATCTGACTTCTCATCCAGGATCATATTTTCTTCTCCCAAATTTAGAGGTTAAAGAAGCATTAGATACCATCTAGTCCAGTCCCCTCATTTTATAGGGAAAGAAAGTAAGACTTTATCAGGTGAACTTGCTTGAAGTCATCCTGCTAGCAAATGCTATAGCCAGAACTGGAAGCCATTTCCTCCAACTCCAAGTGCAGTACCCTCCATCCACTACAGTTTCTCCTAATGCCAACAACTGTTATGTATATGCAATAGACCTCTAGGTCCTCAAGGGGAGCCCTTTGACTAAATTCAGACTTCACAGAGCAAATCACCTTAATAAAAGGATTTGTTCTGTAAAACTTGAATTCCATCAAAGGGTCCCACTCAAGGACCTAGAAGGCCACATGTGGCCTCAAGGCCATAGGTTCCCCACCTCTGTGCAAACAGTTGTTGGCATTAGGAGAAACCCAGGAAGAAGCAGTCAACATCAGATTATTTATGCATATGTATGTATATACATATACATATATACTGAGCTGACAACTGATGCTTTCTGAATGAACAAAATCACATGTTATTTTAGGTAAAATGGTTATCATTTATGTGTCTAGACATAGCTTTTTTATCATCTTTGAAGGTACAACTACATATACAATTGAAATGGAGAATTAGACAATTATCTAGGTAATTCAGTCTAGTAAAATAAACTTTGAAACAACATTTCTAGCAAATCTTAAATTTTCTAGCTGTTTTCCTCAGTTCTTCCTCAAAACCCTCTGTATCACATACATCATTTTATGTACTCTGAGAAATTGTTTAGGAGATCTTATATACTCTTCAAGTACGAACTAAGTTTAATAATCACTTTTATTAGCTAAACAAACCTTTAACATTAAAACCTTATTAACCATGGGGAAAGACATAAAAGTTGGATTTGATTGCACGTTGAGGAAATCACTTTGCCCATTGGTCTCAGTCTACTCATCTGGGAATGAATTAGATGTGTATTAAAGACTTTTCTGGTTCTGTATCCTATGAAACTATCTAAAGGTTTTTATGACTGTGAGTATTGGAGCATCCTCTTTCTAATATTTTAAAATAATAGTAATTGACACATAACATTTTCGGGCATTAGGAATCACTTTCTAAAAAAAAATTCTCTCAACAGTGCTAAGTGGGTCCATTGGGTTACTGCACACAGTAGTCATTGTTTCTGGGAAGACTGAGGCTGGTGAACTGCATGATTTCAGGACTTCTTAGCTACAGTAGGGCTATGGGATATGGTGAACCTTTGCAAGTAGAAAGCCATCAGGCTGCCTAAAGAAGGGCACACTGCCAGGTTTGAAAAGTGGAGCAGGTTAAACATTCTTTGCCAGTCAGTATTGAGATCAGATTCATGAGTGGCTTGCTGTACTTCCAGCCCAAGTGAGCTAAGGAGACCATGTCTCAAAAAAATTAAATTCAACAAACACTTAAGTGCCTACTATTTGCTTTCATGAAGTAGTGTAGAACAAATATCTTTCCCATTCTATAGATGAGAAAACTGAAGCATAGAAGTCAAGTGGTTTGTCTAAGGTCACAGTCACAGAGTAGCAAATGAAAAAGTTCAACTAGAACCCAGACCACTTGACTTTCCTTTTATTTAAATACATTGTCATTGCCTTTCAACAACACAGTCTTTTAGCATGAACTCCAAGAAGTGAGGCAAGAGTATTTTATTTCAATTAAAACTTCAATATTCTGTACCAAGATGGATGGTGGACTTTAAAGAATACTTTAGCTGGGTTGCAAATAGTGAGTGCAGGTAATGACTTATTTTGGAAAAATAAGATGTAGTGACATCAGTATATAGATTATTATTTTACTACTTGCCTTTCTACCCAGAGTTTTTGAGAATCGTCTTGAGTTTAAGTGGATTATGAAAGTAGCTGGTACTAGTGGCAGCCTAGTTCAGAGCAAGGACAACATCTTCTCTGCCACATCTTAATGTTGATGGATCTAACATCTCAGAATTTGTGAGTTCAAAGATAAGTCAAACTTAACTCTAGCACCCCAGAAATAGGAATGTTTTCTTCAATATCTCAGCAGAGGTCCATTAAATATGTACTTGAAGATTCTCAGAACTCACCACCTACTAAAGCAACCACTCCATGGTTAGATGTTTCTAATTTCATTGGTCTTAATTCTGCCCTCTGGGACCAACCAACAAAGGGTTAACTTCTCTTCTACATGACATCTCTTCAAGTACTTGAAGGCATCTTCAAGTCTTTTCTGATCATCTTCTCTAGCCTAAACATCTGCAGTTCCTTCAACTGATTCTCTTTGAGCATGGTTTCATATTTCCTCCCCATGCTGGTTGACCTCATTAGAGCGCTTCTTTGTTTGTCAGTGTTCTTCTTAAAATATGATGTGCGGACTGAAAGAGATACAAACTGACCAGGGCAGAGTGCAGTAGAACTCTTGCCTCTGTTATTTGGAAAAGACAGAGCACATCTAGTTGATGCAACCTAAGTTTGCATTACCCTTTTGAGACCAAATTCTTAATCCTTAATGAATATGCAGTTCACTATGCATCATCAAGACATGCATGGCACATAGTAGGGCATAATACATCAAGTCACCAAGCATTTATGAAACACCTATTACACACATCAGACCCTGTGCTAAGCACTGAGGATACAAAGACAAAAATAGCCTCTATCCTCAAGAAGCTTCCAGATTAGTGGGAGGAAATCACATAGAAATAACTGAACAAGTAAGACAAATACAGGATAAATTGGACATAATCTCAGAGAAAACATTAAAATTAAAGAAGACCATGAAAGCCTTCATGTAGAAAGTGAAATTTCAGCAAGGAATTCAGGAGGTGCAAATGACAAAGAAAAGCATTCTAGGCACAGGTAACATCGAGGGAAAATGCAAGGGATGAATGGTCTTGTGCAAGAAACAACAAAGTGACCAGAGTCAATGGATTGTACAATTTATGGAGGAGAGTAAAGTATAATACGAGGAATGGACTAAATATTGAAGGACTTTAAAGTCAAATGTACTAATAAATGCCTGATGTATTAAAATCCCTCCCATCTTTTTCACATTGAACTATTTTCCAGGCAAGCCTTTCTAATTCTAATTTGCATAGTTCATTTCTTTTCAATCCAAGTGTTAGAATTTACCTTTATCCCTGAAATTTTTGTCTAACAGACTTAGTCCATGATTCTGGTCTGTCAGGATGTTATTTTTTTATCCAAGTTCTTTCATCCTGTACATCAGATATCCCTTGATTGCTTCATGTCATCAACAGATTTGATGAATATGTCTTCTCCAAGTCGCTGAGAGAAATACTAAACAGACTAGGACCAAGAGAAGAGTTCTTTGGCATTGCTTTAATGACCTCCCTCCAGGCTGATATTGATCCTTCAGTCACTACTCTTGACTACATTTTTTTAGTTTATATACAAGGAGACTTTTATAGGTTGTGTTGTATACATGCTTTTTTATGAAGTAGTATATGCAACTCATAAGCGAGGCTATTTTGTTTTTCCTTTTCCTATTTCAGAGACTGTCAATACTATAAGGATTTATTTGAAAGGCAAGGTATTGAGCAAAAGGACATAGCTGTATAGAAAGGAGACTTGATAGCATTAGATTACACCTTTCTCCACTCTCCTTTATCTCACAAATTAGCTTAGATTGCAGGGCTATAATAAAGTTGTGTAACTTGAAAAAGCTACGAGACTGGTAGCTTTTTGGTAACATAGCTTTCCTTCTTAGGATGTCTAACTGAGTTTCCTTAAGAATAAGGAAGCAATATCCCATGGATATCTTGCTATACTTTGTATAGTGAACTTTTCATGGCACAAGCCCAGGGAGGCTCTGTCATTGGGAATGTGCCAATCTTTCAGGCCGTGACCAGCCACTCTAATAGAGACTACTTTTTATCTTCTCAGGAAAGGAAAGTCCTTCAGTAAGTGATGTACCTGATGATTCAGATGAACCTATGCCTGTACCAGAAGATCTTTCTACCACTTCAGGAGGACAGCAGAATTCTAAGAATGAAAGAGTTTTGGGTGAGATAGTTTCCCTGCTATACTGTTCTCATGATACTTTTTTTAAACCATTACAGAGTTAATCCTAAAAATTCTCCTGTCTCTCTTTCAAAGGACAATCATTCCTTTTCCCAAAACTCTCTCCAAACTAGTCTATATATGCAGCCAAGAGTCAAAACTTTACTTCATAGATCAGCATATTACAATTTAGAATATTTTCCCTGGGAAATACTTTGTGGAAGGGTTAGGGATAGGGTGGAATCATGCGTACAATCTGGGAGCTGACTTGCACATGAGAAAATTTTGATTTTGAAAAATATGATTTAAGTAGCACGCTTTTGGACTCTAAAATCACAGTGGAAAAATCTCCACTGCTCAGCACATAACTAATAGAACACTTTTCAGAATGTGTAAGATAAGAGGTCATAAATCTAGAGGTCATACAAAGGCAAACTTCAGAAATTTGTGACTCTTAGGTAAGTGATCAAAACTTAAGGCAGTATCATCAGTAACACCAAATGATAAGAAGTCTCAATATCATACTGAAAGAATTTCTTAAGATATTATGATATTTTCTCATCTGCCATGAAAAGAACATCACCAAGAGAATCCATTTCCTTCTTGGGTCCTTCTCTGCTAATGAACCACATGTAAGTGCAAAGAAATCCAACCTGGTACAGATGATTTTAGGTTGAGGTGTATCTAAAGCAATAATAGTCACTAGTAGGTCATCTGGCTGAAGATAAAAGCCTGTTAGGGTGTGATAAAAAAGATTTTAACATTGATCATCATTATATTTTAAATTCAACTTTGCATCATTTCCATCATACCAGCCAAGAGCACAAACACTTTAGACAGTTCTCACTGATGTAAGCGGACTATTCTCCAGATGTCTACTAAAAGTAATTTTTTTATGAAATGCAGATTTGTCCAAGAATGTGGGAGAGGGAGGGAGACAGGTTGACACATGGCTCAAGGACACAGGGAAAGGGACAGAGAAGCAAGAGCCAGAGGAGGAACAGTTGGGGGTGGGGTCAGCCACCGGGGGGCCAGACTTGAACCAAGGAAGAATTTATGCTGGGCAGACCCATCAGGGTCTGCCCATACGCAGTCAGGAGAGGACAGGTGACAGGCACAGATATGCCTACTAGCATGCAGAGATGGAAGACAGACATGGGGGGGGAATGGGGGGCTCACTAAGCAGATGGTCATAGTAGAGCAAAGTTTCTCTTAGCTCCAGAGGTCTTAAGCAAAGCCCCCTACTAGGGGGAATGGGGTGAGGTAGGATCCATGTGTATTCTTCTGCGTTCATGGATGGAGTTTTTTTAGGATTTGGATGGGGTTGGAGGTTGAGGAACCCCAAGTGAAGGGGCAGGAGTGGAGACAGAGGACAGTGTTGTACAGAAAAGTTAACATAGGTGTGGTTTTTGGGAATGTGGATTTCTTTCAGAATTCCTTACATAGAGTTGAATTTGCATAATGGGAATTTAAATAAAACAAGAACTGTCTATATTTTATTATGACTTTAGAATGAAATAACTAATTAGTCATGACCCTATCCCATAGTAGATATCCTTCCCTCCTGCTACCACACTGAAAGACAAAATCAGAGCAAATATTTTCATGGCTGAGAAACAGAAAGGGGGAAGGATGAGGTTCCATGGCATTAATATTAAAGAGGTAACATGCCACAGTAAAAAAAAAAAACTGCATTTGGAATCAAAGGACGTAGGTTCAAATCCGTCGCTGTCTCATACTCCTGTGTGATCTTTGGCAAATCAGACTCTGTTAGATTAAGTTTCCTCCTCTGTGAAATAAGGGGGTTTGAAAAGATGATCTCTGGGATTCTTTCAACTCTCAATCTATGATCCTCAGTTAAAGGGATTGCTGAAATCATTCAAGAAAGCTAAATGATATGAGGAAGCCGGAGTTAAGCAAAAAACATGTGAATCCTATTTTTTTTAATTGGTCAACAGTGAGATGCAGGCATTTATAAATAAGCCCATTTGTGTACTGTTTTATATTTTATCTGGATCCAAGTTCTACCTTAGACGCATGAGGGCTATATGATTCTGGGCTAGTCATTTAATCTTTCAGTACTCTAGATCACTAGTGTCAGACTCCAATGGCTGGGGTGCCACTAAAGCATACGTGAGGGACCCTGAAGGTTGCATATTGACTTAGCTACATATTAATGTTATCCATGTTTTATTTTTTTTAGTTATTTTGTTAAATATTTTTCAATTTTAACATCTTAATCTGGTTCAGGCAGCACTCGAGAGTGGTGTAAGCCATGTGCAGCAGGCAGGTAGGCTATTTGACACCTCTGCTCCAAGTAGCTCTCTAAGACTGAGATGTAGAGAAGGTGTCAACCTGTATTAGTACCATTTCCTCACTTGAGAGTACCCAATACCAAGGAAATCACAGGTCCAATCTCTATCTCTTTAGACACCTAAATCCATTTTATGAAACCTTTAAAGAGTAAGTCTGTTTTTCTAGCCCATAAAGTAATTGGAATGACTTATGTCTAACCCATGCAAGGATCCAATCAGCATAGAGTTGAGGACAGTCATTTATTGGAGGGTTTGTTTTAAGCATGGAAATGTGCTCTCACTGTTCAAGGCCAGCCAGCCTTTTGAATGATATATTTTTTACTTTTTATTTCTATTCAGCCAATGCAACTCAATTATATTTAATAGTTTCATTCTGCTCAGCCATTCGGGAATTCATACTTTTCATAAAGTTGGTCATCAGGTTTTGAACATTAAAAACATTTCTGGGTGTGCTTTTACTTTCTTTCTTTCTCTTCCTTCTTTTTTCTCTTCTGTCTCTGTCTGTCTCTCTGTCTGTCTCTCTCTCTCTCTCTCTCTCTCTCTCTCTCTCTTTCTCTCTGTCTCCCCCTCTCTTTTACAAATAATGGTTAAAGTAACACTGGATGGCAGTTGATGGGTCCATCCTTGTGCTTTTTATCTTAATTAGTGCAAACTGCAGCTCATTTATGCTTTCTCATCCTGTGATTTTTATCCCTTTAAACAGGTCCATATTAGATATTATGAAGAAAATGATATTTTAAAGTATAGTGCCAGGGAAGAGAGGATCTGGACACATGGAATGGTAGGAGGAAATAAAGTCTGGAGTCCACAAAAGCAAACAAAAAAAAACATGAATGGCAGATCTATGGAAAGAAACCAAGGAATAGGAGGACATGGTAGTATGAATTTGAGGGAGTGATAAAGAGAAGCCAGAGGATATTAAGAATAAGAGACAAAAGGATAAGAATTAGAGTTCACTGAAAGAAATTAATTTACAAGAAATAAAATTGGATAAACCAGTCATTTAAAAAATTGGTGAACTAAACACAGAAATATTTTAAAAATTCCAATTTAGAGCAAAATATTAGGACATCAGATTTTTCTTCCATGTAATGATGTAATACAGGGAAAGCAATAAAATCAATAAGATATCTTGAATACCAATAAAGAAATGTAAACCATTTTCAAAGGAGAATCAGGGTCATTAATATCAGAATCCTAGAAGTATAAGTTTTAGAGCTGGAAGATATATTTGAGAAGGATTTGAGTTGGATTTGATAATCCCACTTTCTCGTTTTATGGAAGAAGAGAGGTTTTGATTTGTCTCAGATCATATACTGGAGTTTGAACCCAAGTCTTCTGCCTTCAAATACAGATTTTCTACTCTACTGAACACTCAAGCTTGATCCATGACTTCAGAATTTACTGGCTAGATGAACTTTGGCAAATCATCAGATTTTTTTAATTGGAAGGGACCTTGTTGATAAAAATATATAGATAAAATAGTGATAAAATAGGATAAAATATTTTATTCTTGTGAAGTCAGTTTTTTGAACCCATGTGAGTTGCCTAACCTTATTAAGTCTTAAATTCCTCCTCTGTAAAATGAGGGAAATAATACTTGTACTACCTACCATTCAAGAATACTGTAAGAATAAAATAGATGACAAAGTACAAGTAATTTATACTATGAAAATGTAAGCCATTATTCTTATTGGAAAAAGCAAGAAATTGTCAGAATATGGAAAATAGCTAACAATCAGCAACTCAATTTGCTAAACAGAAAGGAAATAGAACATTAATCTTTTAATATAAAGGGGCGGGGGGAATACCTTCTCAGTTTGAAGGAGAGAAAATTGTAAGTAAATAGCACCAAAAAGGTTAAAGGTTTATTTTGATCTGGACAAAGTACTGGAATTTCTGTCCTTTCTTTGAAACTTGGAGATGTGTGACCACACGCAAATGATTTAAACTTTTGGAGCTTGTTTGCTCATCTGCAGAATGAGGGAGTTGATTGCTAAGGTCCCTTCTAGATCTAAATGTCTAATTCTGTGATCACATGAGCGAAGAACCAAAGGCAGAGAGAATGGAAAATTAAGATGATATCGAAGACGAACCAGTGAAAAACTAAAGGTTTCATTGATACTCAGTGAGCTCATATGCAAAATCAAAGTCATTTCAGAGACACTGGTTGTCATACTTAAAGATCTTATAAAGAATTGGGTAAATGGAATAAAACTGAAAGAAATTGGACAAAGTCTTGAATTTTGATGGAAGTAAACCAGTATCATGTTTATCTTTTAAAGGGGGCTAGGAAGATCCCTTAAAATTATATGAAAGATTAACCCAGACAAATATGGGGGCAGAAACCTGGGTGTAACAATCAGCCACAACTTCAGAAACAGAAGATATGATCAATATGTTTTTTTCTTTCTAGAGGATTTGATCAACATAGTTTATCTTAACATTGACAAGTGTCAAGTTTTGTCCTATTTAGATAAATACACTGAAGTTTGGGGATTAGAACCACCTAATTGATGCTAATGGTTGGTGTCTGTACATACTTTCTTGGGAGAAGCTGTGTTAGAGGGAGGATTTGATTGATGGTAGGGTTGGTAGAACTTGTATTGAAAGGGGGTTCAGAACACAGGGAAAGCTAGATTGGAGTCTAAGAACCACAAAGTGAAGAGATGGAAAAAAGAGGCCTACAAAAAAGTCAAGCAAAGTGTTTATTTATGGCATGTGGGGAAAGGAAGGCTGAGAGAGGGTGATTGTTATAAAGGAAAATGATCCATTGTCTGTCGTTTTTAACCAAGTCTGCACAAGAGAAAAAGGTGGTTTATAGTGCACCATGATGGATTCATGTCAG
Source organism: Notamacropus eugenii (assembly GCF_028372415.1). NCBI lineage: Eukaryota > Metazoa > Chordata > Mammalia > Diprotodontia > Macropodidae > Notamacropus > Notamacropus eugenii. Next base: position 412,993,515 of record NC_092874.1, read on the forward strand.
ATGCAAAGCATTGCCTGGCAATGGGAGTTAGCTGCTCAAGACTGAGGTGGTCATTTATATTGGATTGGATCGGAGTGGATCAAATGAAAAATTTACTAATTATGACTAAACAATTTCTTTTCCTCATGTTAAAAAAGATTCTTATGTATTTAGGTGGTATATGTGTGATATTGTCTGAATCAAGAATTAGTGACCCTTTAGGCATCCCTGTTAGTCCTAAGTTTATTCATCTTTCATAATATTTACAATGTAAAATTAGAATATATGCTTGATATTATCCTGAGAACTGTTGGACTGCAGTGGGCATTAGAAGAAAATTACTGATTAGATATCACTTTTTTAAGCACAAAAAGAAAATGTCCGTCTAAAAACAAAATCTTCAGATGTTAGCTGACAAGGACTCAACATTTTCCTAATAGAATAAAAAGGGAAATTATAGGAATAGAGTGGAACAATATGGATGTGAGATGGGCTAGTGTAGTAAGTGTATTCAACCCACTGAATATCGAGGAGCTGAGTTTGAGGTTCAGCTGTGAAATGGTAACCTTGCACTTCACCACTCTTAGCCCTTTTTCTTCAGCATAGCTGGGGAATTTGAAATGGATAGTTGTGAGGAAAGTGTTAAATTCATATAAAAGTGAGCTATTACAGTGAGTCAGCGTGTGTGTGTGTGTGTGTGTGTGTGTGTGTGTGTTTTATAAGTATAGTATAGGAGGAATCCTGACTTCTTGGATAAATAACTGACCTCTAGTCCAGAAAATTTATCGACCTTTGGCACATACTGACTCTGAAATCCTGTGCAAGTTACTTGGCCTCTCTTTATGCTAGGAAACTCAAAGTCATCAAACAGTTGTATAAACTATACCAATGAAATTACATGTAGATATGTGTGTTATTTATGAATGTATATTTGTACTTCATTATAACACAAAACAGAAATCTCCCCAGTCTCCACATGTCCTGCTGAATAGAGTGATTTTTGTGTTGAGATGGGCATTATTTTAACTGTGGTAAATCACCCCTTTCCGGAAGTTTGTATAGCTGGTCATCCCATCTTGCCAGCTGACATTCAAGAAGGCTTACGGTTCTTCTCTAGAAGTAGTTTCTGAGAGTCCTGGAAGACCCATGTACCCCCATTCCCATAGTTTTAAATTAAAACTTGATTTATCTTAACCAGAGTAAGAAAATACAAGGAATGATATCAAGATTTTGTTCTTGGGCGAGCAGAGAATTGATAGGGGGAACATCCGGAACATTTTGTTTTCTGATCTCTTCAGGAAAAGAAGAAATACATAGTGGTACTGAAATCTCACAGCAGAATCAGAAGTTGTAAGAATATCAATATATTGGCTTTCCCTTCAACTTGGGTCTTTTCCGAAACTATTAGTTTGATGAATGTAGCCTGGATGCAGTGCAAATATCTGTTGTGTGAAACACTTGTACTACATAGTGGAGAGGGTTACAAAGAAAATGCTAAGCCCCTGGTGTTTCAGAATGGAAAGAGAAAGCCCTGGGCTTTGGCTGCATTGGAGGGAGAAGAGCAGCGCGTTCAGCTGTGTGGCTTGTGAATACGGATACTGAACCTGCTTATCTAATCAGCAGTTAGAGGAAGTTGCCTTTATCTGTAAAATACATCTCTTCTGCTCCGATAAACCCAGTTCTAGCGAGGGAGAAAGCATTATCTAGCAGGATCTCAGCAGTGGCTGCAACAGAGATGAAACATGTTTCAATCCCAAGCCTTCTCAGCCTATGAGCAGGCAAAGGCCTGGGGGGGAAGCTTGAAGACAGTACTTTGCTGAACTTTAATCCCTTTTAGGAATAGCGGAAAACACTGTCTGAGGATGTTAGGTTTACCTCCTTTTTTTTCATTCTTTGCTCATTTCCATCACAGAGTTTTTGTAGGCAAGGTCTGGAGAAGGAAAAAGAAGTAGAGCTTGGCTTTTTTCCTTGAATTCCTCAAAATTTTTATTTAACATGATTTTTACATCATTTGGCATTTCCACATTACATTTATTTTGCCTCATAATTATTGAGAGATAGGTTTTTCTTATAGATTTCATCTTGTAGGGAATTAAGATGAAGCACAATGAGACATACATTTTGGCATAACTAGTTTTGTGAATGCATTGTATTCAAGCTACTTTTCATAAGGAAGCCCCCTTTTATGGTGGGGTGGGGAGTTGGGGGGAATCATTCTGATGTAAAAAAAAGAGAGAGAGAGAATAAAATAGCATCAAACAATTTTAAAGCAAGAGTTTCCAAAGGCAGCACAGACAAATGGAGGGTTTTTTTTAACTATCATGCTAAATTTAATGTATACTTTTAAAAATATGTAATAAAGTCCAGTTTCATATTTTAAAAAAAGATGAGAAACAGAGTGATTGAATTATCTACAGAGAACATGAGTAAGATAGAGAAGATTAAATTTTAGCATCATCACTGTCTCTAAATATATTAATTTCACCTGGTGGCTCACCCTGACTCATATCCAGGCCCAATCACATCAATTTTTAAAATGTAAAAGTTATCAGCAATCCTGATATTAGATGACTATGTGACCAGTCTGGGAATACCGAGAGGGATTTCAGAAGGATTTATGGTGGTTTGAAAGAGAGAATATTAAAAAGACCTCTTCTGAGGGGGCATCCCAAGATGGCTTAGAGAAAGCAGAAGACCCAGTGACAGCAGAGGGTCAGCGGGCACTAAGACTGCCCCAAGCCCACAGCAAGCATGCATTGATTAGCTGCTGAATTGTCCTTTAGTCACCACTGGGATAAGCCACAATGAAAAGTTAAATAAAAGATTCTAGAGCAAATAATGTTTTTATGGTTTTGAAAAATCTAATAAGGTTTTGTATGGTCTTTTACCTTCCTTGCCTTTTTTCTGGTGTGCAAGCTGAATAAATCCCTCTTCTACCTGCTACCTGTGTGCCCATAAGAAAGTTACTTAACTAAGCCTTGGTTTCCTCATTTATAAAACAGAAATATTAGACTAAATGATCTCGTGTCCCTCCTAGTTATAAATTGATGACCCAGTGATGCTGTGATCCTTATGCATTTGAAAGAAAGAGAAATTCTTTGTAGACCAAATTTTCCCTCTTTCTGCCAAATGAAAAATATACTTAAAAGTAGTTGTCAGCAGTTGGTCAGGGACTATATTTAGATTTTCTTTTGTTATTAGAATACTCTAATCAGATGAGGAAAATAAAGTCCAAAGAAGTGACCTGACCAAAGTCACACAGATAAACAAACCTTGTCATCCGTTCTGCCTCCTCACAAAAATTCAGGTTGTATATTTTTCAACTTTAATGCTTGAGGTAAAATGTATTTTTAAAGGTACAGTCTTTGGATTTGGTTAAGGCTGACAGCACCCCATAAATTCAGTGACTTCTTTAAGTGTCAGCAGTGTTCTAAGAACTGGATTAATAATGAAAATTACCATAAATTCCTCATCGAAAGCTTGGCTCCCCACCCAAAAAAACGGACCTTTTTTCCTTTTGTTACATTTCCAACCCCACCTTCCACCTTCATTTTGTTTACACAGAGGTTCATATTTAGAACATTAGTTCTGAAATGTGACCTATTTTTATCCTAAGAGGCTTACTCTTTGTTCAGTCTTGCCCTTTACAACTTGCCTAAAATATAAATCTTTAAGAAAAAAAGTAGCAGGAAGTCATATTTTGAGTTTGTAATTTTAACTTGTCTTCATTTTATTTTTCCCTCCATTTTATCAACATGGGAATCATAGCCAGTTTGGTGTATCAAACAATCACCAGACATTCCGCTAACTTTCTTTCTAGTGGGAAGTTGTTTCAGAAAGAAATGAAGTGCACACACACACACACACACACACACACAACACACAGCATACTCAAAGACTTTTGAACTGCGGTTTCCAGTTACCACCTGTCTTCCTCTCTGGTCAGGACCTTTTCTGGTTTGAAAAGTACAATTATAACCCAAAAGACATACACACACGCACACGCACACACACACACACACACACACACACAGAGGGAGAGGGAGAGAGAGCTTCCCCATTTTCTTTCATGCAAAGTAGAAAGTTTTAAACTGGAGGAGCCTAAGATGATCACCCTGTAAAGTTTCCTTCAGTGTTTCGTACTCCTAAGGCAGCAACCCTTCACAGGAAGTTATACTTGGTCCAGAGTGTTCAATAACTGAGTGGTGAGTGGTTGAGTCTGGCTACTGTCATGTAGGAGATAAGCCTAATTTTGTTCAAGGTTTTAACAGGAACTGAATTTCACAAATGACCACAGAATATCTGCACAATTTTTTAAACCTCTTTGCCAGTTAGGATTTGTGGGATAACAGAAATTTATCACCAGCTCCAAAGGTGTGCTTCAATGCATTTTGAAGGTCCTGACAGCTGCATTGCAAATTGAAAAGGGAAGATTTTGTGGGCAGTTATGTAGAAGAAAAAAAAGTTCATTCTTTCCTTCCTCCTCTCCCTCCCGCCCTCCACTTCCATCCCGGCTTCCTCCCTCCCTTACAGGAGAACAGTTTTGTGAAAGGACTAAAGAATGGGTCCAAATTGTCATTGCTCCAAAATGTCACAAACTTGTAATCTTTTACATCAAGTAGAATCTCCATTCGAAGGGATAGAGTTAAAGTCGATTAGTTCTTTCATCTTTTACTGTTGTTATTTTATTACTATTGGGTTTCAACAGAGATAGGAATTTTTTTACCTTATTTTGATGTCTTTCCAGTGATTTGATTTCAAAGACTGTTTAAGTACGATCAGAATGAAGCCTGCCTGTTATGACAACCATATTTCACTAGGCTGCATATGATTTCGACAACATACCTCTATTCCTGCAGTGTCCCTAAGAAGATGGAGTGAGTGGTAAAACACCTTTTCAGATGAGCACTCCCCACATCGTTGTGGACTGAAAGTTATTTCCTCCTGATGGCTGTTTAACTGGCCCTTGTGAAATGAGTTTGGATTAAGTACCCCCAAGGGGCAGTTGTTTATATCAGAAAAGTCACCGTTTGGGTTGCCAGTAAGTAAGTGACATCCTTATGGTTTTTAAACTAGAGAGGGCATCATTGGAATGGAAATAGAAAATAAACTAATTTTTAATGGCTTCAGGTGTTCTTCTGATGTCATTTATCCCCTACATTTACTCCCTCATCCCATTTTGGTAGGATTAAAACAAACGAGAATTTAGCAGGGCAGAAATAAGCAGTACCCTACCCCCAGCTGAATACAGGGAAACGCTGCCAGAGTTTAGCTGGAGAGATCTTTCAGAGACTGGGATGGGGTGTGTCTTTCCAAGGCACACTGCCAAGGGAGTACTTCCCCCATGGGGGTACGTGGCTGCAGGCTACCGATTTCCAGTGAAATCACCAGGGAGAATGCTTCCAGGGAAGCACTGAACATCTCGGTTCCTTCCCCCAGGAGGCTTTGCGTGATATGTGGAAGGCTTCCAAGATAAAGAACTTGTTTCTTTTTTTTTCTCCTTTACAAAGTAGATTAGGTAATTTTCTCATCTGTTTCAGGACAGAAGTAATTTTATTCTTTTAAATAAATCTTCCTAAGTAAGATAAATACTGTTGTCATCTTGGAGGCAACTATATTTCTGTATTACTATTATGATTATTAGAATTGAGGTAGACATTTGGCTACTTTTGCTATATGTTTATGCTGGTTGTTGAGAAAAGCAGCAGTACAAATAGGGAACTGACATGGTTGCTTGGCATGTACGTGCCCCATGATATCTGGGCCAAGGGACGTGGACTTGGTGAGATGTAGGAGATACTTCCTGGTCCAGCAACATATATATTTGGCTTTATCCACCATGACGACAAGTAAAGCTTAGTGATGTTGAGAATGTTGTGTGGCTTTAAGTGTAATGGCTTTTTTTGTAAACCTGAAAGTGAAATATATATGTGTGTGTGTGTGTGTGTGTGTGTGTGTGTGTATAACTATCTTCATCACCATTGTCAGGATTCTTGTTATGACTTAAACATTAGAAGATAAAGAAGCAAAAATATAATTCTGTGATATAAACTTCGTACTCAAGTAAATTCACCTGTTAAGAGTATGATTAATATCACTGTTAAGACATTCTAGGACTGATTTTTTACCAAATTTTGTAGCTTTGCGTTCTCAGGATATTATCAAAGCATATTTTTTTTTAAAAATTAATGATTTTTCATCTATTTTAGGATTTTCCCCTGAAGCTTCTTGGGGGCAGGGCATGAACTTTGTTTTTAAAATTGTATCTTGATAATTGTGTTTCAATAGAATTGTTTTCCTTTGTAATCCTATGTATGCAAAGTTATACATTTAAAAATATTATTCTGAAAAGGGTTCCAAAAAAAAGGCTAAGAACCTCTGCTCTAAAGGCTTAGAATTTAGAACTTAAATTAGCTTCCTACTTTCTCAGTGTGTTTGTGTCTGTCTCTGTAGCTTTCTCTGCCTCTCTGCGTTGTCTGCCTCTGGTTTTCTCTCTGTGTCTCTGTGCCTCTATTTGGGTTTCTGTCTCTGTTTTTGTATTTGTGTCTTTTTGTCTCTGTATGTTTGTGTCTGTCTCGGTCTATCTCTCTCTGGCTCTCTGGCTCTGTCTGTCTCTGTCTGTCTCTGTGGCTCTCTCTGGCTCTGTCTCTGGCTCTCTGTCTCTGTCTCTCTGTCTCTCTGTCTCTGTCTCTGTCTCTCTCTGTCTCTCTGTCTCTCTGTCTCTCTCTCTCTCTCTCTCTCTCTCTCTCTCTCTCTCTCTCTCTCTTTCTCTCTGTCTCTCTCTCTGTGTGTGTGTGTCTCTCTCTCTCTTTCTCTCCCTTTCAATCTATCTCTCTCTCTCTCTGTCTCTCTCCTCATCTCTCCCTCTCTCCCTTTCTCTCCCTGTCTCCCTCTCTTTCCCTGTCTCCCTCCCATACTCATATACTTGAATGGACATATACTCTGTTCTAATCAGGCAACCTGGGACTGAAGCCTGTTTTTGCAGATAACATGCGCAGAGTCCTTGGTTCAGTCCCTGTTCCCTGGTGCCTCAAGTTTAAAATGTTAATGATAATAATATCAGACTCTTTAGCACATTCCTGTAAGATTAGCAAAGCAATTAAATACCTTCCAGAGTTTCTTAGAAAAGTACATTCAAGATATTCTAACAAGGATTTTTCTGAATGTATATGACAGTATTAGAATTGGACTTTTGGAAGGAATCGTAAAAGCTGGACAGTTCTCTGAAAAGCTCATTTAACTTCACAACGCTTCTTTCCCAAACGCTGTGACAAAGAAATGATTGAACCTGTTTTTAAGCTTTTTTTATCTTTAATTTTTGCTAGATTAGATCTTCTGAGGCCCTCCCCTCAACCGTGCCATAAGCTTTATTGTAAATAGCTATGGTGCCATACATTTTAAACTACCATTCATAAAGGTATTTGATCAAATGAATGCTAATGAAGTCTTAAACACTGAAGCTAAATTAGTTCTCAGAAGATGTTACTAGCCTCATTTCTCACAATAATTGGGTAAATATCCTGTGCCAATAGAAAAAATCTTTAATTTCATTTATGCGTTGGATTATAGGACATACTACCGGAAGACACCTTAAAAATCAGCTACTCCAAAACTGTCCTTTTTACAAATTAGAAAACTAAGGTCTGTAAATGTGAAATGACTTATGCACAGTAACAAAGGCAGGAAGAAGCAGAATCCAGATCCCAGCCCAGGGCCTCTGACCCCAAATGCAGTACTTTTTTTCCTCTAGTTGAGAACATCCATGAACCTTTGTAACAGGTGAGAGGCAGATATTTTGGTGGACTAATAAGTCACTTTTTTAAAACTAGTTGTCAAGAAACAGAAAACCACTCCCTGGTAGGCAAAGCCCTGTACATTCCAGAGAAATGCTACTAATCTAGGGAAACAGAGGTAGCATTTACAGCAAAAATAAAAAGATGGTCCTCATCAAAGCTAAAGAACAATTTTGCAGAAATGGTTGTGGAGAACCTTTTAATAACTTCCTAAAAGATGCTGCAGAAACTGATGAAGCAATAAGGAGCTGCAGTTGAGGAGAGTGACTTTTTTTGAAAAGGAAAACGATGCACAAATGTAGCCTTTGTGAAGTTTAAGAAAAACATGGCATTTCAATACCACCACCAATGTACTGATGACCTATGTATGGCATAAACCATGGCATTTGATAGAGCGTAATGAGGGTAAAAACCCAGACCCCAGCCTTCCTGTGCGAGGCCTGGAACTTGCTAAATGATATTCTTGCCTTTTTGGAGACAAGAGTGTGTTTATGTGGCTGCGAACTTCCTGAGCATGCTGTGATCCACATATTTTGCAATGTGGCTTTTGGTGTGGGTATTTTTTTTCTTTGGTCTTGGATATACATCAAGAAATAGTTACTTTAGTTCAGTAGCAAGCCACTCATGCCTTTTCATGAGCTGAAATATTGGGACAAGACAGAGAGGAAAGATTGCCACACCACTCGGCCGGGCCACAGTAAGATAAGAAATTCAAGGCAGAGTACAGTTGTCTGGGAGATAAAAGAAAAATGCCTAAGTTCACTATTTTTGTGTTACTTCTTAGGGCTTTTGAATAGAACTTGCGTTAAATGGCCTCAGAATCTAGGTAGGATCAAGAAGAAAATGATTCTATTGGGATATTTCAGTATGGTGCTGATTACCCCACCTTCATGCCTTAGTAGATAGTCTTCATGAACTTCTGAAGCAAAAAAAAAAAATCATCATTGGGTGGGCAACCTCCTGGGACTGAATCTTTCAGAATTTGGTCAAGTTGGACCTCAGATGACAAATGGAGCTTTTGTGAAGTTTGGGAAAATGTGCCATTTCATTAAGGAACTTTAGAAGCAATTGCACTGCTGGGAAAATTATACTGAAGTAATCATCATTTCAAGGTTCAACGTTCTAATCTAATTTATTAGATTGCATGGAAAGAGGAAAAAGGTAAAAAAAATTTTAGACATTCCAATGAATGTTATCCCATTTCAAAGAATTCACCGAGATACCTTAATTTCCCAACGATGCCATTGAAACAAATAGTCCCGTGGTTCCTCTTTGGGAATTACCCTCGGAATCAATTATACATTCTTCATGTATGCTCAGAGGCTCCTTCAAGGGCAAATTTGATTCTTGGGATAGCCAAAAGTCATATGGAGCCATGTCTAGTCATTTGATCAAGGTGGATATAAATCATTATGAGTTGTGACTCTCAAGGCATCTGGGGTGGAGGGTGCGGGGGGGGGGGGGGGGAATTAGATGACTCAAAGATAACTGAGGGCAGCTACAAAAGAATTCAGAACTGTGTTCCGCAAGGGTGGCATCTTTAGAAGAAGTGTATGAAACCCCAAGATGACTGCCTTGTAGTACAGCAGTCATTTTAATGAATCAGTTCTGGCATAATGACAGTAAATTACATTTGCACTTTTTATTTTACTTTTCTAAATATTTTCCTCCTGTTAAGTAGGTAGCGCTCCTATTATTGTCCCCATTTTATAGGGGAGAAAGCTGAGAGGTTGTGATTTGACAGTTATGATACCACTACTAACTGTAAGAAGCCAGGATTCAAAACCAGATCTTCTGGCTTCAAGGCCAAGGAATGCTCTTTGCACAATGCCCCGTATTTCATTATGCTAAACTAACATGGTATCTATTATCACTTTAAGAATCCCTTGTCCAAATGATTTTGTTGAACATAGTAAGTTAACCTAAAAGTAAACACAGTGGAATTCATGTAAATAAGGGATCATTATGGAATGTGTTGTGTAAAAATTCAGAGAATATGACCTCAGTCTTATAATTGTCCACTTTGAAGACCATTCTCCTTGGCTTCAATTCCCCTCCCTATATCCCCTACTCGCAAAATTTCTTATATTACTTTAATGAGAAAAATCATTATCTTTTTTTAAATGGCAAGAGCAAATATTTACGTTCAATTCAACAAGCTTTGTTATCACCAACTTTTATCAAATTTTTACTCTGTACAAGACACAGTGCTAGGTTTTGGGGATAACAGATAAAAATGAAACATTTACTGGAGAACAGAATGATAAAAGTAATAGCTGACATTTATATGGAGCTTTAAGGTATACAGAGTGCTTTCCATATGTTATCTCATTTGATCCTTACAACAGCCTTGTGAGGAAGATGCTCTTATCCCCATCTTACAGATGAGCAGACAGAAACATAATGGAGATGACTTGCCCATGGTCCTATACGTAGTAATTGTCTAAGGTAGAATTCAAATTCAGGTTTCTCCAAGTCCAAGCATAGAGTTACCTAAATTTGTACAGTGATTAGAAAATATAGAGTACGTATATAAAGCCATACAAAGTAGTTTGGAAAAGAAGGAATGCTAACAAGTAGGACAGTCATGAAAAGCTTTCGATAGAAGGGGAGGCAATCAGGAATGGTTTTGTGTAGAAAGGGGCACTTGAGTTGAGCCTTGAAGTTGGGGCAAATGCTAGATGGAGGATGAGTTGGAGAGGCACGAGATTAGAAAAAGGGAATGATCACTTAGTCCAGGTGGAAAATGAATCATGCCAGAACTAGACTGTATTGGTAGAGAGAAAGGGATAAATGTGAGAGCTATTTTGGAAGGACAGTGACAGATGTGACATCTGATTGGTTGGAGAGGGATGATGGAGAGGGAAAAATCCATTGTGCTTTGGACTGCTGGTTACGATCATGTTGGAACTAAGGGCAGCTAAGTTCAAATCCAGATTCAGACAACTAGCTGTGTGAGCCTGAGCAAGTCCTTTAACCTCTGTTTGCCTCAGTTCTCTCATCTGTAAAAAAATAAAAAGGATAACAGTAGCACCCACCTCTCAGAGTTGTTGTGAGGACCAACTGAGAGAATTAGCACAGTGCCAGGACTATGTTAGCTATCAATATCATTATTATTAATTACTTTGTGTTCAGTAGTGACTGTGTATTGAAGAAATAAAAAACATTTTTTAAAATGTAGTCTCCAGCAAGGAGAAATGGAACCAATTACTGTCAAATGGAAGATGTTACACTTTTACACTATATACTTGTGCCTTCTTTTTATTAAGTTGGTTGTAGGTTCCTTCATACTAATGAGGTAAGGAATGGAATTAGTGAAGGTTGAGCTTTGACAGATTTAGGGAAGAATAATATAAACGCATTATTGTTTGGCAATAAAACGTTAGAAAAATAATTTTTGTATAAATTTCAGATAAGGCTGCAGGAAAGAAATTTATTCATATTTAGTCATTCATAATTAGATACATAATTTTTGTATGCATATATGCTCCATGTACATAGAAGGTACACAAGGAACTCACAGTCTCGTAATGTAAATTGATACATACAAGATAAATAATATTAAAATGTGAACTTCTTTATATATCTATATATATATGCATATCTCAAATACATGTGTGTATATCTGAGTGTTATATATACATGTATATGCATATGTTTATATGTATGTGTTATATAGACATATATTATATATGCATATATTTATATGTATGTGTGTATAGTGCTTGCCTGAAGAGTTCAGAAGACATGTAATTTAAAATGTATTTTTCCTTGATCCTTACCTCAGTGTTATCTATCAGTCAGTCAGTGAACATTTATTAAGCACCTACTATGTGCCAGGCATTGTGCTAAGTTAGAAATGTAGTAATATAGAAAGGAACAGTAAAATATTCCTGCTACCTAATAAAGACAGTGCAATATCATATCATTGGATGGCATCCCGTCTGCCCATCCAACCATACATTGTTTACCTTTGTTTCATATGATTTTTCATATCCCACCTCTTTCTCTTGGCCCAAGATACCTTGTGAACATGGAACAGTCTCTTCATCTCCATCCTCTAAATTAACTCAGCTGTTAGTAATTTATAGTAGACCTTTAAAATACATCTTTTCTGAGATCACTACCTTAGAACCATATACATTCATGATACATTGCATTTAACAGAACCGGAGTCAGTTTTGCCCCATTTAAGATATATATATTTTTTAAAACCCTCTTAGCTAGAAAAAAAAATGAAATCTTAGTGTCTATGTGGTGTCCATCTTCAATATGATGATATGGAAGAGAAATGAGATGTGTTCTGCTTGTCTCCAGAAGGAAAAACTAAGAATAGTGAGTTAGTTGAAGTTTCAGAAGTCTTAAGAGAGACTGAGTTAGGCTTCAAGTAAGATGCTGTTTAACAGTTGGGGCCCACTTGGGCCTCCTTGGGTGATGCCCCATGATTGGAGAGTTTTCCAGAGGAGGCAGCCTGACTGCTTCCTAGGGATATTGTAATGGGGATTGTTTTTCAGTTAAGGATTGGATTGGATTGGACCACTCCAACTTGGAGAGTCTGATTTAGTATAGGTCTATGCCCTTACATATGGGACTCCAAACCTGCAGTTCATAATTTTTTAATCACAACAATACTTCAACACAATTGGTTCCTTTGTTATACTGGTGTTTTACTGTATGCATTTAAAAACACTATTCTGCAAAAGGGTCCATAGGCTTCAGCAGACTGCCCATGGGGCCTGTGACACAGCAGGAGAAGAATCCCTTCTCTGGCTAGGGAGATATAGAGACACATAGATAAATGAATATGTATTTGAAATCTAACACTCCGTTGAGTGTAATTTTGTGTTGTTCTTTGAGATGATAGGCAAACAGATAATGTATATGTCATGCATGTGATTCATATATGTATATGTGCATACATATGCATGTGTACACACATAAACATGCGTATATCCTCAGTATTTCCTGATTCCTACAACTGAATGTAATCTCCCTCATAGGGTGCTTTGTCTGAATTTCACCTTTCCCTGTGACATCTTGATGCATTCCTTGTATCACACTTATTTGTCATACTCCCTCCAATAGACTTTAAACTTCTTGAAGACAAATGGTTTGTCATTTTTTCATCTTTATGTCTCCACACTTATCACAGGGCCTCACCCATAATGGACACTTACTATAGGTGTGTTGAATGAATGGATGAGTAAAAACGAATAAAGGTGCGTCTCATCTTCATAATTAGATGATAAACTTGACTGCTACCACATACCTTACTTCTTGTGGGTTTTCAGAGTACCTAGGCATAGAAAAAGCACCTAAATTCGTATCAATAACTTTACATACCCACATAATCAGTATGCAGTAGAGTTATCCTAAAATCTTTTTTTAAAAAATATTGACTAATTGATAAATTCAGGGCAGCTAGGTGACACAGTGGATAGAACACCAAGCCTGGAGTCAGGAAGACCTGAGTTCAAATTCTCCTCCAGACATTTACTAGCTGTGTGACCCTGGGCAAGTCACTTACCCTGTTTGCCTCAGTTTCCTCATCTATAAAAAGAACCAGAGAAGGAAATGCAAATCATGCTAACATCTTTGCCAAGAAAACCCCAGATGGGGTCATGAAGAGTCAGAGAACCATGAGGACTGAACAACAAGTAACAATTGCTAAATTCAGTATAAATTTATTAAGTGCCTTTGATGTGCTAGGCCCCATGCAAAACACTCAGAATACAAAAAGAGGCAAAAGACAATCCCTACCCTCAAGGAGCTTACTAACTAATTAACAGGATTGTGGAATGAGTCCTAGGATAGAAATCAGATAACCTAAGTTGTAGTTTCACTTCCCTTTTTTACAGGACAAGTCATTAAAACTCTGAGATCCACTATTCTTAGCTGTCACTAGTGAGTAATTCACACCCTGCCTATTTGATAAGGTTATTGTGAAGACTGAATGAGAGAGACAGAGAGAGAGAGAGAGAGAGAGAGAGAGAGAGAGAGAGAGAGAGAGAGAGAGAGAGAGAGAGAGAGAGAGAGAGAGAGAGAGAGAGAGGGAGAGAGAGAGGGAGAGAGAGGGAGACAGAGGGACAGAGGAAGAGAGAGAGAGAGAGAAGAGAGAGACAGAGAGACAGAGAGAATACTTAGGACCATTGGTCCCTCTTCCTCCTCCCCCTCCCACTTGGGCTTTGCTGGCCACCCTAGCTGCTGTGATGAAACACCAAGACAACTCAAGAGTCAGGGTAAATTTCCTAAACATAGATGATTCTTACTTCAGCTCTTTGTGACACCAAAGAATCAGTATTATCTCCCTTGTCTTTTCCTGCTGGTTCTATGGGAGAAAGAGAAGGGGAAGGAAGTTGGAGGGGGTGGGGGAGAGCATATCATAAAGGAGAATTCTTACTCCTTTTCTGCTGCTAGTAAATCCTTAGAATAATCTGAAAGAGGTGTGAGCTTGTTTGGGGGGTATAGTGAGGGCTTATGGTCATGAGATTGAGTTGTGTTTTGAGAAGATCCAAGGAAGAGGGAAATTCTAGTTGTAGGCTTATCTCCAGCATCTGATGCACCTATCCCCTGCCCTTGGACAAGGAAAACAATTCCCTGTGGTTAGGCTGGGAGAGTCCCTGCTCCCACTGCTAACGAGACGTGGAATATGAAGAGATGAAATTCCCAACTCTAGTGCCAGGGTATAGCAGGCAAAGGGGGAGGGGTTCTGATCCTGGCCTCCCAAGGTGGACCTTTGAGATTTTCCCCAAAATGGTTCTTATATACTATATATACTACCCTGTGTACTATAGGACTCTCAGGACAGAACTATGCTTTAAGGATCTTAAAAATAAAATCAAACCTGTGATTTCGTTGGTGTAGTGAATTCCCAGTATGGGTCAAACACAGCTCTGAAGCTGAGCCTGAGTTTCCTGAAGTGCTGAGAAGTTAAGTGACTTGCCCAGGATGTGTCAGAGATGAGACTCAAACTCAGGTGTTGCTTGGAGGCTGACTTTCTTTGCATATTTTCTCTCTAAAGGAAACTTGGGGGAAGCCTCATCACTGTGGAATACACCATTACAGGAAAATGATTGCCAAGTTCCAAGAAAATCAGTTTACAAGCAGATTTCTAGACTCCTCAATTATTTTAACCTAAGGATTGCCTGTGTATCTATGTTTATCTTCTTTCCTACAGTCTCTTTCCCAGTCCTGAAATTTTGTACATCTATTGCCCAAAGTCAAATTTCTCCATAGTATAGTTAGTTACTAGGGATTTTAACCTAGGGATTACCTGTATATCTATATTTATCTTCTTTCCTACCATCTCCCTTTCAGTCCTGAAATTTGGTGCATCTACTGCTCAAAGCCAAATTTCTCAATAGCATAGTCAGTTCATCTACAAGTATTTCTTGACCACCTATTGTGTACAGAGCCCTGGACGAGGTACTGTAGAGTACAAAGAACTATAAGGTTCCTTCCATTCCTTCAGCTTAAGAGAGAAGACACGAGCATGTAGAATTATAATTGACATTGTACATTTCCATCTTCTGGTTGGACTTCTCTTTCGGGATATCCCACTGGCACCTCAAACTCAGTTGGTCCAGAGCTGACTTCATGTGGTTATAGATTTAGAGCTGTAAGGAATCACTGATCCAGCCCCATCACTTGACAAATGAGGAAACTGAGACACATAGAGATTAAGCACCTTGCCCAGAGTCACACAGCTGCTAAACTAGGTCGTCGTATTGAGTCCAAGTCCTCCTAGCACTCTCTCTTCTACTCTGTGCTGCCCACTCATTATCTTCGCCTGTAAAACTACCCTTTCTTCGAACTTCCCCTATTTCTATTGCTGGTAACACCGTCCTCTCAGTCACCCAGGCTTGAATCCTCAGCATCCTCTCTGACCCTTTCCTTTCATTCACCTTTTATAGCCAGTCACTTGTCAACCCCTGAATTTTCTCCCACCATGTCTCTAATATAACAGTCTCTTCTCTCTATTCCACCGACAACACTCATGACAACACTCATGTCAACGCCTTTCACCTTTAACCCATGGCCCAACTGCTCTCCTGGGCTCTGGTTTCTGTCATCTTCAATCTGTCTTTCATGTAGCTGCTACAGTAACCTTTGTAATACATGAGTCCCACCTTGTCAAAGTCTTGGGGGCTCCATTACCTAGAGCAGAGAAGACAGACACGCAGTCCCAGTGACACGAGGCCCACAACAGTCCCAAGGGTGGCCTGAACCAGATTAAAATGCAGTAGATGAAATATTTAACAAAATAAGGAAAAGTACAATAAAACAGATCATATTCTATTTTAAAACTAAATCAGTATGCAGTCCAGTGAGATCTTTATGTATGGATTAGTGTCCCCCATTTCTATTTGAGTTTGATACCACAGACTAAGTTGACTGTATGTGTGTGTGTGTTTGTGTGTGTGTGTATGTGTGTGTTTTAAATTGAGTTATAGAGTAGCATTACAACCCCAAAATGACTGAATGCAGAGTATTTGATAAACCAGGCACCTTAATAGTGAAAAGGGTAGAGTACTAGACCCAGAGTTGGGAAGTTCCAAGTTCATATCAAGTCTCAGATACTTACTAACTCAGTGAGTCATTCAGTTTCTACATGCCTTATTATTTTTCTCATCTGTAAAACGGTAATAAAAATGGCACTTACCTCCCATGGTTATTGCTGTTGTAAGAATATAATAAGATAAAATTTTGTAAAACATTTTGTAAACTTTAAAGTGCAATTATTAGCATCAAGAAGACCTGAGTTCAAATCTGGCCTCAGATACTATCTGTGTGACCCTGGGCAAGTAACTTAACCCTGTTGGCCTCAGTTTCCTCATCTGTAAAATGTGAAGAAGGAAATGGCGACCCACTCATTGCCAAGAAAACCCCAAATGGGGTCAAGAAGAGTCAGACGAGACTGAAAAACTGAACATCATTAGAATTGTCATCAGGGTTGTTGTAAGAATCAAATGAAGTAACAAATATAAAGTGCTTTACAAACCTTGAAGCACTACCTTTATTATTCAACAGTAAGACATCAACTTTAGAGTTGTAAAAAGTTCCTTATTTCTGACACTTTATGGAGCAAATGACTTCCCCCTTTGAATATTAGCAAGTTGTTTAAACAGGAAACAATTATATTCTGTATCCACAAGTGAAAAAAGAAAAAAATGCATGGATAACAAGAGGAAGCATTTACTAAGCACCTACTGTGTGCTGTGTGCTGCAGATAGAGGCAAAACATTAAAGCCCTAGCATCCAAGGAAATTAAATTCACTTGACATATAATGTTTTAGAACAGAATGTTTCATGATATCTTAAACTCTGCAATCTCTCAGTGACACCAGTCCTTTCACTTACTGTATCTGTATAATCTTAAGAATTGAAATGCGACACTCCCAACAATAATTGACTCTTTCCTTGCTCAAGAACAAAACGACATTCAATTCATTTCAACAAACTTGTATCAGATATCTCATGGATTTTACCGTCTAGAAGAGTATATAACATATTCACAGATAACTCCCATACGGAATAGAACATGAAAAACACATAGGCCTCTGCAGCACAAGATGTAGAGCTGGAATGAACTTTATTTACAGATGAGGAAATGGAGACCTAGAGAGAAGAACTTCATGCTCAAGGTCACAACCAGAAAGTAGAAGAGCTATAAATTACCTTGGGACATTGGACAAGTCACTTAACTTCCCTGGACCTTAGTTTCATCATCTGTGAAATTCGAGGCCTGTACAACATGAACTTTAAGGTACTTCGCTCTGATTATCTAAAATCAAATCCAGGTGTTTTCATTCCCAAAGATGTGGCCCATTATAGATATGAAAAAAAACCTACGCAACTACAAGAGCAAGGTAGGCAGACTGGTATAGATTATCTTGCCAAATGATAGATAATTTTAAACACATCTTCCATATTTCCTCCTTACATGGATAAGACTTCTACAGTTCTTCAGAAGACAGAACGTTTATACTCTTTAATACTGTGTCAGGGAGTGGATACTCAGATTTTTGGAAACTCCATAAAGAATTTGTGACTCAGAGGAAAAACGAAAACAACAACAAGGCTACAATGTAGTAATCTCAAGAAATTCCCATCAAATATGAGGCAAAGGAATAATAGTTAATAGCAGTATTGTTAACTCACAAGAGTCAGGCACAATATTGGGAGATTGAGTGGTGTAGGGAAAATAATACTGCCTAGGATTTGGGAGCCTAGGATATCTACTGTGTCTTTCCTGTATCATCATGGACAAGTCACTGAATCCCTCTGAACTTCAGTTTTCTCCTATCTTAAAAAAGGGTAATAATACCTGAACTATGTACTTCAATGGGTGACTGTGAAGAAAGAAAAATCCAAATGTAAGCTGTTATGAAATTGATTCATTTTTTGAAGTAAAAATCTTTTTTAGCGAGGAAGGGGAAATGGAGGGAGATTTCTCCCATGTATGCTACTAAGATTTGGAAGACAATACTAATGTCTTCGGAAACTGTTTTAGCACAATGAATCGAACACAGGAGCTACTTAATGTTTGTTGAAGGAACGGATGGATGGATAAGTGAATGAAAGACTGTGGTTCCATTTTCAAATGCTTACTTGCATCCTTTCTGTTTCCAAAATTGCACATAAATTTACCTGAAGGTATGCCTCAATACCACTTAGTGATGAGTAGTATAATCCAAATCGTTTCAAATTATCAGACATATAAAATTCAGTTCAATTCACGAAACGTTTTATTACATGTTTACTATGTGTAAGACACTATATACTAAGTGGTAGTCATAGAAAAATGGAGAACTAAACAGTGCCTGCCCTCAAGGAGTGTACAAGCTAATCAAATACAAAACAAAAACCAGTTAGATAATTTTAAGAAATTTCTTAACATTTAGTAGGAAAGCCCTGATAGGCCTGTTTTATGGCAGAAATGTTTTTCCTTGAAACACACACACACACACGCACACACACACACAATCACATATTATATATAAAACCTATGTGGAAATTGGATCAATCACTTGTGATAGCCCAGATACAAATACAAATTTGATTCAAGGCTAAAATGTTTTTAAAACTCTTTTCCTTTCTGACACTGTATATCTATCATCTTTATTTGGTTTTCACAGGGCAGATACTAGTTCCCAGCTCTTAGCACCAAGTGTTGATCTATGAGGTTGGTGGCCCCTAGAGGAAGGAAGGTTGGTTCTACACCCACTAGTTCCTTGTGGCTCCCTAGTAATATCAGTTTTGAAATAGAAGGAGCAAATTGCAGGTGCTGGTGTAGCAGAATGGAGCAAACCCAGACAGGAGTTCTGCAGACAAGAAGATAAATCAGGTTTCAATAGCATGTTACATAAATAGGCTGTAGCGATGACCTTACCTCACTCCACAGATAACTCTGCCTGAGTCTCAACTGTCACAAGTTCGTTATGGAGTAAAAATAATTACCCTGCCTTCTTTCTCACCACCATGTGTTCTCTTGCTGCTTGTCATTTGCATCTGTTACTGAGAAATGGAGGTCTCTTTGTCGTGCTGTTCTGTACATAGGGTTTGGGGAGAGAAATAGGAGCACTAAGAAGACGGTACTTTTTTATCCTTTTAAGAATCAGTTTTTGTGGGTTGTCAGAGTGGCTTCAACTCAGAGGTGGGAACTCTGTCAAAGATGCTTAAGGCGTGAAGGGAGGAGTGTGAGAGAATGTTACTTTAATATGAAGACTGTAGTTACTCAGCAAGGGTTCCAGAAGTCCTCTCTATACTTTCTAACGTATACTTTTATATACACTATTTATCACAGACTACTGAGTTCTATTTTTAATTTAAAAGTTGAATTTTCGAATGCATTGTCATGGGGAATAATAGAATAGAAACCTCTGAGTCATAGGAATTTCTGTGCTTGGTTATAATATGTGACTTCTACATTGGTTCATTGGTGTTCCTTGCACGATATTCATTTTCTCCTCATATATAAGATAAAAGGGGCCCAAACGCCACACTACTTTCCATAGAACTTTTTGGAGTAAACATTTTTTAGCAGTTATGAGGTATGAGATATAAACATTTGAAGTGAAATCATCTATCATAAACCTTGATAAAATTGATTTTATATGTCTAACCCTGAAGTTAGAAATATTTCATTTCATCATTTCCCAGAAGGGGTACTGAATTCACCTATTTCCTGTTTTTATGCTAAATTTACTATACATTTCCTCTCTGTCTTCCTTTCCTGGAAACTGGACCTTTGGAGAAGGTCTACACTAAAGTTTTTCTCCTTTGGTTTCTACATTTTTGTAACATGCCTTAAGGATTGTGATTCTTGGACACGACTGCCATTGTATCTCTCTCCTGCTTTTTGATCAAGATTTGAAATCCTGGGCAAGACTTGATGGTACTGTTGAATATCTGATAGTAAAAAATAAAATAGCACGCAAGCTTCTTGAAATGTGCAAGAAATTCCTATCAAAGCTCATGGCAAACATCATTGTAGAGTAGTCATTCATCATTTCCCCGGCATCATTATGTTGTTCCACGTGATCCAAGTTTCTAGATAATTCAAACTTAGAGTAATATAGAGTTAGCCTCAGATTCAGCAAACTCTGGGTTCAAGTCCTGCCACTAATGTCATCATCGTTGTTCAGTCATTTTACTCATGTCCAGCTCTTCATGATCCCACGTGGGATTTTCTTGACAAAGAAACTGTAGTGGTTTGCCATTTCCTTCTCCAGGTAATTTTACAGATGAGGAACTGAGCCAACCAGGGTTAAGTGACTTACCCAGGGTCATACACTACTATGTGTCTGAGGCCATATTTGAATTCAGGACACATGAGCCTTCCTGACCATAGGTCCGGCACTCTTATCTACTTCACCATCTAGCTGGCCCTATCACCAATATGTATTGACCATTTTAAGACCCTAGACAAGTTATTTAGTTTCTCAGTGCCCCAGGTAACCTCCAAAAATAAATTGTAGAACCATTGCTACCTTGGTAGAGGCAATTTTCTTTTTGGAAATTCCCTAATAAAGGAAATCATAGGTGTAGACCAAAAACTGAAACTTACTACTTTAAGAACCAAAATTTAGTCTTTTTAATGGAAATCTTTCTAAAATATATCACATTCTCCTTTGCTTTCTTAAACAGCTTATACTGAAAAAAAGTGTTCTTAATGATTAAGAATGTGTTATTTATAATAAACGTTCTCAATCAGTCAACACAACAGGCAAGTATTGCTTATTTTTTGCCAGACACTAGGGATAAAAATTCACATTTGAAAACAGTCACTGCTCTCAGGAAATTTATATTCTATTAGGGGAGACTGTAGGCCCCAAACTGTTGTACTTTTGAGATCTTTGGCCAGCTTTTCTAATTCTTGTCTGTTTGGTTGTCAGTTGGTATTTTCCATTACCATCAACTCTGTTTCTGACCTGCTATTGAAAAAGGAAATCAGGTAACTAAGTCTGTTAGAATTATCTAAAATATGAGTAAATAGGCTCTGATTGAGTTGAGTTCTCCTGAAGATCAAGGACCATGAACTTTTAGGAGGAGGGACTTTATAGTTCTTTTGGTTACTCCAGAGTCTTTTATTTCTCTTTATTGGTTCTTTCTTGGAATTTGGATGGCTGAAATTGATGTGATCCCCCTAGATAAGTGAGATATGGTTTTAATAGGATTTGAAGGTATTGCCTCTATTTCGGTTTTATCATTTCAAAATATGGTAAAAGCTCCATGTCTGTAACTTTTCTTGGCTACTATTAGTATCATTCTGATTACAAACACAGACTGTAAGACCATAATAACAAATTGTCTCCAACCTAAAATAAATAGTATGCAAATAATATTTCTTTAAATCATATGCAAAAATATGCCTGTTAGTTTCTTTTTTATAGCAGTGAAGTGGCACAATGAATAGCATGGTGGGCCTGGAATCAGGAGGACCTGAATTTAAATCTGGCCTCAGATACTTACTAGCTATGTGACCTTGGGCAAGTCACTTAACCTTTGTTTTCCTGTTTCCTCATCTGTAGAATGTGGAAAAGAATAACACCTATCTTCCAGAACGGTTGTGAGAATTAAATGATCAAATTTAGTAGTAGTAGCACAGTACCTGGCACATAGCATTATCTAAGTGTTAGCCACTGTTACAAATCATTAATATCATAGTAGTATTATAGCTATTCTTCTACTGCAAGAAATCTTGGAAGAATTAAAGATTTATCCTTGCAGAGTAGGGACATTTAGCTAATTTTAGCGGAGTACCTGCACAGGGTAGATAATTAATACCTATCATTTGATGAAATCAGTGCTACTTCTTTTTTTCTAAATTGTACTCTTACTGAAAGCATAAACAAGAGCTTTGCTCTTTTGGCTTAATTCATAGATGATAGTAATAATTTAATTATTGAGTCATTTCAGTTCTATCTGATGCTTTGAGACCCCTAGGGGTTTTCTTGGTAAAGATACTAGAGTGGTTTATCAGTTCCTTCTCCAATTCATTTTTACAGATAGGAAACTTAGGTAAAGAGAGTTAAGTGACTTGTTCAGGGTCACATAGATAGTGAGTGTCTGAGACCAGATTTGAATTCAAGCCTAGTGCTTTCTCCATTACACCACCTTGCTATGTGACACTTTATGATTACACAACACTTGACTTGCATTACATCATTTGACCCTTAAAACAACCTTGTGAAATAGGTGGCACAAGCATTTTCATCCTCATTTAACATATGAATAAACTAAGACTCAGAAAATTTTTTGTGACTTTTTTAAAGACTACATCCCTCCATAGTAAATATCAGACCTAGAACCAAAGCTGAGGCCTGTTGATCCCAAGTCCTGTACTCTCTACCTCAGTCTTCTGCCTCCCAGTATAGTTCTAGGATCTTGTAGGTTGCTGTCTTCTGACTTTTGAGACTGTGCTCTTAGTATGTGAGATGAAGGTCTTAGAGGACCCCTTGACAGTTGCAGAGCTGTCATAGACCACATGTGGCTTCAGTTATAATTCCTTGAAATAGCTTTGGGGATCAAATTCATATCGTGAATATACAGCCTCTTCTGGTTTTACACCTCACTAAGGCCCTCTATATAATAACAAGGATGGAGCATATCATTTTTCTAAGCCTGATAATCAACATTCTTGCTTTAAAATGCTCCCAGCCTATTAGATACTCTTACATGTCATGTTAGTGGACCAAACGATGCTCCGGTTGTCAGGATGACTACTACTAACAGTGAATAAAACTTGAAAGTTTAACAGAGTGTCTGCCTTTAGAGAACAAGGAATTTCATATGGGATTCAGTGTGGTACAGTGGAAAGAACTCTGGAGTTCAAGGACTTGGATTCAGACTCTAACTCTTATACTTGCTGCCTTTGTTTCCCTGGGTAAGTCATTTGATTTATTCCTTGGACTTCAGTTTCTCACTTCCAAAATGAGGGACTAGCACTAGCCTATAGAACAAAGTACAAAGCCTGCCCTACCTCTGATTTCTCATTTTTTTGTCTTACGGTTCCCAGCACTTTATCCCAGTTCCTTGTACATAGTAAGCCCTTACTAAGTGTTGGTTGAATTGAATGGAATATGAAATTACTGCTTTGCTTTGATGCTGTAGTCTGAATCATACCTAGAAGTATAAAAGAAGTGAAGTCCTGTCTTTCCTTCTTTCCTCCTTCTCTCTCCCTTCCCCAATCCATCCACAATACTGCTTCAGTGACTCTGAGGTAGCAAGTTCAGTTTATGGTTGGCATCATAAGAAACAAAGCAGTTTACTAAATTGTCACGCATCTAAGATTCTTCATTTAAGAACTGTGAAGTTGAGTATCATAGATTTGGGGCTGAAAGGAAACTTGGAGATATTCTAGTTCTACTTCCTCCATTTTACAGATAAAAAATGGAGATGCAGAAAAAGAAAAGAAATTGCCCAAAGTCACACAGCTAGGAGTTCCCTTGACAACAAACTCTATGTTCTTTCCCTTAGATTATAAATCACTCTGAAATCCTGTCATGAAATATTAAGTTGAATTAAGTCATCATTATTATCTAAGTCTATCCTGAGGGTGGATTATAATGTTCATAATGATAGCTAGCATTTTGGGCTATCAAACTGTGCACACCTTTCTATCAAGCAAAAAACCACTACTAGGTCTGTGTCCCAAAAAGATAAAAGAAAAGAGTAAGGGACCAATATGTACAAAAAATATTTATAACAGCTTTTTGTGTGGTGACAAAAAATAGTTGGAAATTGAGGGAATGTCCATCAATTGGGTAATGGCTGAACAAATTGTGGTATATGGTTGTGATGAAGCACTGTTGTGTTACAAGAAATGATAAGGGGGGTGGTTTCAGAAAAACCTGAGAAGATTTATATGAACTGATACAAAATGAAGTGATCAGAGCCAGGAAAACACTGTACACAGTAACAGTAACAATGTTCAAAACACTGATCCATGTCAATTCCAAAGGACCCACAATGAAAAATTCATTTACCTGCAGAGAGAGAACTAATGAACTCAGAGTATACTTTTTCACATTCTTTATTTTTCTTGCTTTTTTGCAGCATAGCTAATATGGAAATATATTTTTCATGACTTCACATGTAATTGATATATCGTTTACCTTCTCAATAAGTGTAGGAGGGTCAGGAGAGAGGAAGAGAATTTGGCACTCAAATTTGAAAAAAAAAATTAATGTAAAAATTGAGTAAAATAAAACAAAATAAAATACCCAGACCTGTTAAAAACCCTAGAAAGCTTAGGAATAAATGGTGCATTTCTTAAATAAGTGGTAGCTACCTTAAAATCCAGAGCCAGCGTTTTCAATAGTGGGGATAAACTAGAAGACTTCCAAGTAAGAACAGAGTGAAGCAAAGATTGCTATTATCATCACTGTTATTAATATCGTACTAGAAGCTAAGATGAGAAAAGAAATTGAAGGAATAAAAATAGGAAACGAGGAAACAAAATTAACATTCTTTGCAGATGATATGATGATTTACCAAAAAATGACAGTTAACCATTTATGTTACACTTTAA
This sequence comes from Notamacropus eugenii, assembly GCF_028372415.1. Classification (NCBI taxonomy): domain Eukaryota; kingdom Metazoa; phylum Chordata; class Mammalia; order Diprotodontia; family Macropodidae; genus Notamacropus; species Notamacropus eugenii. Next base: position 413,018,322 of record NC_092874.1, read on the forward strand.
GGTTTGCAAAAAAAAAAATTGCTTTACAAATATTAACTCATTTAATTCTCACAACAACCCTGAGAGACAGGTGCTATTATTATCCCATTTTATAGGTGAGGAAACTGAGCAGAAGCTACTTGCCCATGGTAGCTAGCAAGTGTCTAAGGACAGATTTGAACTCAAGACTTCCTAATGCCAAGTACAACACTCTGTCCATTGTGCTACCTACCTGCCTTAGGATTATGAAGACAAAAACCTCTTTTCAGTGATTATTCAAAAACTACTGGATAAATATTTTTCCATATGGGCATTTTAAATAAAATTTCCCCCCAAGGCAAAAGCTAATAAGATCAAATAATGTAGGTACTATGTCTTTGTGTGTGTGTGCATAAACCACATTTTGAGGGCGTAGAATCATTTGTTCAATAAACACGCATGTTTTAAGAGCTGGCTATGTGCTCGCCACTGGGCTAGATACTTGAGGCAAATATGAAAGAGAGAAAATTTTACCATGGCAGAAGACTCCTTTGACAATCTGGTGAAGCCTGTGGATTTCAGAATAATGTTCTGGTTTTTTTTAATTCATGATTGAATGCTAAATTTCAGTTAGAGGTTGGTAAAAATAAAGATGTAATTTTTTCCTTTCCAGGTCCACAGACCCCCTAAAATCTCTCCATGGACTTCTTGGGGGATCTGTGGACCTCAGGTTAAAAATCCCTTTGCAGGCAAATACAATGAATTCACCAGTAAGTACAGAACTTATACCAGACAGACACAAGGAGATGATACTAGAGTTGAGCCATAAAGGATGCTGGAGATTCCAAGGGGCAGATCTGAGGAGGGAGAACATTCCAGGTTTATGGAGTAGCTTAGGCAAAGGCACAGAGGTGGGAGATGAACTCACTTGCATGAGAAACAAGAAGACCAGTTTGCCTATGCTGTAGAGTGCATGCAAGGGAGGAGTAACAGGAAGTACTAAGATGGGCTGGAACAACCCCTGCTCTTCTCTTGTGTCTTAGCTTTAAAATGTGGCTATAGTGGTGACATCTGCTCAAGTCAGAACCTCCCCCTTAACCTGTTACAGAACTTTAAAGTCACGCTTTAGTTTTACCAAGAAACATAATGATAGATCCAAGAGAAAGTGACAGATCCAGAGAAATAAAGGATGCCACTCACATCCATCCTGCCTCTCAGGTCATGCCAAGTAGAGATGATGTCAGTGTCTGGTTTTTTTTTTTTCTTGTGGAGGAAGCGGGGGGTGGAGGCAAGGGGTACCCTGCTGTTTGTGAGAAAATATTTTTTGATAATTAATTCAAACTACACTAGTGTGAGATAGGGAAGCTTGGCTACTGTTCAGCTTTTAGACTCAGAAAACCGAAACCCAGAGATGGGAAAACAACTTGGCACAACTAGCTGGACAAAATAAAAACTCAGATATTTTGTGGTTCATTCATCCTACTAGAGTTGTAGTCTGTGGCACTTATTTTTCATTTTGCTCTGTTTTTAAAAATAATTGGGGTTTAGTTCCCATCAATTGCCTTTAAAAATGTCTAAAACCATAGCAAGTCTTCTTTGAAGTTCCAGGGTTCATTCCTCCCAAAATTTGAGTTGCATAAGCTTACAGGATGCCTATATGTGTAATTCAGATAGTATTTCTGTTAAAGGAAACGTTATATCCGAGTTAAACACTTTCAGCCACAACTTCCATTGCTAGAGGTAGAAATTGTATTGGAGATAAAGGGATACTTTCCAAGATGTTTGAAAAGGAGGATTATATCATGAAAATATTATTAAATACTAACTAAAATAACGTCAGATATATCTGGGTTTGAGAATCAGCAATCATCCTAAGTAAACATTTATTAATCACTTATTTTTTGCAGAGCAGCATGCTAAAAAATGGGAAATATGAAGTTTAGATAAGATGGATTCCTCAAATAACAACTTCATAGAGATAGTCAAAGGAGTTGAAGTTGAAGTTATGGGAGATAGGAAGTGCAGGTGCTCATTTGGGGAAGGATCTGGAGGAAGGGGGTTTTATCAGGCAGATTTGTGAAGGAGCATCCTGGTAATAGAATACAAACTTGAATTCAGAGACCACTGATTCAGGATCTATTATATTCCAGACTCTGCTAAAGTATAGAGAATGCAGAAACAAAAGATAGTGGAGGATGGACATAATGTGTAAACAGAAGAATAAGTACAAAATATAGGCAAAGTGAAAATGAAGTGCTTTGTGAGTAGTAGGGGTAGGGTGATTTCTTTGCCTCCATTAGCTTCCTAGAATAACCCAATTACCACCACACACTTCCCCAAAGAATATGCGATAAGGTCATGGAGGTATAATTCCAGAGATTTCTGTCTCCTCTCAGCACCTTAACAACTCTTACCAGAATGTTTTTTTAAAGATGATGAGATCTTTCATTCCACAGTTTGCTTAAAATGCAAATTCCTAGTCGAGGTAGCATTGACTGAAACCCATTCACACTTAAGTATAAAGGTCTTACAACATTCTTTTTTTTTTTTAAGAAACACATTTTAGGGAGCTTGAGGGAACTGTGACCTGAACAAGGAGAGGGACTCAAAAGAACTTGCAGAAGGTCATTGGAAAAGAAAGCTAGGGAGATGACAAAGACAAAATTCTTCAGCTTATACCAGACTAGTACTAGAACCATTTTAACTTCAGCTGTGTGGGGATAAATAAAATCTCTTTTAGGTTATGGAGAAATTAAACATTGGACACATGTCACCTCCTGATGATGATCTAGGCGAGGGGATTTTTTTTGTTTAAATTTCCACATGACCAACCATTAAAAAGTGCCAGAAAATTCATTAGCTGAAATATCTAATAATAAATTAATATTACTTTAATATCTGGTTATGCTTTGTTGATCCTATTCAATAGTCATTCACTCCATTGACAAGTAATATTAATTATTATTATTATTATATATGTTGGTTAATTGATTGATTGAAGTCAGTTCAATCTGGGCCTTAGATTCCTCATTTTTAAAATGTAAGTGTTGGATGTGATGATTCTTCTGTAACCTTCCAGTTCTAAATCTTTGATTCTACAATCTCGTGATCTGGTGAAGCAGGGAAGGATTGAGATTTTTGTTTGTTGGGAAAGTCCATACTGAAAACTGTGGCTCTTTGTTATGAAGGATTACTTTGCTACAGTGTTTGATCTCTACAGTCTTAACCATAATTCAAAGTTCAATTTGTCATAGGAATACCAGCATGAAAAAAAAAACAATTGTCAGAGAGTGCCACTAAAAAAAAATAGGTGTTTGTAACTGATAGCCTTCTGCCTTCTGTGAAAGGAACACTAGTTAAGTTCTCAGTGTAGCCTGGGCTTCTTCTGGAAAATAGAGAAGAGGAAATACTGTACATTAATTCTAAAACCTACACTAGCAAAGGGAATTTTCCATCCAAATTCACAAACACTGGATGTGATTAATGGATTGGAAAGACCTACCAAATTGTTAACTTCATTGTTAACTTCAGCAGAACTCAGAACTCCTGGGTAGATTATAGATGAGAATGTGTCCTTATCAGCTTTCAAATTCATCATGTAATAAGAACTTAAAAACTCATCTTTGACCAATCATTCCACTTTGAATGTTTTGAAAAATCTCATTCAAATTAAATCTCATTCAAATTTTATTATTTTTCCCACTGATCTCTTAAGTTTCAAGTGATTCTTTTTTCCTTCCCACTTATTTTAAATGACTCTTGTTCTATGTCTGAGGTCTCACCAAGTTCACCCTTCACAGTTGATTAGCCCAGTCTTTGTGCCTGTCTTTATTTCAGGTTTCTGTTTTAATGGAGTGAGCATTCCAAATCTTTGTACATGCCCTAGAAAAACTAAGAGTAAAGCAAATGTAGCTTAGTGATGTGAAGTTTAAATGTTCAAGATTTTTGTAGGCTCACAGATCTAGAACTAGAAGAATCCTCCGAAATCCCCTATTCCAACCCTCTCATTTTGCAGTGAGGGAACTGAGACTAGAATCACACGGATATTAAGTGTCAGAATCAGAATTTGAACCCAGGCCCTCTGAATCTAGAACTAGTGCTCTTATCATTCCTCTGGCAGCTTCCAATCCCTTGGAATCTCTTGGCATTTTTGTAAGCAAATCAGTTTCCTCATTTCTAAAATGGTGTGATTAAACTACATTGTCTCTAATAACCTATCCAGCTCAAAAATTCTCAGCATCTCTATAAGTGGTTGAAAAAAATCACTTAATTGAAGGGTCACCTGGTATCATTCATCATACCGAAGTACTACAGATAGGCAGGCTCTTCTTGAAAATTGATTTAGAGGCAAGGAAAACCATGTGTTCTGGGCTTTTTTTTTTTTGAAGGGAGGGGGGTGATGCTAAGCCACCAAATGCAATTCCTTACTCTTGCTTCCCTTTCTGTCACTTCTCCATAATTCTTAGTATTTCAGTTGGGCCGCTGTCTCCCGGCTGCTTCCTCTTTTCCTGCATTCCTATATTTCATTATTTACACTTGTTCCTCTTCTAGGGCTTTTACAATACTGACAGGAGGATGTGGAAACCCAGTTACAATATGACACACAGGCTTCAGTGTCACAATCACTGGCGTTCAGTGCTACCTTCTGGAGCCTGGGGAAGAAGGATGTGTGCTTCTGGGTGGTATGAGTGGAGTGGAGGGAAGAGGAAGATAAATTGTGTGGAGAGAGGAGATGACAGAATGTGGAACTTAAGGCTTCTGGAAACCTAACGCCTGCAGGAAACTAGGATTCTCTGGGCTGTTTGTTTCTAAAGTATGATTGCCCAATTATTATGGAAACCAAACATGAGCTGGAACGCAAACCAGCCTAGCTACAAAAAGTGATGGAGCTGAGACATAGATCCAACTTTAAGATCCCAGGATTTTGCTTTTCATCTTATACACTAAGATTTGAAATAACTATAGTGTTTTTAGTATTATGATCTGACCATGATACTTCATTGCTTCATAAGAGCTGAAGTTTCTGCGCATCTGTTGCTAAGCCAGGTTGAGTTAATGTAATAAATGGGATCCAATATTAGGCTGCTTAATCATATAGTTTCTATTTTTCTACCTTTAAAATAGGAAGGCACTACTGGAGCTTGGTTTTGCTTTGTTTTGTTTTGTTTTTACAACTCTGAAGTGGATGTTTGGTGAATTCAGTCCAACCCAATTCAACATAAATTTTTGAAGTGCCTACTATGTGCAGAACACTGTGCTAGGTGCTGGGGATTAAAAAAAAAATCCCCAAGGAGCTTATATTCCACTTGGAGTAGGGGCTGGAAGACAGGGAGTTAGCAGACAACATGTGCAAAAGTAAATTTATACATTAAAACTAAGTCATTTCAAGAGAGAATGCTAATAAGAGAATCAAGGAAAGGCTTCGTCTAAGAGGTGACACTTTTGTTGTACTTTGAAGAAAGCTAAGGATTCTCTCAGATGATAGTGAGGTAGAATGCATTTCAGACATGGGGAAATACATGTACAAAGATGGGAGGTGGGAAATAAAATATCTTGTATGGGGGAACAGCTTAATCAGTTTGATTGGAACAGAAACTATGAAAAAATACGACAATACGACTAATATTGGAAAGGTGATAGGGCTTTAAATGCTAGGGTAAGGATTATTTATTTTATCAACAGGTGGTAATAGGGACCCATTTGAAGACTTTTGAGAAATGAAGTGAAATGGTCAGTTTATGTTTTAGGACCATCAGTTTGGCATCTGTGTAGAAACTGGATCAAAGAGAGAAAGTTTTGAAAGCAAAGAGACCAGTGGTAGACCCAGCAGTCCCGTTGAGAGGTAACAAAGACCTCAACTAAGGCAGAGGCTGTGAGAAGGAAATAAAAGAAAGAGATTCTGGGTAAAACAGATTTGGAATCTGTTTGGATATGAGAATTGAGGAAGAATAACTAGTTAAGAAAGACTCCAAAATGGCAAACCTGAGTGACTATAAAAAAAGAGTGGTGCCATTAGTAAAACTGGGTGGGAGACTTTGGAAAAGAAATGACTTTTGGGGAAAACATAATGGATTCCATTTTGGACATGCTTAGTCTAAGATACCTATCAGACATCTAGGTGGAGATGTCTAACAGGCAATTGGTAATAGAAATTAAGGCCAGATAAATAAATTTGCAAGTTGTACAAAAGGATGACTACTGAACCTTGGGAGCTTAATGAGACCATCACAGTATAAAGAATACATAGAGGTAAGGAGGGCCCAGGACAGAGCTTGGGGGGCACCCATACTTGGTGGACAAGAAGAGGAAGATGATCCAGTAAGGAGAACTGAGAAGAAATGGTCATACAGATAGGAGGAGAACCTAGAGTGAGCAGTGTAACAGAAGCTAAGGGAGGAGAGAATGTCAGGGGGAGGGGAGGAGGAGAGGGAAGCCCAAAACTATTAAAAACTTCAGAGAGGTCAAATTAAATTTAAAAATTGGAAAAATAATCATCATTGGGTGACCTCAGATATTTAGAAGGAATTTTGAGTCATGCAGAGCATTAGGACTTTTCTGAGTGAATCTGATATCTTCCAGAGAAAACTGTATATGTATTACTGCTGAGAGAGATTGGGAATTTTGAAAAGAAATTCGAGGAAGCCAGAGTCTTCTGGGGAATTTGTGAATTACAGAGAAGGGATATTTCATTTCCCAGCCAAAGGTTGACTCCTTAATTGGCCAAATACTGTGAAAAACCAATTATCAGCTTGCAACTTACCAGGTCAGCTGTTAAAAGGAATGGAACTTAAAATGTGCATCCAACTTCAATTTTCTAGGAATTTGTTCTTCAGCTTATAAAAAGGCTTGCTATTTGCATTTGGTATTTTGATCTTCCCAAGCAGGCTGTTAGGCAGTGTGGTGTAATGGAAAGATATGGAGGAGAGACCTGCCTTTACCACCTCTCTGACTTGGGCAGGGCATAGCTTCTCTGAGTTTCAGTTTTCTCAAATAGTAAAATTCTAGTTCAGAATACTAAAATTCACTACTCAAACTTCTTGTGCTTGTTAAAGGATTGAAGGAGGCTAGTTTCAGGAAGCTATAGGACCTTTCCTTACTTTATTTTGGGAGCCTCTTTTCAATGGTTCAACAAAATACTAGCAGAACTGCATTCTACATAGCCATTGGCAATTGATTATGGAAGGGAATTGATTATGGACCTCGTTGCAACATCATTTGGAATTTTCACTTTACCCCCCCTTTCCTATTCTGGTCCAACCAAGTCCTGGTTCAAGTCATGGTTTAAGTCATTCTGTCACCCTCTTTTTTCAGGCCCATTTTTCTTTTACTATTGCTCTCCACCTTTTCTCTCCCTAGTCTTTGTCCACACTGACTGGCCAAATTCAGGTAAACAGGAGTTGTACGCAGACCAAATTACTGCTATTCTCTATGTATCCGTTTGTAATAATTGTGATAAATGACCTTAGGCTTTAGTAATCTGTATCACTATTGCTTTCTCCATTCATATGAATAAACCCATTGTACTGTTGTAGAAATGCTATCAATAAAGAGGGAATTTGCTTTAAAATGTCATACACTGATGCAAAATATTATAACAGAAAACAAATGGAGAAGGTGGGATTCTCTGATTCTTTCAAACTGCTTAGGAACCATTTTCAAACCTTATTTGAATCTGTATATTTTATGAAATAATAATGATGGTCATTTCTATAATACTTCAAGGGATTTCTGCACAAAGACAATATGAGTAAGGTACTGTTTATATTATCATCCCCATTTTACAGTTGGAAGAAAATGAGAGATTGATGGATAGTTAGAGTTTTGTCATATATGTGATATACATGTTCCATATGTGTAAATATACCTATACAGTATCCCAAAAAGTCTTAGTTTTTAATATTTAATAGCTTTAATAAGACACAAATACACACACATATATATATCATTTATGCATGTATAACATACACATACATACTGTGTGTATATGGCAGCTAGGTGGCTCATTGGATAGAGTGTTGGACCTGGATTCAGGAAGACCTAAGTTCAAAGATGGTCTCAGGTATTTATTAGTTGTGTATTCCTGGGCAAGTCACTTAACCTCTGTTTGCCTTAATTCACTGGAAAAGGAAATGTCAAAGCACTCTACTGTCTTTGCTAAGAAAACCCCATATGAAGTCATGAAGAATCAGACATGACTGAACAATGTGTGTGTGTGTGTGTGTGTGTGTGTGTGTGTGTGTGTGTGTGTATCTCTGAAGAGAAGCCATATAGTACAGTAGACAGCCAACCTTAGAATCAGGAAGGTCTAGATTCAAGGCATTCCTTTAATATCTACTGGTTTTATGAGCCTTAGAAAGTTATTTAACCTGTCAGTGCCTCAGACTGTAAGACTAAGCATAGCAGGTGCCAGGTTATGTTAATAGAGGAAGTTCCTCACTGGAAAGTCTCTACATGCATGAAATTCCAACTCTGATCTGTCCAGATACATACACACACACACACACACACACACACACACACACACACCATTAAGTTTAACAAAGCATTTTGGTATTTTGTGTGCATGGTCTTTTCATCTTTACCACAACCCTGTGGGCTACATACTACATGTATTATCTCCATTTGGTAGGTGAGGATACTTGAGGTCCAGAAAAGTTAAACGATTTGCTTGTTATTACACAGTCAACTTAGGCGGTATTCAGACCGAGCTTTCTCCCAATTCCATGCACCCTGTTCTTTGAACTATACCCCTTGACCCACCACCTCTTGCATGAACTATGGCAGTGGCCTCTTAATTGGTCCTTCTGCTTTCAAGCTCTCAATGCTCCAATCTATCCTCCATCATTTTCTAAATAAGCTTCTTAGATGCAGGTCTTCAGAGTACTAAATCCACAGTGGCTCTCTATTGCAATGAAGAAATACAAAGTGCTTGGTTTGCTATGTAAGACATACACAATCTGGCTTCCACTGAGCTTTCCAGCCTTATTTCACATTATTTCCCTTAATTCTCTCAACGTTCTCATCTAACTAGCTGAGCCCTGAACTCCGTATTTCGTCCCTGGCTTCCGTTCCTTCTCAGAAGCCACCTCCACTCCTTAGAGTGCATTCTGACCTCATCTCTGCCTCTCAGAATCTTCATATGCATTCAAGACTTAGGTCTAATACCACCTCTTCTTTGAAGCCTTTCCTGATCTCCACAGTCATTAGTGTCCTGTACCACCTCAGATTAACCAGAGTTTGCTCATGCTGTGCCTTCCCTGGTAGAATGTAAGCTCCTCTAGGAGCTTATGCTGTTTTATTTTTGTCTTTGTATCCCTTTTACCTAACAATGTCTTGCACATAGGGATGGGGCCTGGACCTGTGATTTCATTGACCTAGGGAGGTCACAGTGAGGACCTTCCTCTCTCAATGCAGGTCAACATCTTTTAGATAACTTAGAAGTCTCAGAGAAATGCCTAGAATACTCAGAGTGAAGTGATTTTCCCAAGTTTCCACAGTTAATGTGTGGCAGAGACAGCACTTGAACCCATATCTTTCTGGCTTCAAGGCCAGCTCTCTATCCAGTATTCCACAGCGCATAGTAGGTGATTAATAAAAGATAGTTGAAATGGGAGCCCTTTAGCTGCCAGCAAATGGTAGCCATCCCAATGATCAGCAATATTTTTAGCCTGGCACTGAAGCTGCCTTCAGCCCCCACCATCTTCAGACAAATGTACCCTGCACTGGCACTTTGAGAACTAGCAAATAATCTAGGAAAGATCATTTAGATACTTATGACTACTTTCATGTACAGTATTTTGAAATTTATTTTGCCAGAATGAAGCAATAAGCTGATACCAAGTAATTTTAGAGGAAAATGGTTGAATCTGTTCTTTCAAGGAAATGATAAAAATGGTGATGATGGTGGTGGTGGCGGTTTACCCTCTCTCACTCTCACATCTCTTATCTCATTTTTTCTCACAGCCACCCAGAATTTACCAGAGGTAGGTGTTACTGCCATTCAGCTTTCCACAGCAAGCAAGTTAGACAGTAGATCTACCCATTATGACTCTAGGACTTCTGTTAGACCATGTCACCTCAGTAAAAACTCAGTAAATGCATGGATTTCATTATTGTTTTTAGGTATCATAAACATACTAGTCTATTTATTTGGTATTTTTGTATCATTCACCGTCCATAAAAAAGAAGGCCCCTGAAACTCAGTGACTACTTGTCAAGGGATATTCTGAAATGCCCCTTAAGGTGGTACTCATGGTTCTTTCTGATGCTGAATTTCTGTGAAGTGATCATCCTTGAATAAATATACTTTCTGACATAGAACATATAATAGACTGTTAAAACATAATGGAGTCTGTGCTATTCAGCTTAAATTCATGGCACATATAGATGAAGAAATAAATGCTTTAAAGTATTCCTCCTAACATAATTCTGTTTCACAAATAAACCAGTGTAATCTTCTGTTTTTAATATATTCTCCATTCATGTATTTTAGGCAAGTGAACACAGTCATAGCTACATCTAATCTAGATATCCTAGTCCTAGATGTTTTTGCCAAGCCCAAGCTGATCCTCATGTCTCATGCCACCAAAACTGCAAGGCATACCATGTCACCTTCTCAAAACCATTTATTGTTATAAAAGTTAGCCTGCCATCCCAGCTGATATTTATGATACCAATGGAAGCATCCTTTAAAAACACTTAGAAAATTCCTTCTGTGGTTATAAGTGCCAAGTCTTATTTGATATATTTAGTGACAATGAAAAAATTGCTCTAAATTTGCTTTGACTTTTCCATGTTGCTCTCCCCATGAGAAGCTCCTGGAATTTGGATCTTGGAGGCGTCCTCCAGACAATAATAATCAGCTAATCCAACCCTCACTCTTCTACCCCCATCATTTTAGAGATGAGGAAAGTGAAGACACAGATCAGCAGTCTAGAGTTGGAAAGAACCTCAGTGGCCAACCCCATTAGGACCAGGCTGGGTGGCTGAATGAATTTCCAAGGTCAAACAAAGAGTAAGTAGCAGAGGTAGGGATTTGAATTTGGCTCTTCTAACTACAGGGCCAGTATTCTTTCTAGAGTATCAAGCTAAGAAATCCAGTGATTGTAAAGATAGAAGTAATAGAGTCAACTGTCAAACCCAGATTTTAGGACTCCGAATTTGCAAAAGAACTAAAATAATAACAATAATTATGAAACAACCCATGACATTTCTGTAGCACTCTAAGGTTCACAGAGCACATGGCATGCATCATCTTATCCAGGGCCTCAAGGCCACATATGGCCCTCTAGGTCCTCAAGTGTGACATTTTGACTGAATCCAAACTTAAAGTCAAAGGGCCACACTTGAGGACCTAGAGGGCCACATGTGGCCTCAAGACCCCAGGTTCTCCACCACCCCCACTCAACAAGCATTTATTAAGCTTTTACTATGTTCAGGTACTTGGTTAAGCACTGGGAATACAAAAATAAGCAAGGTTGAGCCTCACATCAACCCTGTGAAATAAGCTCTTCTGGTATTACTATACTCATGTAACAGATGAGGAAACGAAGCCTTCAAGAGGTTAAGTGACTGGGCCATGGTACCCAGCTAATAATTATCAGTGGCAGAATTGGACTCTAGGTCTTCCTGACTCAAGTCCAACACTCTGTCCTTTATATAACACCTTACTTATAGTGAGTCAATTCAATTCAATAAGCATTTATTAAGTACTTATTATGGAGAAAGGATAGTACCATGGATTTGGGACATAAATGATAAAAAGAAAAAAGCTCAAATATGGCAGAGTAGATAAATGCCCAAGTGAGCTCTCCCCACATTACTCTCCAAACAACTTTAAAATAATGCCTTGAATAGAACTCTGGAGTGGCAGAGCCAACAAAAGGTCAGTGAGACATTCTTCCAGTCCTCCAGTCAGAGAGGGAGGAGGCCAACCTCGAGTCCAGGTAGATGAAACAGTAGTGGTGAGACTAGGTGGTGGCAGCAGAAGCAGCAGCAGTTTCAAGAGTTCTTAAGCTAGAGAAAGTAAGGAAGTGTAACAACTGGTCAGAATGATCCCCTATTCTGGCAATGGACATAGGACCAGATGCTGTTTGCATACTACTTTGCCTATACCCACTTCTGAGTCATAGCTCAAGGGACAGGGAGTAACATTTTCAGTCAAGAGGGAGTGGAAACCATGAGGGAAAATAATCACTTTCAGCCCAAAGGGAACAGGGACCTTGAAGAGCAGGAGCCCTGAGAAGCAATATCAATTACAGTTCCAAGAGATCAGGGGCCCTTTCTGGGTAAGAACCAAGTGCAAACCAATAGAGCAATGACCACACCTCTTCCCAGATCATACCACCCAGAACTTCCAATTCCCTAGAATTAGCTTTGAAAACAGCAGTGTGAAAAAAACTGAAGCTTAAGACAGTACCCCTACACACACACACACACACACACACACACACACACAGAACAGAGCTCAACATTAAGATAAAGTTCCAAATCAAGAAATATGGTGTAAAAATGAGCACTCAAAAAGAAAATAAAGACAGGATACAACCATAAAAAGCTACTACAGTGACAGGGAAGAGCAAAACAACCAAAACAGGTAATAAAATAAAAATATTTCCAAGCAAAGCTTCAAAGAAAATTGTGAATTGGACACAAGCCCAACAAGAATTTCTGAAAGAACTAAAAAATGATTTTTAAAAGAAGATAAAAGTTCTAGAGGAACTATTAGATAATGAAAGGAAAGGAAAGGAAGAAAATAATGAAAAGATAATAATAGCTTGGTAAAAGAGTCACCAAAAATACTGAATAAAAAATGACTTCTAAAAAAAGCAGAGTTGGCCAAATGGAAAAAGATATACAAAAGTTCATTGAAGAAAATGATTAGCTAAAAATTAGAATTGGGTGATTAGAAGCTAATGACTGTAAGAGACATTAAGAAAAAAAACAATTGTCAAAAGAATGAAAAAAATAGAAGAAAGTGTGAAATATCTCATTAGAAAAACAACTGACCTGAAAAATAAATCAAGGAAAGAGAATTTCAGAATTATTGAACTACCTGAAATCCATGATCAAAAAAAGAACCCTAGATAACATATTTCAAAAAATTATCTAGGACAACTGCCCCTATATATATATCCTGTAACCAGAGAATAAAATAGAAGCTGAAACAATATACAAATAACCCCTTGAAAGAGATCTAATATGAAGACTCCTCCCAGGTGAAAGGAAAAATATTTCAAGCAGCCAGCAATAAATCATTTGAATATCATGGAGCTAGGGTCAGAGTTTAGAAGCTACCACATTAAAGGACCAGAAGGCTTAGAATATGATATTCTACAAGGCAAAAGAACCGGGATTACAACCAAGTATAACATACCCATCAAAGTTGAGTATAATTCTTCAAGGAGGAAAATAGATATTTAATGAAATAGAGGACTTTTAAGTATTCCTGATGAAAAGATCATAACTGACCAGAGACTTTGAGATACAAGACTCAAGAGAAGCATAAAAAGGTAAACATGGAAGCAAAATCATAACAGATCAATAAGACTAAACTGTTTACTTTTCTATATAGGAAAATAAGACGTATCTTCTAAGAACTTTACAATTATTTAAGATAGTTAGAAGGATTCTACATAGAAAGAGCATATGAGAATGAGTTGATTATGTTAGAATGATGTAACAAAAATTGATAAGAAAGAGGGATGCCGTGGGAGAAGGGGGAAGGAAGAGGAAGAAATGGGAAAAAGCATCTCACAAAAAAGAGGCACAAGATCATTTACATTGGAAGGGGAAGTGATGAGGGAGGAAGTGGATGAGCAGGGAACATTTGAACCTCACTCACATCTAAATTGATCCAAAGAGGGGGAAATACACATACACACACACACACACATACATACATAAATATATGCATGTACGTATGTATACACTTACTCAATTGTTAATAGAAATCTGTCTTACCCAGTAGGAAAATAGGAGGAAAAAAGGATAAGATAAAGAGGATGGTGACAAAGGGCAGGAAAGATAAAAGAAGGCAATGGTTAAAAGCAAAACACTTGGGAAGAGGGACAGGATAAAAAGAGGAAAGGAAGGATAAACGGAAGAAAACAGGATGGAATGGAATGCACAGTTAGTAGTAACTGTGACTATAAATGGAATGAATTCATCCATGATAAAGAAAGCAGAATGAATTCAAATCCATAATCCAATAACTTATCGTTTACAAGAAACACACTTGAAACAGAGTTGTACACACATAGTTTAGAAAAGGGGGCTAGAGCAGAATCTGTTATTGATCAGGAAAAGTAAAAAAAAAAAAAAAAAGCCAGGCATGGCAACTACAACCTCAGAAAAAGCAAAAGCAAAAATAGATTTAATGAAAAGGCAAGTAGAGAAACTACAGCTTGTTAAAAGGTACTCATAACCAAAGAAGTAAAAACTAAACATATATGCCCCAAATGGTATAGCATCCAAATTCTTCAAAGAAAAATTAAATGAGTTGCGGGAGGAAATAGTAAAACTCTACTAGTGGAGGAACTCAACGTTCCCTCTCAGAATTACATAAATCTAATTTAAAAAAAAGAAAGTTAAGAAGATGAATAGAATTTTGGAACAGTTAGATATGATAGACCTCTGGAGAAAACTGCATGGGAATAGAAAGGAATATACCTTTTCTCAGTTGTACATGGCACCTTCACAAAAATTGACCATGTATTAGGGCACAAAAGCCTCACAAGCAAATGCGGAAAAGCAGAAACATTACATGCTCTCTTTGCAGACAATAATTCCTTAAAAATTACATTTAATAAAGGATCATGAAAGGATAAATTGAAAGTTAATTTGAAACTAAGTCTAATCCTAAACAATTAATAGATCAAAGAACAAATCGTAGAAACAATAATTTCATTAAAGAGAATTACAGCAATGAGACAACATACTAAATTTGTGAAATGCAGCCAAAGCAGGACTTAGGGGGAAATTTGTATCTCCAAATGTATACATCAATAAAAGAGAGAAAAGAGTAGATCAGTAGATTAGGCAAGCAACTAAAAAAAACTAGAAAAAGAAAAAATTAAAAATTCCCAATTAAATATGAAAATAGAAATCCTGAAAAATCAAAGGACATATTAATAAAACTGAAAGTTAAAAAAATGCCTTTGAATTAACAAAACTAGGAACTGGTTTTTATAGAAAAAAAAATAAATAAAATAGATAATTTTTTTTAAAAAAGAAGAAAACCAAATCACCAGAACCAAAAATGGAAAGGGTGAATCTAGATTCATCTATAAAGATGAAATTAAAGTTATTATTAGGAGTTATTTTGCTCAATTATATGCTAGTAAAACTGACAATCTAAGTGAAATGGATGAATATTTACAAAAATATAAACTGTCCAGATTAACAGAATAGGAAATGGAATATTTAAATAACTCTGTCTTAGAAAAATAAATTGAACCATCAGTGAGTTTCTTAAGGAAAAGATTCTCAGGACAGATTATTTACAAGTGAATTCTACCAAACATTTAAGAAATAATTAATTCCAATATTATATAAACTCTTTTTTAAATAAAGGTAAAGAAGGAGACCTACCAAAATTCAGTTTATGACACAAAAATAGCATTGATATCTAAATCAGGAAGAACAAAAACACAGAAAGATAGATCAATTTCCTTACTGAATATTGATGCAACAATTTTAAATAATATACTAGTAAGGTGATTAAAGCAATATATCACAAAGGTCATACACTGTGATCAGGTGGGATCCACTCCAGGAATGCAGGGCTAGGGTCAATATTAGGAAATCTATCAGTATTGATCCTATCAATAACAAATATGAATATGATTATGTCAATAACTGAAAAAAAAGCCTTTGACAAAATACAACAGCCATTCCTATTGAAAAACACCTGGAAAGCATAAGCATCATTGGAACCTTTCTTAAAATGATAAGTAGTATCTATCTAAGATCAAATGGAAGCATTATCTGTAATGTGAAGTATCTTGAAGCCTTCCCAATAAAATCAGGAGTGAAGCAAAGATGTCTATTATTACCACTATTATTATCTTGAAATGCTAGCTATAGTAATAAGAGAAAAGAAATTGAAGGAATAAAAATAGGCAATGAGGAAATAAAACTATCATTTTTTGCAAATGATATGATGGTAAACTTAGAGAACTTTAGAGAATCAACCAAAAATTGGTTGAAACAATTAACAACTTCAGCAAACTTTCAGGATATAAAACAAGCCCACATTCATCATCAGCATTTCTGTATACTACCAACAAAACCCAGCAGCAAGAGATAGAGAAATTCCACTTAAAATAACTGCAAACAATATGAAATACTTCAGATTCTACCAGTGAAGACATACCCAGAAAGTATATGAACACAATTACAAAACACTTCACACGTATCAAGTCAGATCTAAATGACCAGGGCAACTAGGTGGTTTAGTGGTTACAGTGGCATGACTGAAGGCATATTGAATCAAGAAGACCTGAGTTCGAATCCAGTCTCAGTCACTTGCTAGCTGTATGACCCTGGGCAAGTCACTTAATCCTGTTTGCCTTCCTCGACAAAATGAGTTAGAGAAGGTAATGGCAAATCCTCCAGTATCTTTGCCAAGACCCCAAAAAGGGTCACAAAGAATTGAATACAATAAAAAAGACTGAACAACAACACACAATTGGGGAAACATTCCTTGTTTGTGGGTAGGCCAAAGCAATATAATGAAAACAGTCATTCTTTCCAGGTTAATTTACTCCTTCGGCTTTTGTGCAAATAACATTAATGTAGTCAAAATTAGTAGTAAAACAGAAAACGGGGTGAGGGGATTTTACAGCATGTTTCTCTGATAAATGCTTCATTTCTCAAATATATAGGGGGAACTAAACCATATTTATAAAAAGGAGAGCCATTGATAAGGATTGATAAGGATTCAAATCAAAGGATATGAACAAACAGTTTTCAGAAGAAAAAATCGAGGCTATTAATAGTCACCAAAAAAAAAAACTTATTAGAGGAGTGCACATTAAAACAACTCTTAGGTACCACCTCACCCCTGTCAGATTGGCTAACATGACAAATGCTGGGTGGAGGGTATGGAAGAAATGGAACACTAATACACTGTTGGTGGAGCTAATGAACTAGTCACAAGTTCTGGAGAACAATTTGGAACTATATCAAAAGGGCTATAAAATTGTGCATACCCTTTTACCCTGCAATGCCACTGCTAGGTGTATATCCCAAAGAGATAAAAGAAAAGGGGAAAAGACTTATTTGTACAAAAATTTATAGCAGTTCTTTTTGTGGTGACAAAGAATTAGAAAGTAAGGGAATGCCCATCAATTAGGAAAGGGCTGACCACATTGTGGCAAATGATTTTGATGGAATATTATTGTGCTATAAGAAAAGATAAGCAGAATTTCCAAAAAAACTCTGAAGATTTATATGAACTGATGCAAAAGGAATTGAATAGAACTAGGAGAACATTGTACATAGTCAACTGTGAAAGACACTGACCAAGACAGTGACCTAAAACAATTCTAAAGGACCCATGATGAATAATTCTGTCCACCTCCAGGGAGGGAATAGATGAGCTCTGAAGGCATATTGAAGGATATTTTTTTTTACTTGTTTTATTTTATGTGGAGGTTTTTTGGTAATATGGTTAATATGGATATATGACTTTCCAGGAAGGAGGGAGAGAATTTGAAACTCAAAAAATGTTTAAATGATCTTTAAAAATTTACATGGAATTGGGAAATATTGAACAAAATGTAACAAAGAACCCCCTACTCTCAAAGCCCGTATATTCCCCAAAAAGACAGAACAAGTACACAGAGGCATTGGGGAACCACTGGAAATTTCTAGGAGGGGGAATTACATTGACAGATCTGTGCTTTAGGAAGATTGTTTTGGCAGTTGTATACAGGATGGATTGGAGAGGAAGAGACAGGAAACAATGAAACCAATTAAGAGACTATTGCACTAATCCAGGTGAAAGGTTATGAAGACCTGAATTAGAATATTGACTATTTGTGCAGAGAGAAAGGGGTGAATGTGAGGTATGTTGTAGAGATGGAATCGACAAGATTTAACAGGATTCACTGTCTATACCACCCTGGCATATGTTATTGTATATACCTCCCCAGGAAGCTTCAACATCAGAGAATAAACAGAATGATATCCCATTGTTGTAGAATTTCAAACTCATCTACCTACCACCAAGGACACTGGTCTTTCTATCTTCTCATTCTGTTTCTAGCTATCCTTTTGTTGTGGTTGCTGTTTCAGTATGATCATTTCTGTTTTTCTCTTGTTTGTATTTGGAAATGTCTATCAATATATTTCAGGTTTTGCTTTCCTCTCATTTTCTTAACATTTTTTCCTACTATGTAACTGAATATTTTCTTCCTATTAAAACAAAACAAAGCAGAAGATTTGGAATGACCCATACTTATATTGTTAGCTATTCAAACTGGGAATCCGAAATGCATGGCAATATTTGATTGGGTAGCTCAAGTTCTTATTACAATAATGCAAATCATACATTTATATAGTTTACTCCGTAAAAGGAAAGAGTTTGATTAGATGACCTGTGAGGGTCCTCTCCACTTCTCGGTCTATAAACCAATGATCTTATTTGTCCAGCATTGTAGCTATCATGGAATCTTTTCTACAAATGGAAATTCATGGGGAAATGGAGGGATGAGAAAGGATAACATTTCCTGGGATTATAAGTAAATAAATCTTATGGATCATTTCTTTAGTGAAGGTTGGTGATCTAGATGCCCTTAGCTGTTTCTCTTTTTGAAAGAGATACCATTTGTACTGTAAAGCCCTAACCATCTGGGCACCCAGAAGTGGTCCAAGAGATGAATAACATGTCAGCTAGTGGAAAGAAGACTAATCTGGAATCACAAGCAACCAGCCAACTTTCACTGCAAGAGAGGGAGTTTAGAACCTCTGGTTGGTAGCAATATATGCCACATTTAGATAGCTCTAATTATTCTTCAGCTTGTCTCTGTATCCTGCCTAAATCTGTCCTTCCAAAGCTTCTATCTAGTGGTGCACTTTCTGCTCCCCTGGTTCAAGCATTCCTTGTGACAGTCCATCATGTAAATAGCCATCTGTCATATACATAGCCTCCCATTCTCCTCTCTAGATCAAAGATCTAGGTCAAAATCTCACACTTGTTAAAAACTTTATGATCAATCAAGCAAATCATTCAAGCATTTGTAAGTGCCTACTGTGTGTTAGCACTGGGCTAGGTTCTGGGGATGCAAGGCAAAGGGAAAATATTCCCTGCCCTCAGGAAACATACATTCTAATGGGGAAGATGATATGTAAATAATTTTGTACATACATACTATAAGGTAAATCACTTACACTCTCCTGGGTCTCAGTGTTTTCACTTGTAAAATAAGTAATTTGAACTGATTTCTAAACTTGTGGCTCTTTAAGAGCATTTTACATGTATAACAAATGATCAAATTTGTGCTGTGTGATATGTTGGTGTGTTTTCTCTCCTACACATTTCAAATAAGCTGGGAATTCTCAACAAGGGGGACAGTGAGGACCACAAAAGTACGTGGCTAACTACTGTAGTTTCATAATAAGTCTAGAAGAGGAGATGAGAAAAATAATCACTGTTCCCTGCCTACTACTTTTCATGGCTTAGGAACAGGAGAATACTACCCAACAGGTCTCTGCTTGGGTCAAAAGAATGAGCCATAGGGTTCATGCTCCTTTCTGCAGTTTTTCCCATGCATCCAAGATGTATGCCAGGTAGGAGTGGGCATCATCTAGCTATGTATTTCAAGAAAACTCATGGCAACAAAATATCTCTTTTTCTCCTTGGTTGGGCGTAGGCTCAGGCAAGAGTAGACTAGAAAGTCAGAGGAAATGAAATCTCTTCCCTTTGATATTGAGAAAACTTAGATAAGTTGGTACACACTTCATTATTTCATCATGCTGGCTGATTCTTGTCCACAATTTCCCATAGATTCTTTTAGAGGATATGCCTAAGATGCCAGAGGACTTTCCTCTAGGTTGGGTTTGCTTTTTTGTTTTTAATGTATGTCATGGATTACCAGAGTATCACTTGATATGCCTGTTCTCCATAGAACATATGGGAAAGTGCTTCAAAAACTGATGATTTAAAACATTATTCAGAATTTACTTTACAGTTACCAAGTAGTATATACTAACTATTGGCTTGATTCAGAAGAAAGCTTTCATGGGGAAGTTTTTTTTCTTTTGCTAAGCAGTGACTTTCTCATTGAGAGCCCTTTTTGATCCTGGTTACTCTGCTATGAAAAACAGGAAATTGTATCATCAAAGTTAAAACCCAAAAGAAGCAGGTGCCCAGTCATTCCACAGAACATGAAAAACTTTCTGAAATGGGCATTTCCCTTTCTTCCTCTCTTCAGACTGGGGTTTAACTGTATACATTGATCATCTCTTTCAGATGACTGATCAGATGTTTATTTCTCTGTTATTATGATGATTATAATCAGCATTCGTATAGTGTTTTAAGGTTTACAACATGCTTTAGGTAATTGTCTTTATTTGGTCCTCACCACCCTGTGAGGTCAATATTATTATTATCCCCATTTTTCCAGATGAGGAAACTGAGGTTGAGAGAGATTGGACAACTTGACGAGGGTCATTGCAGCTAGAAAGCATGTGAGTCAGGATTTGAACTCAGGGCTTCCTGATTCCAAGCCCAGAACTATATCCATTATGTTACCTAAAAAAACAGAAAACCTAGTCTGGTCATCTTTTGGAATGTTTTACATTTATTCCACTAAAAAAGGACAAGAATGATTCAGGGATTCAAGGTAAGAATGCAAAGGATGCTTCATTGGTCCAACCTGATCAATAGTGATCATGAAGTTCTTAGTTATAATATCGTAGATTTAGAGACTTTGAAGTCATTTAGTCCTACCAAATCAAGAAAACAATAAATCAAACAAAATAACCCAATAAAACAACAAATCAAGCCTCAGTTTGCCAGTTTCCAAGGTGTAAGTGCTCACATTTAAATTCAACATGTTGGTCAATTTGACTATCTCACATCCCTGGATTTATTTATACTTTCAGTAAACTGAGTATAAATATCAAAGGTGTTTTAGAGTTAAAAACTAGGCTAGAAAATCTGAGACCTACATATTTTAAAAGCTAAATATGAGATTGCATCCTCATCATCATCATCACCACCACCATCATTATTATTATTACATAAGACAACTCTGTTTTATAATCACCAGGTCACGACATGTCATCTCCTGTCACTTGATGTGGTATTTTTCCAGTTATACCTCTTAATTTATGTTAGTTTAATGTCACAGATATGGTTGTTAGCTCTACATGTGTACATTATATACATAAAATTTTAGTGAGGTATACGTAAACATATAGGTCTTTATCCTGTCATTCTAACAAAATCAAAAAACTCTTACTCTATTTCAGTGAAACCTTTACTTACCTATTCTCTTTTAGACTGCCTAGGGAATGCTGTGCAGAGATAGATAGATAGATAGAGATATACATACATATATACACATATGCACATACACATATGTGTACATATATGTATTATATGTGTATATGTATGCACATACACATATATATAAAATTTTGAGCCAGTCAACAGATTTATTACACAAATAATTCAGGAGTTCAACCAATGGAAGAAAGGGTTTGGTGGATGATGGAACATAAGGGAAAGCCAGAGGTTATTTCAGATTTGACAGTTTTCCACAAACTCTACCTGGAGCTTTTGAAGGTATCAATTCCTTTCAATATTACATATGATAGTTATTGAAAGCTAAAGTAAAAATGCAACATTGTAAGCTACGCTAAATTCCCCTGTACATTTTGCATTCTCATCCTGACCCAACTGCATTCTGGTTTGTAGCCTTCTTTGAGACTTCTCCAGTATTAGGAACAGAAAGTCACAGGCAGGCCCACCACTTTTTGCCTCTTCACACCTGGTTTAATAAGTTGGATTCCTGAAAATGTCATTATATTGACTTACAGAAAGGAATCCTGAGTAGCTCCCTAGTGAGAGACACTTTAATATAATGGAAAGAATGCTAAGTATGAGACATGGAACCTGGGCTTATAATCCTGGCTTTGCCACTTATTGCCCGGTTTCTTGGACAAGTCAGTTCATTTCATAGAACCTTATTTTTCTCATCTGTAAAGTGAAAGTGTTGTATTAGATGACCATTAATGGCCTTCTCTACTCTTAGTCCTATGATTTCTTACAATTTAGTTTCATCTCTCTTGCTCTCCAACCCACCCAAGGAGCCATGTTATCCATAGCTCAGCATTAGGGGTTGGCAGTAATGTGATTAAGTTGAAAGACATGCAGGTAAGCCTGTAGCATTCTGGAGATAGCCTTATCTTTTAGACACAAAAGTCAAGGTAAACTTTGTCATTGTTATGTGGCCTCTTTTAGGAAAACATTTCAGGAATATTAGCACTAACTGGGTGGTATGCTTACAGAACTTTATAAAGCAATGTATATTTCTTTGATCCTTTTTTCCTCACTGGTATAAAATGGGGGGATTGCATTAGGAAGTATCCCAGCAAGCACATGTTGGCAGTTGACACTAAAGTCATAGCAATTCAAAGAATGGTGCTTTGCAAAGGGTTAAATGCTTTGCCACAAATAAGATTTTGTCTCATCTAAAGCTGAAAAATGGGTTGGTGAAAGGATCATAATATATAATGCACACATATGTGCTGTATACATATATGCACACACATGTACATATGTGTACATAAATATATACATGCATGTACATGTGTATATATGTATATCTGGAAGGGACCTCAGAGGCTATCAAATGCAAAGCTCCCATTTTATTTTATAGATGTGAAAACTGAGCGAGTCAGTGATTTGCCCAAGGTCTCATAATTAGTATACATCAGAGGGAGGATATGAACTTAGGTCCTTCATATCCCCAAAACCAGTGCTCAACAAGCAGATCTAATTTTTCCATGCAGATTTTATTTACATCTAGATCGTCAACCTTTTACTAGATTGAAGATTTCAAAATCCTCAAATAGATCTGAGATCTCATCGATTTTGATGTTCCCTCCAGTGATGCAAGAGAAAATTTATCCATTTCTGCCGATCCTGTATAATTATTATCCGTATCCTCCATATTTTTGCCACATGGGATGGCAACATGCTATGACAAGTGGGGAACCTGTGGCCTCGAGACCTCAAGGTCTACTGAGTGCTTGGGTGAACCTTTTGACTGAGTCCATGTTTTACAGAACAAATCCTCTTAGTAAGGGGATTTGTTCTGTGAAGCTTGGATTTAGTCAAAGGGCCTCACTTGAGGACCTAGAGGGCTACATGTGACCTTGAGGTCACAGGTTCTCCACCTCTCTAGTTAGATAGAGAAGTTCACTTTTTGCTGATATCTCCAGAATGTCTTAAACTTCACTCTTACTATATGACAAGTCCATTTTATTTTTCAGTCAAACAAAACAGTAAGAAATAATGCAAGGAATTCAGGAAGGCGTGACCCTTACTAAGGAAAAATGAAACCACTAGTTAGTGGAAGTAGAAAGGGATGAAAGAAAAGGCATCAAAAGGAAGACTTCATTCTTTTCGAAGGAATAGTGTGGAATGACACATTCTAAGTGCTCAGGCACCAAAGCTAAATATCAAGGATTTTATCAAAGGGATTCCTGTAGGACCTTAGACAGGATGAATTTTGATTCTGCTCTAAAAGTTGAGGATTTGGTGGCGGAGGAGTTTCTGCTTTGACCTACTCTACCATTCCTATACCTAAGAGTACTGCGCTTCTTCTTTCTTGACCTGAACTGGGTATATACAAAACTGAAAACCATTTCAATAAAAGGAAGGCTAATGGGAATAGACTAGCATTGGAACCCATTTATTAGAGCCTGGGCTGATAGAGACCAAAGTCTAGGATTACCGTTTAATTCAGTGCATCCTTAAAACTCTCTTCATTACTCAGCACTGTGGTAAGTACTGGGGGCAGAAAAGGAAGAGAAAAAAAGAAATATAAAAGAAGTTTAAGGTGAGAGATGATTGCTGCCTTTGAATATTTGAAAGGTTGTCATATGAAAGAGGGATGATACTTATCCTCTTTTGTCCCAAAGGAAGAACTGAAAAATTTGTTGATTGATTATGAGGTTAAAGTAATGAGGTGGGTCAAAAATGACTTTGAGAATGGTGATGACTTTGTGGGAAGTTAGAAGAGGGAGCCAGTTTGGGTGAGAATATCAGGAATCATGATTTCCATTTTGGATTTGCTGATTTTGAGAGACTAGAAACACATCTAAGTGAAAAATCCATCATATGGTTAAAGATACAGACTGAAACTTGAGTGGGAGGACAGCAGTAGAAATGAACATTTCTAATCCAATCTGTACTTGAGTAGGAATTCCCAGGAAGTGATCATCCATCTTCTGCTTGGAGATATCTATCAATGGGGAACTCACTATTGATTGATACAGCAGTAGAGAATCCTTTGATGAACACAGAGGCACAAAGATCCTGTACAAAAGATGGATAGAGGGGTACCTAGAGTAACCAAGATGTAATTCCCAACAACGACAAGGACATAGAAGAATATTATCAAGAATGCTGAATGATAGAATGAGCTCAGACTTGGGGAAAATTCTAAGGGCAATAAAAGGGGCTTCTAAAGCCATTTTTAGGCCAAGAGGGCAAGGAAATGACTGGCTTAACTGATAGGGTTTAATGCTAATGGACAACAGAGAAGGAAAAACTCCTTTTTTCTCACTTTCTATTTCTGACTTTTCTGTCTGCTAAGGTGATCTTCAGATGAGAAATGGTAGAACAGATAATGATGGAATCAAGACTAAATGTGGATGAACAGCTTGTAAAATGCTACCTAGCGTTTCTGAATGCTGCTTTGTCTTCTGGCCTAAATGAAGCAAAATCCAAGGCACCTAAAGAGATCTGATTGCTGGAGTGCTCAGGGGCATCAAAGGATCATAAAAGCACAGATTTAGAGTTGGAAGGGGACATTTAGAGGACATTGTCTAATCCCACCTCATTTTAGAGATCAGGAAACTGAACCCCAGGGATACTAAGTATTAAGTGATTTGCCTAGGATCACTAACTTTGAAACTTTGAGAAAGAGTGAAGAACATAAAAAGTTGCTATAAGACTGGAGATGAAAAAAGAATCTACTTTGACTAAAAGTAAAGGAAGATTACGTAGACTATAGGTAGAAGACCTTGAGATTGATCCCTGAAAAATAGAAGAGATACCATTGTACAGTAGAAAGCACATTGGCTCTAAAGTTAGAGGTTATGACTTCAAATTCCCCCCCTTTGACATTTGCCATTGGGCCTCAAGTATAAAATGAGGGCATTGGATTAAATTAGAGGATTGAAGAGTCCTTTCCAGACACAGAACTGCATTCATATTAGATGGATTATTTACAAGCATTTAGAAATGTAGGCAAGTTAACAAGACAATGTGGGGAAAAGTACCAAGCTAACTTCATTTCCTTTTAGTGTATTGTGGTTTCATCAAAGTATTTGACAAAGTCTCTTACAGTAATGCAGACCAGGTGAAGAGATGTGGACTGCATGATAGTCAGGTAAATGCGTAGGTGTTAGAATGAGTAGAAGTGTCTTGACTGAAGGCAGTCAGAGGAAGGAAGCCCTATGTTTAAGAGCACTAGTCTTTTGTCCTTGTTCTGTTCAACATATTAATCAGTGATTTGGATAAGACAAATTGTGTGTGTGTGGGGGGGGGGGTTACACACAAATAGATGTGTATATGTGCGCATATGTGAAATTTGAATGCCTATATGAAAAAATGAATGCTATCAAACTAGGAAAGATTGCAAAGAACATGGTAACTTTCTAGTCCAAATACCTCATTTACAAGTTCAGAAACTGAGGCCCACAGAGGTCAAGTAACTTGCTCAAAGTTCAAAGTGCCAAAGCAGTGCACTTTCCTTGGTGCGCTGCCTCCCCTCTAATACAACCCATACATGAATAGAAATTCCCAGGAAGTGATCATCTATTTTCTACAGTGGGGAACTCACTAACTCCTAAAGCAGTTTATTACACTTTTTGAGAGTTCTTATTGATCAAAAGAGTGGTTTTCTTTATGATCAGAAAAAAATTGCCTCTTTGCAACTTCTCACTGCTTCTAGTTTTGTCTTCTATGGCCTGACATAATGCAAATCTTTCACAAGACATCCATCTTAATCTTCACCCTAACCTTCCCCAAGTTCTTCAGGCAATCCCATTAAATAATTTCAAGTCTTTTGCCAGCTTGATAATATCCTTTTTAAAATATAACACCAAGAAATAACACTTTCCTCTCATCAGGGCAGAACTCCAACTTGCTTTATTTTGGGTAACATACACCCTAACATTGCATTTGTTACTTTGGATGCTACAACTTATTGTTCATTCACGTTGAACCTGCCATTCACTAAAACCTCCAAATCTTGTTCATATCAGCTGTTGTCTGGACACATGCATTTGAACCCAGATATATTGCTTTTCACCTAATTAGATTTTGCCCATCAAAATCTTGTTGAAATCTTTTCGGATCCCACTTGTGTTGCCTAATGTATAACTGTCCCTCGGAAGCATTGTCTTCTATAAGCTTGATAAGCATAACATCAATGTCTCTTCTAAGTTATTGATAAAAATGTTGATCTATGGGAATACTCTGCTGGCTACATCACCCCTAGTAGACATCAGTCTATTCTTTAGTTTTTGCCATTCACCCAGTTTCAAATCCATCAGATAGCTGACAGAGCTCTGTTTTATTCTTGAGGATACTATGAGAGACTTTCATATGCTTTACTCTCAAGTCCAGGTATGTCCTTAGAATCTAAAAACAGCTTGCTCTGGCATGATTTTTTTCTTTCTTCCTTTTTTTCCTTCTCTTTTTTCCCTCTCTTCCTTCCTCTCTTTCTTTCTTTCCTTTTTTCTCTCCTTTTCTTTCCCAGGCTAGAAGTACAGCATCCACTCCTGGGTCTATTTTTACTACTGATCAGCGTGGAATCTTTGACCTTCTACATTTCAAACCAGAGTTATTTTGCCCCTCTTTAAGAAGGTTGATGTTCCCCACCGTCCCTACTCTGGGGTGCAAAGAAATGACTGACTTAACCTTATTGCTGCTCAACTCCCGAGCTTAAGCAAACTAGTAGCCGTACCCACCCAGTTATAGATGCTTGTAACTACACCTGGTACATGACATTTTCTTGATGAGCCCATGCTGGCTTGTACTGATTAGCCACTTTCTAACTCCTTATATGCTTATAATGCATCACTTTAGTTATGCGTTCTAGAATTTTTCCAAATGATAAAACTAATGAGCTCTCAAAGGACAAGAGTAATGGACTGAATCTACTAGGATGGATTTTATTGGGGATAATAATAACAAGGGCCTGCTATGTAGGAAGTAATAAAGTACTGTAGTAGGCAGTAAGAGAAAAGTGAAGATACATAAAATATGGTCCTTCTTTCCAAATTATATAAGGGCCATACAGTCTAATAAGGGAGAACATTGTATGCAAATAACTATTAATACAAAAACAAATATGAGTTCATAAGACAGGTGTCATAGTAGACCAGATAGTCACTCATGATCCCCTTCTTTAGACTCAGTGTAGATATAAGGTGGCCAGTCAGAACCTGTTGGTTCAGATAGGAGCCTACGTCATCATGGACCACCCATGCTATATAATTTCATTATCAATGAGAACAATTTAGCTGCCATCCTTCAATAGACAGATTAGGGGAACTCCAGGTAGAATTCCATTCCTCTAGGACAATAGACTATAAATCTAGTGCTAAACAGAACACACAGACTCACACCCCGTGGAGAGTAAGTCCAGACCACAGATGGAATAAACACTAGCCAGAAGCAAGAGAAGTCAACCATTTTTCTATAGCTGCTGCCACACAGTCTGTAGCCACTGCTTTAATCTCCTCTATTCATTATGCCAACAAGTCCTCTAAGTACTATACCCTCATCATCAGGAACTGCTAACAAAGGGTACAAATAAGGTGATATACGAGTGCTGAGGATAAACGGAAGGCCTTGCCCTTTGTATTAAAAAAAAGTAAATGTCCAGGTTCAGGATGAGACACAATGCTAGTTCATATGAAAAAAAAGAATAAGGTTTTAGTGGGCTGTTATGATGGGGCTGTCAAAAAATGTCAATGTGATCCTCAGCTGCACTGATAGAAATGCAGTGCCCAAATCAGAGTAAGTGATATGCTCTCTGCTGGTCAGAACACATCTGCCCTATTATGTTCAGTTTTAGACACCAAATTTTTAGAGACATTAACAAACTAGAGCTCTTTCATAGGGAAGTCAGTATTGCAAGGGGACTTGAAACTCTGCCAAGAACAGTGGAAGGAACTAGGGATATTTAGACTAGACAGCAGAGGAAGATATCTTCACACTTTAAAAATACCCCGTAATATAGGGGAGAGTAGAATTAGGATCCTTGTCAGAGGGAACCAGATTTAAATTCAATGTAAAAAGGCACTTTAAGCTTGCTGAGTAGTAGAAAGAGGAGCTAGATTATAGTAGGGTTTGGAGGGAATAAGTGAGGAGGAAATAGAGATAACAGGCATAGACCACTCTCTTAAGAAATTTAGCAGTGAAAAAAGGAAGTGGAAGAATAGTTGAAGGGGGAAGCAAGATCAAGTGAAAGTTCTTTCAAAATTGGGGAGATGTGCATTTGATATGAGAGTGCAGTACAATGGAAAAAGTATACAGTCAGGGAACTGGGTTTACATTCTGCTTATCCTTATTCCCTGTGTCACTTTGGGCAAGTTATTTAATCCCCTGAGTTTCAGTTTCCTCACCTGTAGAATGAGGGGATTTGACTAGATATCTTCTGAAGTCCATTTCAGTTCTGTGTCCACAATGGCAAGAACCAAGGACTGAGTGAAGGGGGAAAGTTGGAAGATACTGGAGGACAAAGAAATAAGAATGAGAGCAAGAGCGTATCAGTTCAGTCACTTGTCTGTCTCTTCTATGAGGATATAATAAGCCCATCACCTTTTTAAGGGACAGAATATTGAGGGTAAATGTTCACAAGAAAAATGATTTCTAAGTTTAATCTACAGTCCATAACATCAACACTTCAAGGACTATGATTTCATTGGTTGGGGGCGTTCCCCTCACCAACGCAGATCACAGTCTCCTATGCTTTAGTCGATAGAGCTTATGAATTGTACCCAAAATATTCGTCATGCTGTGGTCATGCTGGTGATGAGTTTAAGCTTAGTGAGGGTTGGTCCTAGAGATACATTGCCAAACCTGTCTGTACTCAGCACATAGGGCTCCATTTGTTTAGCCTTTCAGAGAAAGACTTTCTTATTAAAAGATTATTGATAACCTATTCAGGGTATTGTTCTAATTCCTCTTGAAGTCACTTCGTATCACTTTGCATATACTTAGCGTTTACTTCGCATGCGTAGATGTTTTATTCCTCCCAATAGACTGTAACCTCTTTGAAGGAAAGGTTTGTTTCATTTTTGCCTTTGTTTCCCAGAAATTAGCACAGTGTCATCGATATGTAGTAAAATATAAGGAATATTTGTTGAATCTGTCATAGGATCGTAGATCTAGAGATTGAAGGAACCTCACAGGCCATCTTATCAAGCCTTATCTTTTTACAGCTGAGGAAACTGAGGCACCAAAATGTTAAATGACTTGCCTAAAGACACATAGGTAGTATTAGAGATGAGATTGAATTGACTCTGATGTAAATATGTTAACATTTTTATTCACTCATGTAAAATACCTTCCCATCACTTTTCCACTTGTCTACCTTCCCAGCTTAATGGCTTTCTTAGCTTAATCACAATGTGGCAATTTTAGGAAATGAATCAATTAAAGACCAGAAATATAGAGGCTGTAAAAGTCACTTCAAACCATATTTAACCTAGTTAATAGGAGAATAATGATCTGAGTTAGTCTGAAAGGCTAACATAATTTTTAAAATAAATATATAAGTATGCTTCCAGTTTTATTCTGAATTTGAGTCAAAATCTTTTTACCACTCCCAGAGAAGCCAACTTTCAACTTGGAGGTAGAATATTCTAGTTTTCAAAGGACTGACTCTATTTGAAATTATAGTGGCTATTAAAATCCTATAATTGTACACACAACTAAGTACACACTGAAAAGAAAGTATAATATTCTCTTTTTCACTGTTATTTTTATTATCACCCAGCACTTAGCTCAGTGCCTGGCACAGAGTAGGTACTTAATAAATACTTGTTGACTTGTTGACATTACTAACATGTTTTAATTTCTTATTTTCACTCTTCTACTCAGTTTGATTAGGTGAATTATGAAATGACCTGAGAAAGTGATTACAAACTCTTGGTTAATGATTTCCAGGAATAAAAAGCATTCTTCCAAGCCAGTGGAAATTAATTTAGAACAGCAAACTTCAGTAAGTTTAGGAAGCTAAATTTTGACTTCTTAGGTCTATACCATCTTCCAAAAATAGGTTTGAGAAGTTTGAAGCTGTATGAAAAAAATTGTTTTGAATTAATGACTCAAAAAGAGTCATTAAGAATAAACTGTCTCCCCACTCCTTATGTCACACTCACAGCTCGTGCCTCTAGAAAAAAGACCTTGGCCTACCTCAGTATTTGTCCACCTTTTTCTGCTGTCCTTGTATGAGTATTATAGCCCAGCTACCCTACTTACTCCAGGTTAGCCCTGAAAAAAATTCCACCAGAAGTAAGATCAAGAATTGTGATTGTTGCTTTCCATGAGATACTAAAAAGACCTCTTATTATAAGTAAATCAGTAAGTTATGCTAGAAACTGAAGTATAAACCTTATCATATTATAGCAAGTAACACTAATAAATTGGGAGAACATTTCTTTTGCTAAGGGGTTCAGACAGAGGCAGATACACTCACTGTTCAGGACTTTTCCTATTGGCTTCTTGAAAACAGGGCAGACAACGTGGATGTAGTCAGTTCAGTGCAATTCAATAAGCATTTATTAAGTACCTGCTCTGTAAACAGAAATAGCTCTAGCTGAGGAATCAGAGAGCTAGGAGTTCAAATCTCTCCACAAATGCCCATGACCAGTATGATCTTGGTCGAATCACTTAGCACTCAGTGTAGTAGACAGAGCACTGAGCTTGGAATCAGGAAGATCTAAGTTCCACTTCAGCCTCAGACACTTAATATCTGTGTGACTCTGGGCAAGTCTGTCTCCGTTTTCTCAGTCATAAACAATAATAACGCCTACAAGTAGATGAAGATCAAATGAGATAGTATTTGTAAAGCATCTAGCAGAGTGCCTGGCACATAGTAGGCTCTATATAAATGTTAGCTACTGTAATTGCTTACTTTCTTTGGGACTCAGTGTCACCATCTAAGAAAGGTTAGAGTCAGTGACTTCTGAGGTCCCTTCCAGCCTGAACTCTCTTACCGTTGTTCCTAGCTACACAAAGATGAATCTCTCCCTTTGTGAAGTTTATAATCTGCTGTAGGGATGCAGCATGTGCCCAGATGATTACATGCACAGTTATTTGGGATGGTGGTGGTGCCACTCAATGTGAATTGCTACTTATTTCACATCCTTTAATACTAGTTTCATTGTCAAGTTTGTCATGCTTTTGTGTGTCTGAGAGTATGTGTGTAGCTTCATTGACTCATGCTTGTCAGTGGCATCTAGGCAGCATGAAAGAGAAAAATAAATCTTCAAATGCTGCCTTACTTATTCAAAGAGAGTTGTTTACGTACCAGGAGAATCTCTAGTGTACTGAATATGATCTGGTTATTATGTGTAGCTCTAGCGTTTGCATATTTACCAGCAGTATGCATGGTAACTACTTACTACTGGATCTGGTACATAATGGAGTGGAATAAAGTGAATTTTTGCAATTTCTGATTATTATAAATAACCCTAATCAAGCATTGGAGAGCTTATAGCATTTTTTCGTCTTTTGAACTCGGAAACCATCAGGTGATTTGGATCTAAATGAAACTATACTGCCAGCAATTTCTGTGGTGTAAATGATCAGTTTAATTGGTATTGCCATATTTTGTTTTTTATTAACCTCATAGAGTCAAGGATGGGTATTTGTGTATACTCAATGAGGTCTGAAAAGCATACCTTCTTATGGTTTGCTACCTACCTTCAATATTATATATATGCAACATGATTTATCACAAAATAAACTCTTGACATTTTGGCATTAAAATTTTTTGAATTTACAAATATTAATTAATTTACAAAATTAGTAATATTTTAAATGTCCCTTTTCTCACCCTAGCTAGCTAATTACCTTGCCCACTTCTAACCCCTGCTCTGGCTTCCAATATTTTATCTTTTCAGTGATTTCTATGTTAAAGATCACCCTCCCCCATTAATTTGACAAAAATCTAGGCTCTTAATGAATTTTTTGAAAATGTTTTTTCTGAATTTCACATCTAATAATGTGTTATAATATTATCTCATCTGTTCATTGCTATGGACTACAGTGAAAAACATTCCCTCAAGGATAGCATGACTGAAACTCACGTTCTTAATAAATAAAAGATGCATCAGGGCTTCTTGTTCAATTCTGTTACACACGTTGTCCACTTAGAATGGTCAACATTTCACTTAGTAGTAAACTTATACACTTTCCATACTGTTTGACTTCTTGATAAATCAAATGTGTGCCTTTGTGATCTATAGTTTGCACCTGAGGATTGGCTTTAACATGAAATCATTTCTAGCAATAAAACTATTGAAACTCAAAAAAATCCCATGACCACATAGTTAAACTTTTTTGGATATTGTAATTTTAAGCTAATTTGAATATTTTTGTAGGTGAAAGATTTTGAACCTTTTGTTTTTGTCACATATCCTTTGGTAGTGTGGTAAAGCCTATGGGCTCCTCATAGTAATGTTTTTAAATTCATGAAATAAAATGCACAGGACTACAAGGAAACAAGTTATATCGAATAATATGTTTAATATCATCACCAATAGTGTTATTAGTTATATTAACATTAGCTGTATTAGCAATAATTGATTTAATGTGATGTTTCTTAAGAACAACTTCACAAACTCCAGATTAAGAACCTCTGCTGTAAATCTGCTTTTCAAAACCATCTTTGTCCTTGTTCTCATTACTTGTCACTGTGTTACCACATACTCCCATTACATAAGTGGGAAAACTGAGTCAGGGTGGTTATTTTCTCACCCTTACAGAAGAGAAACCATGTGGCACAGTGGATAGTGTTCTGGGCTTGAAATCAGGAAGACATTAGACAAGTTACTCAACCTCTCTGGACCACAGGCAACTCCCTAGGACTTATCTTAACCAGATTGTGATCTATGATTTTTACTGATAGAAGGATCTCATATAGGGTTCACCATAGGTCCTTTGGTATCCATAGACTATAGAAACTTTAAGAGAACTTCCTTGTGTCAGATAACTAAGAGAAGCAAATTGTCATTGTCATCTGTTTGATAATTGCTAAATACTTACGTTGACAATATCTTTTCCATGTTCCTTATATAATAACTAATGGTATGCCATGTGGTTAGGTAAGGAGTGGTTTTCAATGGATAATGTCATTTTTTTTTTTACTTTTACTATATTTCTCTAGCAATGTCACAACCTAGCTTCCTGTTTGCCTTCTTTATTGCAGTTACATATGGGGCTGAAGGCTTTAGGGATTTTCACGCATTAATTCCAAAATCTTATTCTCGTAAGTATACAATTTGCTTCTAGAAAATGACAGCCCATTGACGTTGAACCCATTTTTTTCTTGGTGTTGTTCATTCCAGTGCTTGGTATTCAGTGTTACACATTAAGAACCCAATGGCATATGCCATTTAATATTTGATTGGCAAACAGTATATGAAATATCTCTTATGAATATTTTAAAATCGCTATAAAAGGTTTCAAATTTTCATCCTTATGAATTCATATGCTTTCAGAAACAGTTAATACTTAGCATTGATGAACATTTTACATTTAATCCTACAGTAAGACTATAGGAAAAGTGAAATGGAGAGTAATCATGTAGTGAATTTAATCCATATTCAAAAGATAATTGGGATGATTCAAGCATTGAGGAAAAGCTCCTTTTCCGCAAAGAAAATTTGGTGATCTTGAATTGTCCAGATAATTGTGATAACTCTCCAGTTCAGCTTATTGTCACAATCACATATGTCATTTAAGGTGTCCATTTTCCTCCCAAATTTGTTTCACTTTTTGCAAATAGTATGGCTGTGTGGTTCATTTCACTGCCATGTTACTTCCAAGGAAACCACTGCATGTTGCATGCTCTGTGTTTGTGTATGTAGTTTTTTTAATGTAGTTGTATGTAGATATATATCCATATTTATACCTGTATGCATATATGTATGATAAAGCTATATACATATGTACACACACATACACACACACACACACACATATATATATATCATACTCCAAAAGAGACATTTTATAGGTAAATCATCTAACCATCAAGTTCCTTGAATATAAGTATCTTAGAAATATGGAAAAGTCTTTTTTTAAAATGATTTTAACATTTATAAAGTAAAATTGATAAATTGTGCTTTTGGATTTTTAGATGACATCACATAGTGATATATTTTAGAAGACTAGGAACATAGATTTGGGGCTAAAAAACATTCCAGAAGTCATCTGGTCCTATCTTCTCATTTTACAGATGAAAAAAACCCACAAAGGGTTGTCCAAGTTCACACAGATAGCAAGCAGCAAAGTCAGGATTTGAACCATGGTAGCAGGAGTACAGGGGCAATTCTATTAGTAATATAAAATATTCCTGTTACCAACATTATTGTCCAAAAAGGAGCGTCATTTGAATTCCAATACCAGGTGCACAATTTCTGTCACAGGCAGACACTGAGAACTGTTTTTGCCACAAAAAAAGGTTATTTTATTAAATTTTGTGGGAGACATAAAATGGAGTCCTATACCCCCTTCAGTAATAGTAATCAGTGCATCTGATAGCCTTTGAGTTGAGCTGACATCATCACTGTGTCATGTCTTGCTGCATGAAACAGTGTGTCATGTTTTAAATTACTAAGTGCATGCTGAATATTCTCCAGTTGATGTTGTTGAACCAAAAGAAATGTTAATTTCCATTTCTTTTTATTATTAACAGTTGTCAATTGGGAAGGGACAAAATTGATAACATATATCTTTGTAACCTTCTTTGCATGTATTTGAAAGCATTAAGAGTTTGGGAATTTAAATCACTTACTGAACCTTTTGTAAATTGTACAAGATAGCTACCCTAATTAAAGTGGTGTGAGTTGGTCACCATTTTGGAACTGAAGTAGAGAAACCATACTGTTCGGTAACAAAGAAGGGTCAATATGACTGATTAGGCAACATTGAAGAGGCGGTGTGAATAGATAGAGGAGACATAGATGTATCCAAACAGCACTGATTTCAGAAGGGGTCAATGATACTCCAGTTTACCAAATCTGTCCTTAATACTAAAGGTATTTGGGGCAGTTTTTTGTTTGGGGATTTTTTTGGGGAGGGATGTACATAGTTAACTTGGGTTTCTGTTAACTTTCAGGTTTGTGAACATGCTACTTAACAGTAATCTATACTTTTTTTAAGAGGGTGGAAAAATAAATTACTTTAAATATTTTTACACATTCTTATTTGCTTCTCTCTGATTCAGCTTTTCATACTGAAATTGTATTCCTGTTATAAAGAAACATCAACAAGTTAAAACTATGAAACAGTAAAATTGTAACACTAAATCTGATGTGATCTGAAAAGGAGAGTCCTGTTATGGAAATAGTTTGATAAGTAGTAAAAAAACAAACAAAAAGCTGCTACACAAAAAAATATATTTTATAGTACTATTTCATTATGTCTGAGAAACTTTAAGATTTGAGTCATCTTATAATATTTAATTCAATCCTTCATTTATTTGTGGTACTTATACATACATATATGTAAATAGATATGTTTGTATGTATTCCATAGAGATATAAGAAACAGTTTTTCATAAAACCTAGTATATCATGTATATCTCTCTCCATGTATATGTATATATGTGTGGATATGTGTATACATGTCTTTATACATATATATTTTTTTATTTGTGAATGGTGACCAACTCATGCCACTTTAATCAGGCAGCTATCTTGTACAATTTACAAGTTTTAATGAGTGATTTAATTTTTAAAACAATACTTTGAAATATTCAATATATCAATATGCCTACATCAGTAGGTGTATACACACATAAATGACTATAGGTGGGGTCATCCAGGTACTCCCTAGGCACAAACACTCAGCTCTTGTGAATGGTCCATGCTTATTGCTGATTGAATGTTACTTTGTCATCCCCTCCCCACTCACCTACAGGTGGTGTGGGTAGCAACCAGGCTTTTCTGTACCGAGGATGCCCCCTGGTGGCCAAGATGGAATACAACCCAATGCGTCTCCAACTTCATTTCCTTCCCAGATAGACCATACTCACACATTTTACTGCTCTTTACAGATTCATCACCCCATTAATTCTCCTTTAATGAATCTCTCTCACATCTTCACAAATGTTTCTTTTAAAAGACATTTCCTTCTTCTCCTTTCTACTCCAGTTTCTTGGCTGGTTACCTGGTTAATGTCTTTATATTCCAGCTATTATGGATGAGGGAGAATAGGAAAGAGATTGGCAGGCCTCTTCCTTTCACTAGGCCACCCTTCTTCCTCCCAAAGAAGTTCCATATATATCATCCACTGGTCCACATAGGTCATATCCCCAGACCTTCTGCTGTGTATAAAACTTTATCACTATTTCGTTTTTCAGAACCCATACAGTTCCCTCCCATTTCCTTTCTGACGTTCTGCTCCATCTCCCTAGTCGGGCAGCCTGTCCCACTTACCCAGTCACATGAAATTCTTACTGTAATCCAAACACCTCAGTTATGAGACCTACTAAGCCAAACAGAAAACCAGTTGAATATCTTAATCCTAAAGAAAAGCAGACTAACCTTTCTTTTTGTGGTAATAATATCCACATTTTAATTAAGATGGGTAGTGTAATGAAAGGCTTGGAGGTAGAGAATATTAGATTAAAATTCTGGTATTGTTATTTACTACTTAATCAGCATTAAGCAAATGACTTCTCTTCTTTGGACCTCAATTTCCTTCTCTTTAAATAGAGGGGATTGTACTAAATAATCTGCAAAAGGCTTTATTGCTCTAAATTCTATGAAGGGAAAAACAAACTCCACTCTGACTGGTCTTCCCCTAGGGAACACATATTATAAATGTTCTGTGGATTAATTTCTTTATTCTTAAAACCACAAAACCTATATTTCTACTTGGCCAATCATTTTATAAATGATTACTCCATTAAGGACTTCTTGGATGAAGGTTATTCAGACCACTGCACCCCAGAATTCATTCAAAATCCATGCTACATGCTTGAACCATTCTGAAGCTGATCATTTAAAATTTTATTCCAAGTTAAACCAGTGTTCATTTAAGATGTACCTACATCCTTAATGTGCCAGAGCAGCTTAGTGAACTAGTACAGGACCTTCCAAATTTATATTTATCCCCAAAGTGTCAGTTAAGTATTAATGTTACAACAGCTATCTTAGAAATATCTCAGAGAATTCACTAATCTACACTCACTGTTTGCCAAACCACAAATTAGGACATTTTTACCCCTTTCTTTCATGTAATGGCAGGAACATTTACTCTCTTGTCATCCAAAGAATCTTGTTTCATTTTCCAGTCACATTGAGAATCTTCAATTTTTTTTCTTTTGAAAGGCTTCCTCCCTTGTTAAAATTGGGGGAAATGCTTGTTATTTTGTCCATGGCGCTTATTCTCAGTCTGAGTCAGCCTTTCAAAAGGCCAACCCAAAGGTTAGAATGTCACCCATGTACTCTGGACCCCTCGGGGTCCATAGCATGAGTGTGGAATGGAAGGTAGGGACAGAAGACCCCACACCACTTCCTTATAGATATAGGGACCTAAGGGATCTAATAAACTAACCAATTGATTGATTGATCATATTTTCATAGTGATTTTTCTCCAAAGAGAGCATGGTACAGCCTAGTTCTACCAAAACTGGGCAGTATCTTTGTGATATACCTTTGGTTTCCATTACTGATTGCTTACCAGATCTTTTCCAAAGTTCAAATGTTCAACTCCTTGTACAAACTCTGCTGGGGAAACTTAGCTTGACAGTGGCTCAAATCAATGAATGTGGTTTCTCAGTGACTATCCAAAAGTTTCTTCCAGGCTTTCATTGGTGTAAGTAGTCACCATTCACACAACTTGTAATCTTCCTACAATTTAGTAGCCTAACCTCTTGCTTTGGCTAAGATAGTTCATCATCTCTTGGCTCCTAAGGACCCTCTCTCAAGCTGGTTCTCAGATAATATGCACACAGCCTATCACAGGGGCTTATACCCAAAGCTTTTCCAAATTGGTAGAATCTGTCTGAAATTATACCACCAGCAGACCCTTCAGGACCATGTCATATACATTGCACACTAAGATGAGACATGGGATTACGAGTTTAGTGAAATTGGAGTCATCAGATTAAATTAGTTAAATTCTATTTAAAAAGCATGTCTAAAAAACTGTAGTGGCCTTGATCAAGATATACAGTTAGAGAACAATTATTTTCCCTGGCAGAGGATTACTGTCTTAACCTATTTTGTACATATGTGATTTCTAGTAGTACAGTATGAGTCAGTACTTCAGAAGAGGGCAAATAAAATCTCTCCAGTGCTCTTTACGAGACAAAATGTGTGAATGAAATGAAAATTATCATTTATGTGACACAGTGGAACAAGTTTCAGAGCCAATAATGAATTTGTCTTCATTAATACAAAGTCCTCCCACAGTCTGTTCTTACTTGGAGAAATGATTAGAGCTCTATGACATTCATAGACTAGTATAATCACCCCCTCAGCAATCCAAAGGAGGAATTTGGCTCATAATTCAGAAATATATTTTGTTCCACAAATTTCATTTGTTTCATAGTAAATGATGAGGAAATAGAATGTTAATCTCTATCAGATGCTCTCAGGAAAATGAAATTAATATAAAGATGGGAGAAATCCAGATTTCATTTGGAACAGTGAATATATATAGAAATTAACATATACAGACACATGTATCTGAGTATAGACAGGTATATTTTTTGTAGCTGTATTTGCCCACCATTAATCCCCCAACTAATAATGTTTGTTAAGGTCTAGGGGTAAAAAACAGCATTGCAACGTTTTGTCATTCAGTGGTGATTTGTGCATGCTTTATAGATGAGAAAATATTGAAACTTCACACAAGCATGCCCATGCCTATCAGTCAAATCTTTTTGGAATGTAATCAAGTCATCAATGATGAGACATTAATGCTTTGTATCTAGCTGCCTGGCTTCCATTCTATATTGCCCCATATACCATTGAAGTTACTCACACAGAACAAGCCATCCCACCCATCCATGGCTGCTCTCACCTTAGTATATCACTTAATCCCCTTTGTGCATGTAGTAAGTTACCCTCTTTGATTGTCGTTTTTGCCACTGTCTTCTGTTTATTGTTCCTTTGCAATGAAACTGAGTGGCATCCTGTATTATTTCTTTCAGCCAGTAATGTTAAAATAGAGACTCAGAGTGATGAAGAGAATGGGCGTGCCTGTGAAATGAATGGGGAAGAATGTGCGGAGGATTTACGAATGCTTGATGCCTCGGGAGAGAAAATGAATGGTTCACACAATGGCCAAGGCAGCAAAGCTTTGTCAGGAGTTGGAGGCATTCGACTTCCTAACGGAAAGCTAAAATGTGATATCTGTGGGATCATTTGCATCGGTCCCAATGTGCTCATGGTTCACAAAAGAAGCCACACTGGTAAGGCCCCACATAGTTTTTCCTTTAGGGGTCTAGAAATGATCCCATCGGTCACCTGCATAGAACAGACATTTCTTTTCTGGGTTGGGAACATGCTCCGAATTGACTTGTTTTGCAGCATTTCAAATCACTTGAAATTATGTAGGGAGATACATATTTCTTACCTGAGAATATAAGTTAAATAGAGTATTTAACTTT
The DNA here is from genome assembly GCF_028372415.1 of Notamacropus eugenii. Lineage (NCBI taxonomy): Eukaryota > Metazoa > Chordata > Mammalia > Diprotodontia > Macropodidae > Notamacropus > Notamacropus eugenii. The sequence goes on from NC_092874.1 coordinate 413,058,395, forward strand.
GTCAAATCCATACTACAAATTAAGGGGGGGGGAGGAAAAAATTGATTATTTAAGAGCCAACAAATAGTATGCATTTCCTGTCATGGGCATAACTTGACATGTAAGAAACTGCTTTTCAAACATTCTTCCAATTAATTAATATTATATAGCCTTAAATGAATCTGCTTCTTATGTCTTAGAAGGTAAGAGCCATTGTCAAATTAACTAAATGGTAAGCACAGGATCAGTATTTATATTTTAAATTTTTTCCTAACAAGGCTTAAAATTTTAGAAACATTTTATACTAATAAAATTTTGTTCATCATTTAAAAGGCACAAAAGTGCCTTGAAAAATGGTCCAAATGGGAACGTATGGCAATCTGAATGAAATTGTTTCAGTTCCACTATCTCTAATCTATAAATAATAAAAAGACTAGAATGCCAGTGATTGCCACTACCCCTACTGCTATTTGATTAGTGTAATACAAAAGAAACAGCATTTGGATCTTAGCATTTCTGATAAAGGCTGAAATTAGAATTCAACTTGATTTCAGGTAGATATGATCATTGTGCAAACATTCATAGGATGTTCTCCACTCCTAAAGAGATTGGGAATTTCTTAAGGTGTAAGGTAGGGTACCACAGTATGAGAAACAGTGAAACAGCAGCTAAGTGGCATGGTAGAGAGAGTGCTAGACCTGAGTAAGGAAAACTTGAATTTGAATCTAGTTTTGTACACTAACTAACTGTATGACCCTGGGAAAGTCACCTAATCATTTTTAACCTCTGTTTCTTCATCTGTAAAATAAGAAAAATAATAGCACCTGCTTCACAGGGTTGTCATGAGGATAAAATGAGATAACGTGCAAAGTTTTGCAAAGCTTATAACTCTGTATAAATGAAACTAAGCCAATAAAACAATATTCAGGGTTTGATATGTGCAGTGTGTCTAATATTGAATCACGTTGACTGAATATTGCAGTCATATGCCAATAGAATTGTTGAATCCCTATCACTAATACTGCTGAATCTAGGAATTAAAATACGAATAAAGCAGATTCAGTCATTGGTTAGAGTTTCGTATGTATTTAAACCAGATCCTCACTTTTGCATCTGTGGAGTTAGACCTCATTTAACTTGACAGGTCATTGAGATTTTCAAAGTGATGTAGCCAGGCCACAGTTAGAGCTACCATTTCAGGAAATGTTACTGACTTTTCTGAATTATCCAAAAAGTTAGTATCAACCCACCTCACCTAAGATAAATCCCATAAATGTACATTCTCATGGAGAGAAAAGTGGAATTGGCTAGTCTTTCCTAGAAGAATGAACATTTATGAAAATACGTAGGATGGAATCAGTATCCCAAGGATTGGATAGAGTTTCAGTAGTCAAAATATGCTACTTAGGTAAGTAGACAACCTCTCAAGACTTTAGTTTCTTCTGTAAAATAAGGGGGTTGAAACAGATGGTGTCTGAGGTCTCTTTCACTTTTAGGTACATGATCTTATGAGTCTGTACCCTTTTTCCAGGTCATACAAGCCTGTTGCATTTGTAGAGATAGCTATACTAAAGTGCTAAAGAAGGTGACTATGTTCTATCTAGTGCATGGCCACAAAACACAGTCTGAAGAAAACAAGACACAGGAGGCATGCCAAGGCATGACATCACTTGACTTTTTATTTTATCCTAAAGTTAATTTCAGCTATACAGTTTTGTCTTCTATTCAGCCTTGAGTTCCCTTGTTTATACAAGTCTACATTGGGGGGAAATACTGATGTTTGTAAAAAATGAAAAAGCAGGAGCTCCAGAATCCATTTAGTAACCAAGCTTTGTTGCAAAGCAAAGTCTTTTGGTTGATCTAAAGGAGGATTTATTGGAGGTGGAGAGGAAGTAGATTCCCAAAATAAGGTAACTCATGTAGAATATGCCTGAAGTATTTTATCTCAATTCACTAATTAGTTCCTGAATTTATCTCAAATGAAAATGTAGCTTCTAGAATGAGCAAACTTTGCTTTGCCAAGTAGGCCCCTGAATCCCAAAATTATCCAATTAAATAGACACATTACATATAGTCTGAACTTAAGCTGTGTAATAACATTTCCCCCTTTTGTAGTGATGTGAAAATTAAAGTGAAAATAGGATACTATGTGATAGACACTTAACAGAATACACTGAAGCCTATTTTAATATATTCCTGATGAAGGAATAAACCTTGCAAATGAATTACTTTGCTGCTAATTCATGTAAAGCCTGCATGTATGGTGAAATTCTCTTAAATAAATATTTGATAAATGAATAAAACTCTGGCATACTAAAATCCTGAAATATAATGACTGCCTGACCTGATAAAAGGAATAATTACATTTAATGAATAAACCTGCCAAGTGCAGATATGCACAGCAGCACCTGCTGTTTGCTACTCACTTCTGCCCACAAATAGCGGTAAAGCACCAAGGGCTCTTCAGTATATTTTATTTCTTCTACCTCTAGTACAAGTCAATTCAAGTCACGGTCACCCACCCCCAATCTTTTAGGGGGCAGCAGATCTTCAAATTATTTTTTCCCACATTAGCCTGTAGGGAAAATATTTGAGACACATTATTTATGTTCAGTGATTTTGTTAATCATGAATATTTTTCCTTGCACAGATCAATCTGTGTCTCTGCCCTACAGAGTAGCTTTATACAGGTGGAAATCTGTTGATCATACCACATCGGTGGACTGGATCCACTGATTAAAACAAGTATTTCATATTTCTGGATCCTGACCTTGGTATGAAAAAGACATAATAGCCTCATCCTTCCATGTTATGTCTTATGTGTTATGTAAATTGACCTATTTGTAGCTCTTTCTGAATTCTGTAAGGTAAAGCAATGTTTAGGAACAGCACAGTGTAAGGGGAAAAAAACAGCATGGCAGTGATTTGCCATTCAGTGGTGGCTTTTGCATGTTTTATAGATGAGAAAATATTTAAAGTGAGAGTTTTACATGAGCATACCCATGCCTGTCAATCAGATCTATTTGGAATGCAGTAAAGTCATCAATGATGAGTCATTAATGGTTGTTAAACATTTACCAATTCACAGGGGGAGAAAAGTGTATGCATGGAACACTTCTAAGTTTATTATATTTTTCTTTATCACTTTCTTAAGTCTAAACAATCAACAAAAACAATAAACCCAACCCTGATTGGTAGTGTGTGCTGATTGCCATAATAAATATTCACACTGAAAAATTAAAGCTTGGTTGTACTAAACTGGTGGTATAAGCTGGCCCTTGCATTTCCCTAAGACGCTGGCTTAGAATTCCAGTTCTACCGTGTACCTGTGTGACCTTGGGCAAATCATTTCTCTCATTCTGAACCAGTTTCCTCACCTGTAAATTGAGGAGGGAGGAGCTGACTCAGTCACTTAAGGTCCTTCTTAGCTCTAAATCTATGATCCCAAGAATTCTTTGTCTTCTCCCCTTGCTGGTTTTGGCTGAGACATTGATAAGATGTATCTGACTTAGATCATAGATCCTGTTCCTCTGACTTAGATAACATGATTAAGAGCTAGAAGGGACTTTTGGAAATGCTTTTTCAAATTGGTAACATGCTTTAGCTGCAGTTATCTTTATAGTATAACTTTCATTCAACAAACATTTCAGTCCCAACTATGTTCAAGAGATTGTGCTAAATGTAGAGTATGTAGGAACAAATATGCCTTAACTAAGAGCAGACAGGTGGTTCAGTGGATAAGAACTCCAGGTTTGGAGTCAGGAAGACCTGAGTTCAAATTCAACCTCTGACACTCACTGTGGGACTCTTAGGAAGTCATTTAACCCTGTTTACTTCAGCTTCCTCATCTGCAAAATGAACTGGACATAGCAAACGACTTCAGTTTCTTTGCCAAAAAAAAAATTCCAAATGGGGTCATGAAGAGTCAGAAATGACAACAGTAGTGCTAACTAGCTTTTCATATCTCTGCCCGGGAATGCAGTGATAATAACTCTCTTACTTATCCCATTGTACTCTTTGGAAATGAGATGGATGGGATATAGATTTAAAAGTAAACTCAGTAAACTGTGTTTATAAATGCACATTTTGCAAACATAATTAAGTCCTTCCCACCAAAAAGGCATGCTCATTATAGCTACTTCAAGTAGTCCCAAGGAGCATCTTAAGAGAGAATATTTTAAAGTAAGGAACAGGCTGACTTTTTTTTTTTTTTTACAAACGCTATAAAAAAAATGTGTACATGTGCCCCTTCTCTTTAATGAATCACGGACTATATGCCTTACTTGGAGCCAAACAGGAATTCTGCTGACCTAAAAAGTATCAGAGGATTTTTGCTTCCTAAAGCTAAATTTTCTCAAGAATATTTCTTAATTTGATTCAGAGTATATTTTATCCTTTCCTAATAAGCCTTTTCAAATTATAGATTTTTGTGAGTCAGTTGTTTTCAGTTGTGTCTAACTCTTTATGACCCCATTTGGGATTTTCTTGGCAAAGATACTGAAGTGGTTTTCCATTTCCTTCTCCATTTAATTTTACAGATGAAGAAATTAAGGCAAACAGAGTTAAGGGATTTACTGAGGGTCACACAGTAAGTGGCTGAGTCCAAATTTGAACTCAGGTCTTCCTGACTTCAGGCCTGACATTTTATCCATTGTGCCACCTAAATGCCTGATACAGAGTATTGTTTTTCCCATGAATTCAAGGTGTAATGATATACTGGCATTGTTTAAGAGATGGTCAAGAAGGAAGGGACCTTAGGCACTGCAACACATTTATATATGCCTTGAATTTGTAGGATGTGTGTGTGTGTGTGTGTGTGTGAGAAGACTTGGGCTTTATTGGTGTCAGAAATTCCTAGCATAGAATCTCCACCAATGCAGATTGGCAACTTGCCTTTATTATCAACATAGGATCATAGATGAAGCTGAAAAGATCTTGGGCCATAGAGGCCAAGCTCCAAGCTCCTAATTTTATGGTTTAGAAATGAGACTCAGAGAGGGGAAATGACTTGTCTCAAGTCACATAGGTGATAACTCCAGAATTAGGATGGGAAAGCAGATTCTATGGCTCCAAATTAAGTCTTTTTTCCACCATAGTACTGGACACTTGCCTGGGGTACTGAATGTTTCGTTATTAGTAGTAATAATAATAGCTAGCATTGATAAAGAATTTTAAGACTTACAAAGCACTTTTATATATGTTATCTGTTTTGATTAGGTGATTTGCTAATGGTCACACAGCCAGGATACATAGAGGGTTATTAGGTTATAGATTTAGAGCCAGAAGGGACTTCAGACTATTACCTAGTCCTACCCAACTCATGAGGAAACCAAGGCTTGTGTAGGTTAAGGGATTTGCCTAAGGTCATAGAGTTAAGTGTCAAAACTAGGAATTCAAACCCAGGTCCTCTGACTCCAAATTCAGTACACTTTTCAGTGCAAGACTTTAACTGGAATGTTCCTGACTTCGAGATCAGCCCCCTTTTTTCTATGTAACACAGTCAACTCCCTTCAATTCAGGAACAATTGAATTTCTATTACCTGCAAGTGTAACTGTGGCATTGGGGCAGCTAGGTGGTGCAGTGGATAGAGCACGAATCAGGAGGACCTGAGTTCAAATCTCACCTCAGACGCTTGACACTCACTAGCTGTGCTCTGTGACTGGGCAAGTCACTTAACCCCAATTGCCTCATCCTGGTCATCTCCAGTCATCCTGATGAATATCTGGCCACTGGATTCAGATGGCTCTGGAGGAGAAGTGAGGCTGGTGACCTGCACAGCCCTCCCTCACTTAAAAAACAAAGTCAAGTGCAAGTCATGTCATTATTTCTCTGATGGCATGATCTTCTTCAGCAACAAAGGACGAACACATACACAAATGTGGCATTATAAACTCAACAAAGTCAATACTAGCACATACCATGCTAACATTCATGTAGCCCCCTGGAATAGCTCCCTCCTAAGAACATCTCTAGGGAATCAAGTCAATTCAAAAAGAATGTATTAAATACTTAACTATGTGAAAGACAAAAGCATACATAAGAAAAGTCAACATCAGTCCCCACCCTCAAGGTGATCATAATCTAATAGAGTAGAAAACATGTAAGCAACTATGTATGAACAAGCTATATACAGGATAAATTGGAGATAATCATCTGAGGAAAGAGCCTAAAATTAAGGAGGATTGAGAAAGAATTCTTGAAAAAGGTGACATTAACTGAAACTTGAAGGAAGCCAGAGAGCTAGGAAGCAGCAATGAGGAAGAAAGGAATTCCAAACGTGGGAGACAGGCAGTGAAAATGCAGAGTCAGGAAATGGAGTGTTCTCTTAGAAGAAGAGCCAGAAGGCCAATGTCACTGGAGTAGAGGGGAAGTAAGGTATAAGAGGAAAAGTAGGAAGTGTTCAGGCTATGCAGAGCTTTAAAGTCAAGGATAAGAGTTTATATTTGATCCTGAAATTAGTGGGGAACCACTGGAGATTATTCAGTAGAAGGGCGACCTGTTCAGACTTGGGTTTAAGGAAGACCACTTTGACAGATAACTAAAGGGTGGACTGCAGAAGGGAAAGATTTGTGTCAGGGAGACCAAGGAGCAGGCTAGCTTGAGGCTTCACATTGTTCTAACTACTTGGAGTATGACCTCCAAAAAGGCACCACACCCTAACAAAAGTACATATTTATGCATGCTTAGGCATTCAGACAAAAAATGGAGTTCCAGTAAACTTGGCAAGCAGGAATATGTAGATATGTAAAACACAGAGCAGGAAATCTGAAAACTGGTTACTCAAATTAAAAGACAGATTTTACTTTCTAAGAAACCATGCCTTCCTTTCTTTTGTGTCTCCTTCTGAAGAAAGTTGACATGACCGTCAGCTTCCCACCTTTCCCCATCTCAGATTGACTTTACTGCTGTCCCTCTAAAGAAAATTTTTCCTGTTGAGGCTTACACGTTCATGTTTTCTTGTGTCCATTTCAAATTTGGGAAGAAAAATGAAACTATAAAGCTGTCTTTTTTTTTTTTTTTTTTTTTGCAACATAGGTATGAGTACTCTGGGCTTAGCTCACACTACAGGTGCCATCTGTGTGGGTAGGCTTGTGCCCCCACACACTTGCTATGAACGTCTTCAGAACTTTAGATTCTCCACCTGCCTTTCTTTCCCACACAGCCTGAAGTCTCATCTTGTCAAAGTGAGAACTGGAGGCTGGACACACATTTTGTTCTTATATTTTTATGGATCTCACTGCATGTTCTGAGCATCCTTTTCTTTTATGTCCAGTTTTCTAAATTAAAATAAGAAAATAAGAAATAAAATGCTGACTGGCAGGAAAAGCTGCTTATTAAGAATTAACTGATCCTTCATATTGGGAGTCCATCAATGAGATCTAGGTTTCAGCTATTTTTAAATTCTGCTTTCAGATCTGCCCCCAAGTCTCTTATCATCAGGCACAGAGATTTAGAGTGACTAGCAATATCACAAGTTATTTGAATCTAAATCCTTTCTGCATTCTTGGGAAAGCACAATCCAGAAATTAAACTCTGGGAAAAATACACAATTCAGATTTGTAGTATTAATACAGATATTGAAACCTATCAACCAGCCTACAATTGGATATTATGATTTTTTTTCCAACCATTATTGTAACAGCCACCAGACCTGGAGTGAGGGTGGGGGCCAACCAGTAAAACAGAAAAAGAAGAACAGATTGAAAAAGATGAGAAGATACTAAGTTGAGAGAGAAGGGGATGGGGGTTAAGAAGCAGAGAACAGTAGATTGAAAGGAGAGGCTAAGATACTGTGAAAGGAACTGTCCCCTTTTTTTTTTTCTGCTTTAGACTTTTAAAAAGTTGTACCTTCTATAGCGATTCATTGCAACCTCTGTGATCCATTTCAGCTGTGACATTATGGCTTATATCTAGGAGTTTTGATGCTCATCAGATTTTAAAAATTAACCCAATGTAGACTTTTCTAGCCCCATCTAGCCTTCCATTTACCACTGATTGCCAAGATTCAGTTGACCTAAACATGTCAGTTAGCTCTTAAAGGAGGTCAAATTCTGCATTATGGGAAATATAAGCCCAAGAAATAATTCTTAAGAAAAAAATATATATATAATTAAATATTTTGAAGGTATCTTAAGGTCTTGATAATTTGAGTCACATAACACTTGTCCAAGTTGAAGGGTTCATCTTTAAAAAGACTTAAACTCAAATGTTTTTCCATTAAATATAGAAATAAATAAATAATATGATTTGAAGGGTTAAATTAAATGTCCAACTGGTTTTTCTCCTAAATCTCAGAACTCCTTAGAGTGATAGCAGTATTTAACATTCTTTTCTTATGTAAATTATCACCACTTTACCCCTTTGTTAAAACCCAGAACATAGGCTATCACATTTAGAAAGATCTACACATTTTTAGAGTCACATACTTTGGTTTCAGAACAGATTATAAATATTATTCTCACATTACTCTAAAATAAAAACCCTGATAATAACAGTTTAAGTTATTGAAGTCTTTCTTCTCAAATTTAAACTTCCAATAAATTCAGAGAAATAAGAATTTTAAGGTTTTAGGATATGAGGAAAGAGGATTTGAGGGAAGAAAGAATAAATAACATTAATGCAACTCTGATTTTATTTTATTTATGCCATATAGAGAGACAGGACTTTGATTTGGAGACAGTTTCCTTCATAGTATCTTAACTTCTTACTTCATTCAATCTCTCTCTCTCTCTCTCTCTCTCTCTCTCTCTCTCTCTCTCTCTCTCTCTCTCTCTCTCTCTCTCTCTCTTCTGTCTCTCTCTTTCTGTCTCTCTCTTTCTGTCTCTCTTTCTGTCTCCTTCTCTCTTTTTTCTGATTTGGCTGCTTAGGGACAGACAGGTAATGGAGAAGAAATTGAAAGGGAAAATACAGGGAAAATGTAAATGAAAGAAGTTATTATAACTGTTATAATGAAGTGCCTTTCATTTAAATATAAGAATGTAACGCTGAAATGAACTTGTGATCCTGAAATGCATTTTTAATGAGTTTCCTTTTTATTTTGCTGCTTCAGTGGCATATTTTAAAGACCCTTTGAAAAAAGCCACATTAAAAACCCCACCAAATGCCACAACACGCAAAATTGGATATTGGTTTATTCCAAAACTGCTGATCAGGAAGAGTGGCTCTTCAACACAAAATGTTGCAGTCACTTTATTTAAATGAGTTTGAATTTGCATTGTGATGTGCCATTCTGATTTAGGAAAAAAAAATTAGATTTTCAGATCAAATTGACCCAACCAGTGAAGCGTTAAGAAACTGGCAGGTTTAGTCTGAAAGCCTCATGTTCTATCAAACCTGCAGCCGGTAGAAGTCATGGAGCACCAGTGGGAAAACAACTTTTTCACTGAAATCTTTCTCTTGTTCCCATGTTAGATTTTTGTTCTCACATATTTTGTCCTCTCCCTCTTGCAGGAGAACGCCCTTTCCAGTGTAATCAGTGCGGTGCCTCTTTTACTCAGAAAGGTAACCTCCTCCGTCATATCAAGTTGCATTCTGGGGAGAAGCCCTTCAAATGTCATCTCTGTAACTACGCATGCCGCAGGAGGGATGCCCTCACAGGTCACCTGAGGACTCATTCGGGTAGGTCCCTCATAAAGTAACACCTTGGGCCTGAGAAGCTCAGCCTCCTCCTCTTGTTTCCTTCTGAGATGGCTGTGGACATCTTTGTTGCCACCACACACATGTGTGTTTGATGTATTTCACAGGAAGGAAGGGGAGTCCTGTGGCACTAGCCTTAATTCAGTCTTCAGCCCAAAACTTCTCAGTCTATCCAAGTTCTTTTGTCAGAAGAGTTGCCAACTTTCTCTACTCCAACTTTATTATCCCTTCCAGGAATATATGGTGGAAGGCAGAGAATGGACAGGTTTATTGCGAGTCCTGCCTTAGGTGACACTTTTCTACAATAGCTGCATCCCTCTTTTTCTCAGTCAGTTTGATCAGAGTTCATAGTTAAGTAATATTTTGACTTGATTTTTACCTAAAAGATCTATAAATGTCAGTGGTGTCGATCTTTTTTTAATGCCCGGCATTCTGTTGTCTTTACCCAAGTTGTATTTTCCAGTGTCAACAGGGGAATATTCTGCTTTCCAGAGCTGGCAGATCAAGTTAATTTAGATTCTGCCACCTTTTGCTAGTGGTTGAGACCAGTTCAAATCAGAGCCACATAAGTGAGAAGAGGCTCCCCCCACCTTTTTCCCCCTATAGGCTCCATTTTCTTTTAATTGTTCCCTTGATAATTTTGGAGTGCTAGACAAATCCTGCTTTTTTTCCTACCTGTATAGAAACCACATCACGTCTTCTGCTACTGAAAAATTGGCCACAAAAATTTAGATCTTCCTGCAGTGAAGTAGAGGGTAGAGTATTCCATTGAAACCTCTAACTTTGATCTGATATTACATAATGTGGTTTTCAGAGTAAAGTTGCTGTTTGTTTTTTGCAAATCACATTCAGTCAGTAACATTCACTGAGAATCCACAATACAATGAACACTTATTCTAAGTGCCTTGGAGGCCAGTAGGTAAAGGGAGAGATACAAAAGGGATTGAAAACTCACTCCCTGCCTTCAAGGAACTCATAGACGCACTAGGTCATTCACTGAATCAGTTCATTCCACAAAATTTTATTGAATACCTCAAACATGGAAGATAACAATGGTGAGGTACACAAAGATGAATAAGACATAGGCTCTGCCCTCAAGGTGCTAGAGTCTAGAAGAATGTATAATAATAGATAATCAGGACATAGGCTCTGCCCTCAAGGTGCTAGAGTCTAGAAGAATGTATAATAATAGATAATCAGGACATAGGCTCTGCCCTCAAGGTGCTAGAGTCTAGAAAAATGTATAATAATAAGTAGTCAGCTACTTTTGGACGAGGGGTGAGTGGAATCACCTCTGTTTTCCTTGGTAGTGATGAGCAAACATGAAACTAATGAAATGGGTGACCTAAGAAAGTATCCAGCAGCTTGAGGCCACTGGTGAACTACTTCATGAGCTCTTAAAGTTTCCATTATTGGACTACAAATCTGAGAAGTTGTCATATAGTCATTTCTCAAATATATCTCAAAAAGGTTTTGAGTTTTAGGCAATGGTAATGATAGTTAGGGGTTTTCCTGAGAGAGAACAGGATATGCAGCCAGCAAAGATGGGCCTGCATGAAAAGGAATGAAAAAAAAAAAAGGAGAAGTGGGGTTGTAATACTATGAATGAAAGTTCTGTCTCCATTTAGCCATATTATGTCACATGCTAGGAGCAAGGCATTTAATATCCATGACTGGTTCTCATAAACAGGCATAACTATTCTGGTCATTCACCTACTTTACTGGAGTGTTTCTGATGCCTACATGAAATCTCCTTAAATATAACATCCAAGTGAAGGCGTTTAAGATTCTTGTAAGAAAGACATTTGTTACATCCATTGTACTGTTATTGGTATACTTGGAAGGTAAACCAGTAACTGAATGAAAGTGGAATAAGTCTTTCATATTCTCGTTTGGTTAAAGTAGAACTTTAGGACGGGGCAGGCAGGGATCTCCAAGAGGAAAGTTGAATCCTTTCGCATAAATTGGTGTGAATAGTGATGTTAACTTTCCCTTAAAACCAAGTTTGTAGCTTCTCTCTCTAAGCATCTAAAGTCAATGAAATGATATTGCAAATGAACATCAGCGACAAGATGGAAAGAGAAATCAGTTACATTATTTTATACATTTCTTAGACAGCTGTATAGAAAAATCAATAGTGTACCATTGTATCAGTGAGAACTTGTTGGCTGGACCCATGAGAATAGGCTTTACAATAATTATTTATCCTCTGGACCAAGAAAGTTAACTAGTTATAATGGCTGGATATGTTTTTGTTTTGGTTTTTTTATTAATCTACTACTTGTCTGTGTGCTGGTATGTGTTACAGTACTGACTCTCAAAAGGTCACGTCTACAATTTGACAATAAGGATTTTTAAATATTTGAGTTATCGAGGAAGCTTGTGAGTCGAGTGGTTATTAAAAATAGGATGTGTGGGCCTACCACCCTGTCCAGTAATGTCCAATGTAATGATGAATTCCAGATGTGCCTAGTAGCGTATAATAGACACAAAGGAAAGATCATCCAGTCTCCTGAGAGTCTCCAATGAAAAGAGTGCTGAACTTGGGGTCAAAAGACCTGGATTTAAATCATGCTCAGTTCAAGTAAACATTTATTAAATACCTTGAATTTTGGCACAGTACCAGGACACCTTCTAGCTGTCACCATAAACAAGTCTGAACCTCAGTTCCCTCATTTGAAAATAGGGTTAAGAAAGTCTTGTACAAAGGAAGTATTTTGTAAGCCTTAAAACAATAGAGGATTGTGAGTTGTTATTCATCTAACCTCTTTGTTTTACAAATGAAGAAAGTGGTAGGATGCATCTCTCGCTTATCAGTCAACATACAGCAGAGGACTGTTATCTCTAGGATCATCTTTCACTGGCATGACAATACACACATTGGTTAAAGACATTACTTTCCATTCTAGCAGAAAATATTAGTGATTGTACTGAGAGGTTTAGTTATACTTATGGGCAGGATGGGGCATTTATAGGACTCTCTTATCACTGGCTCATCACTGGTAACTAGAAATATTTGATTTCAACTATTAAGAGAGATCCAGGACTGGAAACTCTTTCCAGTGCAAAGCGATGTCAGTTATAACATAGAATCTGAGACAGGAGGACAATTAGGTGTGGCAACTGACCCAGATACTATTCCAGCCTCGTGGCTGCTAATTCTACTTGAGGCACAACGATATCTTGCCCCAATTGTGACTAATTACTTAGGTAATCAAACACGACAGGTGGTGAATCTGTGTGCTGTTGTGGCATACCTTAGTTTGTATAGTATGGAGACTCTAAGCTAGATGAAATTCCAGAGTGAGAACACCAGAATGTGTCCAGCTCTGGCAACTAATCTAATGTCCTAAAATATTACTGGTACCTGGCTCTTAGAGACACAATGATTTCTACTGCTTTCCAGCTTTCCATATTAGGTTTTACTAAAGATCAAGTGAATCCTTGGTAAAGGATCAATAAAAATGGTGGTACTATAAGAAGAGAATATTTTCCTAGTCTCTAGATGAGCTCAAGATGACTGTAGCATGACACCATAGGGAAAAGAGTACTGGATTCGGAATCAGGATACCCAGTTTTGAAGACCATTCTGACACTGAGCAAGCCACTCAACCTCTCTAATATTCAGTTTGCTCATCTGTAAAATAGACATAATAGTACCTCAAAGGCACTATCGTTTTGAGTATTTTGAAGCCTTAAAATGCCACCTACATAGGAGTTATTAACACAGCATCCCTTAGTATGTAATTCTCATGACTCCTTTAAACAGAAGCTTTACAGTAGGCTGTTGGTTTTCACAGTGAATAAATTCTCTCCTGCCCCCTAAATGCCATGGCTATACATAAATACTTTTTTTAATGGTTTAACCAGCTGTTGATTGAGAAGGTAGCCAATGAGCATTTAATAGGTGTCTACTATGCGCCAGAAACTGTTTAAAGCCCTGAAGTAGTGTTGAAGTTGGAGTGACAGAACCCAAGTTCAAATCCTGGTTCTTTTCTTACTCCCTAACCTTGGGCAAGTTACTTCATCTCCTTAGGTCTCATAGACCTAAGTTTCATCATCTGTAAAATGAGGAGGTAGGACAAAATGACCCCCAGGACCCTTTCAGCTTTAGATCTATAGCTCAACTTAATATCAATTGACTGATGGCTTGGACTGAGGATCCTGATAAGCCAAATACCTGGAGCTCTTTGTACCCCATCATTGTTATCAGCAGAACCTCAATGTATCTTCCATTTAAGGAATATCCCTCAAGATCGCTAAAAATAAAAGAAAATTTTAAAGAAAATTTAAAGATCATATTTCATAAGGAGTTACGTAAGACCACAAGCCAAAGATAATCCATCTATCCTTCTTCCACTCCCACAGATCTGAGGTACCCATCCAAATTGCTGAGGCAAGGGTTCCTTTTCTGTCCGTTTGTTCTTTGCCCTCAGTCTCCTGAATTATGCCTGAGCTAAACTAAATTATTTACACAGGAATTGTAATATAGGATGTAGTTCAGGGAGGAGATCAGGGAAGAGCACTATTCATAAACAGCTTATCTTCTGGAATGATATACCAGAAGACAAAGTGTTATCATGGGAAAATAAATAGCTCTTGCTGTTTGCACCCTTTTAAACTACAAAAGCACCATAAAAAAGAGATCTGAAGTTTTATCCAGCATTTTGACAAGGGGTATTATTAACACAGAATGCTAGATATTACTTTCTTCAGATTCAGTTCAGTAAGCATTTATTAAGCATCTACCATGTGCCAGGCACTGTGCTGGGGAATTCAGATAAAAAAAAAAACAAAAATAAATGATGCCTGCCATCAAGGAGTTTATATACTTAGATTTTATTGGAAAGAACATTGGACTTGGAGTCATGGTGCCTGAGTTTAAATACTAACTTTGCCATTTACTCCTTTGTGAAACAGAGCAAGTCACCCAGACTCTCTGGACCTCAAATTAAATGAGGGAGCTGGATTAGATGACCTTAAAGTTTCTTTTTAGCATCTAGGTCTATGATGCTATGGTACCAACTTAACTTCCTTTCTTCCATAATTAAATGGTGATGGTGTCAGATTTTGGCCTCTATTGCATGGCCAATAATAGATCTAAGATTTTCTTTTTAACTCAAGGAGTAAGCTGAGCCCTTTCTTTTGGCATTATCTTAAATTGTGTCATTAAACACTCATACTTTTGATGGTTTGATTCCTTATAATGTGCCATTAAGTACTATTAGGAGGCCATAAAGGAGAATTCCAATATTTGCATTGAATATTCACGTGCTCTTTATCAAAGGTTGAAAATTATGAAGAAAGCCCCAAAAGTTCCATTTCATCAATAAAATTCCATTTCCTTGAGGCTTTGTCGAATGAGACCTGGCTGTCATGCTTTCTGTTAGTATCATTCAAAATTCAGGAATAGCTAGTCTATTACAGCCTAGGCGTTTTTTAAAAATCCCAAAATTCTTCAGGTTCAATTAGGTCTGTAGCATGTTGGAGATAGAAAAGTACTTTTTTGGAACATAAAATACTCATTTGAATAAAGTCATTCTTTGAGGTGGCCTGGAGGTGGCAGGTTATCAATACTTTGTCTCACAGATAATTGTACTACTCATCTGTTCTCCTTATTTTCCATAGATCTGGCCACGACATTGTGCTGGGCCTTGTCCAGAATGCAAACTCAGTCTGGAGTCCTGCTTCACAGACCTAACTATGATTGATGCATCATTAAAACCTCTTCCACCCTTCCCTCCCAACCTCCCGAATTCCTAGACAAATGATAAAGGTTTCATCTTGAAAAGTTACATGGCCCATTAGATCGCATTTGGGAGAGGAAGTTAATTTTACAATTAGTGTGCTATACAAATATAGATAAAGTAAGATTAGGAGCTGAAGTTCTTGGCCACAATGTAGGAACCACTGAAGTATTAAATCTGTTTAATAGGAGCATTTTGGCCAAATCGATATTGCTTTTTAAAGCTTTCAGAGTCGAATTCTGCTTTTTTTTTTTTTGCTTTCCTTTTTTTTTTTTAATTTTTCCTAATGACTATATTGTGTGCATTTCCATTACACTCAAGGCAGACATTTAATTGGGGTCTCGAACTCAATTGTGTTTTCTGCAGTTGGTAAACCTCACAAATGTGGATATTGTGGCCGAAGCTATAAACAGCGAAGCTCTTTAGAGGAGCATAAAGAGCGCTGCCACAACTACTTACAAAGCATGGGCCTCCCAGACACTCTGTACCCAGGTAAGAGCTCCAGGAACCCAGACCCACCCCACAAATGGCTCTCTCCCTGTCTAATGGAGCCAGTGCAAGCATGTCCCCATGGAAGTAAGTCATTTGGACAGTACACCTTTACACATACTCCATTCCCATTCCCCAGGCAACATCTAAAGGGTTAGCGTATGGATCTTGTTGCTATGAGGAAAGGATACATGTTAACTGGCTAGGATTCTGGGTCTGGAGTCAGGAAAAATCTAGATTTTTAATCCTGCCTTAGATACTTCCAACCTGAGTGGCCCTGGGTAAGTCATTTAAACCCTCTGAACCTCATCTGTGAAATGGGGATGGTAATAGTAGAATGTACCTCTCAGGTGAGGCAAAAAGGAGATACTACATGTAAGCCACTGCCATTGTTATCCGTATGGTTTTATTCCACCAAGCTGGCAAACATCTGGCTAAGGTGATGGCCGGAGCCTACTCCCAGTACATAGCAGCATTGTCTACTGCAGCACTTTGTGAAGGCTGTTGAAATTGTAGCACAAAAGAAACTCCTTTGGCCCTGTATCTTCTTTTTTTTACTTTTCCTTTTTTTTTTTTTTTTTAACACGGAGCCTTATAAAACTCAGGTTTATGCTTAGTGAGTATTGTGTAGCTCTGAAATCTCATTGAACAAATCATTTCAGAAGTTCTTGAGTCTTATATCACGTATAATATGAGGATGCCTCTGGGAAACAGAGTACATGAGTCCTAACTGAAAGCCCATATGTTAAAATAGGTATAGTGGTGCAGTAGGTAGTGCTAGGCCTGGAGTTAGGAAGACCTGAGTTCAAATCTGACCTCAATCACTTACTAGCTGGGTGACTGAGCAAGTCATTGTACCTCTACCTGCTTCAGTTTCCTTATCTATAACGTGGGGATAATAATGGTTACCTACCTCTCAAAGTTGTTATCAAATCAGATGATAATTGTAAAGTACTTAGCACAGGGCCTGGAACCTAAGAAGCACTATATAGACGTTCATTGTTATTATTTTCAGAGGTTTACAAGGCAAAGTTTGTAGGAAAGGCTTCTCTGCATCAGTTCAGGAAGAGAGCACAGGATCTAAAAGGAAGGGAATGGGATGTGGGAGGGGGTTACATGTAAGCTTTCCTGTTGTTGGATTAGCTGCATGTTTTATATATCTGTCTGACCCAGCTAATCAAATGATGAAAATCAAAGGTTGTGTCTGACCTCTGAACACTGATGCTCCCTTTTCCTAATGCATCTTTGGAATAGTTGGTGAATGTTTTACATGTCATTAGATAATACAGAGTAAATAACCCTGATAGTTACATGGAAAGAAACTAGTTTAGGACAGGGGATGGTACCGTAAGCTATAGCCCCTTCTAATTTTGTTAAAGGATTAAAATTTTAAAAGCAGAAAAGGGGAGTCAACTTAGTTGACTTGATAGAGAGGATTGGTTAAATGTGGTTAAAATCCAATGATCTTTATACCATAAAATGTATTAGTGAACTCATTAGCTAATAATAAAGGTCATTACCATAGAGTTACAGTAATCAATTAGGATTTAAGTAATGCTTTAAGCTGTAGAACAACACTGTGAAGTAGACAGTGTGATAACTCTCACTTGACAGATGAGGAAGTTGAAACTCAAACAAGGTGAATGACTTACCCAGAGTCATACAGCCAGCAAGTCTTGGAGCAAGGATTCATATCCATAGCTCTCCTGACTCCCAAGATTAGAGGGGGTTATGATACAGTATATTTAGGATGTTAGCGGTCCCTAAAGTGATGATTTTTATATTCTGTTGACAAAGAAAATGGTAGTATTTCCTAAGGAAGGATTTTCCATAAAACATTATGATCATGTTTCTAGCCTCAAAGTACCCTATATTCTGGCCCTTGGCTATGTTCAGTTCAGCCCTGAATTATACAGTCCTTGATGTTCAGTTGATTCCTTAAAGACATTGTAAAGTTTTTCAGGGCAAACACCTTCTCATAGACCACACTGATATCCTTTATAATACCAACTACAGATCTAGATATGTAGTAGACCCTCTGTAATTGAGTTCAGATTTGGCCTCAGACACCAACTGTGTGCCCCTGGGCAAATCACTTAACCTCTCTTTGCCTCAATTTCTTCACATGTAAAATGCAGGTAAAAATAGCACTTAGTTCCCAGGGTTGTTGTGAGGACCAAGTGAGATAATGGTTGTAAAGCGCTTAGTGTTATATGAATGTTAGTTATTTATCATTATCATCATCATCATCGTTATTACTGAATTCACTGTGCTTGGTCACTTACCATAGTATTTTACTTCAATCACCACTGGCCTAAATTACGCAACTTGGGCAGGTTGGCTCCCTTATTTGCTTCTAAGTAAACTGAGTTCTTGACTTAGCAAAAAATCAGAGGAAGCTACCTGGCACATTGGATACAATACTTGCCTTAGAGTCAGGAAGACCTGAGTTCAAATTCAACCTCACCTACTTACTGTCTGTGTGACTTTGGGCAAGTCACTTAGCCTCTGTTCCCTCAGTTTCCTCAGCTGTAAAATGGGGATAATAAAAGCACCTACTTCCTAAAGTAGTTGTGAGGATCAAAGGAGATACTCTTTGTAATGTGTTTTGTAAACCTTAAAGCGCTCTATAAATGTCAGCTGTTATTAAAGCATGAGAGGAGAGATGGTCTAGAATTCATTCATGAACACCAGGAAAATGTAGCTCACTGGGATTTTGGTGAAAGTGGTTCTTTGATAAGAACTTTGAACCATGCCAATAAACACTGATATCAGAAGTAGCTCACTGACTAGCTATGTGGTCTTGAGTAGTGACTTAGAGACATAGAGTTAAAAGGACATCAGAGCCCATCAAATCCAATGTATTCCTGTGCAGAAATCCCCTCTGTGGCACCCCCACCAACATTCCGCCTCCATTTAGACTTCCATTGCTCTTAAGGCAGCCTCTTCTACCTGGACCTAGTTCTAATTGTTAAGATATCTTTCTCCCACTGATCCTAGTTCTGCTCTTTGGGGACAAATCAGAACACATCTTACTTCCTCTTCTGCTTCTTTCAAAAACCTGAAAAAAGTCATCATCTTCTGTGTAAACTTACTCAGATATTTCAACTGATCCTTGTAAAGAATGGTTTCCAGTCGTCCTCCTGTCTTAATACCCTCTACCTTGTCTTCCTCTTCTGTATATGATGCTACAATGCAACCTAAGGTGTTATTCACTTTTTTTAATTACCACATCACATTCCACTAATAGTAAATTTGCAAGTACACTACAAAAAAAAAAAAAAACCAACCAATACCCTCTTCTGTATATGGTGCTCAATGCAGCTTAAGGTAGTGTTAGCTTTTTTTTTTAATTGCCACATCATACTCAACCATTATTGAGCTTATAGATACACTAAAAAACTCAGGTGTCATATACACAAACTGTTATGTAGGTCAGTAGTTCTCAAAGTGTGGTCTGTGGACCCCTTTTAGGGGGTCCATGAGGTCAAAACTAATTTTACAATATTAGTAAGATGTTTTGCTTTTTAATATGGTAAATGTTTATTGATATAAACCGTATAAACCAAAATTCTCTGGGAGGGATCCTCAATAATCTTTTAGAGTACACCCAGGGGCATTGAGGTGGTACAGTGGACGGAACCCCGGCCCTGGAGTCAGGAGGACCTGAGTTCAAATCTGGCCTCAGATTCTTGACACTTACTAGCTGTGTAACCCTGGGCAAGTCACTTAACCCTGATTACCTTTAAAAAAAAGTGAATCTTGACACCAACAATGTTTGAGAACCATTGGTTTAGGCATTCCTTCTCCAACCTCTGCTTGTGCAGTTGGTTTTGATTTTTTGAGCACAAGTGAAGAACTTTACATTTATCCCTATTAAATTCCATCTTATTACATTACCCCATCATTCTAGCCTATCAGAATCATGTGGATCCCTCCCAACTTCCTGTAATCTCCAAACTTGTTATCCCTACATGCCAGTTGCTGATAAAAACGTTAACCAGCACAGATCCAAGTCCCCATGAGCATCCTCTCCAAATCTGTACAATGCTATTATGTCTCCTACATCTGTACAGCTTGTCTACAAGGAAATCAAGTTGTCAAGTGCTTTGTTAACATTTCCTTCATCTGCCAATCTGGTAGATTAGTCTGACTTGTACTTGATGATCTGATCATAGGATCTAGAGTTTGAAGGGACTCTTTAAGATCATCTAAGTCAATCCTCTTAACCAGAGAGATTAAGCCAATCAATCAACAAGCAGACATTTACTAAGTACTTATATGTCAGGCACTAATGCTAAATGCTGGAAATACAACGACCAAATCAGGAAAACTTGATCACATGTAATAATATACAGACTATGTACAAAATTAATACAAGGCAATCTGGAGAGGAGAGGTACTAACAAATGGGTAAGGAAGGACTAGGAAAGATCTCATGGCTCAGTCATACAGTTATTAGTAAAACTAGAATAGCTAGAATTTGAGTCCACCAAGTCCTTTGGAATCCAAATCTAAGGGTTCCTTTCCCTAAACTGTTCTGACCCTGTTTCCCCACCTTTAAAATACATTATATCATCTCTATTCTATGATTATAGAATTAAATATAATTTATATTATATTATTATATGTTTATGTGACTTCTTATGACTTATTCAATTACATCACGTAAGCACTTGAAATTTTATGGAAGAGCAGCAATGCTTTTTAATTTTCGTCAGTGTTGGATAATGCCCTTCAGTTATTCAGTTTTTGGAATTATTATTTTTTTCATGGATACTCTTTAAGCCAGCGGTTTTTAGTCTTTTTTATGTCACAGACTTCTTTGGCAGTCTGGTAAAACCTATGAATTCATCTGTTCATAACTATTGTTGTTTAATTTAAAGGGAGCTGAGTGACACAGTGGATAGAGCACTGGACCTACAGTCAGGAAGACCTGAGTTTAAATCCAGCCTCAGATACTTACCAGCTTTGTGACCTTGGGCAAGTCACTTAACTGCTGCCTGCCTCAGTTTCGTCATCTGTAAAATGAGGATAATAATCCTTACTTCCCATGATTGTTGTGAGGATAAAAAGAGATATTTGTAAACACTTTGAACTACATAAATATAATCTATCATCATCATCATTAAATGCATCAAATAAAATGCATAGAATTAAAAAGGAAACCAGTCACATTAAAATAAAGATGTACTTTTTCCCAGCCAAGTTCACAGATCCCCTGAAATATATCCACACACACATACCTGTAGACTCCAGGTTAAGAAACTTTACTTTTAAATACTTCCTCTTAATGCTCACAAGTGATCAGCTATCTCTTTTCTATTTTTTTAATCCTGGAGGAAAACTATAAATCCCTATAAAGAGGAGGAGGCTAATACTTCAGTAAATAATAAGCCATTGGACTAATTAAAATTGAATTTAGTTTTCATGGCAATATTCTGAAAAATTAGAAAGGACTATCATCTATGAATGCCCTCTCATTCACTAAAAGGCCATCACTAACCCACTGTACTCATTATTGAGATTTCCTGATGATTATGGAGTTCCTTTGAATCATATTAGCAAAACTCAATAAAAAAAACCTGTGTACTACCCTGAATCTTTTGCAGTTGAAACTCATAGGAAAATTGATGCTTTATTTGCAAAGAAACATGTTTCTTTGTACTGGATTCCTATCATTAGCACTGGTATATATATAATTAGCACATGGGAGGTAGTGAGGTATATTAGGAAATACATTGACCTAGGATTCAGGAGACCTGAGTTCTAGTGGCTTCTCTGTGAATATTGAATAGCATTGGATGTGTTAACTCTCTGAGTCTGAGCACCTCCATCTGTTCCATGTAAATTATAACCCCTGCTCTATCCAAATTACAGGGTTATTGTGAGGATATAATATAAAAAGCCCTGTGAAAAGTTAAGTGGACTTTGCCAAATAAAAATGAAATATGTTTCTCAAAGTTGGCCACTACCATGACGAGCACTGAAAATCAGCTAGGAGCTTCTGTTGAGTTATTCCAACTTTACGGGCCCTTAAACTTATTGAGATTTGTGTTGCTGACCATTCTGATTTCCCTTGGCTTTAGTCATTAAAGAAGAAACCAACCATAGCGAAATGGCCGAAGATTTGTGCAAGATTGGATCCGAGAGATCCCTCGTGCTGGATAGACTAGCAAGTAACGTCGCCAAACGTAAGAGCTCTATGCCTCAGAAATTTGTGGGTAAGAGTTCAACGTTTGATGTCTCTTAAAAGCCAAACATGTTAATGGGTGTTTTCAAACTTGCTTTATGCTAGGGGGTAAAGGAAGGAGGAAACTTTAAAAAAAAACAAAAAACGAAACAGGTAAGGTGAATGTTTCTTCCCCTTTTTAAGCTCATTTGTAGACATCAGTTGGTGCTTAATAAATGTTTCCTGACAGGGGGACAGTTAAAAAAACACATCTGCTTTGTCTCACTTTTGTGTGCCTTCCATCTATGTTGTTTCCAGGACCCTCTATAGATAGAATTTTGGGCAAGCCCCACTGGTTCAGAGGATTGTGTAAATGGTTAGTGCTGGGCTTTGTGAATGAGAACAAGAATAATCATCACCCACATTTATACAGAACTTTACAGTTACACTGGACTTTATCATTTGACTCTCACTCTTTGAATTAAGTCCTAAAAGGGACCTCATTCCCCTTGACAAATGAAAAAAGGGAAGCTCAGAGGTGTTCAGTGATGTACCCAGTGCTAACAAAGCTAACAAATAATGGACCTGGAACTCAGTCTTCTTTCTTCTAGTTCTATAATATTATACAATATATAGTATTATTAATATTAATAATATATAATATAATAATATTCAGAAAGGCAGTTGAAAAGAGATGCTTCTTACTTCTTCAGCTTAGGCCTCTGAAACTGAAATTCAAGTGCATTTAGTAAATTAAAATAATCGTCCCTTTCAGTAATGCGCATGCTGTGATTTTTCCTATGTAGGATGGTAGCAGAAATGCTCGGTATTCTTTAGATTTTCACACCTAAAGGCATCATTACATAAAATTCCTCTACACCTTTCTCTGATAAGTTTATGCTTAGAATATTGCCTTTAGATTTAAACCCATCATTGTCCAAAAAAAACCCAAAAATACATATTCCAGGAAATCTGGAGGAATTCCAAAAAAAGCAGTAATCGAGAATAAATCAGGAAAAGAAGTCAATGGAGCAAGCATTCTTTCAGTGATAGAAAAGCCAACCTTTCCCTAAGGTAGGTTTTTGGATCACTAATTAGGAAGCTTTTCTTTCCATTGAGCCAAAATTTTCCTCTGCAACTTTCCTCCATTACTCCTTGTTCTAAGAATTCTGAATTCTGGATTCCTAGTTCTAAGTTAAAATGCATTCAGTTATGTCAAGAGCTGGTAAAATATTGTGAGCCTCACCAGTATGTTCATTATCATTTCAAAAACTTGGTGAGAGAACAGTGACTCCTACATGCGCAGATTTGGAAATTCACTTTAAGCTTATGTGAACAGAAGCACCAACCATTTTCTGTTTGTAAGATGGATATCTGTCACTTTAGTAGTTTAAAGAAGTCTTTAGACTTGATTAACTTTATCTATAAGAATGATGACTTATTGAAACTTTTCTCCCTGTTAGATTCTAAAGATCTTTGGTTCAGTAGATAAGGGTGCATAATCATGAACCAAGCAACTGCTAAATGAACCCCATTATCCCACGTTAATGACTACAATTGGATTAAAATGAATGCAAACTCAAGGCTGAATATGCAACTACAGATAAGAAACGAGGCTGGAATATGGCACTCTTTATGGGACATTCTAGTTTGAGAGAAGGTATACATGCTACCAATGGTTAATGACCACAGCAGAGAAGTCCAGTTAGCAAATTCATGAAGAATGGCTCTGTTTTTATATTTACATACATACTTATATCTTACATGTATGTATATATGATCTCCTTAGAAAATTTATACAATGATGATAGATATCATTATCATACAAGAAAGCATTGTGAAATGTAAGAGAAGCAACATTAAATCATATTTGTAAAGTTTCAAACACTTTATTAATGAAAACGAATTGTTTTATTGATGACAAAACACCTCACTTAAAACAAATGAATAAATAAATAGCTTTTAGAACTGAAGTAAAATAAGGCCCTAATTAATGACTGTACCACTTCCATGTTACAGTCAACATTTGGTCTTAAGCCTTGTGACATATAAAATAATACTGTATAACAAAGGAAATTGATTTCACTTCTTTCTTAGTGAAATATCTCATCTAAAGAATTGGAAAACCAGCTTGTAAAAACAAAGTTAGGAATAAATAATTGATATTTTTCTTTCGACTCTTTCAAGCTATTGCTTGTTCTCCTTCCCTGTAATTTCCTTGATTTTGTTTCTACCTTCAACTACATACTCATTAAATGGTCCTCTGTTCTCCATTATTCAGTTCAACAAACATTTGTTAAAGCACCTACATTCGATAATGCGGATCAATGTTGTCATAGATAGTTATGTTCTTTCAAGGTTCAAATCTTGGGCTTTGCCTTTCCAGGTCTCTCTCTCTCTCTCTCTCTCTCTCTCTCTCTCTCTCTCTCTCTCTCTCTCTCTCTCTCTCTCTCTCTCGCTTATTCTCTCTGTCTCTGTCTGTCTGCCTGCCTGTCTGTCTGTCTGTCTCCTGATTTTCATATACTGTTCCCTGTATCATTCAGCAAACATGTATTAAGCATCTGCTGTATATCAGGCATTGTACTAGGTATTAGAGATAGACAAAAACAAGACAGTCCCTGACCTTAAGAAGTTTATATTCCACTGTTCTATTTCTTTTACTACATGGAAATCAAATTAGTATCATCCTTAATTTTCTACATGTCACACCTACCTTTTCAGTCAAAAAGTTTCTTGATATAGGAAAATGGAGAGTTTTCCCCTTTGTATTTCCAACACCTGTGGATCATAGAGCCTGACAACACTTCAGAGTTCAACTCTCTCCACTTTACAGAGGGAACTGAAGTCAAGAGAAATAATATGACTTTCTCAAGGTCCTATAGGTTAGTAAGTAGCAGAGCCAGGTTTTGAACTCAGGTTCTGATTTCAAATCTAGAGCCCTTTCCACTGGACCATGTTGCCTCACAGAAGTCCTTATAAATAGTAGACAGTTAAAAGAGGGTTTCTGTTGTTGTCACTATTATCATCTCTCTGAATGGATATTAGAAATCTAGTTAGCTAAAGGCAGTAGAGGGAAGGGAATTAGAAGAAAGAAGCAATTCTAATTAAAGGCCTCCATCTTTGTTATAATTATGATAGTAATTGTCTTTAAAGCTCTACTATCACTCATGAGTTAAACCATGACTCACTGCTCTGAAGTGAGCCATTGTCTTTTTCCTGTTAGGATGAGGAAGCTAAGACAAACATGGTAGATGAGCTGCACTCAACCATTCATTAAATCAGTGGCATAACCACAAATGCAATTCTTCATTCTGAAGATCATATTCAAACCATCGCTGCACGGTCAAATGTTACATTAACATCTCAAGAGCAAAACTTGTTCATTTTGCCAGGGGAGTGTCCAAGACTGTAGAGAGATGATTATCACTGCAGTTCAACGTAATATCCTTCACTGATAGAATAAATCTTCAGCTAATCCCTTCAATCGATATACAGAATATGATGATGATTGTGATGGATAGGAACCAGACCTGTGATTTCATTAGTATAAGGATCTCCTAGGTGAGGAAACTAAATATGATCAATGGAAGTCTTTCTAAGAGTCCCCTACAGCACTGAGAGGTGAAGGGATTTGTCCAGGGTTGCACAACCAGTATGTGTCAGAGGTAGGACTCAAGCCCAAGTCTTCCTGGCTTTGGATCCAGGTATCTATTACATGATGCTAAAATTTTATAGCACTTTAAAGTTTGCAGAAATGTTTGCATACATTATCTCACTTGATTATTTTTATTGTGCTATTTTTAAAATAATTTGTGTAGTCTGCCTGGCTTTTTTATTATTTCCCCAGAATATTTTCTGATACATCAGAATTATTTAATTAAATCATTAACAATTATTTAATTAAACAATTAAAATTGTTTTCCTATTGATTACTTCTATATTCAGTGTGCCTGGCACATAATAATAAATGTTTGTTAACTGACTTACCTTGATTGTCAAAAAGAAATAAATAAATGCTTGAGAAATTCAGGTCTCAACTGACTGTTGCCTATTTTAATTACCAGGTGAGAAATGTTTGTCAGATCTCCCATATGATGCCAGCACCAATTACGAGAAGGAGAATGAAATGATGCAGACCCATGTCATGGATCAGGCCATCAACAATGCCATTAGCTACCTTGGGGCTGAATCATTGCGCCCATTGGTACAGACGCCCCCAGGCTCCGAGGTTGTACCTGTCATCAGCTCCATGTACCAGCTCCACAAGCCCCATGCTGATGGTCACCCACGCCCTAATCACACAGCCCAGGACAGCGCCGTGGAAAATCTATTGCTGCTCTCTAAGGCTAAATCCATCTCCTCTGAAAGAGATGCCTCCCCAAGCAACAGCTGCCAAGACTCCACAGACACAGAAAGCAATAACGAGGAGCGGAGTGGCCTCATTTACCTGACAAACCACATAAACCAACATGCCAGAAATGGTTTGTCCATAAAAGAAGAGCATAGGCCCTACGATGTCCTGAGGGCAGCAAGTGACAATTCCCAAGACGCTTTCAAAGTCATCAGCAATAGTGGGGAGCCATTGAAGGTGTATAAATGTGAACACTGCAGGGTCCTCTTTTTGGACCATGTGATGTATACTATCCACATGGGTTGCCATGGCTTCCGTGATCCTTTTGAATGCAACATGTGTGGCTATCACAGTCAGGACAGGTATGAATTCTCTTCCCACATAACACGAGGGGAGCACCGTTTCCACATGAGTTAAAACTCCCTTCTCTGCTAATGTAACCTTGCGTGCTCTGTGCCTCGAGTTGCATGAATATCCACACATACAGAAAACAAACAAAAAAAAACCACACACAAAAAGGCGTCGGAAGAAAAAGGAATCAGATGCCTGTTTTCTTCCTTTCTACAGCATGTACTGGATGGTTATACAATTGCAACTCAGTTTTTTTCTTTTTTTTTTTTTTGAGAGAAGTTTTTATTGTTAGTTGCCGAGTTGAATTTTAGAGCATAAAAAATATTAGTTAATGTAACTAGGAACTTTGTAGACTACTAGCTCACACTCCCCTCCTTCATCTTTTGCTTCTTGTAAGCATCCCTTCCCCCAAAAGCTAATTTCATAGAGAAACCGTACAAAAACAGACCAAGGGTTGGAAAAGAAAAGAGTCCACCTCTACTTGTAACCTTTGGCTAAGACTCAGATTCTCACATCAGATGGGTTCTGTGACTTTCCATGAATAGTCTATACAAATGAAGAGATTTGGCTGTCTTAAAGAAAACAGGAGTAAAATGATGTTGAAAAGACTAGGACAGAATCAGAGGTGCCCATTCTGAGTCATCTGGGTTTTGAAGGATTGTGATGCCCCAGAACTCTTGTTTCGAAAGACTGATATGTTTCCTTCTTGTGAGCGTGTTTGCGTGTGTGTGTGTTTTAAGGAAAATGTTATTTGAAATCATAATCTGTATAGGAAAATATCCAGTTTGTTTAGAAAAGGTAATTCCAGGAGAAAAACCTAAGCTGACAATGAAGAAATCCTTAATTAGGAGAATCTTTCTTATATGGTCTATTTGATTTTAAAGACCTTTTCACAATGCCTGTAACAGACCTTCAAGGATATTGCTGAAACTTACACAGTCACATGGAGCCAAATATTCCTGGTGCATAGACACAGTTAGACCCTCATTTGTTCACATGGAATTTCTTGACAAGCACCAGAGGTTTTAATTGAAGATCCTCGTTCAGATACATGACCCCCAATCATTTTTGCAACCTCTCCCCTGACCCAGCAGAGAAATTCAAGTCCCTTTAAAATATCTTACTCTACTGACATTTCATTGGTACTTTTGTTGATGGGAATTACCCTTTACCATTGCAGATGGTATCTACCTTATC
This sequence comes from Notamacropus eugenii, assembly GCF_028372415.1. Lineage (NCBI taxonomy): Eukaryota > Metazoa > Chordata > Mammalia > Diprotodontia > Macropodidae > Notamacropus > Notamacropus eugenii. Next base: position 413,086,318 of record NC_092874.1, read on the forward strand.
TACAGTTTATAGTCTTAGAGAGCTGCCTGGGTCACTGAGAAATTAAGGTACTTTTTCAGGATTACACGGATAGTATGTGTCAGAGATAAGAGTCAAAACCACATCTTCCTGGGTGTAGGGTCACTCTCTATCCATTACACCACACTGCCTCTCTAAATATTTACCTTCTAGAAAGCCAAAATTTCATGCCAAACGTCTTCTATAATTAACCTCTCCTACCATAAATATCTCCTTTAAAATCTAATCCAGTTCCTTAATAAACACACATGCATATGAACCGTCCTACCCCGTCCCTCTTTCTGTCTTAAATCCTTGTAACTGGAAAATCCATTCCACTAGAATGTGGTCCTACAAGTTTGTCCATGAGTAAATGTGATTTATTATTCTTTTGCACCATTTCAGATATCAGAAGTTACTAGGAAATAACAATGCTAATTATGTTATATGGCTGAAATGGGAATACATGTTCTTAATATCACATATGGGGCATACAAGTTAGGTATTAACAAAGATGGCGGATTATCAATATGATCTAATGAGTACATCCCAGAAGCCATAGTAGTGAGATGATTTGTGAAATATTTACTTTGGATAGACAAGAAGGATTTCTTCATAGCAATCAGGTGTACACCCTATTTCCATGTGAATTTGTATCGTTTCGCTAAAAATGTTTTACTTTTAAATATGCATCTGGAGAAACAAAGAACAGCTCTTCACCACTACTGAGGCAAAATGGGGCAAAAACATTAAAATATTTACATCTCTGCTCCACATTAATAGAGTTCTTGGTTATTTCCAAAGTATTCAGGGAGGATGAGAAAGAATCATCTCTATTCTTTTCTCCAAAGTTTTAAAGGTTTTGAATTTCCCCACTTCTCTTCAATATTCAGCCTTTGTTAGATACCAACAATAGTCCCTGTTCTCGGAATATGGTATGATTGATCTGATCTGGGACATGCTGGGTTAGTAGTGACTCCTTAAATATGAGATTGCTTTACCATTCTTACAACTCTTCCTATTCATGGGTATATCATATTGTTGATATACCCATAAAATAGTATGGGCACAGGTGTTTCTTTGCCCTTTCCGCCCCCTCCCCCCCCAGTTTTTTCCAGGACAGGATAAACATTTAAAAACTGGAAGTAAATAAAATGGAAATTTTGACATGTACTGCAAAGATACTACAAAGCAAGGAAAGAAAAGGAAAAACCTGTCCTATGTTCTTATTTTACCACTTTTCCCCTTTTTTTATCCATTTGACAAATGGAAGATTGTTTAGAAGTCTATACAGAACTTTAAAAAAAAAGGATACTCCATATTGAAAGAAAATGCTTACAAAATGGTAAGCTGCTGAGAATACAAGTTCAGGGCAATGTACTTTCATACTCTTTCATCCATTCTGTAAAAAAAGTGAAGTTGGTTTATGCAATTTGTTTTAATCAATGACATTCCGAACAATTGTATCCAGCACTGTATATAGCCATTCCTGGATGGAAACTCCTGTCCTACTTCCCTCTTGTCTTTTATAGCCAGTATAAACTTATATTTACACATCTTTTTGCTGTGGTTTTATATTGTAACACCGTTCTTTCCCTTTCAAACTACTGTAGATTTCATAAAATGTCAACGTGTAATTAAATTATGTTTGATATGTGCCCACATTCTGTATCAGAAGTTTTCTTCTCATTGTTAAAAGCAGAATTTTGCATGGTTTTACATTTTCCATTCGGTGCCTCGTTTTGTTTTATGTGATGATATATGCCTGTGTAGTGTTCCATGTGGGAAAAGTATACCTAGCTGTGTTCCCATTTGGGAGTAGGAAGGTTCCACATACTCTCACATTGCCCTTAAAATACATATTGGCATTAAGAGGATTAAGAATAACTTGTTGACCTGTCTTTCACAAATCAAAATTGTCACCCTCTCCCATAGCTTCCACCTTTAAAAAGCAAGACCTTTGTTTATCTCTTACACTATATTTTCCTTTTTTCAATGGCAAAGATAGCATTTAAAAGAGTAGAACTGCCCTAGTCTTTTAGGAGGAATTAAGATGATTAGAAACACAACCCATTATCAGTTATTTTCATTACTATGTACTATCACTGGATTCCTGTCCAGACCCTTTCTGATATCCAGGGCACACTGCAAATAAATGCCAGTTTTCTCTAAGTTAAAAGTCAGAACAATTGTAAACTAGAATCTGAAACCCTTCTATTTGGCACAAAGTCATTTTATTTGGTTGGAGGGTTTTGGAACTTTTCTGATTTGGGTTGGTTTGATTTCCAAGTTTAGGTTACAGTCTATTAAATATAGAGTAAGTGATGAAACAGATTTAGTCAACAAATGAAGAAACAACATGGCTTACAGTTCTTCATCCATCAGTTTCAGCAATAAAAAAGGGTCAACAGTTCAAAATAGTCCTAAATTTTCTTAGTTGATGTAAAGTGTGATGCTTTTGTTTATATGTTTTGTTCATTTTTAAATTTCTCATTATGAGCCAAAATTAGATATATTTAAATTGTATAGGTATCAATAAAAGAAAGTGCATATGCTGTTTAAGAAAGAGCAGTTACTGCGAAAATGTCTGGCCAGATCTTAAATATGCAGTATGGTTTCAGATGCTTTCTTACACATTTTTTATAATGGTTTGGGTGGTGATTGTTAAGATCTTCCTCAACAATGGTAAGATCCAAGACCATTCATATCCTGAAATATCTTTTTGCAAATCTGTACAGAATTGTGAATGGGGGGTGGGGATGGGGAGAGGGAAGTGTGTATTTCCAGTCTATTCCTAAGAATGATTATATGAATAATTTTCTAACTGTGAATACACAAAAGGAAGTTACAACTACAAAAAGTAGAATACCATTTTGTACTCATTTTGAAATTCTTCTGTAGTATATACTGTATTATTCTATACTATAATTCTTCTATTCTGTCACAGATAAATGCAATGAATGCCTTCCTGCCCTTATCAGATGCAGTTTTTGGTCACAGGATGTCCCTGGGGCTATCATAAGAGTTTTGAAAATGGTCCTGCAAAGCAGATAATGGACTGCCATAGGGAGGAATCAGCATGTGATGTTGACATGAAGATTGTCCATCTTATGATGAGCTTTACCAAGTCTTCATCCAAGGTGTGACTCTGGTAACAAGGCAGATTTTTTTTAGCCGTACTGGAACTTAGAGAAAATGAGCGCTATCTACTTGAGAGTCAACTTGCTTGTCCTAATGATGCTTTCAGCTATTGCTCAGTAGTCTTCTAGAGAGCCTTCTTTGAAGTTATTCCCAAAGCCTCACAGCATCTAGAACTAGAAAGTAACTTAGAGATATAGTTCAGCTTTTTTCATTTTATAGATGATAAAACTAGAAAGCATGTGAAATGAAGCATAATATAGACAATAAAGAAATAGGACCAATGTCCAAGCCTAGGTCTTCTGACCCCCAACCCAGTGTTCTTTGCATACTAGCACACCTCCTGATGCACATTCTTCTATATCAGGGGTTGTAAATATTTTCCAGGAGGGGGGGGGGCATGAATTTGGTGGGGTTTTTTATATTTTCTGTATTTCAATCTAATTGGTTTCCATTGTATTCCAGTGTATTTTATTTTATGCATTTAGAAACATTATTCTGAGAAACACTTCACCAGACTATCAAAGGAATCTTGACAAAAAAAAAAAAAGGTGAAGAATGCTTGTTATGAGTTGACTTAAATGATAATGAATCTTCATTCTTTGAGGATAACTTTGTACTTGCCCGTGGCCAAAAGCTAGTTGGAGCCAAATTTAGGAAACAGTGCTGGTGGTTCATTAAGCTGATTAATACCTTCCACATGGCTATAAAGTAATGAGAGTAATTTTATTGGGTCATTTGTAGACTGATGCTGAAGAATGTTCCCAAAATATTCTAGATGTGTTTTCAGAAATGGCCATGTTGTTGGAATAATCAATGTTCTCCTAAGGACAACTAATTTGAAAGAAAATAGTCATTTGCATGACCACTGGCTTGTTTTGAAAAATGAGTCTAATTCATAATTCCAGCTTGAATTTTCCTTTATCCAGCACAAACCTTTCTGCTGTTTCAAGGTCCACAAAGTAGTTTATGGTAGTGATCTCATTTGATCATTACCACAACCCTGTGAGGCAAGTACTATAGTATTATTATCCCAAGTGTCTGGTGAGAAAACTGAGGGTCAGAAAGATGAAGTGACTTGGCTGTGGTAAAACAGGACTAATTGTCAAAAGTGGGATTTGAATTCATCTCTTCCTGTTTCCAGGTCCAGCGTTCTTTTCAGATTGACTAACTATACTGCCCTCTCTCTAGCTACATGCACAGAAGTATGAGAGTATAATTTAAATGTCACCTATATAAGTCCAATGTAAGAGCTGCACTCTTGTGATAGAAGAGATGACTAGAAGTAGATTTCTTTGGTAGAAAAGATTAGTTGTTTTCTACTGAATCCTTAACATGCTTCTGTAACTTCACATCACACCTAGAACTCACCACAAAGATCATCATGATGAGAGTAATCTTGGGGGTGGAAGGAGAAAAGAGGAAAGTAAGAAGTATTGACATATTCAGTGGACTTGGGGAAACGTACCCTGCCTGAAGCACTTCCCTTCCTCCAGGACATCAGGTAGAGCAGAGGCCCTTAACACAGAGATGAGAGATCTCAACTTAGGCCACAAAGAATTAGAGCAGTCTACTTGGAAGAAGCAGTGTCAGGATCAGAACTTGAGGCCCTTTTAGAATTTGGATAGACAGCAAAGAGAAGGGAGAGGATTTCAGTCACCATGTCCCCAAAATGGTGACTAAAAGCATGGGTAAAACCTGAGGTATGTAAGCGATCTGGTCTGATTGGAGCTAGGGTTACAACAAAGGCTAAATGTTCACTCAGTAACCTCACCATGGGGAGGAGGATGAATATATGACAATTCACAAACATGAAGTGCCTCCTATGGGCTAGGCCCAGTGCTAAGCACTGGAGCTACAGAGACAGGAAGAAAACAATCCCTGCCCTCAAGGAGCTTATATTCTAGCAGAAGAGAGAACATACATATATACCTATACACAAAATTAATTTTGGGAGCAGAGGTCATAAGCATAAATTGAATAAATCATCAAAGTTGTTGTGTATAAGGTGGTATTTGAGCTGAGATTTGAAGGACCTGAGAGGCAGAGATGAGGGAGGGCAATCCAAGCATGGGGGATAGCCCTTGAGAAGGGCAGAGAAAAAAACAGTGCCAGGGTGTAGAGTGCCAGGGTGTGAGGAACAATGAGAAGGTCAGTTTGACTGCATCTTGGATGTATGAAGGAAAGTCGTGTAGTAAGACAATAAATGTTAGGTTGGGGCCTGATAATGAAAAGTAATAAATATCCAAAAAAAGTTTATATTTGATCTTGGAGTTAATAAGGAGCCAAACCTGAAATAAGAGAAATTTAGACATTTAAGAGTTAGAAGGGATATCAGTGATTATCTAGTACAAAACAAACCTGTTCAGGAATAATCTGCAACACTGCACTGGACCTGGAGTTAGGAAGTCTGGAATTCAAATGTGGCCTCAAACACTATGTGACCCTGGGCAAGTAACTTAACCCTATCCACCTAAGTTTCCCCATCTATAAAATAGGGATAATAGCATAGTAAGATAAAATGAAATAATAGAAGGATAAAATGAAATAATATTTGTAAAGCACTTTGCAAATCTTAAAGTACAAATTGCTATCTACGATAATTGTTACTGTAACATGACATCCTTGCCAAGTGTGAATCTAATCTGAAGACGTTCATGAAAAGTAACTTATTATTGCTCAAGATACAAGAGTAGCTTTTCTCTTGTAGATAAACATAGAAGAAAATAAGCCTGTTCTCTTGGTCTCCAGGGATGGGAAAAGAATAACCAAGAAAATCTTTAGCTAATTCTTACTTTTGAGCTCTCTAGGTAAGCTGATTTCTCTCTCAAGAACTACAGGATGCTCACTTAACTTTGCTTGAGAAATTTGAGCAGACGATCACATTTCTTGTTAGTCACAAGTAATAATAGTAACTAATATTTACACAATGTGTTGAAGTTTACAAAGTGCTTTAAATCCATTAGCTCTGTGAGGAAGAACAAATCCTTTCATTGTACAGCTGAGGAAAAAGCTAACCAACGGCAGAACTGAGGAGCCCACCCAGGTGTTCTGATCCCAATTTGGCATCTTTTTCAAAATATCCTGCAGTTTCCCTTCACATGCTTGAGGAAATAAATGTATTCCTCAAAAACTCTGCAACATTTACTGTCAAACCCTACCTTAAAAGTTTTAGGAATTTTATGAGGTTTGTGACCAAGAGCAAGGGGTCAGGTGACCTGAAATCTAAAAGTCTCAGACCTTGCTTCTTACAGAGTATCCAAACCCCAATTATAATCCTCAAATAATTTACTAAGCAATGAGGTCCATCTAGCTGCCCAATTCAGAATTAAGTTGAGAATTACAACAAATAGAGAAGGCAATACAGAATAATCAAATTCATTACTGACTGTCAGGATTAGAAGGGATCTCAGAGGCCATGTAATACAGTCTACCTGTCCAATCCCCATCAAGTGGTCCTTTGGATTCTGTTAAAAGTTCTACAGTAAGGAAGGCGGAGCCAAGATGACAGAGTAGAAGGACACACCTCTAGAAGCTGTCCTCCTACAGCCCATAAAATACCTGTGAAAAATGACTCTCAAAAAATTCTAGAGCAGCAGAAGCCACAAAATGACAGAGTGAAAGAGATTTCCAGTTCAAGGCAGCCTAGAAGGCCAATAGGAAAGGTCTATCGCACCAGGTGCAAAGCAGAGTGCAGCACAGCATGGGCCATGCCACAGCAAGGACAGGACTGGAGCAAGGCTTCAAGATGCCTCCAGCAGCAGCTGTGGGATCCAGATTCCTCAACTCACAAACGCCAAAGACAGCTTCAAAGGTCAGTGAGAAAACTCTTTCACTTGGGTAAAAAGGGAACACAGTGGTTTAGCCCCAGCCCCAGGCAGCAGCAGCTTCCATTGTTGGAGCCCTAGCCTAAAGACTCAGGGGAATTGAGCAGCTGATCTGGATCTCAGCCCTGAGTGGAGGCCCTGGGGTGAGGAGGAGTGCTGTCATCGTGGAACAGGTAGAAGCTCTAGAGAGGGAATCCTGCTCACGGACCAGAGTGCAGGCCAGGAGAGGAATAAACTCCTCTCCCTTGATTGTGCCACCTTGGAGGAACTAAGAACTTACAGGTCCCTGGAGTATACCCTCCACTTGATAAAGGACTTTAAAGTCAAGTGACTGGCTGGGAAGATGCCCAAAAAAGGGAAAAAGTATAAGACAATAGAAGGTTACTTTCTTGTGAGCAGGCATTTTCTACCATCTTTTCAGATGAGGAGGAACGAGATATGCCCTCAGAGGATGACCTAGGGGTAAGGGCTTCTGCATCCAAAACCTCCACAGTGGTTGTGTCTCAGACCATGGAAGAGCTCAAAAAGGATTTTGAAAATCAAAGTTGCAGAAAAGGTTGGGAGGAGAAATGAGAGTGATGCGAGAAAATCATGAAAAGCAGATCAAAAACTTGCTAAAGGAGACCCCAAAAAATGCTGAAGAAATTAACACCTTTAAAAATAGACTAACTCAAATGGCAAAAGTGGCCCAAAAAGCCAATGAGGAGAGGAATGCTTTAAAGAGCAGAATTAGCCAAATGCAAAAGGAGGTTCAAAAGCTCACTGAAGAAAATAATTCTTTAAAAATTAGAGTGGAACAGATGGAAGCTAATGACTTTATGAGAAATGAAGAAGTTACAAAACAAAACCAAAAGAATGAAAAAATAGAAGACTGTGAAATATCTCATTGGAAAAACAACTGACCTGGAAAATAGATCCAGGGGTGACAAAAATTATGAGACTACCTGAAAGCCATGATCAAAAAAAAAGAGCCTAGGCATTATCTTTCATGAAATTATCAAGGAAAACTGCCCTCATATTCTGGAATTAGAGAGTAAAATAAATATTGAAAGAATTCACCAATCACCTCCTGAAAGAGATCCAAAAAGAACAACTCCTAGAAATATTGTAGCCAAATTCCAGAGTTCCCAAGTCAAGGAGAAAATATTGCAAGCCGCCAGAAAGAAACAATTTGAGTATTTTGGAAATACAATTAGGGTAATACAAGATCTAGCAGCTTCTACATTAAGGGATCGAAGGGTTCGGAATATGATATTCCAGAAGTCAAATGAACTAAGATTAAAACGAAGAATCACCTACCCAGCAAAACTGAGTACAATACTTCAAGGGAAAAAATGGTCATTCAATGATATAGAGGACTTTCAAGAATTCTTGATGAAAAGCCCAGATCTGAATAGAATATTTGACTTTCAAACACAAGAATCAAGAGAAGCATGAAAAGGTAAACAGGAAAGAGAAATCATAAGGGACTTACTAAAGCTAAACTGTTTACATTCATACATGGAAAGATAATATTTGTAACTCTTGAAACTTTTCTCAGTATTTGGGTAGTTGGAGGGATTACACAAACACACACACATACACGCACACACACACACACACACATAGAGGGCACAGGGTGAGTTGAATAGGAAGGGATGATATCTAAATAAATAAAATTAAGGGGTGAGAGAGGAATATATTGGGAGGAGAAAGGGAGAAATGGAATGGGGCAAATTATCTCTAATATAAAAGGCAAGAAACACTTTTTTCAATGGAGGGAGAAAAAGGGAGGTGAGGGAAAAAGTGAATCTCATCACATTTGGCTTAAGGAGGGGATAACATGCGTATTCAATTTGTTATGAAAATCTATCTTACACTACAGGAAAGTAGGGGAGAAGGGGATAAGTGGGGAGTGGGAGGATGATAGAAAGAAGGGCAGATGAGAGGAGGGGGATAATTAGAAGTAAACCCTTTTGAGAAGGGATAAGTTCAAAAGAGAGAATAGAATAAATGGGGGGCAGGATAGGATGGAGGGAAATATAGGTGGCCTTGCACAACGATGACTGTTATGGAAGTCTTTAGCAAAACTTCGCATATATAGCCTATATTGAATTGCTTGACTTCTCAGTGGGGATGGGTGGGGAGGGAGAAAGGGAGAGAAGTTAGAACTCAAAGTTTTAGGAACAAATGTTGAGAATTGTTTTTGCATATAACTGGGAAATAAAAAATACAGGTAATGGAGTATAAGAATTTATCTTGCACTATAAGAAAAGAGAAAATGGGGATAAGGGAAGGGAGGGGTGTGATAGAAGGGAGGGCAGATTGGGGGAAGGGGTAATTAGAATGCACAGTGTGTTGGGTTGGGGGGAGGGGAGAGATGGGGAGAAAATTTGAAACTCAAAATCTTGTGGAAATGAATGTTGAAAACTAAAAATTATAAATAAATTGGGAGGAAAAAGTTGTACAGTGAGGGGCACCCTCTTAACCTCCAGAGACACCCCATTCCATTTGGGGACAGCTCTAAGGGTTAGAAACTATCACTCTACATAAAATTATTTTGCCTTTCTGCCATTTCCCAGTAATACTCAGTTTTGCCTTCTGGAAAACAATTCTAATGAGTCTTCTCCATGCTATCTCTTTAAAGATTTGAAGACAGAGAAATCATCTCTTCTTGAGGCTAAGCATTCCTAGAACCTTCCTATCCCAATCATTGTCCTCAGCTCCACCTTTTTTTCTTTCAAAAATACAGCTACAGAACTAAATACAACCCTCCCAATATTATCTGTCCAACTATGATAGTTCTGTCACGCCCAATTCATTTAACCTAAGGTCATCTTGGTTTTTTTGACTGCTGTATCACATTGTTGACTCATGTTGAGCTTGTAGTTCGTTAAAACACTAAGGTTTTTTTTTTGTTTTGTTTTTTTATCATGCAGCTCTGCCTCCCCCAACTGATATTTGTGAAGAAGTTAACATTTTGAGCCCAAGTGTAAAACTTTACACTTATTTCTTGTACATTTCATTTTAGTGGATTTGACCCATTGATTCTAGTCTTTTTTGAATGCTGATTCTATATTCCCAAATTTGCGTTATGCACAAATTTGGTAAGCATACTGGATACTCTGTGACCTAGCGATGCTAGCCTAGCCACCTATAACAAATGCTTTTGTAAAGCAAAGTTATTTTGTCAAGGAAAAAAATCACCCCATTATTTCTTTTAGAAAAAAAACAATAGATTTTTATCTACAAAGTTTCCTTAAAGTGAGATTAAGAGGAAATATGGGATTTTTAAATTATCCACCATACATGAAAGTATCAACAACAATGAAGTCTATTTGGAAAACACTGACCAGCCAAGCAAAATTAATGTTATATTCTTCAATATCAAATGAAGTCAACAAGCATTTATTAAGTAGTTTCTATGTGGCAAGTACTATACTAAGTTCTAGGGATGCAAAGAAAGGCAAAAAACTATGCCCTGCCCTCAAGGAGCAAACAATCTAATGAAAGAGACAACATGCCAATAATTATGTACAAACTATATATAGGATAAATTGGAGACAGTCAACAAAGGGAAGTTACTGGGAAAGGCTTGTTGCAGAGGTCGAAACATGAAGGAAACCAGAAGAAGCCAGTGAAAATGCTCAGCATTGCTCAGAAAATGCTCAGTATCCTGTGCAAGGAGTAACAAGTAGGCCAGCATCACTAAATCAAAGAGTAACAGAGAACTCACCTACAATTGGCCACTAGTACTAGCTGATCCCTGGAGTGAGGAAGATCTGAGTTCAAATCTAGCCTCAAGCACTAGCTGTGTGACCCTGGGCAAGTCACTTATCCCTGTTTGCCTCAGTTTCCTCATGTGGAAAAGAAAATGGCCAACCACTCCAGGATCTTTGCCAAAAAAAACCCAAACAAACCACCAACTGGGTTCACAAAGAGCTGGACTTGACTGTGCGACAACTAGCTGGCAATTATAAAGCACTTTGCAGTCTACAAAGTTCTTTACATACATACATTATCTCACTTGAGCCTCGTAACAACTCTTTAAAGTTGTTATTATCATGTAATCAGATTAAGAAATGGAGAAATAAAAAGGCTGAGTGACTTTCTTGGAGTCATACAGATCAAACCCAGGTCCTATTGATTCTAAGTCCTATACGTTATCCATTGTGCCACACTGATAGTCTCATGGATGACACAGTTTATTGAGGGTTGTTTTTGTTTTGCTTTGTTTTAAATAACAAATGCTTTTCACTATTGGTTACTGACTCTGAAATTGCAAAATTAACTAATTCTGCTTGAAGAAAAATTTAGTATTGTATATACAGAAAAATGTGTTACCTGCTGCAAGTCACTGACCTTCTCTGAGCTTCCTCCTTATTAAATAAGGAGGCTGATCTGGATCAGAAGTTCTTAACCATGCTTTGTGCACTGTGAACCCCTTTGGCAGGTTGCAGAGGCCAGTGAACCCCCTCTCAAGATAGTTTTTGTTACCCAAATTGGAATTGAAAAGAAGTGCTAAATTTCAGTTAGAAATTAGTGAAAATAAAGATGTCATTTTTCTAGTCAAGTTCATGGATCTCCTAAAAGCTATCCATAGACTTCAGGTTAAAAGTCCTAGCTCTAAATTATTTCTAATACCACTTTAAAGTATTTGAATGTATTGTGAAGCCAAGAGAAACACTGAATTCTCTTTTGCCAATATCAGATATTCAGAGCCGGTTTTCCCGACTTAAAGTTGGTGATACACTGTTTTACTCTGGGAAGAGACACATACCAAGGAGTCAGAAAAAGGTAAAAAAAGAGGGGGTGGACAAAGGAGAGAAGGAGGAAGAGGAAGAGAGAATGCAAACACAAATGCTGCAATGTTTGTGGTCAAAGTGTCATTAACTTTCACAGTCCTACTCTAGCTGTGACCCAGAATATTAAAATGGTATGTTAATTATCAACACTAATAATTTCCACTGAAAACTTACATGGTTATAATATAGGCAAATTTCTGAGCTGCCATATCACTGAAGGAAAGATATTGGATCATTTAATGATGCAGAAACCCATAAATGTAGAGAAAGAGAAAAAAATTGTTCCTGGACTTCACCCATACCATTGAAATCCCACAAGACTGGGCAGAAAAGGCTGAGAGATGATTTATGTATACTTTCTATAAATTACTAGAAATCCATTGGAATTACATATGGAAACGTTCCCTCCCCTAAAGAGTTTCCCCAGAAGAATGACCGTTTCCTGAGATTCGTTTTGTTTCATGGAGGACACTTCCACATGACTAAGATGGATGAAGGAATTAAGTGGACAGAAAGATTAAAAATGAAAAAGGGAGACTCAGAATTAGTGCAAGCAGTCACATGTACATTGTAGTACCTAAAGATATGGGAAATATCCAGAAATGCCAATTACAGAGCAAAAGGGGAGGAATTAAAGGGAAGCAAAGAAATTTATGTTAATAGTGACAATGACTCAATTCAACAGATATTATATAGACACCTAGGTGGTACAATCAATACAGCACTTGGCCTGGAGTTAGGAAGACCTGAGTTCAAATCCTCAAACACTTGTTTGAATAATTATGTGACCTTTGGCTAGTCACTTAACCTCAGCTTGCCTCAGTTTCCTCAGTTGTAAAATGGGGATCATATGCACCTACCTCATAGGGTTGTTAATGAGAAACAACTGAGACAATTATCTGTACAGCACTTAGAAGAGTGCCTAACACAAAGAAGGAGCTTAATAAAAACTTATTTCCTTCCCCCTTAAGTGCCTACTTGCTAAGAAACTGTTATTAACAAAAACGCTGAGGATCCATCAGTCCAGAGCAAGAGTTTTTCACCTAGGGCTTATAGAAAGATTTCAGCAGGTCTATGAACTTGGGTCTATGATGGGAAAAAAACTAAACTTACTTGACATTATGAATTTAACTTATTAAATGTTAATTGTAAAATTATAAAATTAAATTATGAATTTTTAAAATAGTAGTATTCTGAGAAGATCCCTATAGGCATCATCAGATTACCCAAAGGATCCATGACACAAAAAAGTTTAAGGACCTCTGGTCTAGAGAAATATCCACAGAAGCAGTCAATTTCTCTTTTTTCCAGTCTACTATATTAAACTTAACAGACAGCTTTGGGTTTAGTCAATGATTAAGATTTAAGAACCACATATATTCCTATCAGGGAAAGTGACAAAATTACTACAAGAACATAAGTCAAACCAGTTCCTTGATACTATCAGTATGACAACTTTGACCTCTCTCTCTTAAAGAAACAGAAGATACTGTACTTGGGAAATTGTTTCCAAGGGGAAACCAATATGGGAGTCAACATTGGACAATGAATAAGAACTGGCCTCAAAGCCAAGAAGACTTAGGTGTAAATCTTGTCTCTGATCCATAACAGTTGTTTGACACTGGGAAAGTCATTTAACCTCTTAGTACTCAGGACACTTTCTAAGTTTCCTAGAAGGGGCTGACATATTGGTAGAGAGCATTTCTTTAGGGAGTTCTCTATGCCAAAGAAATCATAAGCCCAGTCCTATCTTTCTCAAAGTAATTTTTTAAAACTCTAATTAAAAGCCCACATTCAACCTGTTAAGTTTTGAATAAGGAAACTCCAGTGTGGAAATTCCCTCCCTCTACTTCATCTGTCAGTTACAGTCTTACACAGTTGCAAGAGGTTAAAATGGTTTTCCCAGTCACACAGCCAGAACATATCTAGGTCTTCTCAACTCCAAAGCTAATTTACCCTGTATCCACCCAAACAAACTCTCTTCCAAGTATTTGCTTGTTTTGTTTTGTTTACTGGGCATTGTTTTTTTTATTATTTTTTGGTTTTGTTTTGTTTTTATAGAAAGGCTTAAAGGCAGGATATGGGGTACACATTAGCTCCCAGTTTTATCTATCACAACCTCAGAGAGAACAAGGGTGACAATTACCAGCTCCTAGCTACAAATCACAAGTTCTAGAGTCTTCCTATCTACCAGGCGAGGTCAGGATCCTGGTTCATAAATAGTTTTTAAAAAGTCAAGCATACACCTTGCAGCTTCCAGCAACCAACCAGCTGACCCTGTGCTGGTGCCGGGAGGAAGTTAATCAGCTCTGCACAGGCTGTTCGGGATGAGGCTAAGCAGATGGTTTCTCTGTGAATCGGCAGAACGGGAAGCAGATGTACCCACCACTGCTCCCCATGCATAACTGGGAACCAGCCACTTGGTAAGGAAATTTGCATAATAAGGATAATTTGGTATCAAAACTGCCCCCTACAAGTGAACTGCATGGATCTCAGTAGAGTTAGAGAAATTTCACTTCTTGTTTCCCATGTTCTGTGAGGCCCACCAAATTTGATTCTGAGAATGTGAATTATCCAGGGCTTTCCCCTCTTTCTTTGCTGAGTCCCTGGCCTCCTATCACAACTCTCTCTTTTTTCCAGAGTCCAAAAGATTATTACATCTCCACATTCACTGGAGCAACTGCTTCTTTCTTTTCCTTTAAGGCTACATTTGTGTGTCTACATAAAGCCATAAAGCCTTCTACAGAAAGTCTCATTTTTGCTTGAGGTCTTTGAAAACTCCAACCTCTTTTTCCCTTCCCAGGGAGGAAGATAATTGATTTGTCTTCAGATATCTATTTGGCTTGGATTTCTCCAAAGCAATCTTCTGATGTGTCTCCTTCATCAGCTCCTATTTGGGTTTCCTCACTGTCACTCTCACCTCACCTCAGGCAGGAGTAGTCTTATTATGTGTTCCTAGATCCTTCTGGTATTCTCTTACCTTTTCAGTCCTCCTTTCACATACCTTATACCTAGTCCTGATCCCCTAGATGTCTGAAGTTCTTCCACTGTAGGATATCCATAGAAGCAGGCCATACCAGAGACCTTTCTAGGCTCCATTTACAGTATCAGAACTTCTTAATTCAGTGTCCCATTCTTTCAGAGCCCAGCTGTTTAATGAGCTGATTTGTGTTAAGGCATTAATAGCTGAGAAGCAAGGTGATGCCCTGGCAAGAGCTCACCTCTAAGTGATGCCTGAATTTCTTCATCTGAATACAGGAATCAGTCAAAAAAATCATTTAACTGTCTAGCACTGTGCTAGGAAGTAGGACTACTAAGGCAAAAATGAAATTATCCCTGACCTCAAGAAGCTTACATTTTCCAATGGGAGACATGGACCACATGCACAGTATATACACATATAAATATATGTGATAAAAAGCATGGACAAAATAGATTCAGGGGTACAGGGAGGGGGTCACCAGCAGAGAGCAGATCCTGACTAGCAGATCACTAGATCTTAGACTCTATGACTTAATGTCTTACCTCTTTCCAGGCAGGGGTACTCACTCAGTGCCTTACCCTAAGAAGATGAGTAATGTGGGAATTTCAGGCAGGGATAGCTATTGAAGGGCAGCAGAAGGGGGTTTTTCCCAGGACTTTCCCAAGATGCCTATGAAGAGAGGCTGCCCTGTGTGGGTGGGGCTGTGCTTTCCAAGACTAGAGTAGCATCTGCTGTATGCGCACCTCTGAAAGACAAAGGTTTGGAAAGAAGGCTACTGATTGCACCATGCACACCTGAACATACCTCTGCTCCAAGTTTCCTTTAAGTCCCAACTAAAACCCTACCTTCTACTGGAAGCCTTCTCTAACCTTCTTAATTCTTTTGCCTTCCCTCTGTTAATTATTTCCTATTTATCCTGTATGTAGATTGCTTTGTATATATCGCTTGCACATTGTCTCCCTGATTAGACTGTAGGGTCCTTGAGCGTAGAGACTATCTTTTGCCTTTTTTCCATTCTCAGCGCTTAGCTTCACAGTGTCTGGCATATAATAAGCACTTTGTTGCTGTTCAGTCTTGTCCAACTTTTCATGACCCCATTGGGGGTTTTCTTGACAAAAAAGCTGGAGTCATATTCCATTTCCTTCTCCAGCTCATTTTACAAATGAGGAAACTGACACTTACTATGTTTATTGATTATAAATGCTTAATCAATGTTTATTGGTTATTGATTGCTTGTTTGCTCCTGGAAGTCAAGGGGCCACTTATCTTATGAAAATCACTGACTTTATTAGGGAACCCTGTATAGATTAAATCATTTTTCTTACAATAACCTTGCCAGGTAGGTATTGCAAGTATCATGATGTCCATTTTGAAGTTGAGAAAATTCAAACACAGAGAAGTTGTTACTTAGTTTAAGGTCATCAAGCAAAGAGGTCTCAGAACCAGGACTTGAATCTAGGGTTTATGGAAGTAATAAATACAAGCATTTCCTGCTGAGCTCTTGTCCTTGTAGGTGGAACTCCTACTCCATGCAATTGTTCCCTGCTGCCACAACCATCAGGCTGAAAGCCTTTCTACTGTCTGTCAAAGTATCAGTCAAAGGGATGGGGAAACTGACTCCTTGCTTTTTTGACCTTTGACCCAGGGACACCTTTCTAACAGGAATGATTGAGTATTTCTAGGGATGTGGCATCCACTGACTGAGAATACCTTTTTTAATCATATCACACATATGACTTTCCCTCTTGTGCCAATATCACCCATCTTCTTGGCCCTGGATAACATAGGCATAGACACAAACCAAAAACAAAGGCTCACAGGATCCCAGATTGGCCATAGATGGCAGTAGGCCAGTCTACTTTGGGATGGTTCTAATCATTAGGAAGGTTTTCCTTACAATCAGCCAAAAATATGCTCTCTGTAACTTCCATCCACTTCTTCTAGTTTCTGCCTAATGGGACTAAGCAGAACAATCTAATTTCTCTCCTATATTGCAGCCCTAAAGATTCATATGTGAAAAATTGGTATCATACCCACTCCCCCACCTCCGCTAAAGTCTTTTATTTTCAGTATTTCTAGAGGGCATCATGGTGGGGTGGAAAGATGGTTGGACTTGAAGTCATAGGACCTGGCTTCAAGAACTAATTCATCTACTTACCTGAATGATCTGTGGGTATATCCCTTAATCTCTCTGGACCTCATTTTCCTCATCTGTAGAATGAGGGGGGTCTGGTCTAGATTAACTATCTAATCCTTAAGTAGATACTCTCCAAGGTCCTTTCCAACTGCAAATCTGTGATTCTGTTGGAGACAAGTAGGTGGCACATTGGATAGAAGACTGAGCCTGGAGTCAGGAAGACTTACACTCAAGTACTTACCGTGTAACCTTGGGCAAGTCATTTAACTTCTGTCTGTCTGTTTTCTCAGCTGTAAAATGGGATAATAATAGTACCTACCCTCTCAGGATTGTTGTAACTATCAAATGAGAGAATATTTGTAAAGTGCTTTAGCACAATACCTGGTACATTATATAAATAACTGTTTCCTTCCTTCCCTGTGGATCCATCTTTCTATGGCATGGTCCTCAGTCCCCTTACTAGTTTGCTCACCTTTCTCTCAACCCCACACACCACTACTCCATGAATGCCATTCTCAAAGGGAGCATCACCAATGGAGCACACAAGTACATGTGCATACAGAAGGAGTATACTGAAAGAACCTAACTTCTATATCTAAAAGGCTTACTAGGCTCCTCTCTTGCCCTTTCTTTGCATATAATCTCTCTGTAAATCTGTATAATATTAACAGTCAATTTTGTCCCATACACACCAGGGGTATTCATTCTGTTTCCCTTAAATTCCTTGGTTATAGCAACTCCAGGAGGAAGTGTTGATGTAATCATATGACCTCACCCTAACGATTTTCAGTAACCCTGACCCCAGTGGAAGCTTCCTGGGGAAATCTCCAGTACACTTCCACAATTCCCCCTCTACTCTCTTCCATCTATGACCTGTGATTCAGCACACAAAATGTGTTTTCTTCTCTCACACAGTACTCTGAATCTATTTATAGTCATACTTAATAGTGCTTAGTATAAAGGCATAAACCTTGAAATAATGAGGAGTGAATCATAAAACTTTCATCTTTCAAAATCAATATGAAATGTTGGGAAAATTGTTTAAGTAAAGATTTACTATAATGACAAACTGCATTTCAGAAAGTATGAAAATGTTTCAGTATGTTATATATCCTGGGTCTTGATGATCAGTAGCTACTCTAAATATTAAAGGAAGATGAATTATGTTGGAAATAATAAGTAGGTCAGAAGTAAAGCCAAAATTAGTAGAAAACTAACTGAAAAAAGGATGGATAGATTGGATTCAACATCACTGAACATTGCATTTAACCGTGAAGGAAATTTGCCCAAGAGTTGACAAGTCAAAACACATGTTCTGCCAAAGTTGTTGAAATGCTGCTATGACTATTGGCCTAAAAGAATTATAGAATAGCTTATTACATTCCACAACTTCTTAGAATACATCACTTAAATTAAAACATCACAATTCTACTTGTTCATGAAGATTATTAAACACTTAAACATACATGGGTGAGGGTATCCAGGGTGTTCAGACAAGTACTCTATAGGGTATTTGGCCAAAACTTATAATATTGATCAATTCTGGTGTTTCATAAAATTCAGAATGCATATTTATGGGGGAAGGAGTATTCAATATTATTCAAGTAATACTTTGGGGAAAGCTAGAGAGAGGATTAGCAGAACATTATTGTAGAGCAGCATTTTATATAGTACACCACAATAAATTCCAAATAGATAACTAATTTAAAAGTAAATAGTCTTATTGTTAGAAAAAATAGAAAGATGTATTGTTTACAAATATAGATGGGAAAAATTCTTAATCAAGTGAGAGAAAGGGATCTAAAGACAAAATAGACAATTTCGATAGTATAAAATTTAAAAGCATTTGCACAAGTGCAAAATGAGAGAAACATACTTTTGAAAAGGAAGAAAACTTTGCATCAGGTGAGAATATCAGAGATATTTGATGCAAAGATTTCTATATATGCCTACGTAGACATTTCCACATATACCCATGTACATATATATGTATGAAATTTATATACACAAATAAAACCAAGATACATTCCCCAGTAGATAAGTGGTCAAAGGATAGGAATAGTTTTCAGAAAGAAAAAGACAAATCATAAGCAACTATATAAAAAGGCTCCAAATAACAGGGGAGATTAAAACATCTCTAAGATTTTACCATATACCAATCAAACTGGCAGATTTGTCAACTTGCCAATTTAGCTTGGTAGAAATATGCAGCATTGGGGAGATTGTGTGAATGTAGGCACATTAGTCCATTGTTGGTGGAGCAATGAATTGGTCCAACCATTCTGGAAAAAAATCACAAAAAATCACTCTCATTCTTTGATCTAGCAATTCCACTATTAAGCATATACCCATACATCAACAAGACTGCTATTAACAAAAAATAGCTTAAAAGGAAACAAAGTAGGTTTCTGTTGATTGAGGAATGGTTGAACAACCTGTATCTGCATAATATTGGAATATTATTGCAGCATAAGAATAATCAATATATAAGGAATTGAAAGATACAGAAAGATTTGTATGAACTGATGCTTGATGAAGAATTAAAAAGCAGAACCTTTAGAACTTTGTACACAATGATTAAAATAGTGACAACAAAATCACACTAAAATGAGGCGAAATTCAGATTCATTGTAACAAATCTTGATCTCAGAGAATAGATGGTGATGAAACTCATTTCCCTCCTGTTGATAGAAGAGTGTGGGGCCCTTGGTGTAGAACTTGCATGCCTTGTCAAACTCATATTCTTTACCAACTGGTTTGCTTAATTATTTTTCTTTGTTAAAATGAGAAAAGGGTATATAGCAAGAAATGATAGTGGTTAAAAAAAGAAATCAATAAAATATTTTTAAAATAAGAAACTCCTTTCAAAGGACAATATCTAAATTCCCACTCTCTTTATGCTCCATGTTCAATAATTAATTTCTTTTGAGAATTAAACTTAGACTAAAGCTTTCATTTTGGTCACTGTTTTTCTTCTTCTGAAAGTTCCAGAAAATAAGATCTTCTGTAAATGGTCACAGTAAGGAGACCACAAAAAGACCTAAATATGAACAGAGATGCATTACTAGGATTTGAGAAGGCAAATTATTCTTGCTTTTGGATGTCTGTCTCACAGAATCACAGAATCTCAGAGTTTAAAGGAAACTCAAAGATCATAAAGTCTAATCTGCATCCATAAAAGAATTCACTCAGCTACATATCCAACATATAGTCATCCAACCTCTGCTTGAAGACCTCCAAGGTAAGGGAACCCACCATCCTCTTGGAGGAGCCCATTCAACTTTTGGATAGTTATGAAGTTTTTCTTGACATCCATCTTACATTTTCTTCCTTCCAATTCCATCCAATACTCTTGGGGTCTGCCTTCTTGGACCAAGCCAAGCCCCTCTTCCACATAATATCCCTTCAAATACTTGAACGCATCTTTTATATTCCCCAAGTCTTTTCTTCTCCAGGCTCCCCATGGATCCTCTGGTCACTTATCAATGTCTTTACCCTGTAGTGCCCAGAACTGAACACAATCCTCCAGATGAGATCTGAGGAATACAGAAGATGACCAGAACACCGTCTCCTTGTTCCTGGAAGCTGTTCCCCTCTTAATGAATCCTAAAATCCCATTTGCTTTCTCAAGGTGCCTCCTCATACTGCTGACTCATTTTGAGTTTGCAGTCCACTAAAACCCTCAGTTCTTTTTCAAACAAACTTCTGTATGTCAGGCCTCCATGTTTTAACCCTTTCTTATGGTGTGTTAGGTATCTTTCCCAGCTCTGTGTCATTGGCAAATTTGATAAGCTTGTCATTTATGTATCTCTTGAAGTGTATGATGAAAATGTTAGTTTAAAAGAAGACAAAAAAACAGTCCTGAACTTCATAGTTATGAATTTATTTTAGAATTATAGAATCTTGGAACTAGAAGGAATTTTAAAAATCCCTTAGCTCCACCCTTTATTTTTAAAATGAGGAAACTGAGATTGAGAATAAGTAACTTGCCTAAGGGTTACACAAAAGTTTCATTTACCGCAGGTTTGAGCCAAAACCGGGACTTACAGTTCCTAGTTTAGGGCTCTTTCTCAGGCGTCTGTGGAATGAAGAAATCATTTATTCATTGTGTGAATAAAAGCAGTGTGTTTTTCATAATTGAACATTGCATTTAGGAATAAAGAAGAAAGGATAGTGGCCTTGGGTTTTAGTGTAGGTTTTGCCACTAACTAATTATGTGTTGTTAGGTAATTCATCAACCCTCTCTGGGCTTCAATTTCTCCTCCTGTAAAAAATGGACTATATGATTTCTAAAGTTCCTTCCAACTCTATGATTCTGTAATTCCCATTATCTCCAACTCAATAATCACCATCTGCATCTACCCTACAGATGGGAAAAACTGAGGTCTACTTAAAGGCCTTTCACAACATCATTCAAGGCCTTAATTCCTGGCTTTGAATCTCTATTTCTAATGATAAATGAACATTTGCTCTGGAACATATTAATGTAGTAAAGGTTAAAATATCTTCTATCTAACGACTAATTCCCAGTTACCTTATGTTTTCCTCTCTCTAAATCTCATCTCTCCAACTTCTCCCCCCCCAAAAAAAATCAGAGAAGCTTAATCCAGAAATTCTAGACTATTTGTAAGCAAGCTTATGATTTTATGACAAAAAATATATTTTGATGCAAACTGGTAGAATACCTGTTCTAAACTTTGAAAAGGAGCGAGTGCATACTACAGACATTGAAATAAAGATAACTCAATAATGAAGACCATCCTTACATTAACAAACCATATCTGGTGTTTCTATTAAGGGGCCATGTACATAGTGGACCATGTGCTGGAGTCAGACACAGGAAGACTGGATTTCAAATCCTGTCTCTCATGTTTATTAGCTGTGTGACCACAGATAAGTCATGTGAGTTCTCTGAGCCTTATCAACTCTCTTGGACTGGCTGTAGATTTAGAGATCTCTGGAAATTTTTGCATCAGTGAATCATTGATTTTGTTATATTGCCGTTTATATAAATTTGTTGTTTTTTTAAAGATCCAAACCAAAAGAATGCCTCTACGTAGATTGTCCTTAAAACTCTGACAAATAATGGCTGAATTATTGTTATATTAATTACAGTAGAAATAGAACTGGATTGAGAGTCACAGTGCCTGAGTCTGTATCCTTGAATGCATGCCGTTGGCTGCCTGTATGACCTATGGACAAATCACCTAACTTCTCTGGGTTTTGGTTGCTTTATTTATTAAAAGGTTGAGGGGACTAACTAGATGACCTCTGAGTCCTTTCCAGCTCTACATCTACAATCATATGAACTATGCAATTTCATAATTGTTTTATTATGTACATCACATATTCCAAGTATATTTCCTGGGCAAGTATTTCAGGTGAAGCTAGAGGAAAAACTGTCAAAAATAAAGTTACATTGTAAATTTTAATTTTCTTTCATTTATCAGGCACTTGTCACTGTTATCAGAGGAAAAGAAAACTAAATTAGGTTGACTATGGGGGAACCATATGTTCCCTATAAAGCACTCAAGGCAGGTAGGTGGCATACCAGGGCCTGAAGTCAGAAAGACCTGAGTTCAAATCTAACTTCAGATATTAGTTGTGCAGCCCTGGACAAACTACTTAACCTTGTTTGCCTCAGTTTCCTTATCAGTAAAATGAACTAGAGAAGAGAATGGCAAACACTCCAGCATCTTTGCCAAAAATACCTCAAAAGGGCACAAAAAGAGTCAGACAGGACTGAAAACAACTAAACAACAACATAAAGCAGCCATTCAGTACCCTGGTGAGTTCAAGGTGTTTGCCAGTTGACTAATAGATTTTGTGATTGGTTTTACAGCATCTAGTGAGGCACATGCTCAAAGCTCCATAGTTTCCAGGATTTGCCATATTTCCCTTTTTGTAAGCACAGAAACCAAACTGGCTCCTCTCTAACCTCAAGGCATCTAGCCAGGTCAAAGAGCAACATACAAAATGGAAACTTAGATAAGTTTCAGGAGGGCGGGCTTTCCAACAAATAGGGAAGGACTTGTTACACCCTGTTCTTCAATTCTTGCAGGATCACCCTGGCCTTGGGAGAAAAAGAGGAAAAAAAGGCAAATAACTTTCCTTTTGTTTCTGCTTCTCCTAAATAAACTGCTTGCCTAATTTCCTTTGCAGTTAGAGCAATGTTCCTTGTGAAAACCATGATTTCCACATGTTGCACAAGGTTTAGCGCTTTGGGAGACATTTTTGGAGCAGCAATATTCAATGTATTTAGGATCATGGGGGTGGAAGGCATGTTGGAGACCCTATACTGTAATTTTATTTTACAAATAAAGTGACCTGCCTAAGGTGACACATGCTGCTTTATGTAGTAACAAAGTCAAGAATCTAGACTATAAACTCTTTAATGAGCCTTGTCTTCTTAAAGCATACCAGAGATAGTGGGAAAGGCTCCAGGTAAGTGGCAAAATTTGCCATTCCATCTGGGTTTTTTCATATCTGTTCACCTTGATTTTCGGCAAGTCCTTCCTGGGCCTCAGTTTGCTCACCTGGAGAATTAGGGCATTAGACTGGATAATCTCTAAAATCTCTTCCACCTCTAAATCTATGTTCCTATGAGCTTTGTCATGGCATTTATGTTTCATTTTCTTTATGGAAGCAGAGATAGAGTTAGGTCTACTCGTACTATCCCTAAAGTAACCCTAAACCCTGTAATACAGTGAATCTCAATACATTAAAAAAAATTAATTGAATTCACAATTTTGCCAGGCTTGGCCCTTTACTGTTTTCAAATTCACTGTGTACCAGGCATTAGAGATATAACAACAAAAAATACGATTTTTGTTTTGATATGATTTGATAAACTCATTCTAAATAAAATGTTTGTGATTTAGCACGCTATGCCTCAAAGAATAATTTGTTTTTAATTATTTTAAATAGTTTTTAATGTAAAGGGATTTCTTGTAAAGAATTCACCATTATAAATCTTAAGATAAATCCCCCATGGTGGAACAGCAGGGAGTTATTTTTTGGGCAAAGGAGTTTCTCGATCTTTATTTGTTTTCCCATTTTTGAAAAATCTTTGGAATAAATCAGACCAGCAATAGCAATAATAATAGTGATAGCTTTTGAAGAACTCTAAAGACTTTCATAAATATTCATTTTTTTTTGTCTTCTTGGGTGTTAATATATCAAAAAAGCTGAATTGTAGTCTGGTGGAGTATGTTAACAATTCAAATAAATTTGGTTTTGTCTGGCTTTTTTTTTTTTCAGAGTTTATGGAACCCTTCAAGAATTTTATTTTTTCTAATTACATGTAAAGATAGTTTTCAACATTCACTTTTACAAGAATTTGAGTTCCAAATTTTTTCTTCCTCCTCTTCCCAAGATGACAAGCAATCTGATATATGTTATACATGTACAATCATATTAAACATAAGGGGAAAACCATGAGAAAGAAAAAAAAAAGAAAAAGTGTATGCTTCAATCTGCATTCAGACTCCACAATTCTTTCTCTGTATGTGGTTAGCATTTTCCATCCTGAATATTATGGAATTGTCTTAGATCACTGTGTTGCTAAGAATAGCTAAGTGTATCAAAGATGGTCATTATTAGCTATGGCTTTATGGGAAAGGTAGACTTTCAAAGTTGGGGGCTATGACAGCATCTTGTCCAATTTGATATAGTTTTCTAATTCTGAGTGCTTATTCATACCAGAATAACCTCCAGAAGAAAGAAGTCACTCTAAAGGCTTAGGGCTTTTCTGTGTCAAATGAGGATTGTTCAGAAGTCAAGGAAGGCATAAGTAATATCAGCACTCTTACTTTGGGGTAAAAAAAAAAGGTGAGACATTGAGCTCATTCATAGTAGTGAGGGTGAGTGAAATGTCCCTCAGGACAAGAGGTTAATAACTGGAATGTTGTTTGTCCTTCATTTTTGAAGAGGACCGTGACATTAGGAAGGTGATGCCATGACTTAGAAGTGAATTGGATTTAAGTGAGGGAGAGCTGTGCCAAGTCTCTCCTCATTCTCTCCTTGGGAGCCTTATGAGTCCAATGGCTAGATAAATATCGGCGTGACTGGAGGTAGCCCCCAGCTCTATAGGAAGGGAAGAGGGGAGGATAAAGGAGCAAATAAGCCTGATGGAAAAACAAAAGATATCAATAAAACTTATCTTTAAAAAAGAATGGGAATTTAATAAAACAATAACTTTTTTCAGGAGAAATCTATATAATATATGCCTATGTTTCCTAATCATAGTTTAGAGGGGACCCTGAATTCTCATAGGCTGTTCTAGTAAAACACAAGTTCTGGTGGGTCTTTACCAAGCTGGAAATGCTCCAAGTACCAGTTCAATGACAAACTGTATATCTACCATCCAAAAAACAATTAAGTTAAATTCATCAAGGTGGCTATGGGTGATGGGTTCGTAGTTGTTGTTATTTGACTATAGCAACTCTAAGACAATTGGAACAAGTCTAGAAAGGTTTTGATCTACTTTGGTTGGAGGACCCAACCCATAATGGCAAAATCACTAGATTCCGAAATAGTGAAATTATCAACTTAAGTGGCATATTTCAAAATTTCCAACTGGTTCATTTAGTATTGTGTCATCAGTCTTAGTTGGTGAAGCATTTCAACTGCTTAGGGAAAAAGAACACCTACACCTAATAGTTTGGGTTTTTTCCCTACTTCTCACTCCTAAGTATGTTATCTGTTTCTTGTTATTTGTGTTGGAGAACCAAATCAAACCAAAGACTCAAGTCTACATCATTATTTTTATATACATCATTGATATACATCATCTACATCATTATTTTTAATTTGCTCCACTCCAATCTATTTTTCATCCTCACTTAAAATTCATAGTTACTTTATATTTTCATAACTAAATTACTCATTAGAATGACTGGAATAATGTCTAAATAAATGCCTGTACATGAATATTATGGAATGTTGGTGTGCCATAGATAAAAAAATATTAAAAATTCAGAGAACCATGGAAAGACTCATAAACTGATACAGAGTGGAGTAAGTAGGACCAGGAAAAATATGTTCAATGACCACATAACCTATACAAAAGAAGTCAACTTTAAAATACAATGAAACACAAAAAACTTAGTCCTAACTTATCAATAACAATTATTATTAAAACTGAAGTAGATATCCTTTTTTTCCTTTTCAATTCAGTATAGCAATACTCTGGTTGGGTTGCCAGAACTCATCTGGCTACATCTTCCCCACAGGAGAAACTCTGAATGTTTAAGGGCAATTCTCTCTAAGACTCTAACCCCTATTTCTGTGTATTCTGCCCAATGTTAACCACTAGTTATTAGCACTCACTCTCCCATCTATCACTTCAGTCCCTGGGAAGAATGAGCTCATACTTAAAGCATTTACCCTATCCAAGTTCACTTCCAAATTCAGGATAACTTTCTGGATGAACAAGTCCATGTCTCTATCAAAGACCTGGGTCAAAGGTGATTCTTTAAGGTCTTGGCTGTCATCTTACCCATGCTTAGCCTCAAATCCTGACACAGGCCACAACTCCCTGGTGCTCATTATTCTGACCTTTAAAAGCTCACAAGGTTCTTCCCAGCTCTGATACGATTTCACATAAAAACAAGATTCAGAGATAACAGCAGACATGTAATTATGAGTTACATGGAGCAGCCCTGTTGGCCTAAGGCCTCTCAACCCATATAGGGTTTATCCAGTCTTCAGTCAAACTTAACCAAGGGGGAAAGACCAAGAGACTCACTTGTGTTGTGTCTTTGGAATGAACACCAGTTCTGACTCAGGAGCCAATCAAAAGTACACCTGCTCATCCTGTTTTAACAGACTAGAACCAGTTGCAGAATGCCTACATATGCTCTGAATTGGTGAGCAGGACCCTTTATCCATTATCATACTTTTCTGGAAGCAGTCTCCTTAGACTCTTCTACATGAGTTGACAGCAGGCAACATACACTACATATACTCTGAGCTCCATTAGCCAGGCTCCCATTATAACAACAAGCATTTATTAAGTACATACTGTGTGCCAGTGGGGACAACTAGGTAGTGCAGTGGATAGAGTGCCAGGCCTGAAGTCAGGAAGACTCATCTTCATGAGTTCAACTATGGCCTTAGACACTAGCTATGTGACCCTGGGCAAGTCACTGTTTGGCTCAGTTTCCTCAACTGTAAAATGACCTGGAGAAGGAAATGGCAAATCACTTCAATATCTTTGCCAAAGAAAACCCCAAATGGGATCATGAAGAATCAGACACAAGTGAAACGACTGAACAACCAGGCACTCTACTTGGGACACAGAGACAAAAACAAAAGAAGTTTATCCTCAAGGAGCTTATGGGGAAACTAAAGTAGAAGGTTACCTGCACTATCAGTCATAATCATATTTTAATTGTTTTGTTTAAGTACTGGCAGGGATTAAATTTTGCATAGAGTTTGGTTGTGATTTTGTTGGGGTTTGTGTGATGTGTCAAAAAAAAGTTTCACCTAACTAAAAGAAAAAAAGTCAAGGAGCTTACATGTCAGGTTAAGGAGGTCCCCAAAGTGACATCAGTCCACAACAATTGTATAAAGTAAAAAAAAAGTCAAACAACAAAGTCAAAAAAAGAAATAACAGATTCATCAGATCAGCTGAATATGATAACTCTCCCAGAATCTCACAGGACACATTGCTAGTTCCCATCTTAGTCTTACTCAAGGTAATAGAGCCTTCATTATCCCTCCTTAGTCAGGGTACATTGTCTTACTGGAGAGCAGAGAGTGCAGAAATGTCAACTGGGGTGAATGAAGAGTGTTCCATGCCTCCAGCACACAATTTCTTGAGACAAATTGGGTTGAAAAGTTCATAATAACACTTTTCTACCTTAGCCTTAGATGGGGGGAACACTCCTCAATGCACAGCAAGTATAGTACAGCACAAGTAAAGTAAACTCTTCCATTGTTCCTATAAGCTAACAGAGCAGATGAATTCAGAGGCTTCCGTGACACTCCAAGGCTCTAAAACCCATACTGTAATGCAATGATTCCAATGCAGTACAAATTTTTTGTACTATACTCCCGACCATGTCCATTGGCATAATAAGAGATTGTAACATCTATTATCAATATGCTAATATATCTGTGTTGTCTTGTTTTCAGCCAGCAACTAACAATTATTTTTGTCCAAAGCAAGGAATTAAAAACTTAGATTTCAAAGAGATATTCACTGGGAAGCATAACATAAGGCCCCAAATACTGAAACCAGAGGGCACTAAACACCATGGCTAGATAAAGCCATGGCTACATAAAGCCACGGCTAGCTAAGGATCAGGAACAGAGTTGAGAAGGCTAGGGAAGAGCTCCCCTGAAATTTCTTTTTATTTAAAAACTAACAAACAAGCCAAAAATAAATAAATAAAAACCTGATCAGTTCCTATTTTAACTAAGTGCTAAAATCAATTTTTTCCCAAGCTGCTAGAAAGCAAATGCTACATGTTCCTTTAAATTCTGGTGCCCTTGAACAGTTTTTCAATTCTAATTGTGTTCCTACTGACCTTTCTCCAAACCAAATGGTATTTGTATATTCCCATAAAAGAAGCAAAATCATAACTTGTATGTGATAATTGCCAGAAAACACCATATACACACATGCATGCTTGTTTTGTCCATGTATGTATATATGCATACACACATATGTATATACACATACACAGGCAGTTTAATATAATGGTACTGGACCAGAAGAACCAAATTCTAGTCCCATTTCTGGTACAAACTAATAGAGGACTCATAAACAAGTCACTTAAATTCTCTACACTTCAATTTCTGAATATGTACCACAGTTGTAATAGTGCTTATATAACCTACTTCATGAGGTTATTTTAATAACCTCTGTAAAAATTCTTTGAAAAGTAATGAAATGATTGGACTAGGTATCTCTAAGATCTCTCTCAACTCTAACATTTCTAATAGGTCAGTGAGTTAGGTGACAAAGAGAATAAGGTACTGGGCTTGGAGTCAGGAAGACAGGAGTCCAAATTCAACCCCAGACACTTCCTAGCTGTGTGACCCTGGGCAAGTCACTTAACCTCTGCTTATCTCAGTTTCCTCATCTATAAGATGTGGATGATAATAATAGCAGCTAATAGGTTGAGATGCACTTCCAGACCTCAAAGGGCTTATATTCTATTGAGGAAGGTATTATGAAATACCTGGGGAAAGTTAAATAAACAATCAGTTCTAACAAACAAATTCAAATCCAAGAGAGGGAGAACATTAAGAGTCAATAATAAGAAACTAAGAAACTGGGTGAGCTTGGCCCTTGACCTTTGTATTACATCACCACAAGCATCAGGCACCATGATATCAATCTTAGGGCTGTTGACAGTCATTAACTGGGACACTATCATTTGACTGTATCTTGTTAACAGAAGAAAGTACTTTTAGTTTAGAAGCAATTTAAGATCTTTCTGGACCATGAAGAGGGAAATAAAAGCTGCACAACGCCACTGAAATTCTCTGTGTAATGAATTTAGGCTAAAAAGTATTTTAAAATTACAGGTGGAGTGAAGTGAATATTAAAGTTTAAATGGTGTAATATAAGTACATTGAAATGGACAAAAGGGAGGAAATCCCAACTTTGAGGTTCTGAGCAACATTAATTCAGCCAATACTTTTCCAACATTCAAACTGTAAATGCATCTCTCGCATAGATAGTCTTCATCGTGGTATTAATATTCAACATATCGTTCTACTTTGGGGATAGACAGAAAAGGTGAGAAGGAATTATTTTAGTCATATTTAAGAGTTCTTGGAATTTCTTTGAGAAAAGATCTCCATCTAGTGGTGAAGGGCAGTATAGAACAAGAGTGATTACCCATAAAAGTTAGCACTCCCAGAGATTAGTTTATCTTGGTTTTATTGCAATATGTTGTTTGTGATTTCTAAATTACCACACCACCCCTCCTACCCCCCCAAAAAATCCTCTGTATTATTTACAGGCACTTGATAGAATAAAATGCAAAGTTCTTAGCCTGCTATGGAAAGCCCTCCGTAATCAGCCTTTCAAGGCTTGTTTCATATTACTCTTCTTCACAACTCTTGGTTCCTGGAAAACTGGCCTACCAGTTGTTCCCCATAGGCAGTGGTGTGCTGGTAAGATTTAACAACCACCTATCCAGAGGAAAAAAAGGACATACTATTAAGTTTAATCTGCATTAATATTTTCTCCATCACTTTCTTAAAGCCTAAACCATCACCAAAACAGTAAGTCAATTCCTATTTGTAGCAGTCTGCTGAAGCTCACGCTGAAAATTTAACAATTTGTTCTCAGGGTGAAGATGGTGGAATTATAGGAAGCAGCAAGATGAGTTCCCCCTCCACAAACCCCTCCAAACAGATCTAGAAAATGCACTAGATTGAATCCTGATGGAAAAATCAAGAGAAAATGACAGTGAGTCATTTGTCCAGCCCAGCTCCATGCAGAGAGACAGAGAGGGAGAGCCGCAAACACTGGAGACCTGGCCGGATCAGGCATTCCAGGACCTAGAGAAAGTGGTGCACCAGGGCAAAAGGAGATCTCAGACCCATAAGACGTGCCCCCAGGGCCATACAGGGCACTGTGATGCAGACAAGTGAATAGAAGAGTAGACTTCCTAGGTAGGGAGGCTCTGGGTGGAGTATGGAGAAAGGAGAAAGTTCAGTAGCCAGCAGCAGCAGTGGTGTGGCTCAGACTTCAGTAGGAGAGCAGGGTCGCACTTCCAACACAAAAATGAGAACCAGCTCCCATTCCAGCCTGTAAAGCCTGAATAGTTTACATTCCAATTTGCAGGACAATAACCAAAACCGGAATCCTAGACCAAAGGGAACTTACAATTATGCCACTAAGACAACAGAGTTTTCCAGCTGACTGATAGGAGCAGTCTAGCCATAGACTCCTCTTGCACAGACCCAAACACAGATCAGGAACTTGCAGAATTCAGACCAGGGCAGGGCAGCAGCAATCATTCTTTGTCTCATACTGAAAATATCGAGGCTTTTTTACTGAGAGCTCCCTCTTCTCCCCCCCTGATCTCATATCACTCTGCCATCTTTTCTCCACTATCTCCTCCTCCATTCCAGTCCTAGATGAAAACATGGCTAAAATTACCTTCTGTATATGCACCCTTGCGTCATCTCCAGCCACCTTCTCCCAATATCATCCTCATGCTCTTATCCTTAATTTCTGCTTCTCAGTCTCCTTACGATTTCTTCCCTGTCACCTTCAAACATACGCATGTATCCCTCCTCCTTAAAAAAACCTCACTTGATCTTATTAGCCTTTTGATCATTCTGTGCTTCTCCTTGAGAAAACTGTTTAGCCTAGATGCCTCTACTTCTCATTTTCTCCTAAACCCTATATAATTTGACTTCCAACCTCTTTAATCAAATAAAACTATTCTCTCCAAAATTAACAATATCTTCTTTACTAAATCAAATGGCCTTTTCCCAATCCTCATCTCTCTTGACCTCTCTGAAGATTCAGCATGGTTGATCTTAGTCTCCTCCTGGATAATTATCTGTTCTCTGGGTTTACATGACACTTCCTTCTGCTCTCCGCCCTGTCTGACCACTCCTTAATATCCTTTGCTATCCTTCATATAGGACACACTCACAAATCATTAGTGTACCCAGAAGTTCTCTCTTGGTCTCTTCTATCTTTCTCTATATATACAATTTCACTTGATGATCTCACCAGCTTCCATGGGTCTAATGATCATTTCTGTCTCCTAGTCTATCTCCTAGACTACTGTCCACTACCACCAACCATTCATATCTCAATAATCAAAATGCTTTATGTATGTTATCTGATCTGATCCTGAAACAGGAATTGCTCTATTAAATCAAATACTTTGTTTAAACAGAAAGAAATATCAAAGGGCAGCTATGTGGTACAGTGAATAGAGCCCTGGCCCTGGAGTTAAAAGGACCCCAGTTCAAATTTGACCTCAGACACTTGACCCTCACTGTGTGACCTGGGCACTTAACTTCCATTGCCTTGCAAAAACGGAAGCAAATAATAAACACAGAGAAATTGTATCTTCTCTGACTCAGCTGAGAGACTGGAATGATGCGAACTGCTATAAAATATCATTTGTGAATATCTGGCTATTCTAATAAGAATCCTGTGTGTGTGTGTGCGCATGCGCACATGTGTGAGACAGAGAGAGAATGGGGGCATGTATGTGGTTCATTCTCATAAAATTTTTGTTGAGAATTATTCATATTCCTTCATTCACTTTTTTTTTCTGGTAATGGTTAGGTTCACAATTTTTTCCAAAACAAAAAGGCAGTATAAAGCAATGAATAAAGGTTTGGCCTAGAAACCACAAAGACCTGGGCTTAAGATTTGCCTGCTACATAAAGGTATTGGACCCCAGCAAGGGACTTAACCTCTCAATGATTTGGGCAACTGTTTAAAACAAGAGCTCTTAACCTTAAACCAATCCACAGAAAAATTACAGAGGACCTGTGAATTTGGATGGGAAAAAAAGTTACACATTTATTTTCACTAACCTAACATTAAGCTTCATCTGACTGCCAAAGGAGTCCATGACACATGAATCCATGTTCTAAAATTATTAAAGTTGCAAAGAAGATGCTGACCTGAATAGACAGAAGGAATTTCCCCACCAGGAAGTTCTCTATACCAGGAGTCAGGAAGATTCTTCTTCTTGAGTTCAAATCCGGCCTTACTAGTTGTGTGGCCCTATGCGACTTGAGTCAAGTCACTTAACCCTGTTAGTCTCAGTTTCCTTATCTATAAATTGAGCTGGAAAAGGAAATGGCAAATCACTTAAAAAAAAAAAACAAAAAACATGACTGAAAAACTACTAAACAACAACAAAGGGTATTAGATAAAATTCCATATTTCCCTACACTGAATAATCTATGAAATATAGGGATTATTATTCTTAGAAGTTTTGGAAGAATTTAGTTGTAATCTAGGTATTTTTGGGGGGAACAAGATAATTCTTTGATGATTTTTCTTATTTCTTCTTCAGAGACTGGTCTACTTGAATAATTTCCTGTTGTGCAAATTCTGGCAATACAGTTTTGTAGATAATCTTCTATTTTAGATACTTCAATTTTTTAATATAACCTGCCTTTGAGTCAGAAAAACTTGGGGAAAGAACTGACTTTGACTCCCAAATTTGTCCAATCTTTCCTTTCTAAAAGGAGTTGTGGAAAAAGGAGGCAGGAAAGAGCCAAGCAAGCAAGGAGAATGGAGAGATAGAAGTGGTCAGCATGTCAAGAGATAAGCCATGATAGTCTATCAGGAGATATAGACTGATATAGTGCTACCACCCAGCAGGAATACCCAAGGCAGGGATCCCTATCTGTGTGGCAATAATAGATAGCCCAAGGGGGTGGGACAGACTGGGAATTACTTTGTAGCAAAGCCACTTTTCCCTTTTCCAGTGTGCTAGTATGTCTAATCTTTATCTCTGGCTTTCACTTACCTACAATAAAACCCTGCTGGCCAACAGAAATGCTAAACTGTGCATGTGTTAGTTAAGATTACAGATAGAGCTTATGGGAGATAGCATGAATATTATAGCATTCTTTACTGTAGAGAGATGAAAGCAAAGATTTGGTCAATAGTAATTGATTTGGGGATGGGAGTTGTTAGGATAAAGTAGAACAATGGTACTGCACACATCTGTTAGATGAATCTGGGACTCAGATTCATAGAAACAAATTACAAGCTATTGAGATAACAGGCTGTACTCATCAAAGCATATATAAGTGTACTTTCATTTTTGAACCAACCGTAGCTATTTTTAGTAGAATGAGTTGAAAGGAAAGGTAGTCCCTTGAGGCAAGAGGGAGCTGAAACTCATAGATCCCTTCCCCTCCAGGCCTCTGGCAGCGTAACTTGCCTTGCTCACCAGCACCATCTGCTGTCTATAATAATATAGCTGTGCAAAGTATTCCCAAATAATATTCTTGGGTTTTGAGGAGTTTGTTTTTTTTCTGTTGAGATCTCTCCTTTTTCTCTAATAATTTTATTGATTTTTATTTTCTTTATCCTTTGAAAAAATAAATTTAATATTTTGTCCCCTTTTATTGATTTCTTCCCCGAACTAGCTCCTGATTTTAATATTTAAATTGTTCTTTCATTTTTTATTCTATTTATTTCTTCTCTTAACTTTGCAGTCTCTTCCTTTTTAAATACTTTTCTTTAGACAACTGCTTTGGTCCTTTTTAGGAGTGCCTTTATGTACTACCTTGATTTTCCTAAAAAGATTTCTCCTTTTCTCTCATTATTATTATGTATTCAGTATATGTTTCTTAGGATATAAATTTGGCTATAAGCTTTGGATGCATCTCATGTATTTCGATAAATGCCAGTATTATGTTCATTTGGTTTTCAAAAGTTGATTACAGTTTTTCTGATTTTCAGTAGAGGTGAGACCAGAAATTCATCCAGTAAATAAAAAAGCATTTATCAGGTACCTACTATGCGCCAGGCATCACGATAGCTCTGTAGAGGGCACAAGCAAGTGAAAAAAACAAACAGTGCCTTTCCTCAAGGATCTTATATTCTATTAAGGGAAAACCATATACACACATAGGAAAATACAAAATGCATTATAAAGGAAATAATAAGCATATAAAATTATATCTGTTTTAGAAAAGTTTATAAACTATATGAATTTATTTATATTCATATATTCATGTAAACAAAATATAAATCAAATTTATATTTTATATTTATACATAAACATGTTTGCTATTATATTACTGTAATAGAAATGTATGTTATGGGGGCAGAACCAAGATGGCAGAAAGATGGACCTGTTCTAGCTCTCCCCTCATAGCCCATAAAATAGCTGTAAAAAATTATTCCAAATAAATTCTAGAGCAGCAGAAGCCAAAGAATGACAGAGTTAAAGAGATTTCCAGGCCAAGGGAGCCTGGAAGGCCAACAAGAAAGGTCTATCCCACCAGGCTCAGAGTGGAGCACAGCCCAGCCTTGGCCATGCAGCCCAGCATGGACAGGATTGGAGCAGTCTTCAGAGCACAGAATCACAGGTAGCAGTTGCATTTCCCAGATTTCTCAATGCACAAACACCAAAGACAGCTTCAGAGGTCAGTAAGAAAGTTCTTTCACCTGGGTGAGGGGAGTGCAGTCTGGCCCCAGCCCCAGCATCTACTTTTAGAGCC
Organism: Notamacropus eugenii; assembly: GCF_028372415.1. Lineage (NCBI taxonomy): Eukaryota > Metazoa > Chordata > Mammalia > Diprotodontia > Macropodidae > Notamacropus > Notamacropus eugenii. Next base: position 413,121,373 of record NC_092874.1, read on the forward strand.
CTCAGTCTAAAGACTCTGATCTGGGTCTCAGTTCTGAGTGATGATCCTGGGGTGAGGAGTGCTAGTGTGGTGGAGCTAGTGGTGGCAGTGTAGAGGGAATTCTACTAGCAGATCCTGGGCAGAAAAGAATGTTCGTTCTTACTCACAGACCAGAGTGCAGGCTGGAGAGAAGTAAATTCCTCTCCCTTGATTATGCCACTCTGGAGAAACTGTAAACTTACAGGTCCCTAGAGTATACCCTCCACTTGACAAAGGACTCTAAAGTCAAGTAACTGGCTGGGGAAATGCCCCCCAAAAAAGGAAAAAAATAAAACTCTAGAAGGTTATTTTCTTGGTGAAAAGGTATCTTCTTCCATCCTTTCAGATGAGAAGAATAAAGCATACCATCAGAGGAAGACATAAAACTCAAGGCTTCTACATCCAAAATATCCAAAAAAAAAAATGTAATGGTGTCAGACTATGGAAGAGCTCAAAAAGGATTTTGAAAATCAAGTAAGAGAGGTGGAGGAAAAATTGGGAAGGGAAATGAGAGCGATGCAAGAAAATCATGAAAAGCGGTTCAACAGTTTGCTAAAGGAGACCCAAACATGCTGAAGAAAATAACACCTTTAAAGATAGACTAACTCAAATGGCAAAAGAAGAGGTCACAAGCCAATGAGGAGAAGAATACTTTAAAAGGCAGAATTAGGCAAATGGAAAAAGAGGTTCAAAAGCTCACTGAAAAAAATAGTTCTTTAAAAATTAGAATGGGAGGGGCAGAGCCAAGATGGCGGAGTAGAAAGACACACATACGCTAGCTCCGAACCCACAGCCCATAAAATATCTGTAAAAAAGAACTCCCAACAAATTCTGGAGCAGCAGAAGCCACAGAACAACAGAGTGGAGGAGATTTCTGTTCCAGAGAGCCCTGAAAACAGACACCAAAGTTCCATCGCACTGCAGACCTGGAGCCAAGCCCAGCCCTGCCTTAGCCGCGCAGCGCTGAGAGGAGTGGATCTGAGCAGGCTTCAGGGACAGAATCTCCAGCAGCCGCACAGGTCCCTCCACCCACGGGCCCCAAAGTTTGGTGAGGGGGTCTTCTTGGTTTGACGAAAGGGGAGTGGGGTGCCCCCATAACTCAGGCCCCCTCGGGAGGCAGCAGCAAGGGCGGCAGCAGACCTAGGTTCCCCAAGCAGGCAGGAGCCCAGATCCATTGTTGAAGGTCAAGGCTTCTGTATCCCAGCCCACTCAATGTGCTCAGGCCATGGAAGAGCTCAAAAAGGATTTTGAAAATCAAGTTAGAGAGGTGGAGGAAAAACTGGGAAGAGAAATGAGAGACATGCAAGTAAAGCATGAAAAACAAGTAAACACCCTGCTAAAGGAGACCCAAAAAAATGCTGAAGAAAATAACACCTTGAAAAATAGGCTAACTCAATTGGCAAAAGAGGTTCAAAAAGCCAATGAGGAGAAGAATGCTTTCAAAAGCAGAATTAGCCAAATGGAAAAGGAGATTCAAAAGCTCACTGAAGACAATAGTTCTTTCAAAATTAGAATGGAACAGATGGAGGCCAATGACTTGACCAAGAAATCACAAAACAAAACCAAAAGAATGAAAAAATGGAAGATAATGTGAAATATCTTATTGGAAAAACAACTGACCTGGAAAATAGATCCAGGAAAGACAATTTAAAAATTATGGGACTACCTGAAAGCCATGATCAAAAAAAGAGCTTAGACATCATCTTTCATGAAATTATCAAGGAAAACTGCCCTGATATTTTAGAACCAGAGGGCAAAATAAGTATTCAAGGAATCCACAGATCACCACCTGAAAGAGATCCAAAAAGAGAAACTCCTAGGAACATTGTGGCCAAATTCCAGAGTTCCCAGGTGAAGGAGAAAATATTGCAAGCAGCTAGAAAGAAACAATTCAAGTATTGTGGAAATACAATCAGGATAACACAAGATCTAGCAGCTTCTACATTAAGGGATCGAAGGGCATGGAATAGGATATTCCAGAAGTCAAAGGAACTAGGACTAAAACCAAGAATCACCTACCCAGCAAAACTGAGTATAATACTTCAGGGGAAAAAAAATGGTCTTTCAATGAAATCGAGGACTTTCAAGCATTCTTGATGAAAAGACCAGAGCTGAAAAGAAAATCTGACTTTCAAACACAAGAATGAAGAGAAGCATGAAAAGGTAAACAGCAAAGAGAAGTCATAAGGGACTTACAAAAGTTGAACTGTTCACATCCCTACATGGAAAGACAATATTTGTAACTCTTGAAACTATTCAGTATCTGGGTAGTGGGTGGGATTACACACACACACACATGCGCACACATAGAGACAAAGTGCACAGAGTGAATTGAAGAGGATGGGATCATATCTTAAAAAAATGAAATCAAGCAGTGAGAGAGAAATATATTGGGAGGAGAAAGGGAGAAATGGAATGGGCTAAATTATCTCTCATAAAAGAGGCAAGCAAAAGACTTTTTAGTGGAGGGAAAAAGAGGGGAGGTGAGAGAAAAACATGAAGTTTACTCTCATCACATTCCACTAAAGGAAGGAATAAAATGCACACTCATTTTGGTATGAAAATCTATCTTACAATACAGGAAAGTGGGGGAGAAGGGGATAAGCAGGGTGGGGGGGATGATGGAAGGGAGGGCATGGGGAGGAGGGAGCAATTTGAGGTCGACACTCATGGGGAGGGACAGCATCAAAAGAGAGAACAGAAGCAATGGGGGACAGGATAGGATGGAGGGAAATATAGTTAGTCTTATACAGCACGACTATCATGGAAATCATTTGCAAAACTACACAGATTCGGCCTATATTGAATTGCTTGGCTTCTAAAGGGAAGGGGTGGGGAGGGAGGGAGGAAGAGAAGTTGAAACTCAAAGTTTTAGGAACAACTGTCGAGTACTATTCTTGCCACTAGGAAATAAGAAATACAGGTAAAGGGGTATAGAAAGTTATTTGGCCCTACAGGACAAAAGAGAAGATGGAGACAAGGGCAGAGAGGGATGATAGAAGAGAGAGCAGATTGGTGATAGGGGAAATTAGAATGCTCTGTGTTTTGAGGTGGGGGGAGGGGACAAAAGGGGAGAAAATTTGGAACCCCAAATTTTGTGAAAATGAATGTTAAAAGTTAAAGAAAGAAAGAAAGAAAGAAGAAAAAGAAAGAAAAAAATTAGAATGGAATGATGGAACCTAACGACTTTATGAGAAACCAAGAAATTATAAAACAAAACCAAAAGAATGAAAAAACAGAAGACAATGTGAAATATCTCATTGGAAAAACAGCTCATCTGGAAAATAAGTCCAGAAGAGATAATTTAAAAATTATTGGTCTACCAGAAAACCAAGATCAAAAAAAGAGCCTAGACATCATATTCCAAGAAATGATCAAGGAAAACTGCTATGATATTCTAGAATCAAAGGGTAAAACAGAAATGGAAAGAATTCACCAATGACTTCCTGAAAGAGATCCCAAAAGCAAAACTCCTAGGAATACTGTAGCCAAATTCCAGAGTTCCCAGGTCAAGGAGAAAATATTACAAGCAGCCAGAAAGAAACAATTCAAGTACTGTAGAAATACAATCAGGATAACACAGGATTTAGCAGCTTCTACGCTAAGGGATCAAAGGGCTTGGAATATGATATTCCAGAAGTCAAAAGAGATAGGACTAAAACCAAGAATCACCTACCCAGCAAAACTGAGTATAATACTTCAGGGGAAAAATGGAATTTCAATGAAATAGAGGACTTCCAAGCCTTCTTGTTGAAAAAACCAGAGCTGAATAGAAAATTTGACTTTCAGATATAAGAATCAAGAGAAGCATGAAAAGGTAAACAGAAATGGAAGCCTTAAGGAACTCATTAAAGTTGAACTGTTTACATTCCTATATGGAAAGATGTTATTTGTAACTCATGAGACTTTTTTCAGTATTAGATTAGTTAGAGGGAATATGTGTGTGTGTCTCTGTGTATATATGTATGTATATATACGTATATATGTATGTACATATGTATATGTATGTATATGTAGGTGTGAATGGGTATTTATGTATATATTATATATTGTTGGTGTGTACATGTGTGCATGTATGTATACATGTGTGTATATATGCATGTATACATGCACACATAGAGGGCACAGGGTGAGCTGAATATGAAGGGAGAATACCTAAAAAAATAAAATTTACTGTTGAATGGAATGTACTAGGAGTAAGAGAAAGTGAGAGGAAGAAAGTAGCAAATCATCTCACATAAGAGAGGGAAGAAAGAGCTTTTACAATGGAGAGGAAGAGAGGGGAGATGAAAGGAAATAACTGAGCCTTGTTCTCACAGGATTTGATGTAAGGAGGGAATAACACATATTCAATTGGGTATGGAAATCTATTTTACCCTGTAGGAAGGCAAGGGGGAAGGGGATAAGAGAGGGAAGATAATAGAAGGGACAGCAAATTAGGAAAAGGGATAATCAGAAGCAAACACTATTGTGGGAAGACAAGTCAAGGGAGAGAATGGAATAAATGAAGGTCAGGATAGCACAAAGGGAAATGTGGTTAGTCTTTTACAACATAACTATTATGGAAGTGCTTTGCACTGTTACACATGTACGACCTATATTGAATTGCTTGTTTTCTCAGTGAGGGTGGGTGCAGAGGGAGGGAGAGAATATGAAACTCAAAGTTTTAAGAATGAATGTTAAAAATTGCTTCAGCATGCAACTACAAATTAAGCTATATAGGCAATAGAGTATAAAAATCTATTTTGCCCTACAGGAAAATAGAAGGGAAGGGGGGTGGAAGAAAGGTAGGTAATAGAAGGGAGGACAGACTGGCAGAAGGGGTGGATGGGGTATATGCTGTTCTGGGGTGAGGGTGGGGAGAGATGGAGAGAAAATTTTGAATTCAAATTCTTGTGGAAGTGAATGTTAAGAACTGAAAAATAAATAAATTATATATCAAAAAAGAGAAGTGCATGTTATTTCTATATGAATATATAAGTAAAATATAAAATTTGTTTACAACATTCAATTTTATAAAGTGTTTATATTTATAAAATATATATTTTATATTTATAAATTATTTTATATATATATATTAATAGTAACTATAAAAGAAGCAGCTAGATGGCACAAGGCATAGAGTATTGGACTGGAGCCAGAAAGGCCCACATTCAAATCCTGCCTCTGACACTAGCTGTATGATCAGAAGCCAAGTTTGATTACTTCTTTCATCTTCAATTTCCACATCTGTAAAATGGGTATAACACTAGCACCTGCCTCATGGAATCATTGTGAGGATGAAATTAAAATAACCCATGAAAAGTACTTTTCAAACCTGAAAGTTGCTATATCACGGTAACTTGAAGAGAGGTATGGTGGATAAGGAGACACACTAGTAGCTGTAAAGATCAGCTAAGGTCTCCCGAAGAAGGTAGTGAGAACTGAGCTGAGCTTTGATCAGCTGAGGAAAAAGAAAAGCAGAACAGGTCAACCTCTTCTGTGGAGACTTAGAGTCAAAAAGGAGCCAGAAGTGGTGATTTCTCCTCTTCTACTGGTGATTTTTACAATTCTTTCCCAATTTTCGTTTTTCCTCCTTATTTATGAGCTGGGAAGGAAATCAGGAAGTATTTCTAAAATATTGAAGGGGGTGGGGTAGAATTGACTGCCATCCCTCAGGTAACACCTATGACCACTATTTCCATGAGACTTTTGTACGCTTGTATGTCACATGTGGACAGATGTAGTAGGTTAACAAAAGCAATTCAACAGGGCAGGGAAAAATAAATGTACATGCATCATGCCTTAGGAACTGAAAGGGACTTTAGTAATTATCAAATCTAATCATACACTGGAAAGACCAAAGACCTGGAGTTAGAGGACCTGGGTTTAAATCCATCTGATGCTTATTTTTGTTAACTTGGGAGAATTATTTAACCTGAATGGTTCTCGGTTTTCTGATCTGTAAAATAATACAGTCAGACTAGATGACCTCTGTGATACCTTCTAGACCTGCAGTCCCATCATTTTATAGTTTTGAGGGGGGAATAAAAAAAAAAACAACCTAGTCATCACCCTGTTTCCTAAGAACCTCCTCCTTTTCTAGGAGGGGAAAAAGTATCTAAAAAGGCATAGAATTATGGAATCTTTAATTCTATTAGGATCACACAATCTTTGAGTAAAAACAGATTTGAGACATCTTTGGACCAATTGCCTGAGACAACAACATGGCATCCAGGGCATGGAACTTGAAATCATGAAGCACCAAGTTTAAAACTCACCTCAGCAAACCTGCTTTCTGTGTGATCCTAAGCAAGTCACTTAAGCACTCTGTGCCTCCATTTCCTCATTTGGAAAATAAGGGAGTTGGAGTGGATGACTTCTAATGTCCCTTCTAGCTCTAAATCTATGATCCTATGATACCTCTTCCAAACCATTCAGGCCAAATAAGTACCTCTTCACTTTATGAAAATCTTTAGAACCTGGAACTCCACAACCATTCAGTGATGGACTTCTGGGATATTCTACCGATTCTTAACACACCTTCATTGTCTACTCTTTCCTTTCCTAACCCCTAGTTGTGATTCCTAATGCCATGTCCCTTTAATCTTCTCCTTCGATGCTGTTTTTCTTGGTGAATCTGTAGTCTCTTGTGTCTTCACTAGGAGGCAATGTCGTATAGTAAAAAGGCTACTTGACTGGAAATCAGAGATTGTGGGTTCCAATTCTGACTCTGATGCTTACTACCTGTATGACCTTAAGAAAGACATTCTCTCTGGACATCAGAGAAAAGAACATCAAGGAAATATTTAATGTACATTAGAATTGACTAGGAAGAAATTCAGAAGGGAACATACATAAGAAAGTGCTGATATTGCTCTGTCAAATGTGACATATGATTCAAGACAAACTAGAGTGATAAATTCAAAGTGCTAAATACAGTGTTGACGCTGCTGTTAAATTTGAAATATGCTTCAAGAAAACAAAATAGAGTGCTAGATTCAAGGTGTTACATGCAATCTTCTTTTTCCATCCTTTATATGTAGAAATATTTTGGTTTTTGTTGACTGTTCATAATTTTTTAAAACTATAAAAACAGGTCCTGCTATTTATTGATTATTGATTACAAAAAATCATTTAACTTGTTAGAACAAAATACAACATTAAATTGAGGTGCCTTTCATACATGTTACAATCATACAAGATTTAATCAAAGCAATTCAGAAATAACTCAGTTCAATAACCCTCAGACACTTGCTCAAGCATTAAATAGTGACATGCATGGGCTCCAATGTCATAGAGGATGTCCCATGTAGAGTTCAAATGGAAAAGCAGCATAGGCTCATAGATTAAGAATGGAAAAAGAACCTAGGAAGTCATCTCATCCAACCCCTTTGTTACGTAGATGAAGAAATTCAGTCAAAGAAAGAGTCACTCCCCCAAATTAAACTTCTGATAGAATTCTTTCAGTGAAGTGAAGTCCTCTAGATGCTTACATTTATGGATGAATGTACCAAGAAAGATCTGCTCAATGAGATCCATGAACTCAAAAGTGTAGAATAATGATCCATTTAGTGATCAGGCTTCTTTAAGAACTGAGTCAAGGGATGGTAAGGGAAGACCCTCAGGTTTGCTGAGATAAGAAAAACAGTTACTATAGACATTCAGTGTGAGCCAGGAGGGCCCAGAATATAGGCATTAAGTGGAGCTTGGTCAGGAAGCTATTGGGAGGGAAGGAAGGAAGGAAGGAAGGAAGGAAGGAAGGAAGGAAGGAAGGAAGGAAGGAAGGAAGGAAGGAAGGAAGGAAGGAAGGAAGGAAGGAAGGAAAGATTTGCACTGAGTAGATCCTCTGTGTGTAAGAACTATGGGAAAACAAGAATCATAATTGCACAAGATGAGAAAGGGTGGATGAATTGTGGTCTGCAGCAATGGAGGGAACATATATACCAATAAGATCACAGATCCATTGAAGAGAAAGCATTGAAGGAAACATTGTGTAGATGTGAATTCAATCTCTTTTGGCCACACTGTTCTGTATTTTCCCTTACAAATGTTACTGGAGGGAAGAGGTGGAAGGCAATAAGCATTTATTAGGTACCTACATTTGACCTTTCTAGCAATCCTCAGTCAGGTGTTATGATGCTCATTTTACAGTTGAGGAAACTGAAGGAGAGGTTAAGTGATGTGCCCAGGGTCACATAGCTATAAGTGTCAAAAGTCAAATTTTAATTCAGATCTTTCTGACTCCAGATCCAGTGTTTTATCTACCGTGCTGCCTAGTTGCTATGATTCATTGAATAATTAATTCCTTCCCCCTTGTTTAGTGAGCTTCCATTTATCAAACACTAATCTGTTTCTCTGGTTACCACTCTGGATTATCTAGGAAAATAGAGTTTAACAAACTGCCTTGGATCTTCCCCTCTGTGGTACTCCTACATATTTATTAAATATATGCATGCAGTCCTGTCAGGCATCTATGAATTTGTCAGTGTGGGTAATCTCTCTACTAAAACAGATCACAACCCTTTCACACACCTCAGAGGGTGGTCTTCATGAGAAGTTTCATTCTCATTGCTCTGTGAATGGCAGCATCAGAAGCATTCCACAAGTTTTCCAGCTTGGCATAAAATCTTTCAGATCTTTGCTGGCATATAAATTCTTAAGTTTTTTTAAAAAATTATTTTAAACAAAACAATAGCATAGGACTAAGCAAGAGGTGAAGTCACATCAACTTTAATAAGTTTCAAGCCAGTCAAAACTGGTTCAAGCAAAACAACATGACAAAACCAAGGCCAGTTCCATGTTTTAATGGGTTCTCTCTCTTCTTTCCCTTAACTTTCTTGTTCTTTTCTACCAGCCATCCTAAACAATGGCATCAAATTTGAGACTCTAGATGATACAACTTTTTTTTTTGTCTACCTTTTTTCATCCTCCCCAATTTCAGAGCATGGTTTAGTAGAAAGAGTTGCAGGATTTCAAGTCAGGGAACCTGGGCTCAAGTTCCAGGTTTGCCACTTAGTTACTTGTGTGTCTTTCAGCAAATTATTTAATTTCTTGGGGTCTCAGTTTCCTCATCTATAAAAAGAGGCAACTGGACCTCTGAGGTTCATTCAAGGTCCACAAATGTTACCTATGAACTTCTATTTTTAGACTAATAGTATGGATACAGATCATTATATCATTAGTTACTAAAACAAAACTCTATTCAAAGATGAAGGGTATTCATTCATTTATTTATTCAAGTGTAAACTACAAAAAAACTAATCTGCTTCCCCTATAAAAACTATAATATAGTTTCTAGGTCTTTACTTACTAAGGACATTTCTAATGTTGGTGTACATCAATTTCCTTTAAAAATGCAGGCAGCCTCAGAACACAGTCACAGAACAGTTGATAATGGTAAATAATCCTTCTCTATGGGGAAATAGCATTAAACTGATCAAAGTTTTGAAGCCTCCAGTGACAAGAGAGTGTTTGCCACAGAGGAAAGAAAAAGAAAGGAGAGGAGAGGAGGGGACAGCAGAAAAGAGGTGAGGAGAGGTGATCAGTGCAGTGCTTATCTGAATCTAAATAACATAAAATGTCACTTTCCCATAATGAGTCCCTTTTACTATTTCAAGTGACTGACTTTCAAATCGGAATTAAAGTTATTCTATCAGCTAAATTACAGAATCTCTCATTCTATACATTTCTTTGGAAAGGCTTCATAGATTATCTAGATTTTCTAAGTGTAAAATGATGTGGAAACTTTCCTTCTGAGGCTAACCAGTCTTACATATAAAATAAAGAATTTAATTTGTCTCACAAGTATCAGTAAGAACAGTGAAACCCTGAATAATATTAACATTATGGAGCACTAATTTTTAAACAATATAGGAAATTAATTGTAGAGGAAAAGAGGGATGATGAATTTCCCTAAAGTCTTCAAACAAGTTCATTCAATGCAAGAGATATGATGTGATGTTTATTTTTCTGATTTAGTAAATTCAATCCTATAGGCATTGATGCATAAGGATCAGTGGTAGGCAGGGGCTTGTAATAAAAACACAAAACAAAAAATAATCTCTTCCCTCCAGAATCTTGCATTCTTTTGGAGGAGATATAGCACATAAACAGACCACTAAACTTTACCATTTCCCCTGGGGCTAACCCTCTCTTAGTTCTTGTCTCCCAGATTAAAAAATGTAAATTACTTCAGGGAAGGGCTTTTTTTTTTTTAGTTCTACCTCTAGTGCAAAGGGGTGTTTGGCACATAATAGTCACCTAAGAAGTGTCTTGTCATGAATTAATTAATGCTCCTTTGAGGAAGTTATGAGCATTACCAAGTAGTGAGATCAGGAAATCTTCCTTCAGCAAACAGTACATGAGCTGAGCCATGAAGGAAATCAGACATTCCAAGAGTTATCTAATTGTGTTAGTCTATGTATAGCACTTTTTTTTAGAGAAAGAGAAAGCCCATTCCAAATATTAAACAAATTGTGATGCATAAATGTAATGGAATACTTCTGTGCTGTACAAAATAATGGGTATGGAGGCAGAGCCAAGATGGCAGAGTAAAGGCAGGGACTCATTTGAGATGTCCCAAATTCCCCTCCAAAGAACTGTAAAATAATGCCTCATTACATTATGGAGCAGTAGAGGAAACAAAAGGACAGGGTGACTAGTGAAAGACAATTTAGAAGGTCAACAAGATACATCCATCTCACTGGGGTGAGAGTAGAGCACAATGCAGCCCAGACTGAGCCCTGACAAGTTGGCAGTAGGCTTTGGTGGCAACTGAATCAGCATAAGCAGCTTCCAGAGGCTTCTGGAGTTCTCAGCCCACAGATGGTAAGGGGGTCAGACAACTGGTCAGAAGGAGGTTACAGAAGACTGTTTGCTAGTACGGGAAGCAGGACTCTATTAAATTGCCCATATACTATTCCTGATCACAATCCCAGAACAAAGAGGAGCACTAGCAGGAATAGGAATATTATTCACAGTTCCACGGCGGAAAGGAATCCTTGTAGCTGCTCTCAGAGCAGAACACAAGCCAGGAAAGCAGTGAAAAATGTGAATTGGCCTCAGGCCAAAAAAGAATTCTAGAAGACATCAAAAAAAGGATTTTAAAAATTAAATAATAGAGGTAGAGGAAAAATTGGAAAAAGAAATTAGAGTTATGTAAGACAATCATGAAAAAGTGCCAACACTTGGTAAAGGAGGCACCAAAAAAAAAAAAATACCGATGAAAATAACACCTTGAAAAATAGAATAGGTCAAATGGTAAAAGAAGTACAAAAAAATCACTAAAGAACTCCTTACATAACAGAATTGCTCAAATGGGGAAAAAAAAAAATATGTACAAAAATACACTGAAAAAAAGAACTCCTTGAAATGTAGAATTGACCAAATGGAAAAATATGTACAAAAGCTCAATGAAGAAAATAATTCCTTAATAATCAGAATTGGACAGGTAGAAGTTAATGACTCCATGAAATAGCAGGAAACAATAAAACAAAATCAAATAAAATGAAAAAATAGAAGAACATGTGGAATATCTTACTGGAAAAAAACAACTTATCTAGAAAGTAGACATAATTTAAGAATTACTGGACTACCTGAAAGCCATGATCCAAAAAAAAAAGTCTAGACATAGACATAATAATTCAAGAAATTATCAAGAAAAACTGCCCTGATATTTTAGGAAAAAATAGAGGGAAAAATAGAAATGGAAAGAATCCACTTATCACCTCCTAAAAGAAATCCCAAAATGAAAACTCCCTAGGAATATTATAGCCAAATTTCAGAACTCCTGGGTGAAAGAAAAATTATGCAAGTAGCTGGAAAGAAATCATTCAAATATCGTAGAGCCACAGTCAGGATAACAAAAGATTTAGCAGTTTCTACATTAAAAGATCAGAGGCTTGGAATATGATATGCCAGAGGACAAAAGATTTAGGATTACAACCAAGAATCACCTATCTTGCAGAACTGAATATAATCCTTCAGGAGAAAAATATGGATATTTAATGAAACAGAGGACTTCCAAGCATTCCCGATGAAAAGAACAGAGCTGAATAGAAAAACTAACTTTCAAATACAAAATTTAAAAAAACTGTAAAAAGAAAAGGTAAACAGGAAAGGAAATCATAAAAGATTTAATAAGGTTAAATTGTTTACATTCCTACATGAGAAGATGATTCATGTAAGTCCTAAGAACTTTATCTTTATTAGGGCAGTTAGAAGAAGTATATACAGACAGAAGACATGAATATGAGTTGCTATGATGGGATGATTTAAAAAAATAAATTAAGGAGGGAGAAAGGATTAGGAGGGGAGAGAGAGAGAAAGAGAGAGAGAGAGACAGAGAGAGAGAGAGAGAGAGAGAGAGAAGGATAAACAAGGGGAAAAGATTACAGAGGCAAATACACAGCTAGTAAGCATAACTGTGAATGTAAATGGGATGAACTGACCCATAAAATGGAAGCAGATAGCAAAAATGGATTAATCCTACAAGATGTTGCTTGCAAGAAACACAATTGAAGTACAGACATATAGAACAGAGGTAAGGGGCTTTAGGAAAATCTATTTACTTCAGCTGATGTAAAAAAAAATAAATCAGGGGTAGCAATCATGATCTCAGACAAAGTAAAAGCAAAAAGTAGATCTAATTAAAGGAAACAAGCAGGGAAACTATATTTTGCCAAAAACTACCATATATAATGAAATAATATTAATACTAAACATATATGTACCAAATGATATAGCATCCTAATTCTTAAAGGAAAAGGTAAATAAGTTACAAAAGGAAATAGACAGTAAAAGTATACTAGTAGGGATATAAAATTTCTCTTCTCAGAACTAATTAAATCTAACTAAATATAAATAAATAAGAAAGATGTTAAAGAGATGAATAGAATTTTAGAAAAGTTAGATAGGATAGACCTCTGGAGAAAACTGAATGAGAATAAAAAGGGATGCACTTTTTTTTTTTTATCAGTTGTACATAGCACATACACAAAAACTGACCTTGTAATTACATCATAAAAACCTCACAACAAGTGCAAAAAAAAAGAAATATTAGCTGCATCCTTTTCAGTTCATAATGAAGTAAAATCACATGTGAAAATATGATTAAAAATTTAAAAAGAGAGTGACAAGACAACATACAATTTGTGAAATGCAGCCAAAGCAGTACTTAGGAGAAAATTTCTATCTATAAACACTTATCAGTAAAATAAAGAGCAGAGCAATTAATTGGGCATACAACTAAAAAAACCTAGAAAAACAACAGATTAAAATTCCTCATTTGAATACTACATTGGAAATTCTGAAAAATCAATGAAGAGATTAATAAAATTGGAAGAAAATCATTAAAATAATAAATAAAACTAGAAGCTGGTTTTATGTAAAAAAAATAAAATAAAATAGATAAGCCATTGATTAATTTGATTTTTTTAAAAGAGAAAAAAATCAAGTTACCAGAACAAAAAATGAAAAGAGTAAACCACCAATGTAAAAAACAATTATCAGAAGCTGCTTTGCACAATTATATGCCAATAAATCTACCACAAGTGAAATCAATAAATACTTACAAAAATAGAAATTGCCAAATAAAATAAAAAGAAGAGGAAATAGAATGTTTTAATAACCCTATCTTTGTAAAAGGGAATTGAACAAATCATCATTGAGCTTCCTAAAATCCCTAGAAACAGATGGATTCACAACTGAATTCTACCAAACACTGAGAGGACAATTAATTCCAATCCTATATAAACTATATGGAAAACTGGTAAAGAAGGAGTCCTACCAAATTCCTTTTATGACACAAATATGGTGTTTATACCTAAACCAGAGAGAAAAACAGTGAAAGAAATGTTAGAGCAATTTCCTTAATAAATTTTGACGTAAAAACTTTAAATAAAATACTAGAAAGGAGATTACAATATTATATCACAAAGATCGTACATTACATAAGGAATGCAAGGCTTATTTAATATGAGGAAAACTACCTGCATAACTGATCATGTCAATAATAAGAAAGATCACAATATTATATCAATAGATGCAGAAAAAGCTTTTTGACAAACTAAAGCATCCATTCCTGTCTAAAAATAAAAACTCTAGAAAGTATAGCAATCAATGGAGCTTTCCTATAAAATGATAAGTAGCATCAACCTAAAACCAAGAGCAAGCATTATCTGGGACAGGAATAAACTTGAAACCTTCCCAGTAAAATCTGGGGCGAAGCAAAGATGTCCATTATTGCAAATGTAATAGAAATGCTAGCTATGGCAATAAGATACGAAAAAGAAATTTAGGGAATTACAATGGTAATGAAGAAACAAAACTATCACTCTTTGAAGATATGATAGTATGGAAACCCTAGACAGTAAACTAAAAAAACTGGTTGAAACAACATTTTCAGCAAATTTACTTATTCAGTGCCATACCAATTAAATTACTAAAAAATATTTTATAGGACTAGAAAAAATAATACAATTTATCTGGAAGAACAAAAGGTCAAGAATATCAAGGGAATTAATGGAAAAAAATGTGAAGGAAGATGGCCTACCAGTCCCAGATCTCAATTGGTAATATAAAGTACTAAGCATCAAAACAATCTGGCTAAGATATAGAGTCGTGGATCAGTAGAACTGATTAGGTATGCAATACACAGAAATTACCATAGCAATCAAAGTTTCATAAATATAAAATTGAAGCTTTTGGATAAGAACTCAGTATTTGACAAAAATTCCTAGGAAAACTGGAAATCAATTTAGCAGAAACTAGACATAGACCACTCACATTATATACCAAGATAAGGTCAAAATTGGCATGATTTAGACATAAAGAGTAATATCAAAAATAAACTAGGGGAATATGGAAAAATTTACCTGTAAGATGGTAGAATTTATGACCAAACAAGATAGGGAGAATAATGGGATGTAAAATGGATAACTTGATTACATGAAATTAAAAAGGTTTTGCACAAATAAAACCTATGTAACCAAGATTAGAGGAAAAGCAGAAAATGGAGTGTGGGGGGGGGGGGGGCGGAATTTCGCAGCAAGCTTCTTTAATAAGGGCCTCATTTCTCAAATATATAGCGAGCAGAATCAAACGTATAAGAATACAAGTCATTCCCTAATTGATAAATGGTCAAAGAATATGAACAGGCAGTTTTCAGACAAGGGAGTTCGAGCTATCTATAATCATATGAAAAAATGCTCTAAATCACTATTGATTAGAGATGTGTTTAATTAAAACAACTCTGATGTACAACCTCACACCAATCAGATTCATTAATAGGACAGAAAAGGAAAATAACAAATATTGGAGAGGATGTGGAAAAATCGGGACACCAACACATTGTTGATGGAGTTATGAACTAATCCAACCATTCTGGAGAACAATTTGGAAGTTTACCAAAAGGGCTACAAAACTGTGCATGCTCCTTGATCTAGCAATATCACTACAATGTCTTAATCATCAAAAATATTTTTAAAAAATTAATATATATGTATATAATGTGTGTATATTGTATACCATATAGTAGTTATATAGTAGCAGGCAGTTTTAATGGCATATAATTGGGCAAAATAATTCTAACAATTTTTTTAAAATTTAATTTCATCTGCATTAGTAGTGCATTCACCCTTCACAGTTTTAATTCTGGTGATTTGGTTTTCTTTTTTTAAAATTAAAATTAACCAATGGTTTATCTATTTTATTGGTTTCTCATAAAAGCAGCTCCCAGTTTTATTTATTTCAACGCTTTTTAAAAAAAAAACTTTCAATTTTATTAATCTCTCCTTTAATTTTCAGGATTTCCATTTGGGTGTCTAATAGGGAATTTTAAATTTGTTCTTTTTCCTTTTTTTTTTTTTTTAGTTGCATGTCCAATTCATTGATTTGCTCTTTCTCTCTTTTACTGATGTACACATTTAAAAATATAAAATTTTCCCTAAGTACTGCCTTGGTTGCATGCCACAAATTTTATTATGTTGTTGTATAATTATCATTCTCTTTAATGATACCATTTCTATGATTTATTCATTGACCCACTCATTCTTCTGATTTAGATTGTTTAGCTTCCAATTAAATTTTAATCTATGCTTCCACAGTGCTTTATTAAATATAATTTTTATTGCACTATGGTCTGAAAAATGTGCATTTAATATTTCTACTTTTCTGCATTTGGTTGTCAGGTTTTTACCTGTAATACATGATCAATTTTTGTGAAGTTGACATGTATATCTGAGAAAAAGTATAATTTCTATTCCCTTTCAGTATTCTCCAGAGGGTTATCTAAGATTCTATTAATCTCCCTCACTTCTTTCTTAGTTTTTTTTAAATTGGTTTATCTAGTTCTGAGAAAGAAAAGTTGAGGTCCCCTACCAATACAGATTTATGATTTCCTCCTATAATTCCTTTAAATGTTCCTTTAAAAATTATAGATGTTATGCTATTTGCTGTGTACATGTTTATTATTAATATTACTTCACTGTCTATGGTTCTTTTTAACAAGACATAGTTTCCCTGCTTATCCCTTTTAATTAGATGTTTTTACTTTTGCTCTTTCTGAGGTCATGATTGCTACCCCTGCCTTCTATTATTTCAGCTGACATATAGTAAGTTCTGCTCCAACTCCTGTGTGTCTGTTCTAAGTGTGTTTCCTGCTATGCTGGATTCTGGTTTCTAATCTATTCCACTATCTACTTCTATTTTACAATTTCCAATTTTCCAGATTTTACAGGCGAGTTCATCCTATTCACATTCGCTGTTATGATTACTAATTGTGCATTTCCCTGCATATTGTTGTTTTTTGTTTCTCATTCTATTTCTTTATTCTGTCCTTCCTCTAAAATCTGTTTTGTTTCTGACCACTGTCTTCTTTTATCTGACCTACCTTTTATCAGTCCCACTTTTCCTTAATTACTTTCCTTCCTACTTTCTGTTGAGTAAAACAGATTTCTATGACCAGTTGATTATTTGTAGTTTTCCTTTTTGAAACAATTCAGATGTGAGTTAGGTTTAAGCAATTCCTACCCCTCTTCCCACCATTTTCCCTTCTGTAATTCCTTGTGTGGTTCTTTTATTTGAGATAATTTTCCCCATTCTTCCTCTCTCTTCCCCCTTTTACCAGGGCATCCCACTTCCTATCCATTTTTTTACATCATGATATCTTAATATAATTGACTCATTCCTGTACCCTCTTTATATGTAGAATCATTTTAATTGCACTATTAATGATAAAGTTTTTAGAAGATACATGTATTATCTTCCCAAATAGAAAGGTAAACAGTTTAAGCTTATTAAGTCCCTTATGATTTTTATTTCATGTTTACCTTTTTATGCTTGAGTCTTGTATTTCAAAATCCAATTTTCTATTCAGCTCTGGTATTTTCATTAAGAATGCTTGATGTCCATTTTTTTTTCTAGAAAGATTATACTTAGTTTATGTGGGTAACCTATTCTTAATTGTAGTCTCAGTTCTTTTGCCTTCTGAAATATTATATTCCAAGTCCTCTTCTCCTTTAGCATGGTAGCTGATAAATCCTTCATAACCCTGACTGTGGCTTCACAGTATCTGAAGGGTTTCTGTTTTCTTGAAGTATTTTCACTTTGACCTGGGAGCTCTTGAATTTAGCTATATTCCTGAGTTTTCATTTTGGGCTTTATTTCTGGAGGTAATACTTGCTATTTTACCCTCTAGTTCTAGAATACCAAGGCAGTTTTCCTAGATAATTTCTTGAAATATGATGTGTAAGCTATCTTTGATCATGGCTTTCTAGTAATCCAATAATTCTTAAATTTTCTCTCCTTGATCTATTTTCCAGGCCAATTGTTTTTTCACACTTTCTTCAATTTTTTTTTCAATCTTTTGAATTTGTTTTAGTGTTTCTTGGTGTCTCATGAGATCATTAGCTTTCGCTTGCCCAATTCTGATTTTTAAGGAGCTATTTTCATCAGTGAATTTTTTTAACCTCTTTTTCCATTTGGTCAATTCTGGGTTTTAAGGTGCTATTTTGTTCAGTCTTTTTATGCCTTTTTTTCCAGGCTATTAATTGTCTTTTCATAATCTTCTTTCTTTTTCACTTATTTACCTAGTTTCCCCTTGACCCCTCTTTACTTGATTTTGAAAATCATTTTTTAAGGTCTTTCAGGAATTCTAGTTGGCCTTGTATCCAATTTCCATTTCTCTTAGAGGTTTTGCTTGTAGATATTTTGCCTTCATTGTCTTCTGAGTTTGTGTCTTGATCTTCCCTGTCACCATAGTAGCTTTTTATAGTCAGGTTCTTCTTAATTGTTGTTGTTTGCTCATTTTCCACCCTATTTCTTAATTTGGAACTCTATGTTAAAGTTGAATTCTGTTCCCTATGTCAGGAGGAAGGGACACTGTCTCATGCTTCAGACTTTTTCCACACTGCTGTTTTTCAGAGCTAATTCTGTGGGTTTGGGAGTTTTCAATGCTTCCAAAGTGATGTGATCTGGGGAAGGATGTGATCACTGTTTCTTGCCCTGCATTCTGGTCCTTATCCCTGAATGGCCCTTTATCCCTTGGAACTGCAATCAATACTGCTCCTCAGGGACCCTCTTTCTTTGGGACTAAAAGTGATACTGCCCTTCAGGACCTCCACTCCCCTTTGACCAAAAGTATTCTTCTCTGCCTTTGAACTATGACCCAGAAGAGGGCATGGACAATGAAGTTGCTAAATAGAATCTGATCCTGCATACAGTGCTAGCACAGGGATACCCTACAATTTGTTTCTGACCACTTGCCAGATCCCTTCTGGCTTAAGAGCTCCTGAAGTTGCTGCTGCTTCTGTCACCATTACCAAGTGCCACCAATGGTATTTCAAGCATGTGGGCTCCAGGCCAGCCTCCACCTCCATGTCACAGATGTCTCTTTTGGACCTCCTGTGTTGTCTTGAGCTGGAAGAATGTCTCTCTCTGACCTTTTGCTGGCTCTGCCACTCTAGAATTCAATTTGAGGTGATGTTTTAAAGTTGTTTGGAAGAGAATATTGAGAGAGCTTAGCTGCATGCTTTCCCTATTCTGCCATCTTGGTTCTGCCCCCAGAAGTTCTGTTTAAAAAAATACCATATGGGTTTAAATGCCTTTAAAAAAATTTTAGGTAATTTAACATGAATTAATATAAAGGAACAATAAGTCTATACTATTGGAGCTGATAGCTTTTATCTTCATTGTCAGAGGCTAGGTTCACCTGCTAGTCACTCTACCTTACAGAGTGCCTTTGGCACACCTCAAGCAGCTGGGTTGGCTGGTTAACACACAGGCTCACAGATGATCTAGTTAAACTGAGCTGATACTATACCAAACAAAGAAACTCTTATACAACATCTCCAACAAGGAGTCATCCAGCCTTCACTTGAAAACTAATTCCAGAAAAGGAGAACCCACTAACTCCAATGATAACTCATTCCATTTTGGGATAACTCTAATTATTAGGAAGTTTTTCCTAAAACCATGTCAAAATTTAACTCTGAAGCTTTTATCTTTTGCTGCTAATCTGCCCTCTCAGGCAAAAGAGAACAAGTCTAATCTCTCTCCCATGTGGCTGCCATCAAGACACTATTATGCATTTCCCCTCAAATCTTCTTTTCTTACTCTCAGTTCTTTCAAATGATGTACATATGGCATGAATTTGAGGTTCTTCTTCAGCATTCTAAGGATAAGCCTCTGGATGTACTTCAGTTTTATCATGGTTCTCCCAAAAATGCCTTGTCCAGTACTGAACATAAAACTACATATAGAATCCAAAGTGGAGTACAACAAATCTATCAATTGCTTAGAAACTATACCTTTCATTGAAGCCCATGATAGAATTAGCTTTTTCGGCCATGATGAAGGTATATGTCACCAACTATACTCCAGAATCAATGTTAATCATTCCTTTGATCTATAGGTTGTTTTGATTCACATTATTGTAGTCATTGTGTGTATTTGTATTGATTCTGTTTCCTTCACACTGTATCAATTCATATAAATCCTCTCGTTTCTGCAAATTCCTCATGTAAAGCTTTTCTTAAAATGCAACAGTGTTCTCTTACATTCACATACAGCAATTTATATAGCCATTCTCCAATTAATGAAAACCTTTTTTCTTTTCCTTTTTTTGGCTAACTCAAAAAGTGCTGGTTTGAATATTTATATGTATGAAACTTTTATTTCTCTTGCCTTTTTTGGTATATATCTAGTAATGAATTTGTTGGATCAAGGGTATCATCAGCTTATTTACTGTATCAAATAATTCCAAATTGTTTTCCAGAATGGCTGAACCAACTGGCCCTCTCTTTGTTGATCTTTCCACAGTTTGTACAGCACTATTTACAGTTTTTATCATCTATGCCATTTGATGGGCATGATATGAAAACAAAGAGCTGTCAATTTGTATTGCTCTTATTATTAGAGATTTGAACCATTTTTTAAAATATGGATGTTCTAGTTTGCAATTTTTCTTTTGAAAACTTTGTTGATATCGTTTGTCCACTTTCTTATTGAGGAATAATTCATAGTCACATATTTGTGCTAGTTACTTATATTTCTTAGATAAGAGGCTTTTATCAGAAATGTTTGATACAAAGATTCTTTCCCATTCACGAGTTTCACTTCTTACTTTAGTTGCATTGATTTTGTTTCTACAAAAGCTTCCTTTTATATAATCAACTTTGTTTTGTTTTATTAAATTCCCACACTCTTCAAGTGATTATGTATTTTCTAACTGTAGTCAGGAAAGGTACTGCTTTTAATAATGTAATCTTACATATTTAATTCATGTATCTTTTTTGCAATATATGATGTAAAATGCTAATGTTAAGTGTTTTCTTCAAAACCACTTTCTGTTTTCCCCAATACTTCATTCACTGATCCCCTAGAATTTATTAAGCACTTACTATATGCTAGGTATACTTGGAGGTGCCAAGACAAATGTAAAAACAATATTCACAACATGATTTGACAAAGGCAAAGTATAGAGTGGTCATCACTCTTGCCTGGAAACCATGCTTTCCTTGTTGATGGTCAGTCATTTACAGTTGTGCCCAACTCTTAATGACCCCATTTGGAATTTTCTTGGCAAAGATATTGGAATAGTTAGCCATTTCCTTCTCCAGTTCATTTTACAGATGAAGAAACTGAGGCAAACAGGGTTAGGTCAAATTTGAACACAGGAAGATGAATCTTCCTGACTAGGCTGAGCACTCTTTCCATGCTGGTACTAGCTATCCAGTATGTCTCCCTTATTGAAGCCCCAAATTGCACTATATTTTTGTTTACCTTATCATACTTTTGACTCATAATGAGATGTCGGTACAATTTTTTTTCAGAGGAACTGCTTCCTAGCAAATCTGCTCCCATCTTTTAATTAGGATATTGTGGGAGATTCTTTTGGATCCTAACATAAGACTTTAAGTATATTACTACTAATATTACTATTACTATATAGCAATATTACTATACTTAATATTACTATATTTAATATTACCATATTTAATATTACTATACAGTAATATTACTATTACCATATTACATTTTAGAATTGTTTAAAGTTCTAAATGTCTAGATACTTTGAGTTCCTGACTCTATCATCCTGTGTTAGTTAGCTAAACCCACTTTATGTTATCTACAAATATGAGCAAGGTACCATCTATACCTTTTTCCAAATCACTGGGAGAAATCTTACCAAACACAAAACCAAGAATGGATCTCTGGGACACTCCAGTGTCCATATATCCAGAAGACACCTTCTTGCAATTTGATACTGAACCATTAATCCTCACTTTGCGTTTGGCCATTCAACCAGTTCCAGGTCTAACTGTACTATCTATCATCCAGCCCACAGATGTTAAATAAATGGCCTGCAGACCATGCTTCAAGTGTGCCCAAACCAAATTTAAATGTAATTGGCAAATATTTAACAAAATAAAACACAGATAATATTAATGTTATTTTCTAAATTAACATGTGGACTACAGAGATCCTTATGTATGTTTAGTGGCCCCCTTTCTATTTGAGTTTGGCAGCACTGATTTAACTCACTTATCTACATAATTTCCCACAAGGAGAGAAAAAGGGAGGGAGGGGAAGAAGGGAGAGAGAGAGACACACACACACACAAACAGAGAGGGAGGGAAGGAAGGAAAGAAGGAAGAAAAGAAGGGGAGAAAAACAGATGGAATATCTTTCACAACTATGTGTACAGGGTGAATTTTTAACCAAAACAGAAATAGAGGCAATTACAAAAGATAAAATCAATAATTTTAAATTAAATTGAAGAACTTGTGTATAAACAATGAAACTATATTAAAGAGGGAGAAGGTAGACTGAGGAAAAATATCTCTACATCAAATATATCTGATAAGGATCAAGATATATAGCCAACTGACAGAAATATAAAAGACTAAAATTCATTTTCTAATAGTTGAATGTCCAGAGGATTTGAACAAACAATTCTCAGAGGAAGAGTTATATGTTGGCAATTTATAAAAAATGCTATATATGTAAAAGAATAAAACTAGAAGGATTTTACTTTATACTCAAAAAATTGGAAAATTACTACTTCCCCCCTTTCCTGTTTTTCCACACTAATTAATATAAAATGCTGCCCCACTGCATTTTTAATCAATTCTATTCCTTTTGAATAAAGCATATCCTTCCAAAGACAGTCCAATCATGAGTTCCATCCTGCCAAGCCTTTGTGACAGCTAAAAGGTAAGATTTGCCTTTGTACTTTAGAATATTTAAGTCACTTTGTTATCTCTACTTTGGGATTCATAAATACCTGAGGTAATTTTTTTAATGGCTAGGTCATTTCTTAAGTTTTGTGGCCTGTGAATTGCTGGGATCTCTACCATTTAAAAAAAAATGGATTCTAGATAGTTTTTGTTATATCTAGCTTGGCAGATATATAGGCAGTTTTTCTTCTTTCCCTTCCTCTTCATTTTAAATCTCTTTTGACTAAACTTACAAAAATTCAAACAAAGATAAACTTACCAGCCCTTATTTGGTCAGCTGTATCCCTACAGAGGCAGAAAACAGCACAGGTGAAGCCTAAGAAACATATAAGAGATCATTTCAAGAGGCTTCCATTGTATTATGTCCATTGATTTGGAGAAGAGATTAGTAAGATGTCTTCAATTATCTGAATGAATAGCTTCCAATTAATCAACAAATCATTTCAAAATGACTATTATGTGCCAAGCACTGTCGTGGAAAAAGATTCACCTTGTTCTGCTCAGCTCCAGAAGGCAAAACTAGAAGCAACTGGGGAGAGGAGAGAGCGAAGAATTTGAGCTTGAAGTAGGGGAAAACTTAACAATTAGAGGGATCTGAGAGTGCAATGTGTAACCCTCGTTGGAAGTCTTCAATCAAAAACTGGATAACTACTTCTGGAGGGTGTTCTAGTGGGATGTTTATGTGGCTATGGGTTACATTAGATCAAGGGACTGAAAGATCCTTCCAAATTTGAGATTTTGCGATTCTACTGAAAGCAGCTGCCTGAAAATACACTAATTTCCTTGACCTTCCATCTGGGACTGCAGTTGCCAGGATACTTAAGGTCAGTGGACTGTAGGAACTGGGTTCGTATGTTCTATGGAGGGCCAACTGTGATATACTCTATGCTGTGGAGAGTTTGTGAGTGAGGACAAAGTGAGAGGTTTGCAGGAGTTGTGATAAACAGATGGAGAACTTCTGGACATGTTCTACCTGTGCAAATTGTGCAATCCCCTGACTACCTTCTCTGGGGGTTGATAACTCCTCATGGGAGCTGTGGTGACTATGTTCCTAGAGAAGCCTGGTTCTTTTTTCTCTGTCTAATCAGCTCATGACCCAAAAGCTTATATGGGAGGAGTTGTAATGAAAAAAAAATACCATAGAAAACACTTTCTCTAAGTCATACCCCTGGGTTAAAGAGATGTCACTGGTAGTGATCATGAATTAGATATCATGGGGACAGAAGTACAGAGAGGTCAGAAGATCACTTTTACCTGGACATGGGTGGGGGTGGAATAGAATAACAGGGCATTTGAAGGGAATACCGCAAAGAACACTAGATTGTAAATCAGTGAGATCTGGAAGTTTAGGAGACCTGAGTTCAAATTTCAACACTGTTATGAGGCTATGCCACTTCAGATAGGACAATTAACCTAAAGAGGTCTCAATTTCTTAATTTATAAAAGGAGTAAGTTTGAATAAATGACATATAATGACTTTTTAAATTCTGACATTCTGTGATAGACATTCGAAGATTAATGGGTTCAGCACTGAAAAGTGGCATAATGTAATGGAAAAATGATAAACTTGGGGTCAAGAGACATTTGTTCAAATAACACTTCTCACACATATTTACCTATGTGACCCTGAGCAAGTCACATAACCTTTTTCTAATCGGTAAAAACTTATCTGTATCACTTCCTCCACAAAGTCCTACTCTAATGCCTCATCTTTTTTGTGGAGGTGATGCTGGATTTTCAAATGCTTTGCCAGTGGAGCTCTACCATGACAGAAGTAGTTAGGGTATGGTCCTAAGAAAAGAATGTGTCCCTCTTCTTAGGACTAGCCTCACTAAAGTACAAAGAGGTTCATCACTAGTAGCCTGGTCACTTGGTGAAGACCTTTACAGGTCAACAAAACAAAAATAAAAACATAAAATGTTCTTGTTTGGTCCCTTTCTGCTTCTACAATAGTGGTAGAGTGAAGGGAAAGGGGATAAAGTATAATGAAGCACCTGTTTTTTTATATAGTCTATAGACTTTAACTTAGCTAATGGTACTCTAAATGTGAGAACTCTGTTCAATGATCTAAAAGTAAACTTACTACTGGAAAAAGTGAATATCATCAACCTTGACATTTTTAGTATAAACAAAACTAGAAGAGAGAAGGAATTTGCATCTAAATGGAAAGATGGCTCACAGGTTCAAATTGGAGATACAAATAAAGGTTTTAGTAGATTTGGTTGTATCAAATGCCCAAAGGCAACAAAAAAACATTTCATGGGATACATGATCATCTCATAATTACAGAGTTCATAAGCATTAGTGAAAAGACCACCATGAAAATAAATGGATCTTTTCCCCAACATCAGTTGCAAAGAATGAAGAGAAAGAAAAATTCTATGGAGTTGATCAGATGCTCTGGATTAAATTAATGTATACTTTGACAATCAGTTACTTCAAAGCAATTGGGAAAGGAAAGCAAAAAATTTGCAGAAAATGTGGATTTAAAGTAGAGACTGGCCAAATACTTATACACCACAAAGAAGTCATGAATATGAAGTCATAAATAATCATGAATATTTTCTTTCAGAAAATAATCAGGAACACTAGGCATGTCAAGAATAGAATCACAGAATAGGAAATAGTTCATTATGGTTGTGACATTCCTTTATCAACTGCCTATGCTAAGTCAAACTCCCAACTTGTTAAAAGATCAAAATAACTACAGTTAGAATTAAAATCATAAAAAAGATATGAACAACTAAGTCAACTCCAACCACACCTATTTAAATATGGCACAGAAATGGATGAAAGAATGGGCATAGATACTCAGACTAATAATTTTGTACAGAAGTTTAACAAATATAAATCAAATGGTTTAACAAGGAGAACAAAGAGCCTAAAAATTATTTGATCAGCAAACACTTGACTTATATGCCACAACTAGAAGGATATGACAGTTAATGAAAACATAACTTGGAATATATATTTATTTGAAAAATTTTTACAAAGAATGATAAAATTAATACCTCAGAGAACACAGAAAAGCAGAGGACAGTAAAACTAGTTTAAAGGAAGTTTGCAAGAGACTCACTTATCTAAACAGTTATCCCCAGGTCAAACTGGAAGAACAAAAAACATGCACGTGCACATGTGTGTATTCTCTCCAAACTAAGCAATCATTGTATAAGTGGAAGAAAGAGTGCTGACTTAAAATCAGGTGACAGGTTCAAATCTTGCCTTTCTGACTTATTACCTATGGATCCTCAATAAGTTATTTAAATTGTTTATTCATCCATCAAATGATTGGATTAAAACAATTTTTTAAATACCTTCAAGTGCTAAGTTCTACAAGAGATACCATTCTGAACTAAATCTTATTCATCATACCCTAAGAAAAGTTTTAAACTTGGTGTCCATGAAATTGGAACTTTTAATATTCTGACATTTCAATCTTCTTTATTTTATTCATTTTGAAACATTATTCTGAGGAATCTAGACACTTCAAAGGGGTCCATAACACACACAAAGTTAAGATTCCCTGCTCTAGATTTAAAAAATTGTTTAACATTTGAAGTTTCTCAAATGAAATAAATTTCTAACTTCTGATTCCTTCAGTCATTTTCCCTACAGCCCAAACCACAAAATATTTTCTACTAGATTAAGTTCCTCAAAGCCTACAGATAGTTCACATTACAGGTGATGGGATTTCAGAGGCCTCTAAGAAAAGAAAAAATCACTTTAACTGACTTTTAGACTTGCAATGTTTTCAAAAGTACTGGAGTTAGACAGACTGTTTTCTGATAGTCACTAAGGTAGTCATACCAAGCTGATCTTGGTTAGGTTGCTTTCCTCTTTCCATATCTTTGTTTCCTTACCTGTAAAATGAGATTTTATTAGTTGATTCCTAAGTTCCATTCTAGTTTATCCATGATCTTCTTTCTCTCCCTTCTTGTTACCCTAATTACGGTTTAGTGAAATCTTTATCTATAAGTGTTGGAGGGAACTCATTTGACTAGAATGTAGGAAAGTGAACAACAGGAAAAGAGAAACACTCTTCTGAATTATCTTAATTATTAAGTAGTATTACATCTTTGTAAGCTACCAAAATGATTTCAGAGGGGAAAAAAAGGGATTCTTCAATTTTACGTGCATGACTAGACTAGACGTCCTGTGGGTTTTCCCCCTGATAAGTTCAGCCAGCCAAAAGGAATAAATAATGGAGTACTTTTTTTTTCTTGCATCTACTAAGCCAAACCATTAAAAGAGATTTATCTGCTCCATTTCCCTTAAATTGCAACCATGCCCTCGTTTGTAGCAATTTTCTGCATTTTGTGAAATTATGTTTCCAGAAGCTTATTTTCCATTTTGGAAGTTGCATCATCAAATTAACTCATGAAACACACATTGACAATGTGGTTTTTTTTTTCCATATGTGAAAGAAAGCTCAGCATTATGTTCAATCCAACCAAATCCTGAATAATGGAATTTATCCAATTCTTCAGTAACTACTGGAATGCTGGCACAGATTCCTTTGTAAAATGAATTTCAGAGAATTCTGGTTCTTATGAAGCATATCAATCCTAGATTCACTTTTTAGTTACTTTAAGGTAATTATGATCATCAAGCTCATGTTGTAATTGTATGAAAGACTATTTTATCTTGGGTAGTGATTTCTATGATGGCTGCTTTTAAATAAAGTCTACATCCTTTATAAATGCAATAAAATATGGGACTTTTTCTCACTGTATTGATATTTTTCATCAGGAGAATCCAAACACCATTTCTCTTATGCATATAGATGCCTCCTTTTCTTCCAAGAGGCTTATTGCTGCACTGTTGATTTACATCACATACTGTAGCTAATACTTAAGAGATTGCAATTCACAACTACCGCCTTTTCTTTCTGCCCTGCTCTCTCCAACACACTCAACCCAACCACTACTATCAAAAAAAGAATTATTCAACTGTTCAGGTAAAATACACTCAACATTATTTTAAATCAAAAGGCAAAGAATGAACATCTTGTTAGGTAAGTTAGTCATAGAAATAGAGGATGATCGATAAATATTCTATCATTCCAGATTTGGAAAGTAATGTGAAGTTCAAATAATTTTATCCTGTGACTTTCTTATCTAAAAATGGAAATTTTATGTATTTGTGTATTTTAGAATCATTTTTTCTTTCATTTTTCTATTTGCCTTTTTAATTTGTGTAGTGAGGAGTTTGTATCCTTTCCATCCTCACACTTGGACATCTTGGATCAGTCTTCCCAGCCTTTCCTAAAAGGATTAAACCAAGGAAAATTCTTACTGCTATTATCTCATCCCACCACTTTCTTTTCTTGCTTTCTTAAGAAAGTAATATGGGCAATAGTGGGACTACTCTGCCTCACTTAAATCCAATTCATACACACAAAACATTACCCATGATGTCACTGGTCTACTAAGCAACAAAGGATGAACAAAATTCTTTGAGGGTAGGGACTGTGTCTTACACATCTTTGTATTTTTCATTCTTAAGAATCTGGATTGTAGATATTCAATAAACATTTAATTTCATTTCTAATAATGTTACTGACCTCTTTTATCTTGGCAGTCCCAAGAAAAGAACTGATACAATTTTAAAATGGTATAGAATAACTAAAATCAGTTATGATACCAGAAAGAATGGAAATTTAAGCAAAAACTAGTGTTCTAGGGGAAATCACAAGACTGAAGGCTCAAGTAAAACTACGAGAAATTATACAATTTATAATGTCAATTTAAGACTTATCTGTGTTATACAGATAACTTTTTAAAATGGATCTGTGATCACATTAGATGAGGATCCTCCATTCAATGATGTATATATCACAACCCATCTACATCTGTCAATCCTGTGCAATCCTTATCAATATCCTTGTAAATCCTCTACAAGTTTTCAATAGACATTATTCACCAGTTATCTCTGGCTCCTACTATACCATCAATATTTTTTTGACTGTACATCTGTCCATATCCTTTGTCACTTCTATTCAATTTTTACTTTGTAATGTGTTGTAGACAAAATCCTCTCCGTTTTGGCATCTCAAAATTTTTCTTTGAAGACTGTAATATGCCATTGTTTTGTAATATAGCATCAGTTTGTTTTGTTTTTTTTTTAAGAAAAAAACCAGAACTATAATTTTATCAGTATAGGGAATTCTCAGTGAGGAAATTTTCTCTAGCAATGTAGACATGTTAATGCCCCATATCAGCTCCAATTGCCAGAATAATAAGTATTAAAAAGATGAGTGTCTGTTTCAAAGATAAATGTGGGATGTTTAAATGCACTATACAAGTTCCCAAATGCAATCCAGTTGGGAGACGGAAGAAGTAGAAAAGAGAGAGCCAGTCTCTGACACATACTGGCTATATGATCTTATGCAAATCACTTAACCTTTCTGCTCTAGGCAGCCTAAGGCTACAATTTGGAGAAGTTTTTGTTGTTTAGTCACGTCCAACTCTTCATAATCCCATTTGGTGTTTTCTTGGTTTGTCATTTCCTTTTTCAGCTCATTTTCCATGAGGAAATTGACACAAATGGGTTTGAGTGACTTGCCCAGGGTCACACAGCTAGTAAGTGTCTGAAGCCTCTGAGGCCAAATCTGAAATCACGGCTTCCTGGCCACTCCAGGCAGTGCTCTATCCGCTGCAGTACCAGGGTGCCCTTGAGAGGTGCCAACCTGCACCAATTGTTCCTCATGCAGTAGTTTCCCATATTAATGACATTACAAGTCCAGTCCCATTCCCTACCTACTTACTGATCAGAACAGCATTATGAGCTGTTGATACAATAGATCAGACTAGCCGGTAGACATTCTTCATCCACTTGTTTTCTCCACTGATGTTACCCATAAACAGGCAAGCTTAACAGACCTGGGAAGAGCAGTGATCCACTTTTTTCATTTCACCTTCTCCTTCCCCACCCCTCCCACCTAGAAAAACCTTGTAAAGATACAATCTGGCAACTAACTCTGCACATGTTATAGACCACTCTACCTCTGTCTCCTCAGAAGCCACAGCTACTAATCAAGACCCAGAAAATTCTCACCACCAGTCTTTGGCATCATCACCAAATGGTAGAACATGAGAAACAGACATAACTTTATGTGTGGGAAGACGCTAAAAGAAGCTGTATGACATGTTGGCTTTTAGTAATTGTTCAATCTGGAAAGAGGATAATAATGATAGCTAACATTTATATACCACCATATGCCAGGCTCTGTGCTAAACACTTAAATTATCTCATCTGACCATCACAACAGTCTTGGAAGGTTAACACTATCATTACTCTCATTTAATAAATGCGGAAACTGAGGTAAACAGAAGTGCCCAGGGTCATACAGCTAGTGTCTGAGACTAGATCTGAACTTGTGTTCCAGACTCCAGACCCAGCACCCTACCCATTGTGCCAACTAGCTACCCCACAGTAAATGTCCATCAAAAAGCTAAACTTTAGAATGTGAATGTAAAAGAATATATCACTATTACATAACAATGAATATCAAAAATTCAAAGAAGCATGGGACTTTTATGAATCAACAGAATGAGGTACAGAGAAACAGTAAAAACAAGAGGCACAATCAAAACAATAGACATGGAAAGAACAAAACCACAAAACTTAGCACTGCATAATTATCACTAAGCTGACCCTCAGAAAAAAAAAAGAATGCATTTACCTACCCTTCATTGGAAGGAGGGGTCTAAGAGTATGGAACACTGCATACTTTTGTCAAACTTAATTCATAAAGCTCAGTAGTTTTGCTGTACCTAGGTCTGAGAAAGAGAAGGTGAAAGACTATTAGTCAGATCCCATAGACCTATATGGGATGAGAGTCTGAGGTCTAGGAGAAGCTAGAGATCAGCAGCATGCCATAGAAATGGCTAGGTAATTTTCCACATTATCCACATTGGGATTTAAAATCAGGAGGCTTTATTTTTGCTATTGAGAAAGGAGTTCTAGAACCAATGGCTCAGTGTCTGATAAACCCAAAAAGATAAATTACTGGAGAAAGAACTTTTTTTACATGAACAAGTAGGAAAACTGGAAAGCAATGTGGCAGAAATTAGAATTAAACTATCAGCTTACAACACAAAATCCAAAATGAATAGATGACCTTAATATAAAGAGCTACACTAAAAAATGAATAGAAAACATCAAGTACTTTACAAAACTTTGGTAACAGAAAACTAACCAAAGGACAGGAGATCATAAAAGAAAAAAGACAATTTTGATTGCATAAAATTAAAAAGCTGAACTTCAAAATATAAAAGGAAGTGACAAATGCTACTAAAAGGCAATACCAAAAGGACATTAAACTTTTCAAATAAATCTTGCAAACTATAAATGACTACATGGAAATAAATATACTCTAAAATCCTAAAAACCAGGAGAAATAGAAATTAAAATTAAGTAAACTGGCAAAAGTGCAAAAAAAAAAAAAGGAAGTCAATTTTGGAGTAGCTGGAGGAAAAAATATGTACCGTTGGAGGAGTAGTACAATTGCCACTGCTTTTAATTTGGAATTATGCAAAACACATAGTATCATAAAAAAGGCAAAGGGAAGATCCTACATACAACAAAATGGTCAATGCAGTATTTCTTGTGGTAGCACAGAACTGGAAACTATGTTCCATCATCTACCAAAGGGTTGAAAAAATTATAGTAAGAAATGACAAATGTAAGGAATCAAGAGAAAAAAGGGAAAATGAAATTAATGCAAAGCAAAATTAGGAGAACCAAGAAAAATAACCACAATGACAAGGACAATGTAATGAAAAGACCACAGAAAGGAAGTTATACTTGGAAAAACAATGAAGAGATACTAAAACATACCCCACACCTTGTGGCAGAAGTGACTACTACAACATGACATTAGATACACTGTGAAATAGTTTCAGCATCAATGATTTTGTTTACGTGAGAAATGACTCCAAGTAAGGAAAGAGATAGCAATAAAAACCCTCCCCCCAGGAAAAGGAATTCAGAATGTCAAGTATTCTATGCCAATTTGGTCCATAATTTATTTCTTTTTTTTCAATACAGAAAATACCTAGTTGACAACGTGGTTACTTATCAACAACTACACTGTAGTTCTGATATTACCTAAAAACATTTAATAATACAAAATACTAAATAACTTTCCAATAAACCAAAGGCATCCTTTTTTTTAAGCCTAAAAAAGTACTCTTCCACAGATAAGGAGAGACACAAATCTTTTTACTCTTCTACCTTATAACAAAATTCACATTTTTAAATCCATCATTGCAAAAGATATACAAAATATTTACTTCTGAAAGAAAACACTGTTAACAGGCTATGAATTGTCATAGATTAATTTCTTATCTCACAAAATATTTTTACAAGTACTGACCACCTTTAATGTTATTTTTATCATGTCACACTACAGAAATATTTCCAATTCCAAATCATTCCTAGTTATCATTATATATCATTACTATAGAAACGTTCTTTTCAAAGATTTAGCAGTTACAGCAAAAACAAAATTCCACATGCCCCTAAAATGATAATGTTCAATATTTTTATTTTTTAAAGTCTATCATGCTGAAAGGGAAAAAAAAACAAATAGAGGTTGGGTTATAAATTTTAAGGAACAAAACATACAGCTGGTACTGATTCAGGTGAGTAGCTTTTTTTTTGCTGTGATTTTGAGTTTAACTTTTTTTTAATCTCAATTTTACCACTCTTTTAAGAAAACATTAAAGAGTAAGACCTTCCAAAAGGCATTCCATTCCTAAACACAAGAGAGTGACTGAAGGAAAGCTTCATACAAAATCTTTGGATTTTCAAAAATCATTTAAAATGTTCTATTCCCTTTATAGTTGCCCCTTCAAAAAAAATAAAAAATCTCAAAAAAGTCTCATATGGGGCATGCAGATCTCAACTATCATTTAATGATGAGAATTTTGGCTCCCAATTTTTAAAAATATATATTACGTAGCTGCCTTAAATTTCATTTCATTCATTTACTTTCCACAACCAAAAGTTTTATTCCAGTTTTCATACAGTTCCAAATCTTTTAGAGATACACTTGGACGCACAGTTTGGAAGGCATTTTCAAAATCCACAAAAGCTATTGGACGAACTTGGTCTGGTGTGACTGTGGCAATGTCAACTGCCTGTAAACTTCGAATAGGACCTAAAGAAGCTTCTCGACAAAGCTGTGTCATATCTGCTCCAGAGAATCCATCAGACTGCTTAACAATCAGGGATATTTCCTCTTCACTAAGGCAAAAGTGCTCCTTGGCCATCAGATTTTTTACTATTTGCCTTCTTGCTGAAGCTTCTGGGAGTGGAATATACAGTCTTTTTACCAATCTTCTCCGAGCAGCCTCATCAATTTCTTGTGGCCTATTAGTTGCTCCCACCACTAAAATACGTTCTTCAGAAGATGTGGTTGCTCCATCTAACTGAACTAAAAATTCAGTTTTTATCCTTCTGGAAGATTCATGCTCACCATCTCCCCGCTGTGACAACAAGGAGTCAATTTCATCAATAAATATCACAGCTGGCTGCTGACATCTTGCAACAGCAAACAGGGCACGAACCATTTTCTCTCCTTCACCCACCCATTTAGAAGTCAAGGAAGAAGCACTGATACTAAAAAATGTTGCCCCAGACTGACTTGCAATGCACTTGCCAATTAGGGTTTTACCTGTTCCAGGAGGACCAAAGAGCAAGATCCCTTTGGGAGGCCCTCGTAATCCAGTAAAAATGTCTGGCCTCAACATAGGCCACACAACTATCTCCTTTATTGTGGTTTTAGCAAATTCTACTCCTGCTATGTCTTCCCAGTTTACTGGGGGGCCATGATCCATGATCTCATTCATAATAAGTTCAATCATCTTTGGCTCTAGAGTCTTCAAACGTTCATCAATTGGATGAGCTGGCTCTGTAGGCACAGCCCCATGAGGTTTACATTGAATTCCTCCTTTCTCATCTCTACCATCCTGTCTGGCTAGGGGAGGAACAAATTTCCCAAATGTGCCCCGAGATCTGCCAGCTCCCAGAGATTTTTTTACTCCACCATATGAAAAGCTTGGTGCACGTTGGGGTTGGTGGTTTTTCTTTTGTTGATCTATCCATAGTTGTTCTTTTGCAGTTTTAAAACTAGACAGGCTGCTCTCATCTCTGTGGCCACTGGCTTCTGTGTTACTAAGAGTCTTATTCAGTGTGGGTTTGCAAAAGGCTTCAGTACCATCATTGCCAGAATCATAAAATGTCTTCTTTTTCTCAGGATTTCCATACTCAGAATGAAAAAAGGACTGATTTGATGACATGTTTGATACCACTGTATTGGCTTTTGTAGCATCACCTGTCATTTTGACATTTCCAAATAATGGAGTAACATGGAACTTTGCACTGGACAATTCATCTAAAGGCACTGAGGATACAGGAAAACCATCTGTAGTTTTGGTCATGACAGGTAGCTGAGTATTCTGAGAGTGGATCAAGGATGCTGGTTTCTTTGGAATGCCTAATGTTTGTTCTGTACAATTAGATTTGGGTTTAGAAAAACCAAAGGCACTGACCTCCTTATGGATTACTGTTGATGCATCTGTTGGTGCCAACAGAGAATCTTTAAACTTTCGGCCAGCCTGCATCATCTCTTGGACACTATTTAATTTGAAAACATTATTTATTGTTAATCCAGACTGCCACTTGCCACTATCAGTTT
Organism: Notamacropus eugenii; assembly: GCF_028372415.1. NCBI lineage: Eukaryota > Metazoa > Chordata > Mammalia > Diprotodontia > Macropodidae > Notamacropus > Notamacropus eugenii. The sequence continues at coordinate 413,155,813 of NC_092874.1, forward strand.
GTTGGCATTTTGCCATAGTCAAAATGTTGTCTGCATAGTTATTCAAGCCAATCTCTACATTGTCAGAGTCAATAATTGCAGAATATTTGTCTGCATATTTTCTGAAGAGTTTGGTAGCACAAGCCTGGGAGATCTCAGAATTTGCCAATGCATACTGAATGCGTAAAATCTGTGCACGGAAGGCATCTGCTTTCTGGCTCGGTGTACAGGTGCCAGAGGTTATATCAAAGTAATTCTTCTGCCATTCACTCAAATGCAGAGATCTAGTACTTGGGGTCTGCATTTTGGAGGTTCTATAAAAAAGTAAGAAAAAAGAAAAAAGATCAATATCAATCACAAACATTTATATTGTACTTTAAGAATTACCAAGTGCATTATTCACATCATCTCATTTGATTCTCATATTATCTGTCTGACATAGGGACTATAAGAAAAAAAAAGTAAAAGAAGTCATTGTGATAAGATTTTTGCTTGCTTTGGAGTCTGAATTCAGCACCTGCCACTGACACAAGCCTATGATCACAAAACTAGTAAATCATGTAAGGCGCCAAAATTATAAGAGAAGTTACCAGTCTATAATTGGGAGAGTCTATACTCATAAAATCACAGGCCCAAAGCAAAAATGAAAAAAAAACACCTAACCAAACAATAACAAAAATCTACCAGATAAATATCACTCTTCACGTAGTGAATTTAAAATTCTAAAATAATTAAAACTCTTATTTGGAGAAAAACAACAGATCTCAGTTTAAACACAAACGCAAATAAATGTTATTTGGCTATATTCTAGTTCTTCCTAAAATTAAGAACAAAATTTGTTAGGTTGCAAACGACATATATCATAAAAAAAGCATAAAGATAACAAAAAGTCTGTAATGAGAAATATTAATAATTAACTTGACACAAAATGGCATTTCCTATCTTCTATGTTCCTTGGGTAAGCAACAATTTGGGGGTACAAAGAAGCCAATCAAGAGTTCTGTAATACTAGACTGCATGCTACTATGCCTACTTCCACATGGTCAACGCCAAGTTCAATTAAATACTTATTAAATGTGTACTATGAATAAGACAGTATGGAATCCTACAATAAATACAACTTAATCTCACTATCAATAAGCTTATCATCCATGGCTTTCTGTTTCCTTATGTAAAAATGTGAAATCACTAATGCTGAGTGAAATAATGGCCTACCAGAGGTGAAGAACCTTTTGCCTGAATACAAACTTCATGGAACAAATTCCCTTAATAAAAGGATTTGTTCTGTGAAGTCTGGATTAAGTCAAAGAGCTGCAATTGAGGACCTAGAGGACCACATATGGTCTCAAGGTCACAGGTTTCCCACACCTGGTACTAATATAACTAAGGCACAGTAAGAAGTCAGTAAATTACCTCATACATTTGATTTACTCTGTGCAATCATTGACAAATTATCTCACAAAGATTATTAAAAAGAAACTGGCAGGAAATCCTGTTGCTAAATTAATAAATTATGATAGAGAACTGAACTCAGTACAATTTGTGTTCAAAGTCCACCTTAGATACATAGCACTTGCTGGACTCTGGGGCAAGCCATTTAACCTCTAAGTGCCCCAGGCCACTAAGTTCTGTCAACAGGAGTAGCTCTCCACCTAGCAAATGAAATTACAAGTAACAACTATTTGGGGAACAATAGAATGGTAGGACAGGAACACAGGAGGCGTTGGTCATGTGGCAAGGACAAGGAATGATAAATTCACCAGTGCTCCTGATCAGGATGTCTTAAGAGGAAGGTCTGTAGCATATTCTGTCGTAATTATGGGAAATGGAAGAGAATACTCAGAGAATGGGCAGGTATGAATGTAATGACAGAAACAGTCATATTCATGAAATCACAGATCCTCAATTAGAGTACACATACTTAAAACAGCTAGGTGGCACAGGGTATAGAGTATTATTAGACTTGCTGCCAGGAAGAGCTGTGTTCCAATCCTGCCTTGGCCCCTTTACTAGCTGGGTGACCCTGGGCACTTAGCCTCTCTCTGCCTCAGTTTCCTCATCAATAAAATGGAAGGAGCAAGGATCAAATAAGATGACATGTACATACCTTAAAGTGTTTGTTACCAGCAAGCTATTATCGTAAAAAATCAAGTCCTAAAGCTTTTAACTTAAAAGGTTCTTAAAACCAGAAAAAGTTTATGCATTTTAAAAGACCCATCCCTTCAAGCTGCTCCATTAGCAATCTTTCTCCACTTCCCAAAGTCAAATTCCCAAGAAAAAGCTACGTTACACTGATTTCACTTCCCCTACTAAATTCTTACAATGCAACTTCAGTCCTTTCTTTCAAACTTTTTTTTTTCAAGTTATCAACTAAACCGGCTCTCTTGATTGCAAGATACAATGGACTTTCCTCAATCCCTACATTTCTTACATCTTACATTTCTCTATTCTCTCAAAGATCCCTTGATTCAAGCCCTCCCCAGATATACATATTTCAAAAGCCTACAACCTGGTCTCTACTAGAGATCAAAGCATCCTTGAAACATCGGCTAAAATGATTTTCCTAAATCTCAGATCTGACCATGCCATTTCCCTAATCCAGCGGCTCCCAATTTAGGGGTTAGCAAAGATGGTCTGAAAGGTTCATAATAAAAATTCTTTTATAGTGTTTTAAGTATCAAATAAATACCAAATGATGTTAAAAGTATACTTTGTGACAAGCATACGCATGCTTTAAGTGTTTCTGAAGTGATTTGGAGTTTTGGGGGGCAAAAGTTATCTTCAAGCATAAATCTAAAAGACTGTGAGTAGTATATTAAATTATCCTAACAATTTGTAATACTTTTTTTGGGGGGGGGGGTAATTGAAAAGAGCTCAGAGATCAAAAAACAATGGGAACCAGCTTTCATCAAGAAGCTCCAATGATGTCCAAAGTCACAGAGCCAAGACTTGAGTCTTACCACGCATCTAGACTGCAAATCCAGAGTTCTTTCCCTTACATCACTCAAAACTGTGTTGCCAGCCAAGTCCCCTTCTATATTCTCCTTTTTTTCCTAGGATCACTCAAGCTCCACAAAACCAAGCACCTTACACGGGGTAACTAACCTAAGGCTGGAAGAGGCCTCCCCGCGAAACATTTAACGATCCGACCTATTTTAGAGAAGTCAAATCTAGACTCCAGGGAGGCGCAGTGACTCGCTCAAGGCCCCACGAAGCCCGCTCCTCTGGGCACGTCACGGACCGCACAAGGCCGAGGGGCCGAGGGCACGGTGGGTGCTTCGTGCTTACGAATTTAATGGAGTCGTGGCAGGGCCAGGCCTCAGAGCGGGTCCCAGCGCTGAGGCCCACATGGACCTTACGGGCCGCCTGATAGAGTTTTACAAGCGGGGAAACCAAGGCACGAAACGCTCAAGGCAGACTCCAACGGCTTCGCTCTTTCCTTAAGCTCCGGCCTCCCCTCCGTGACACCCAGCACGGTACGTGGCACACCGTGGGCGCTTAATAAACGCTCCACAGCCCAGACCTGGGCGTCCGTCCTTAACGACCCCGGCTGGGGCTTCATAAACGTTACCGGCCCGAAGGCGGGCCAGTTCCCGGCGGCCCTCGGGGTCTGCCTTCCCCCACCCCAGGCCGGAGGCGGTGAGAGGTGGGGAGTCCTGGGAGAACCCGGAGGCGGCCGGAAACGCAGGCCCGTTGGGGGAGGGGTCCGTGCCTCAGTTTCCCCGGGAAGAAGACGGCGGCGGCCCGCTGTTCCTTCTCAGACCTACCTACCTCCCGCTTTGAGGGGGACCCGGGAGAAAGCCGAGGGGCGGGACAGGGTAAGGGGTTCCCCGAGTCCACCGCGCCTCAGCTCGGAGTCTAGAGAAGGGATTTCCCCCCCACGCCCACGGTCCCAACCGTCACCCGCCACCTGCACGCGCGAGAGTCCAGCCTGGGACCGCGCCTCCGAGCGGGAGTGGGCGGGCCCGGCACGTGCGTAAGCACGCACGCGCGTGTGCGCGCGGCGACGTCTACGTGCAGCGTCCCAACGCACGCAGCGTCCTGCGCGGCTCCCGGCCGGCCGCCTGTGCGGCGTCGGAGTAGAGGACGGGCTTGCCTGGGGAAAGTGAGGCGCACACAGGTAGTTAGTAACAGAATTGGGATTCAAACCCATTCAATCCATCCATCAATCAAAAGACATTTATTAAGGCCTCCCTAGATGTGAGTGCCAAGAAAACAGTCAGCATTTATGAAGCACTTACTGTGTTCCAGACGCTCTAATAAGGAATCAAGAGCATTTATTGAGCACTCACTGTGTACCAGACGCTGTAATAAGCGCTTAGGATACAAAGAAATCAATCAACAGCATTCATTGAGCACTTACTGTGTTCCAGAGACTCTAATAAGGAATCAGCAGCATTTATTGAGCACTCCCTGTGTACCAGACGCTGTAATAAGCGCTTAGGGATACAAAGAAATCAGTCAGCAGCATTCATTGAGCACTTACTGTGTTTCAGACGCTGAAGGTACAAAAAATAAATCTTAGTAGCTGGAAGGGGGTTTGAACCCAGGTCCTGTGACTCTAAAATCTGTGGCTTGTTCCTGAAGCTACTGCCTTCCTTTGTTTAGAAAGAAAATTCTTTGTTCCGGCTTTCCCCAGATTAAGGGGTTAACATTTAGGACAAAAAGAATTAAAAGTTTATAAAGTACAACTTGGACGCAGATCAGATTTAAGATGGAGCCATCTTTTATTGATAACTTTTGTAATGAGATAGACAGTTCAGACAAGTCTGTGTAAGCAAAAAGGGGTGAGCACATACAATTTTTCTGCAGATAAAGTCATCTGAATAATTGAAGTAATATTTATTGTTCATGGGTAGATAAAGCAAATAGAATAATGACAATCTTGCCTACTTATGTAATGCCATTCTAATTAAATTATTTTTTAAAAAAATCTTACTGAGTTAGAAAAAAGTAATAACAAAGGAAGAACAGGTCAAGAACTTCAGAGAAGCCAGGGAGAAAAAGATATAAAGGAAGCAAATGCAATAGTATGAGACAGTCAACTATATTATAAGGTGAGCACATTGTTGAAGGGTAAAATGCATAATTTTGGTTATTTTAAATTAAAATTTTCTTGTATAAATAAAACCTATGTAGCCAAGAATATAAGGAATGCAGAACATTGGGGTGAAAATTTCATAAATGATATTCCAAATCCAGTGTGATTATGTTGGAATATTGCTGTGATATAGGAAATGATGAGCTAATTGATTTAGAAAAACAAGGGAAGACTCAGTCTCCCCCAATGAAAAACATGGAAAGAAGGTGTTACCCACCTTCAGAGAAACAGAGAAGTAGAAATATGCATAGTATGGTCTTACATATAGATCTATGGATGTATATTTTTGTATCTATGTGTATGTTTAAAAAAACTGTATGTTGTATGTGTATGTATGTATGTATATCTGGATTTAATTGTAGCCTTCTTTGGGGGAGGAGAAAAATATAGCTAGAAGTACACAGCAGAGAATAAAAGAAAACCTACAAGGAAGCAAAGAAAAAAACTGGACAGCTTTGAAAGCAATGTGCAGTACTTATTATATAGGTTTTCTGGGAATGCAAATTTATTGTTTTATATTCAATACTCTCATGTTATGCTATGTACAGGGTCGTTTTTTTCTTTCTTATTTTGTATTTGAGTTTAAAACAAATTTTTAAACTTACAAAAGGGGGTAGGGAAAAGAAGGGCTATTACATCTCAAGGTAGCAAGTATGTGACAATTGCCAGGTGTATACAAATAAGTAAGGGGTGACTTGATGCATGATGAATAACAGGTAATACAAAACTGCACACTGGGTGAAGCTTCCCCCAATGCTTTTGACAAACTGGTCTAGGAACAGTAGGTCACTGAGTCAGCATAGCTTTCCATACCCTCTAAGATTACCTTCCATCCTTCCCATACCTCTTTATTTACAAGTTATCTCCCACCATTAGAATGTGAACTCATTAAGGACTTGTACCCCACCCCCAGCTCATGATACATAGTAAAAGTACTTGTGGCTGGGTTCCGTGCTGTTTGTTGATGATACAAAGAAAGGAAACACCAGACCCAGCTTTCCTGGAGCTCACAATCTAATTTGGGAGACATTGTTGCAAACAGCTGTGTACAAACAAAATATGTACTGGAGAAATAGATAGCCTTCAGAAGGAAGGCACTAGCATTAAAGGAGATCAGGAAAGGCTTGCTGTAGAAGGTGGGATTTTAACCAAGACTTCCAGGAGGCAGAGATGAGGAGGGAACACATTCCAGGCATAGGGAATAGCCAGTGCAAAAGCATGGAGTCAGGAGATGGAGTGTCTTAAGGGACATCAAGCAGGACAGGCTTGTTGGATCATAGGGTGCTGAGAGTGAAGCAGTGTCAGAAAACAGGAGAGATAAAAAAGATCCAGGTTGTGAAAGGCTTTAAATGGTAAACAGAAAGATTTTATATTTGATCCTAGAGCAGCTGAGGTGTGTGTGTGTGTCTGTGTGTTAGGAGGTAGGAGATGGCATAGCCAGACCTGTGCTTTAGGAAGATCATTTTGGTAACTGAGTAGGGAGTATTAAGAGTTCATATTAAAGTGTGGGAGAAGCTTGAGTCAGGGAGACCAATTAGAACATTATTTCAGTAGTTGAGAGAGAAATAATGAGAGCCTAGACTTGAATTGTGTCTGTGTGAGTGGAGAGGAAGGGATCATAGGACAGATATTGTGAAAGTAGAGACTGTAAGGTTTGACAATGGATTAAGTATTTTTGATGAATGAGAGCTGATAAGTCTAAGATGACACCAAGGTTACATGAGTGAATAGGAAGGTGGTAGCTACCTCCACAGTAATAGGGAAGTTCAGGCGTGCTTGAGGGATGAGGAAAAATGACTTCTGTTTTGGACATGCAGAGTTTGAGATTCTTACGTACATTCAATTCAAGATGTTCAAAGAGGTTGGTGGTGCAGGACTAATGCTCATCAAAGAAATTAGGACTGGATATATTGATCTGGAAATCATCAGCATAGTGATGAATCTCATGTGAAATAATGGGGGGGAGTGGAAAGGTGGGGAACCTGGTAGTATTAAATATCAAACTATGCTACGAAGCTATAATCATCAAAATTATTTTGTACTAGTTAAGAAATGAAGAGGTCAATAAGATAGATTAGGTACATATTATACAAATGGAAACTAGCATAGTAGGCTAATATTCTTTAAATCCAGTGACCCTGCCTAGTAAGGTAAGGATTCATCAGTATTTGACCAAAAAAAAAACCTGCTGGAAAAAATTGGAAAGTAGTCTGGTAAAATTTATTTTTAGACCAAGAGTTCCTAACCTTTTTAGTGTCATGGTCCTCTTCTGCAGTCTGTTGTTGTCTACAGACTCCTCAGAATAATATTTTTAAATGTAATTTAAAATTGCAAAGAAACATAATTATATTGAAGCACAGTTGTCAAAAAAATTTTAAACAAGTTCATGGACCCCAGGTTAAGAATCCTAGAGTTGGATTAGCACTTCTCACCATAAACCAGATCCATAAATCCAAATGATTGCATGAATTAGATATAAAAGATCACATAACAAACAAATTATGGAAAGAAGCAAGGAAGAAATTACCTTTCAGATTTGTGGACAGGGGAAGAGTTTGTGACCAAAACAAGGTATAGAGAGGATCATAAAAGATAAAATAGACTGTTGTGACTACATAAAATTAAAAAGGTTTTTCACAAACAGAACTAATACAGGTAAGATATAATGGAATAGGTAACTGCATAGTCAAGGCAATATTCACAGCACTGGTCGTGACTATGAATATGCCGGTATAGTTCTCAACTGCAAAGTATAACAGACTCTCCATATAGAAGGCAGAAGAAAAAGCATTCATTCAAACACCAGAAAGACAAATCCATCATAGTAGCCAAGAAGTCAATACACATTATCACTGCAGGACACAAAGCCATTCCGGAACCTCCCCCAACCCCCTAGGGCTTTCTCATAAACAAACATTCACAAGCCTAGCTCTCTGCTTACCTGTGTCCTCCCTCTCCCCTTCCTAACTGCTCTCACTGACTTCCTCCCAGTTCTGCTACACCCTTCCTATTCCATGTTCAGCAAGCTCCTCCTACTCCATGTGACTTAGGCTTCCATGTGATTCAAGCAGGTCACATGGTCCTATTAATGAATGGGAAAGGTCTTCCCATTTAAATTACCATTGCAGTAACCAGGAGGCAAAACTTTGCAGCAAGTTTCTATGATAAAGATCTCATCTCCAATATGTAAATCTAAGAAACTGATTCAAATTTATAAAAAGAAGCATTTCCCAATAGATAAATTGTCAAAGGATATGAACAGGCAGTTTTCAAAAGAAAAATCAAACTATCAACAATAAAAAAAAAGTTCAAATCACTATTAGAGAAGTACAAATTAAAGCAACTCTGAGGTCCCATCTCATACCCATCAGATTGGCAAAGATAACAGAGGAAAGTTACAAATGTTGGACATTTGTAACCAGGCACATTAATGCCCTGTTAGTGGAGCTATGACTTGATACAGCTATTCTAGAATGCAATTTGAAATTATGCCCCCAAAGTTACTAACTTGTACGTACCCTTTGATCCAACAATACCCTTACTTCTATACTTATCCCCAAAAATATCCAGTAGAAAGGAAAAGGAGCCGTATATAGGAATGTATTTATAGCAGCTGTCTTTGTGGTAGTCCGTGCAGTGACTATCCATGATTCCAGAGAAATTGACTTAGCTCTGACCTATGTTAGTACACTGTTAACACATCCTCTATTTATCTACTCTAACATCATGAATGAATGAAAAGGACATTTGTTAAGTACTTATATGCTAAGTGTTGGGTATTCAACAAGTTAGGCAAAAAACTTTTTAAGTACTATATGTACTAAATGAGAAGGATCAAAATAAGAAAATAAAATAGGCCTTGCTCTCAAGGAACACACATTGTAATGAATACAACACTTAGGGAAGAATTCAGCTCTCAGTCACCAAAGATTTTTTAGGCTTTGTGCTAAGTGCTAGTGATACAAATAGCACTAAGAAATAATCCCTGCCCTCAAGGGGCTTACAGTCTATCAGAGCTACAAGTCAGATGAAAAGTTCTGTGGTCCTTAAGATGTGACTTCAAAGCAGATAGTAATGCCTCTTCCTTTCCCCCAGTAAAATATCAGTTTCTGATGTCAAACCATTTGAGAGTGACAAGGACTTTCTTTTCTAAATTTTCAGTAGATAAGGCTGTAACAACTGCCATTTGCTAGGCTGCATCTCCACAGGAGTTTTTTCCCAGAATAATGACCAAGGACAGTAAACTAGAATCATTGCCAATCCTTAGGCATAAGAGTTCAGGGTCCTAGAATGTCCCCATCAGAGACTGTAGAAAATAGTAGTTAACACGGCCTGACCTAACTGGCACTTGTGAACTCCAGTCTCTCCTTTAAGAGTGTTGCTGCTTCAGGTTGCCCCGACTTGGCCGACTTGTGAATGGCATTTGGTTGGTAGTTGGTAGGGATAGAATAGTGCCTTCTCTAAAATCTGGCAACCTTATTTAATATTGTATCTCCAGTAATCCATTGTCTGTGTTCACACTAAGTACTTGAACTGTCTGTTGTTATCATCTGTATAGTCTCATTTTGCATATAGGTATTTTAATACATTGCATATGATTCAAGATGAGCTACTTTTTTTAATACATTATATATAATTGAAGATAAGTTACTTTCTTAGTGCCTCAGCTTTCACATCTTTAAAATGAAGAGAATGCTTACTACACTAGATTATTGTGAAGGAAAACATTATGGAAACTTGAAAGTTTTTATTGTTGTCTAAAATTCTTTAATGAAACATCAAAAAACAGGACTCCTGAAAAACAATCATATGTTCTAATTGGTATTATTTTATCTTTAGTATGTTTGCAAAACTCTTTTAAACTATGAAATAAATGAAAGTTCATTTTTTTCAAAATGAATTAACATAGCTAACAATAAAATGGAGGAAGCATGGATTTAAAAATAAGACAATATCATTGGATTTACTTCTTTTCTTGTACTCTAGACTATTCAAAAAAGGAAAAATTTATCATTAATGCACTAAGACAAAAACAGTTAAATTAAAAAAACGTATAATATGAATTTAGGTTTCAGGCTTAAATTGTCATTTTTTTTGTGCGTTGGTTTATGTTTCCTTCTATCTTAGCCTAGTTGGATTAGCAAAATGACCCAAAAGACAGTATTTATACTACTATACAGTCTTTATAATGAAGTTCTAAAAGAAAAAATACAGATGTCTTAAGTCCAAAACTACTCAAAAAAAAAAAAAAGATTTCATAAAATGTCTTAATTGGCCTCAGCAGACAAAAAGATTCTGACAAAAATTAAAAAATAGAAAAGGAGCACCATAAAAAGCTGTTCGTTTGTTTCATTTCTCATATTAGGTAATAATGAAGTAAAGTTTTTGCTTCTAATTATACATAACTAGTGAAAATGTCATTCAGTTATAAGTTATATAAGTAATTATATGTAATAAAAAAGAAAAATTTGAAGAATAAAGGTCTTTTCATGGCTAACTTCACGTTAATCAGTCATTTTTCTTCATGCATAGCTAAAAGTCACACTATACTCTATACAGCATTGAGAACTGGCCACTCTGAAGGCTCCACAGAAATCATTAAAAGAATCTTGGAAACAAATCTTAGCCATTATTTTATCTTAATATGGATAATGCTGAAATGCCTCTTGCCTTTGTTATTGCCATTCTGAGAAAAACTAGAGTGGGTGAAGTTCCAGAAAAGGAATCCCAAAATGATCAAATGAAAAGTAAAATGTAGCTTCTAGGACAGTGTAAAAAGACAAGGATTCTTCAGGATAGAAAAAAAGGCCTGAACAAACATAAAATCTAAAAAAATAAGGGAGGTATGACTAGAATGAATGTGTTTTATATTTCAAAAACATATAGAACACATGAAAACATTCTTTATCAACAGTTTGTTACAACAATTCCTGACTTACTAGAACTATCGTTCACCTTTTGATACTTGAAAGATGTGGTTTGGTTAAGTAATACAGTGGCTCAAGCAAACTCATCCCAACAAGCTACATGAAATAAAAATATAAATTCAGCAGTGTGGGTCATAGGAGACACTTCGTAAACACTTGCTGAATAAATTGAAATAAATTGAATAAATGAATTACTTGGAAATCAAGCCACAAATTATTCATTGAAGAAATAAGGATGTTCAAGGTTTATTTTAATAATTCTCATGTATCAACATGACTGTTACCACCGTTGGTACAGATTGCAACTCATCTATACTTTCTCATCCCATATAATTCTTGTTAATTTTCTCCTAGAAGACTTCCATAGTGGGAACTATTCAACATTCTAGAGGCCCTCTAGATATTTTTGCATTTCATGGGTACCAGTGCAGCACATGGTCCATAGATCTAGTATCCCTTACTTTTGCTGTGTGGCCAACCCACCTCCTTTTCTGATCTTACATTTCCTTAATGATAACTCATATGCAGCTTCTCACTTGTGGGTCATTATTGGAAATATGCTGCCACTTAATTGCACCCATTTTATGTCTCAACATAATCCTTTGGGTCACCCAGTGAGGTAACTAATCAGCAAGCGTTTAAGTACGGGCACTAGAAAGAAAAAGAAACGAAAAACTTTGATTCATCTGAAATTGTAATATTCCAAGATTAATAACCTAAAGAAATTTTTGTCAGTAGGAAAGTTTTTGTTTTTTAAAAGATGTTCTTTTCTGTTAAGAATGTGTTATTGTTGAAGACATTGCACAGCTTACTGAATACAATCTATTTCTCTAGTTCAATTCTGGGCCCAATTAATTGTCTATATGTAGTATCCCTGTTAGATGCGTACTAATGTACTAACTCAATAAACTAACCAGACTTTTGCATGTCATGGTTTGAATAGCAAGTTGTTTTTATTCATCTTTTTGCTGTATTTTTATTATATGGATTTTTAGAATAGGATATGTTGGCTTATTTATGAGTAATCTTGGATCTTGCTAAGGAGAAATCCAGACAAATATTTACTGGAAAACTTAAGGAAAGAAGGGAAAACATTTTTAGCCCGGGGAAACAAGGAAGTGTTTGTGGAAGAGATTTATAATAGGATGAATTGCCTGGAATAAAAATTCTCAATAAAATTTAGATAGAAGTGAAGTCAGGAAGACCTAGGTTTAATACAAATAGTATTTCATTTAGGTCATATCTGGGAAAGAGTGATGGCACCCACACTGGGGTGTGGGCCAGCTAAGGGAAGTACTAGAGCTGTTCACTATTCAAACAACATCTCCATCTAAGTGTTAGGTTTCTTTTCATATATTTTGACTAATAAATTATGTGATATCATTGATAAGAAAAAAATTTACATCAGCATGCAAATTCTATTGTAATAATATGTTTATCTGTAACACAGAATCTGAGTTGAAAGGGATTCCAGAATGTATCTTGTACAACTTGTGCCTGAACAAGTGATCATTGCACTGAACCTGAAAATCTCCAGTGTGTGGTAAACCAAGGTAATCGTTCCATTTCTTTTTTTGGTCTGATTCTTAGGAAGTTTTGTTTTGGTTTGGTTTTTGGAGTATATATATATGCCCTTCTGAAATTCCCACCTATTTCTCCTACCCCTGCTTTTCAGGACTAAATAGAACAAAACTAATGATTTGTGTGTGTATACATATATATATATATATTTATACATGTGTGTATATATACGTGTGTGTACATATGTATGTATCCATTATGATCTCCTGTGTTGCTTTCCTGTTAAATTATTAGTCAGCAATGTAAATCCTATTATTTCTTATCATTTGTAAGATCTCACATATTTTATGCTTTACATGATAGCACATGTATTACCTATATCAAATTGCCTACCATTTTAGGAAGAAGGGAGCAGGGAGAGAAAAAAAACTTTGAAACTCAAAATCTTGTAAAAAATGAGTGCTGGAAATTGTCTTAGCATGTAATTGTGGGGGGAATAAAATACTATTAAAAAAAATAGAGACTTTCTTATTGGGAAAAAAAAAAGATCTCACTTATTTTACAGTTGATATAATCTGCAGTGCCATGGGTTGTAATGCCATGCCTTTGGGAAATTGTAGAGCTCTTTAAATTATTCCAGATTTGTCTCTGAAACAAAAACCTATCTTTTTAATACCAATACTTTACTGGTTGTGTTGTATGACTCCAAGTCCTAGAAAACTAATCTCATGCATAGACTATAACATCCAGAGAGCTTTAGAATGATATGTGTGCGTGTGAGCAAAGAAGGAGCCGCAGTTTACAAGGTGTATCTCTACTGCTAGACATTTGTCATCCTTGAAATTTCCATAAATAGAATAATTATTGGCATAAAAAGTAAAGAACTATACAGAAGAACCAGAATATGTTGTCATCAAAGAAATGTATGATGGAAAAAGAAGATAGGATGGTCACATGGTGAGAGCTAGGGTTAATCTAATGAGCAGCCCATACATATCTATTGTATGCATGGCTCCTCCATTAGCGTGTAAGCTCTTTGAAGTTGAGAACTGTTTTTCATTTTTGTTTTCTTTGTATAACCGGTGCCTAGCACAGTGCCTGACACATAGTAACTAATTAATAAATTGATATGCTCATGATATTGAGAAAATGAGGAAGGGTCCCACAACACTGGGGATAAATTGCCTTTGTGGCAAACATACGGAAGAAGTCACAGAATCACAAAGGTTGAGAGTTGGAAAGGACTTTAGTGGAATCTTCATCATAACACACCCAAAAAATGATCTCCCATGCTCTGCTTGAAGACCTTCAAAGTGGGGAACCTATCACTTCTTGAGGCAACTCATTCCACTTTTTGACAACTCTATTAAGAATGTTTCTTCCTGACATCAGGACTAAATTTGATTCTGCAACTTTTATGCACCAGATTCTGCCCCAAAAGCCCAAGTAGAACAAATCCAATCCCTCCTCCAAAGACAGTACTTCAATTACTAAAAAAAAAGACTTCATATCTCACCATGAGTTTTCTTCAAGCTAAATATTCACAGTTCTTTCAACAGATCTTAATATAATTTTATCTTCACCTTCTTGGTTTAACAATGTCTTTCTGTGCCCAGAGCTTAATATAATATCCAAAATGAAGTCTGAGAGCAGAGTACAGTGGGATGATCGCTTCCCTATTTCTGGAAACCATGCCCTTCTTAATGCAGTCCAAGATTGCATTACCTTTTTTATTTTTTGGCAGTTGCATCACATTCACAATGAGCTTATGGTCCACTAAAAAAAAGCAACAGATGTTTTTTTTTTTTCAGAAAAATTGATTTCTAACCATGCCTCCCTGTCTTATCCTTCTGAAGCTAACTTCTTTTTGACCAAATTCTTCCTTACATCACTTAATTCTTACAGCAATTCTATAAAGTAGGTAATGTTAATATTTCTGTTTTAGAGGTGAAGAAACTAAGACTTAAAGAGCTTAATTGAATTGCCCCAAATCATGCAGCTATTAAATGGCAAGGCTACGCAAATCAAAACTTTCTGTCTCTTAAGTCCAATGGTCTTTCCATGATACCCCAATAAAAAGATATAAATCAATAGATTAGAGATAAATGTATGCACTAAAGCATGATGCTGGAAATAGGTCTGGAGTTAGCAGCTGTGAATCTGAATCCTTGATCTGCCATTTACTATCAATCCGTCATTTTATCTCTCTGGGTCTTGGTTTGTTGTACCTGTAGAAGATAATGGGACTACGTGATGTCCAGGATCCCTTCTAATTCTACTTTATAGGATGATACTATGTGAGCTAAACAAAATGCCAAAAGAACACAATCTGTGTTTTGTCTTTTGTACAAAGATCATTTTAAGAGATTATTTTGTGTTATAAATAGACGGTTTAGTGCTTGAATATGTACATAACCAACTACCCACCATTCCTTCCTCTAGGTCACATAACTTGTTTTATTTTAGGAGTATATTGCGAGCAAAGAATACTGGTCAGCCTGGTGAAGAGTTCTTCTTCCAGGCAGCTGTAATTCTCTCCTCATTTCCATATTCATGAATTTTATAAGCACTGAATCAAGTAAATTTCAAAGTACACTTGAGTGATCTCATTTGTTTTTGAGCCAAGGGATAAAATGGCCCCAGACAGTATGCACCCTTGCCTGCCAGTACAGTTCACCTATGTAATAAGCCTTAAAGGGAAAAATGTGAAATTAGAAAGGAAAGAGTAGGCAAAAAAACAGCCAAGTTTTATTCAGTGGCTCTGGGGATCATACAGTTTCTGCCTATTCTAATTTGTTTCCATACTTTTCAAATGAAAAATAGCATCTAAATGCAGGATATGGTAAGGATGAAGTTAGGAAGAAGAATCAGGAGGCAAGGGCCTATTGAACAAGGAAAACATATTTGTAATATATAATGAGAGAAATATACCCTTTTAAAATGGTTTTTAGAAAGGTTTATCATTTAGAAGACTTCCATTGATTTTATTTATGAAGCTTCATTTATAGTAATGCCACATTTATGTAAATAGAGAGAACTTTCAGGTTTATGGAACATTTTTCTCACAACAATTCTGCATGCAAATATCAATGTAATCTCAAGTCCTAAAGTCCATCTCTCCTCATTGCTGGAGATCATTGGCTGGTAAGTGGGGGGTAAGACATCAAAGCATCATGATCTACATTCTATAAATAAGAAATACTGAATGACTTGGCTAAACTTACATAGCATAACTGCTTGAGGTAATATTTGAACCC
Source organism: Notamacropus eugenii (assembly GCF_028372415.1). Classification (NCBI taxonomy): domain Eukaryota; kingdom Metazoa; phylum Chordata; class Mammalia; order Diprotodontia; family Macropodidae; genus Notamacropus; species Notamacropus eugenii. The sequence goes on from NC_092874.1 coordinate 413,171,598, forward strand.
CAGCTTCTAGGTGACTAATCCTATGCTCTTTTTTTTTTTTTGTTTTGTTTTGTTGTTGTTTTTTTTTTTTAATTTTAATTTATTTATTTAACTTTTAACATTCATATTCACAAAATTTTGGGTTCCAAATTTTCTCCCCATTTGCCCCCTCCCCCCACCCCAGAACACCAAATATTCTAACTGTCCCTATCACCAATCTGCCCTCTCTTCTATCATCCCTCCCTTCCCTTGTCCCCATCTTCTCTTTTGTCCTGCAGGGCCAGGTAACTTTCTATACCCCTTTACCTGTATTTCTTATTTCCTAGTAGCAAGAACAGTACTCGACAGTTGTTCCTAAAACTTTGAGTTCCAACTTCTCTTCCTCCCTCCCTCCCCACCCATTCCCTTTGTAAGGTAAGCAATTCAATATAGGCCATATCTGTGTAGTTTTGCAAATGACTTCCAAAATAGTCGTGTTGTATAAGACTAACTGTATTTCTCTCCATCCTATCCTGCCCCCCATTGCTTGTATTCTCTCTTTTGATCCTGTCCCTCCCCATGAGTGTTGACCTCAAATTGCTCCCTCCTCCCAATGCCCTCCCTTCCATTATCCCCCCCCACCCTGCTTATCCCCTTATCCCCCACTTTCCTGTATTGTAAGATAGGTTTTCCTACCAAAATGAGTGTGCATTTTATTCCTTCCTTTAGTCGAATGTGATGAGAGTAAACTTCATGTTTTTCTCTCACCTCCCCTCTTTTTCCCTCCACTACAAAGTCTTTTGCTTGCCTCTTTTATGAGAGATAATTTAGCCCATTCCATTTCTCCCTTTCTCCTCCCAATATATTTCTCTCTCACTGCTTAATTTCATTTTTTTAAGATATGATCCCATCCTCTTCAATTCACTCTGTGCACTCTGTCTCTGTGTGTGTGCACATGTGCGTGTGTGTGTGTGTGATCCCACCCACTACCCATATACTGAAAAGTTTCAAGAGTTACAAATATTATCTTTCCATGTAGGAATGTAAACAGTTCAACTTTAGTAAGTCCCTTATGACTTCTCTTTGCTGTTTACCTTTTCATGCTTCTCTTCATTCTTGTGTTTGAAAGTCAAATTTTCTTTTCAGCTCTGGTCTTTTCATCAAGAATGCTTGAAAGCCCCAGATTTCATTGAAAGACCATTTTTTCCCCTGAAGTATTATACTCAGTTTTGCTGGGTAGGTGATTCTTGGTTTTAGTCCTGGTTCCTTTGACTTCTGGAATATCATATTCCACACCCTTCGATCCCTTAATGTAGAAGCTGCTAGATCTTGTGTTATCCTGATTGTATTTCCATAATGCTTGAATTGTTCTTTCTAGCTGCTTACAATATTTTCTCCTTGACCAGGGAACTCTGGAATTTGGCCACAACGTTCCTAGGAGTTTCTCTTTCTGGATCTCTTTCAGGCAGTGATCGGTGGATTCCTTGAATACTTATTTTGCCCTCTGATTCTAGAATATCAGGGCAGTTTTCCTTGATAATTTCATGAAAGATGATGTCTAAGCTCTTTTTCTGATCATGGCTTTCAGGTAGTCCCATAATTTTTAAATTGTCTCTCCTGGATCTATTTTCCAGGTCAGTTGTTTTTCCAATGACATTTCACATTATCTTCCATTTTTTCATTCTTTTGGTTTTGTTTTGTGATTTCTTGGTTTCTCATGAAGTCATTAGCCTCCATCTGTTCCATTCTAATTTTGAAAGAACTATTTTCTTCAGTGAGCTTTTGAACCTCCTTTTCCATTTGGTTAATTCTGCTTTTGAAAGCATTCTTCTCCTCATTGGCTTTTTGAACCTCTTTTGCCAATTGAGTTAGCCTATTTTTCAAGGTGTTATTTTCTTCAGCATTTTTTTGAGTCTCCTTTAGCAAGGTGTTCATCTGCTTTTCATGCTTTTCTTTCATCTCTCTCATTTCTCTTCCCAGTTTTTCTTCCACCTCTCTTACTTGAATTTCAAAATCCTTTTTGAGCTCTTCCATGGCCTGAGCCCACTGAATATTTATTTTGGATGTGTGGGATACAGAAGCCTTGACTTCTGTGTCTTTTCCTGATGGTAAGCCTTGTTCTTCCTCATCTGAGAGGATGGGAGGAGATATCTGTTCACCAAGAAAGTGACCTCCTATGGTCTTTTTTCCCCTTTTCTGGGCATTTTCCCAGCCAGTGACTTGACTTCTGAGTGTCCTCTCCATACCCACCTCGCCTCCAGATCTGCCCAGCCAGTGCTTGGGGTCTGAGATTCAAATGCTGCTTCCCAGCCTCAGGGCTTTGGGCAGGGTAGGGCTGCTATTCAGTGTGAGATTAAGTTCAGGTGCTCAGGTGGGGGCAGGGCCACCTCACTGGGCTCAGTTCCCTCAAGGGGTTTATGTGGAGACCTTCAACAATGGATCCAGGTTCCTGCCTGCTTGGGGAGCCCCTGTCCGCCATTGCCCCTGCTGCTGCCTCCCGAGGGGGCCTGAGTTATGGGGACACCCCACTCCCCTCTCGACCAGCCAAAGAGACCCTCTCACCAACCCTTGTCACCTGTGGGTGGAGGGACCTGCGCAGCCGCTGGAGATTCCGTCCCTGAAGCCCACTCAACCTGCTCCTCTCGGTGCCATACAGCCAACGCAGGGCTGGGCACTGCTCCGGGTCCGTGGTGCAACGGACCTCTCGCATCAGTTTTTCAGGGCTCTCTGGAACAGAAATCTCCTCCACTCCAGTGTTCTGTGGCTTCTGCTACTCCAGAATTTGTTGGGAGTTCTTTACGGATATTTTACGGGCTGTGGGTTCGGAACTAGCATATGTGTGTCTTTCTACTCAGCCATCTTGGCTCCTCCACTCCAATTAATTTTAAATTGACTCTCCTGAATCTATTTGCCAGGTCAGTTATTTTTCCAATGAGATATTTCACATCTACTATTTTTCTTTCCTTTGACTTTGTTTTATAATTTCTTGATTTTTCATAGTCTTAAGCTTCCATCTGTTCCATTCTAATCTTTAAGAAATTATTTTCTTCAGTGAGCTTTTGGACCTCCTTTTCCATCTGGTCAATTCTGCTTTTTAGGGCATTCTTCTCCTCATTGGCTTTTTGGATCTTTTTGCCATTTGGGTTAGTCTATTTTTTAAAGTGTTATTTTTCTTCAGCAGTTTTTTGGATCTCCTTTAGCAAGGAGTTGACTTGATTTTCATGATTTTCTTGCAGCACTCTCATTTCTCTTTCCAATTTTTGCTCTACTTCTCTCACTTGATTTTCAAAATCCTTATTGAGCTCTTCCATGGCCTGAGACCAATTCATATTTTTCTTGGAGTCTTTGGATATAGGAGCTTTGATTCTGTTGTCTTCTATTTGTATACTTCAGTCTTCCTTGTCATCAAAATAGGATTCTATAGTCTGATTCTTTTTTCCAGTTTTTGCTCATTTTCCTAGCTATTTACTTGGCTTTTGAGCTCTTCATCAAGGTAGTTCTCTGCTTCCATTGGGGGAAGAGGGTGTTCTGTGAGCCTCTAGATTTCTCAACAATGTGTGGGCCTAGAGCTCTGGAAAGAATCACTGCCACTGTCCATGCCCCTGATGCTGCTGCTTCTGGCTCCTCCTCCAAGGACTTTTCAACCCACTCCACTGCCCTTGGGCCCAACCACTCTACTCTCTCACACAGATCCCACAGGTCTTTCCTACTGAACTTCCAATTTGTCCTTGGCATTTTGGGATCATGAAGTCTGGAAGGATTCAGTCCCCCTGAAGCTTGCTCAGGTCCCATCTCTGTTGGCATTGCACACACTGTACTACACTCTGCTCCCAGCATGGTGTAATGGATGCTTCCCAGTGACTTTTCAGGCTGTATTGGGCTGGAGATTTGCTTCACTCACATTCTGTGGGTTCTGCAGCTCCCAGAATTTGTTTAGTCATTTTTTTTTACAGATATTTGGCTGGCTTTAGGGGGAGAGCACTAGCAAGGCAGTGCTGTTATTCTGCCATCTTGGCTCAGCTCATTGTTTTTTTTTTTAAAAAGGCACATTATCTGTCTATTTGTGGTATGATTTACTCTGCTTTAGTAATATGATCAAAAGACTAACTACAGGGAATTCAGGAGTCAAATTTGTTACAGTATTCATTTCTCATTCTCAGAGCATTTTTTATTTTTCATCCAGATGTTCTTAGAAATGTAGTGACATTGGTTCTAACCATTCAGGTTTTAAGCAGAATAATATGTTTATCTTTGAGTCTGGATTCTTGGTTTCAGATATGTCAGCTGAGAAGCAAAGGATGACTACTTTGGGTCAGCTAATTTAAGATAATAGCCATTCTTTAAGCTCCTTATGAAATTTCTCTCCTTCTAAGAAGTCTTTTCCAACTCTTCTGGTCCACATTGACCTCTCCTATGCTTATCTTCTATGGCATTCATTTTGACTAGTAAGACAAGTTTTGCATTATTATTTAACTATTAAAACATATATCTTTCTTCTAGGGTTAGAATGCAAACTCCTTACATACAGAGGCCATGGTTTCTTTATTTTTTCCATTTTTTTTATTCCCTAGTCCCACACTCTATTTTCTTTTCCCAACTGTTCAATTTTTAATTTTCATATTTTTAATAAAGGACAAAGGCATAATGTTCTGAGAACCTGTGATCAAAATGGAAACTATAAGATATTTGGCTGAGGTTATGGGCAGAATTAGGAATTAGAAAATATTCAGAGAAGAGAAACAAAGAGAAGAAAAGCAGAGATAAGTTAGAGGACTGAATTAAAGGGCAGGTTGGCAATCTGGGGTTTGAATAGCTGACAACTCCAAGAAGAAGCCCCATATGACCCAGGGCATAGGACTACATACACACTGGAGTTACATCCATCAAAAACAAAACAAAACTACCAGTGTCTCTAGAAACTTTTTTGTCTAATGGATCCTTTTGGCTGTGTGGTAAAGTCTGCAGACCTTTCTTGAGAATAACATTTTTCAAGCATTGTCACATACCCTCTTCCTTTTGCTTTCGCATTGTAAAAGCATAAAAAAGTATGCCTCTTTTATTCCAGATAAGTTCTCCTCTTCTTTCCCTCCTGTCCCTCACCTTTCAGTGCAATCCTCTTTCTCACACTTTAATAAAAAAAAAAATCATCCCATCATTCATCAACTTATACCTGTGCCCTCTATGTATATATATGCCTCTTAACTGTCCTAATAATAATAAAGGTCTTAGGAGTTAAAAATATCATCTTTTTATATTGGAATGCAAACAATTTAACCTTATTGGATCCCTTATGATTTATGTTTCATGTTTACCTTTTTATACTTCGCTTGAGCCTTATATCTGAAAGTCAAATTTTCTATTCAGCTTTGGTCTTTTCCTCAGAAATGCTTGAAAGTTTTTCTTTTTATTAAATATCCATTTTTTTTCCTCTGAAGGATCATGCTCAGTTTTGCAGGGTAGATTTATTTTTGGTTGTAATTCTGTCTCCTTAGCCATCTGAAATAGCACACTCCTAGTCCTCAGCTGCTTTAATGTGGAAGCTGCTAAATCTTCTGTGATCATGACTATGACTCCATGATATTTGAATTACTTCTTTCTGGCTGCTTCCAATATTTTCTCCTTGAGCAGGGGGTATATTATAACTATGGTTGGCTTTAATATTTCTTAGGGTTTTCATTTGGAATCTCTTTCAGGAGGTGACTGGTGGATTCTTTGTTTCCATTTGCCATCTTGTTCCAGGATATCAGGGCAGTTTTCCTTGATAATTTCTTATAATAAAATGTCTAGATTCTTTTTTTAAAAAATCATGACTTTCAGATAGTTCAATAATTTTTAAATTATCCCTTTTTAAAAGTAGTATTTTGTTTTTTCTTATTATATGTAAAGATAATTTTCAATTTTCATTTTTTGAAAGATTTTGAGTTCCAAATTTTTCCCCTTCCTCCTTTCTCTTTCTACTCCCTAAGATGGCAAGCAACCTGATATAGGTTATATAAATGCTACCCATGTTAGTCATGATATGCAAGAAGAAATAGAACCAAAGGGGAAAACCACCAAAAAAAAGGTGAAAATAGTATGCTTCAATTTGCATTCAGACCTCGTCAATTCTTTCTCTGAATGTGGATAGCATATTCCATCACAAGTTTTCAGAACTGTCTTGAATCACTGTATTACTGAGAAGAGCTAAGTCAATCATAGTTGATCATTGCAGAATGTTACTGTTACCATGTACTATGTTTTTCTGGTTCTGCTTGTTTTACTCAGCATCATTTCATGCAAGTCCAAAGTTTTCTGAAATCAACTTGCTCATCATTTCTTAAAAATATTCCATTACATTCATATATCACAACTTGTTCAGCTGTTTCCCAATTGATGGGCATACCTTTAATTTACAATTATTTGCCACCACAAAAAGAGCTGCTATAAATATTTTTGTATATTGGTTCTTTTTCTCCTTTTTATGGTCTGTTTATAATACAGACTAGTAGTAGTATTGCTGGATTAAAGGGTATGCACAGTTCCGTTGCCATTTGAGTATAGCTCTAAACTGCTTTCCAGAATGGTTAGATCAGTTCACAACTCCACCAATAGTGCTTTAGTGTCCCAATTTCCCCATATCTTCTCCAACATTTATCATTTTCCTTTTCTGTTAAATTAGCCAATCTGATAAGTGTGAGATGGTACATCAGAGTTGTTTTAATTTGCATTTCTCTAATCAATAGCGATTTAGGGCATTTTTTTATGTGACTATAGACAGCTTTGATTTCTTCATCTGAAAACTTCCCGTTCATATCGTTTAACTTATCCTTTAACATATTCTTTAACTCATCCTTAATCCTTTAACATATCCTTTAATTTATCAACTAGGAAATGGCTTCTATTCTTATAAATTTGACTCAGTTCTCTGTATATTTGAGAAATAAAGCCTTTATCAAAGACACTTGGTGTAAAAATTGTTTCCCAGTTGTCTGCTTTCCTTCTAATCTTGGTTGCATTGGTTTCATTTATGCAAAAACTTTTTAGTTTAATACAATCAAAATTATCATTTGTATTTTGTCATGCTCTCTGTCCCTTGTTTGTTCATAAATTCTTCTCTTTTACCATAGATTTTACAGGTAAACTATTCCTTGCTCTCCAGATTTACATATGGTACCATTTAAATCATGCACTCATTTTTATCTTATCTTGGTATATGTTGTGAGCTCTTGGTCTATACCTAGTTTCTGCCATACTATTTTCCAGTTTTCCCAGTAGTTTCTGCAAATAGTGAGTTCTTATCTCAGAAGCTGGAGTTTTTGGATTTATCAAACAGTAGATTACTATTGTCATTAACTGCTGTGTCTTGTGTAACTAACCTATTCCACTGATCCACCAATTTATTTTTTAGCCAGTAACAAATAATTTTGATGATTGTCACTTTATAATATAGTTTCTGAGTTAGCCTATTTTTCAAGGTGTTATTTTCTTCAGCATTTTTTTGGGTCTCCTTTAGCAAGGTGTTGACCTGCTTTTCATGCTTTTCTTTCATCTCTCTCATTTCTCTTCCCAGTTTTTCCTCCACCTCTCTTACTTGAATTTCAAAATCCTTTTTGAGCTCTTCCATGGCCTGAGCCCACTGAATATTTATTTTGGATGCGTGGGATACAGAAGCCTTGACTTTTGTGTCTTTTCCTGATGGTAAGCCTTGTTCTTTAGATCTTATCTGCTAAGCCACTTTCTTTTGCATTTTTCTCATTAATTCCCTTGATATTCTTGACCTATTGTTTTCCAGATGAATTTTATTATAATTTTTTTCTACCTACATAAAATATTTTTGGTAGTTTGATTGGTATGGCACTGAATAATAAAATAAATTAGGTAGAACTGTCATTTTTATTATATTATCTCAGCCTACCCATAAGCAATTGATAGTTTTCAAATTATTTAGATCTGACTGCATTTGTGTGAAAGGTATTTTGTAAGTGTGTGCCTATAGTTCTTGGTTTGTCTTGGCAGGTAGATTCCCAAGTATTTTATACTGTTTACAATTATTTTAAATGCAATTTCTCTATCTCTTGGTTCTAGGTTGTTGGGGTTTTTTTTAGTAATATATAAAAATGCTGGTGATTTATGAGCTTTTTTAATATCCTGCAACTCTGCTGAATTCATTGTTTTAACTAGTTTTTTTTGTTGATTTTCTAAGATTCTCTAAGTATATGATCACATCATCTGCAAAGAGTGATAATTTTGTTTCTTCATAGCATATCTTAATTCCTGCAATTTCTTATTCTTCATTTATTGCTAAAGCTAACATTTCTAGTACAATATTGAATGATAATGTGATAATGGACATCCTTGTTTCACCCCTGCTCTTATTCAGAAGGATTCTAGCTTATTCCCATTACAGATAATGTTTGCTGATGGTTTTAGGTAAATGCTACTTATTATTTTAAGGAAAGCTTCATTTATTCCTATGCCCTCTGGTATTTTTAATAGGAGTGGGTGTTGTATTTTGTCAAAAGTCTTTTCTGCATCTGTTGAGATAATCGTGTAATTTTTGTTAATTTTGTTATTGATATGGTCAATTATACTGATAGTTTTCCTTAAATATTGAGCAAGTCTTCCATTCCTGGTATCAATCCAAACTTGCAATAGTAAATTAGCCTGGTGATAAATTGTAATCTCCTTGCAAATAGTTTATTTAAAGTTTTTGCATTTCAATATTCACTAGGGAAATTGGTCTATGATTTTCTTTCTCTGTTTTGGCTTTTCCTGCTTTAGGTATCAGCACTTTATTTGTGTCATAAAATGAGCTAGGACTCCTTCTTCCCCTATTTTTCCAAATAGTTCATATAATATTGGAATTAATTGTTCTTTAAATGTGTGATAGAATTCACTTGTAAATCCATCTAGCCCTGGGGATTTTTTCTTAGGGAATTCATTGATGACTTGTTCAATTTCTTTTTTTTTGTTTAAATGGGGTTAAGTATTCTATTTCTTCTGTTAACTTGGGCAATTTATACTTTTGTAAATATTTATCCATTTCACTTAGATGATCAGATTTATTGGCATACAATTGGGCCAAATAACTTTAAAGTATTGCCTTAATTTCTTCTTCATTGGTAGTGAATTAACCCTTTTCATTTTTAGTACTGGTTATTTGGTTTTCTTTTGTTTTTTTAATCAAATTAACCAAAAGTTTGTTTATTTTAGTTTTTTTCAAAAAATCAGCTTGTAGTTTTATTTGAGTTCAATGGTTTTCTTAGTTTCAATTTTATTACTCTCTCTCTTGATTTTCAGGATTTGGTGTTTAATTGGGAAGTTAAATAATTTTCTAGCTTTTTTAGTTGCATGCCCAATTAATTGATCTATCCTTTTTCTATTTTATTGATATAAGCATTTAGAGATATAAAACATTTCCCCTAAGTACTATTTTGGCTTCGTCCCATAAATTTTATTATGTTTTTTCCCTATTCATTCACTATGACAAAATTGATTATTTCTATGATTTGTTGTTTGACCAACCTATTCTTTAGGATTAGATTATTAAGTTTTCAGTTAATTTTAATATATGTTTCTGTGGTCTTTTATTAAATGTAATTTTTATTGCATCATTATCTGAAAATGATCTATTTAATATTTCTGCCTTTCTGAATTTGAATGTGAGGGTTTTATGCCCTAATACATGGCCATTGTTTGTGTAGATGCCACATATCTCTGAGAAAAAGATATATTCCCCATTCAATTTTCTACAGAGGTCTTTCATATCTAACTTTTCCAAAACTATATTTGCTTGCTTAACTTCTTTCTTATTTTGTGGTTTATCTTGTTCTAAGAGGGGAAAGTTGAGTTCCCCACTAGTACAGTTTTATTGTCTATTTCCTCCTCTGACTTATGTAATTTCTCCTATAGAAATCTGTATACCATTTGGTGCATGTATGTTTAGCATTGATATTGCTTCATTATCTCTGGTACTTTTTAGCCAGATGTATTTTCCTTCCTTGTCTCTTTCAGTTAGATATACTTTGCTTTTGCTTTGTCTGAGATCATGATTGTTACCCGTTTTTTTTTTTTTACTTCAGCTGAAGCACACTATAATTTTGCTTCATCCTTTTACCTTTACTCTGTCTCTCTGCTTCAGATATGTTTCGTGTAAATAGAATACTGTAGGATTCTGGTTTTTAATCCAGTCTGCTATCCACTTCCATTTTATGGGAGAGTTCACATTCTCAGTTATAATTACTGTGTATTTTCCTCCATCCTATTTACCTGTCTGCACTTTTCCCTCTCCATTAGCCGTTTCCCTCCTCACCAATGTTTTACTTCTGAACACCACCTCTCTCAATCTGCCTTCTCTATCAGTCCACCCCCTTTTTCTTTTCCTTTTCTTCCTCCTACTTCCCTATAGACTAAGATAGGTATCTATAGGCAACTGACTGTGTATATTATTCTCTCTGAGGCAAATCTGATAAGAGTGAGGTTCAAACAATGTTCTTCCCCTACCTTCTTTCCCTCTAATGTAACAGGTCTCTTGCACCTCTCCAAGTGATATAATTTACTCCATTCTGCCTCCCTCTTCCTTCTTTTCCAAGTACAATCATTTTTTTCACCTCTTATTTTTATATCATATCAAAGTCAACTTTTATTTGCACCTTCTACATATTCTTTCTAACTGCCCCAGGAGAGATACGTTTCTATCATCTTCCCATCTAAGGATGTAAACAGTTTTACCTTATTGAATAACATGGGTTTTTTTCTTTCTTTTTTACCTTTTTATGCTTCTCTTGTGACTCGTGTTTGAAAATCAAATCTTCTGTTGAGCTCATGTCTTGCTACAAGGAAGGTTTGAAAGTCTTCTGTTCATTGAATGTCCATTTTTCCTCCTCCCTCCCAAAAAAGAACATGTTCAATTTTTCTGGGCAATTGATTCTTGCCTAGAACAACCCCAACGAGATTAAAAACTCATAATAGTAGCTATGAATCCACAATTGATAAATGGTCAAAACATTTGAATGGATAATTTTCTTTCTTTTTTTTCATTATGTACAACTTGCTATTCCTTTTAAATATATAATAAAATTATGATGTAAACTTTTTTCCCTTTTTTCTTCCTTCCTCCTCCACCATTGAAACACACATGTTGTGTGTATGTATATGTAAAATCATTCTATGCATACTTCTATTTATCAGTACTTTCTCTGGATACAAACAGTAGCTTCTTTCATATGCCTCTTGTAGTTAATTTTGAGTATTTATAATAGACTAAATGATTTGATTGCTCAAAGTTCTGCTTAAAACAATATTGTTGTTAATGTATATAACGTTCTCTTGGTTCAGCTCATTTTGTTCTTCATCGTTTCATGCAAGTTTATCCATGCTTCTCAGATTATCGAGTTCACCATTTCTCATAGTACAGTAATATTCCATCACAATTGTATATCACAACTTGTACAGCCATTTCCCAATTGATGGGTATCCCTGCAATTTCCAGTTCTTTTCCACCATAAAGAGAAATGCTATAAATATTTTAGAACATATAGGTTCTTTTATTTTTCCCTAATCATCTTTGGAAACAGAACTGCAGGGGGATTGCTGGATCAAAGGGTATAGACAGTTTAAAAACTTTTTGGTCATATTTCCAGATTGCTCTCAAAAATGGTTGTATCAGTTCACAATTCTATCAATGATGAATGAGTGTCCCAATTTTTTCACATCCCCTTCCATATCTGTCATTTTCCTGTTCAATGATTCTAGCCAATCTGACAGGTGTAAAATGATATCTCAAAGTTGTTTTAATTTGACTTTCTCTAATCAATAACAATTTAGAGCATTTTTTCACGACTAAATTATTTTGATTTCTTCATCTGAAAACTGATTGTTCATATTATTTGATCATTTATCATTTGGGGAAGGACTTGTATTCTCATGCTTTTACAGAATTCGTTACATATTCAAGATGTGACACCTTTATCTGAGAAATTGTCTATAAAAATTTCCCCCAATTTTCCTCTTTCCTTCTACTCTTGGTTACATTTGTTTTCTTTGTACTAAACCTTCTTAATTTGATGTAATCAAAATTATCTGTAGAGGGCCGAGCTCTGGACCGTGGCCCCCTGGTGAGCCCGGAGACGCCCGGGGGTGAGAACCCGCCTTCGGGGGCTGGGAATGCCCCTTACGGAGCTGAGCTCTGCCTCCAGGGTGGAACATGGGAGGAGCTACGGCAGGGTATATAAGGGGGAACACGGGAAGGTCGGGAGGACTGGGGTAAGCAATAAAGTGCAGTAAGCAGCCTCCTCGGGTGTATTGTTTGGTCATTCCCCTCCCCCACAGGAGGGGGCCGGAACCACTGGAAGACCAGTATAGCGGGTGGCTTACAGGAGAGGTAAGCTTCTAGGCGACGGCCCCAGGCAGGCCCAGAGCAATTATCCATTTTATACTTCACTTTGCTCTCTCTCTCGTTCATAAATTATTCATCTACCCATAAATCTGACAAGAATTAAGCTCCATGTTCTTCAGATTATCTCATATCTCTCTTTATATTGACATCATGTATCCATTTTGACCTTATCTTGGTAAACAGTATAAGATATTGCTCTATATCCAATTTCTGCCATGCTGCTTTTCAGTTTTCCCAACAATTATTTTTTTCTACCAAATAATGAATTCTTATCTCAAAATTTTAAGTCTTTACATTTGTTAAACTGAATGGACCATTTTCAAAACAGTAAACACAAATTGCTAATAATAATTTGAAAAATGCTCAATCTCACTAATAATGAAAGAGATGTAAATTGAAACTCTAAAATGCCACCTCCTACTTATCAAATCAGCAAAAAGTAATTAAAAGCTATGAAATTCAGTGCTGGAGGGTTAAAAAGGAATTTCATGCTAATAAAATTGCCAATTTGCAAAGCACATCTAGTGTATATAGTAAAAACAAATAAAAAAAAAACAAATAAAAAACAAACCCACAACTTCCCTTTAATCAAATAATCCATTATGAGGAATTTACTTTTTTCCCCTAAACCTTTGATTTCTTTAGTGAAGGCAGTTTCCTGTGAGAAACTCTTATCAATAGAGATCAACGCTTTCTTTGATATTTATAGTCTTAAGAGAATTGCTTGGGCACTGAGGAATTAGGTGAGTTTTTTTAGGGTCATATAGCCAGTCAGTATGGTTAGAGATAGAAATAGAATGTACATCTTCCTTTATCCAAGGCCACCTCTCTATTATACCACAATGTCTCTATATTATTGGGAATATACTCTGAAAATGTTATAAGAACTGAAAAAAAAGGACATATTTTCAAAAATTTTAGTTGCAGCATTTTAAGTGTACTGTTGGTTGTACGGAGCATGTACAGATATTTTCTGCTTGCTTCTATTTCACCCTGTGGTAGTTTTGGGGGCCTGCTCCCAGTTACATGAGTAACACTGGAGTTTGTACAGTGTGAAGAGGGATTGAATAATTGACTACTGAGCTGGAAAAGTTGATGAATTGGTAGACAGACCTTTTTGTTTTTACTAAAAAAGAGCATAGGAGGGGGAGGAGCCAAGATGGTGGAGTAGAAAGATTCACATATGATAGCTCTGAACCCACAGCCCATAAAATATCCGTAAAGAACTCCCAACAAATTCTGGAGCAGCAGAAGCCACAGAACAATGGAGTGGAGGAGATTTCTGTTCCAGAGAGCCCTGAAAAACTGATGCAAGAGGTCCGTTGCACCACGGACCCGGAGCAGTGCCCAGCCCTGCGTTGGCTGTATGGCACCGAGAGGAGCAGGTTGAGTGGGCTTCAGGGACGGAATCTCCAGCGGCTGCGCAGGTCCCTCCACCCACAGGTGACAAGGGTTGGTGAGAGGGTCTCTTTGGCTGGTCGAGAGGGGAGTGGGGTGTCCCCATAACTCAGGCCCCCTCGGGAGGCAGCAGCAGGGGCAATGGCGGACAGGGGCTCCCCAAGCAGGCAGGAACCTGGATCCATTGTTGAAGGTCTCCACATAAACCCCTTGAGGGAACTGAGCCCAGTGAGGTGGCCCTGCCCCCACCTGAGCACCTGAACTTAATCTCACACTGAATAGCAGCCCTACCCTGCCCAAAGCCCTGAGGCTGGGAAGCAGCACTTGAATCTCAGACCCCAAGCACTGGCTGGGCAGATCTGGAGGCGAGGTGGGTATGGAGAGGACACTCAGAAGTCAAGTCACTGGCTGGGAAAATGCCCAGAAAAGGGGAAAAAAGACCATAGGAGGTCACTTTCTTGGTGAACAGATATCTCCTCCCATCCTCTCAGATGAGGAAGAACAAGGCTTACCATCAGGAAAAGACACAGAAGTCAAGGCTTCTGTATCCCACACATCCAAAATAAATATTCAGTGGGCTCAGGCCATGGAAGAGCTCAAAAAGGATTTTGAAATTCAAGTAAGAGAGGTGGAGGAAAAACTGGGAAGAGAAATGAGAGAGATGAAAGAAAAGCATGAAAAGCAGGTGAACACCTTGCTAAAGGAGACCCAAAAAAATGCTGAAGAAAATAACACCTTGAAAAATAGGCTAACTCAATTGGCAAAAGAGGTTCAAAAAGCCAATGAGGAGAAGAATGCTTTCAAAAACAGAGTTAACCAAATGGAAAAGGAGGTTCAAAAGCTCACTGAAGAAAATAGTTCTTTCAAAATTAGAATGGAACAGATGGAGGCTAATGACTTTATGAGAAACCAAGAAATCACAAAACAAAACCAAAAGAATGAAAAAATGGAAGATAATGTGAAATGTCATTGGAAAAACAACTGACCTGGAAAATAGATCCAGGAGAGACAATTTAAAAATTATGGGACTACCTGAAAGCCATGAACAAAAAAAGAGCTTAGACATCATCTTTCATGAAATTATCAAGGAAAACTGCCCTGATATTCTAGAATCAGAGGGCAAAATAAGTATTCAAGGAATCCACCGATCACTGCCTGAAAGAGATCCAGAAAGAGAAACTCCTAGGAACGTTGTGGCCAAATTCCAGAGTTCCCTGGTCAAGGAGAAAATATTGCAAGCAGCTAGAAAGAAACAATTCAAGCATTATGGAAATACAATCAGGATAACACAAGATCTAGCAGCTTCTACATTAAGGGATCGAAGGGTGTGGAATATGATATTCCAGAAGTCAAAGGAACCAGGACTAAAACCAAGAATCACCTACCCAGCAAAACTGAGTATAATATTTCAGGGGAAAAAATGGTCTTTCAATGAAATTGGGGACTTTCAAGCATTCTTGATGAAAAGACCAGAGCTGAAAAGAAAATGTGACTTTCAAACACAAGAATGAAGAGAAGCATGAAAAGGTAAACAGCAAAGAGAAGTCATAAGGGACTTTATTAAAGTTGAACTGTTTACATTCCTACATGGAAAGATAATATTTGTAACTCTTGAAACTTTTCAGTATCTGGGTAGTTGGTGGGATTACATACACACACACGTGCACGCACGCACACACAGAGACAGAGAGCACAGAGTGAATGGAATAGGAAGGGATCATATCTTAAAAAGAAATGAAATTAAGCAGTGAGAGAGAAATATATTGGGAGGAGAAAGGGAGAAATGGAATGGGGCAAGTTATCACTCATAAAAGAGGTAGGCAAAAGATTTTTTAATGGAGGGAAAAAGAGAGGAGGTGAGAGAAAAACATGAAGTTTACTCTCATCACACTTGACTCAAGGAAGCAACAAAATACACGCTCATTTTGGTATGAAAACCTATCTTACAATACAGGAAAGTGGGGGATAAGGGGATAAATAGGGTGGGGGGGGAGGGTGGAAGGGAGGGCATGGGGAAGAGGGAGCAATTTGAGGTCAACACTCATGGGGAGGGACAGGATCAAAAGAGAGAATACAAGCAATGGGGGGCAGGATAGGATGGAGGGAAATATAGTTAGTCTTATACAACATGACTATTTTGGAAGTCATTAGCAAAACTACACAGATATGGCCTATATTGAATTGCTTGCCTTCCAAAGGGAATGGGTGGGGAGGGAGGGAGGAAGAGAAGTTGGAACTCAAAGTTTTGGGAACAACTGTCGAGTACTGTTCTTGCTACTAGGAAATAAGAAATACAGGTAAAGGGGTATAGAAAGTTATCTGGCCCTGCAGGACAAAAGAGAAGATGGGGACAAGGGCAGAGAGGGATGATAGAAGAGAGGACAGATTGGTGATAGGGACTGTTAGAATGCTCGGTGTTCTGGGGTGGGGGGAGGGGGCAAATGGGGAGAAAATTTGGAACCCAAAATTTTGTGAAAATGACTGTTAAAAGTTAAATAAATTAATTTTAAAAAAAAGAAACTCATTCAAATTTTAAAAAAAAATAAAAATAAAATTAATTGGAGTACCTGAAAGTCAGGATCAAAAAAAGAACCTAGATATCATCTTTCAAGAAATTATCAAAGAAAACTAGTCTGATATTGTAGAACTAGAGGGTAAAATAGATATTGAAAGAATTCACTAATCATCTCCTGAAAGAGATTCAAAAAGAACAGCTCCTAGAAATATTGTAGCCAAATTTCAGAGCTCCCAGATTAAGGAGAAAACATTGCAAGCAACCAGAAAAAACAATTTGAGTACTGTGGAAATACAATCAGGATAACACAGGATCTGTCAGCTTCTACATTAAGGGATTGCAGGGCTTGGAATATGATACTCCAGAGGTCAAAGGAACTAGGATTAAAAGCAAGAATCACCTACCCCGCAAAACTGAGTAAAACACTTCAGGGGGGAAAATGTTTGTTCAATGAAATAGAGGACTTTCAAGCATTCTTGATGAAAAGATCAGAGCTGAATAGAAAATCTGACTTTCAAACACAAGAGTCAATAGAAGCATGAAAAGGTAAAAGGGAAAGAGAAATCATAAGAGACTTTCTAAAGTTGAATTCTTTGCATTCCTACATGGAAAGATCATATTTGTAACTCTTAAGACTTTTCTCAGTATTAGGGTAGTTGGAGGGATTATACACATATAGACAGAGGGCACAGGGTGAGTTGAATAGGTAGGGGTGATATCTACAAGAGTAAAATTAAGGGATGAGAGAGGAATATATTGAGAGGAGAAAGGGAGAAAGAATGGGGCAAATTATCTCACATAAAAGAGTCAAGAGAAAGGTTTATTCAATAAAGGGGAAGCAGGGGGAAGTGAGAGAAAAAGAGTGAACCTTACTCATCACATTTGGCTTAAGGAAAGAATAACATGCACACTCAATTTGGTATGAACATCTATCTATCTTACACTACAGGAAAGTAAGGGGAAAGGAGATATGCAAGGACTGGAGGGTATGATAGAAGGGAGGGCAAATGGGAGGAGGTGGTAATTAGAAGTAAACACTTTTGAAGAGGGATAGGGTCAAAAGTGAGAATAGTATAAATGGAGGGCAGGATAGGATGGAGGGAAATATAGTTAGTCTTTCATAATATGACTGTTATGGAAGTGTTTTGCATAACTACACATTTATAACCTATATTGGGTTGCTTGCCTTCTCAGTGAGGATGGGTGGAGAGAGAGGAAGGGAGAGAAGTTGAAACTCAGAGCTTTAAAAATGAATGTTAAAAATTGTTTTTACATGCAACTGGGAAATAAGATATACAGGCAATGGGATATAGAAATCTATCTTGTCCTACAAGAAAATAGAGGGGATGGGGATAGGAGAAGGGAGGGATGAGATAGAAGGGAGGGCAGATTAGGGGAAGTGATAAGCAGAATGCATGCTGTCTTGGGGTGAGTGGAGGGGAGCAATGAGAAGAACATTTGGAACTCAAAATCTTGTGGAAGTGTCTGTTGAAAACTAAAATAAATAAATAAATTTTAGAAAAACCAACAATAATTGGAGCAGGCAAATAAAAATATTCACTATAGTTGTTTTGTCTGAATATTTATGTATTTTCTCATATATTCTTGCTGTCAAACTGTCTTCTAATTTTAAGGGGCAATAATTTTTTTTTTATTTCTGTGTGTAATTCATACCTTGTTGGAGCAATCTTGGACCTATGAAGGTTTGGTAAAATAAATAGTTTCAATCTTAATATGGGGGATTTTTTTACATAAGCTTTCATTAATGCTTTTTGTTTTTTATATCATAGGAGTCCCTCCTAGGATCCCTTTTCCTTCCCCTCCTAGAGAATCCATATAAAAATTAGTATTTTTAAAAGGCAGGAAGGAAAAGAGGGGGAAATCAGCACAAATGATCAGTACATTGAAAAAACTCCAAATACCTGTGCAATGTGCAACATGCATGGACCTCCCATCTCTATGAAGCTGGGAATATTCTCTCACTTACTACTTTGTATCCTATCTCTTCTTTTGAGCCATTCTTGTAATTTATAATTTTATAACGTCCACTTTTGATTTTTGTGTGTGCAAGTGGTTGTTGTATTTACATTGTTGTAGTCTTTGTGCACCTTGTTTTCTTGGCTCTGCCTACTTCACTCTTCATAAGTTCATGTTAAGTCTTTCCATACTTCTCTGTATTCATCACAGGGTGTATAGGGTGTTCAGGGAGGACTAGCTAGCACCTCCAACATAAGGGTTTGCTGAGACCTTTTCAGGGCAGCTCATTCACCTTTGCTGTCTACCTTTCCCCAGCTCTCATCTCTAGCTCCAAGAAGCTGTAGCATACAAAGAAGGCATACCTTGCTAAAACATCTCAGCAGACAAGGATGAATATAACTAACTGGCTTCAATAAGTTAGTAAGTTAGAGAGATGTCCACCCCATGCATGTGAAGACTTCCGAGCACCCCTTCCTGCGGAATAGTTGGCTGAGAACAGTTTGTTCCAACACCCATGAAGGCAGCTGAAGCAGATGCTGCGGAGCACTCGCAACTTGGTCAGACATCAAAGACACCAAGGCCATGCCCTGCAGTCCAGTCCATCACCAGTTGTGCTGGCTTTTGTCTTGCCACTGGACTTCCAGGACTTTGGAAGAGAGAGTGAGGTTGATGACTTTGTACAATTCCATCTCATTTATATCCAATTCATGTGCAAGTCAAGACATTACCCCATGATGTCATTGGTCCTCAAAAATGAAGGATTAGTAACAATGGTATTCATCACATTCATCATTTTTTACAATATGGCAATATTTCTTTATATTCACTTATCACAATTGGTTTAACCATTTCCCAATTAATGGATATCTACTTTGTTTCCAGTTCTTTGCTATCACAAAAAAAAAGTGTTGCTATAAATATTTTGGCATATATGGGGGCTTTTTTCTTATTAATGGCCTTCTTGTAGTATGAGCCCACTAGTGGAATCTCTGGGTTGAAGTGTATGGACATCTAAATGATTTTATTTGCATAATTGCAAATTGCAAATTGCTTTTCATAATAGACCACCAACCAGTGGACCAGTGAACCTATGTTTCCACAATCTCCCCAACAATGACTATTGCCATCTTTTCTCATCTTTACCAATTTGCAAGATGTGAAGTGAAATCTAAGAGTACACATGAGATTTTTAGCACTTTGTGTACAAATTCTGGAAATGTTTACTTATTTGTGTTGTGTAAACATTTTTTCTTTACTTAGTAGAAAGAGTTTTCATTTTGTTTTGCAAGCAATGGCTATGAGATTTTGTAATAGTTGATATAATGGAGCACTGTTCTTTTGGCTTTCCTAATAGAATATTAATTCGTAGCAATGTTAGATGTAGTTCTTATTCTACAGCCATTTAACTTATAAGAAATTATGCTTGTAATTGCTAATTCTAAGTGCTTTTCTAATTATATTTAGGTTACTACTTACAATGCTTTTGTCAAGTCACACACAAATGAGCATATGCTGACCAATCAGTTTTGAAGAAATTAATTTGAACCTTAAGTACAGCGTAAAAGTCAACAACTTAATGCCTATGCTTGTTATAGAGAAATTTATTATGAGGAAAAGAAAGCAGCAAAATAAATATTCCTGGATCAGTTTTTCAAATAGCCATTACATGGTGATAATAGGTACTCATGTCACATGTCTACTTAAGGCCATCTCAAAAAATGTGACACCAAATAATGGGGGTACTTTTCTAGTCCCCTGGATGTCTGCTGACACATCTTTTGAGCTATGGGCCCTACTGTTGGAAATCTTAGCATACAGCTCCAAAATGTGTTCTGTTCTACCTATAAACATATAGCATTTTCCATCTAAGATAATCATTTGGGTGAGTGACTTTCAGTTGCCTTTCTTAGAGGAGAGGAGATGACTCAAGTCCTTTTTTTCACCTAATAAATTTTCAGTTCTCTTCTACTGTAAGACAATTACTTGAGGGGAAGTCTACTCAAATCCTACATAAGAGACTGATACATAATTTGAAGTCCAAAGATTCTTTTGTTAAAAAACAAAGACATTGCTGTCATTTACATATGTATACCTACATTATCCTAACTTTTATAAATGACTAATGATGCTACCTAACATTCCATCTTTGTAAACACACCATCTTCGCCACTACAGAAAAGAGACCAAGAATCCCTGCTTTGTTTTTTGTTAAAGATATCTTTTTTTCCTTCATAGCAAAGTGAATCTAATCTAAAGTTGGAAAGAAGCAAATCTGTAAGATGTCCTTGCTTAGAGATGTTTTGCTAGCAAGTGCTAAAAGTAAATAATTAGATAATCTTCTAAGTCATCTATCAATGAATTTCCTGTGCATTGCCTGTATGTGTACATGAATTACTACTTGTATAATTTTACTCAGAAAATCATTTGTATACAATAGCGTATACATATGTAGTTACTTGTACTGTGGTTTTGTTAAAATTACTCAGTGGTTTCTTGTTTTTCATTAACCTTATATTCCTAAGGCTGTATAGTGTTTAGATTTCCCTGATCATCCTTGAAAGCTATGGGACCATAGAACGGGTTCATCAAAGGAATTCTTTCTGCCTCCTGCTTCTATGAAGATATAAGAATTTCTATTTAAAGACCAAGGTCTATTAAAAATGAAATGTGACCTAGGGCTTTTGGAGCATGTCCTGAATGCCTAACATGGAACATCCCTACCATGTGAGTGGGTATAGCCTCTTTTGATTGGCTGTCTGTCTTTAAAACTAGCAAGACTGAAGCCATAGCCCTTTTTCTACCACTCTTTCTTTCATTCTTTTTCCTGTCCTTGTCCAGAAGTTGAAGATCACAGTTCAGTCACAGTATGGATGCCAGGATGTGAACCAGTGAGAGGGGAAGGACTTCCTTCTGTTCTCTCTCTGCTACCCTGACCTAAGAAATGGACAATGAGGCCCATTGTTTCTTTTCTGAGTTGTTTGACCTCAGTTTCTAGGCATCTTTGGTAATCCTTCTGTATCCAGGAGTTCCAGTCATGATGACCTCGGTGCCAGGGTTACAGGCAGGATGGTGCAGCCAGCCAACCAGATATGGAAGCTCTGAAAAGCCAGGGTGCCTGGGACGCAAGCCCAAGTTTGGTTTTGGACTTGGACCTGGGACCATACTGTATAGAAATTCAGCTAAGCTATAACCTAATACATTTCTTCTCCCCAGAGACTGAGAAGGTAAAAAAGAATTTTGTGTATTTCTGATTATACCCTCCATATTTTTGTGTAAAAGTTAATATGACTGTTAATATGGCCAGACGGAAAAGGAGGCCCAAAAGCTCACTGAAGAAAGTAATTTAATTATTAATTAACTAATTAATTAATATTTAACAATGGAACTGAAATGGAAGAGACCCTATTCCCTACTTTCAAGATCACCATTGGTAGGGGCTGGAACCATTTACAGAGAGCCTAGACACCTCCCCCTAATGCCTTTAGGGGGAGAGGAGAACTCTGGAGTAGTGAAATGTGGCATATGTGGCCTTCCCATAATAGGGGTAAGGGTGACCACTGTTATAAAAGAATTACTAATGTTAAATTTTATGTTTGGCTTCTAATTCTTTTATGTATGGTATAGATGTTAGAAGTAGGAAGAATGGAAAAAAATGTTAAAGCCTACAGAAAGGAAGTGAATCCTCTTCCTGTTTATAAGTAAAGGCCAGTAGCCAGTGTGAGGGTGCTACCTCCCAGCTATTAGCTTTGACACTGGTAGGATTACCCTCAGACTTGCACCTAGAGTCCCCTGCAGACTTGTCAGAACAGGACAGTGCTGTAGTCATCAGCTGTGTTCATGTCTAATTGCTCCCAGACAGCAGCCAACTATGCCCAAAAATTTCATCTCAATTAATTAGGTTTTTGGCATTAAGTTTTGTGTGTAACTTGTCTTACACTGTGTACATGCTTTCACTGTGTGTGTGTGTGTGTGTGTGTGTGAGAACACTAACTTGCTGTAAAAATTATGTATTCAGAGAGCATTTAATGCTAAATGGTGGGGAAAACAAATAAACCACCTAAACTCCTAAATCAAGCTGAATACATGAAGTACTAAATAGGTTAACATTATTTTTGAATCTATAGAGCATGCTTTAAAGTTTGAATGTTGTCTGAAAAAGCTTAAGAATTAAGGAACATACGTAGACTTCTGGCAGACTTAATGGCACCTTTGTTGCTATCTGCTTGCTTCTTAAATTCCTTAACTCTGAGAAAGCTTTCTATCCAAGTTTCTCATTTTATAAAAGTCATAAATATGTAAGTAAATGATTATTCTCCTCACTCAATTCAAGGCAATGAAAATAACCCCCATTTCCCTTTTTCTATGCCTTAATATGATGCAATTCCAAGGTCAGTTATAAGTCTAACTAGTACATCTCCTTCTTACTTTTATTTTTTTCTTTTAGAACTTTAATCAGTTGTAATATTCAGAGGTCCTAAAAGCAGAAATTTAGAAGTGGAGGCAACAGATAATAACTTATCTCTCCACCAACCAAAATGCTAAAAAGAAGTCAAAAGTGAAATCAACATATGTGGGAAAGTGAAGGGAATGTTATAGCTCACATACTGGAGAAAAGGTTTCTTCTATATATGAAAGTTTCAGGAACTTCTGTCTTGGGCTGCTGCTTGTTTTTTAATAGGCCTGCATCCCAAGTCTTTGGTGCTTGAGACTAGAGATCCTACACAATCAAAGGAACACACTCCACATTGTAAGTACCAGAGAACCAACTCACCAGCTGCATTCTCTGCACCACATGTTTGACCAAATATAAACATAATGTAACTTAAAACAGAGAAGGCAAACACACAGCTGTGGGCTGCCCACAACATTCCTTAGTGCAGCCAATCAGATTAAAATGTAATTGGGAAATATTTAGCAAAATAAATAAAAATACAATAAAATATAGATAATATTAATATGTGGTTTTCCAAGTCAATATACAACCCATCAGTATCCTTATGTAATAACCATTTAGTGGCCCCCATTTCTATTTAAGTTTGATGCCACTGCCCTAAAATATCCATCAGATAAATTAGGCTTAAGATAATTGAGTTTTGTGTGGGATCTGCCTTTCATTTTCACTGGTGTGGCCACTGATTCACCACAAAATTACCCAGTCTGAAAGGATTTGCTTCTAAATAGTAGTAAAAATGGACACAGAAAGATAAGTGCAGAGTAGATAGAGTGCTAGGTATGGAGTCAATGAGATTTGAGTTCAAATCCACCCTCAGACACTTGTTATCTATATGACTTTGGGCAAGCCCTTTAACTTTGGTTTGTCTGTTTTCTCAATTGCAAAACAAGGATAAAAGCACCTATTTTGTAGGGTTGTTGTGAGGATCAAATGAGAAATAATGTTTGTAAAGCACAAGTGTCTGGCACATAGTAAGTGCTTGATAATGTTTGTTTCCTCCCTCCTCACTCCCTGACTCCCAGAAGACTTGATCATTTCTCCTTTCTTTAATAAGACTTCTGGGTCCATCTAATACAGTAGACCTGGCATTCCTTAAATTTTCCTTGGAGTTAATAGTCAAAATATCTCAAAGCTCATCTTTTAAAATTCTATGACCTTAGTTAGTCATTATTTGATGCAATAAACATTCAGCAGAAATTACAAAGAAGTAAGAAAAATGTTTTAAAGTATACTATGATACTGTTGGAAAATAAAATGTATTCTATTAGTTACCACTTAGTTGACTGAAACTTTACAAAGTTTTATACTAGTCAGAGTATAGTTCTATCACTTAAATTCAATAAAGATATTTGGGGCCGTTTCTATAAAAAGAGGAGTATCAAGCCCTTGTTGGGACTGTAACCCAGTATTTTAATATCGTTTCTACCAAAGAATAAATATCTACATCATTTAGAACTGTACAAAGGTACTGTGCCAAATTTAGTATATAAAGACAGAAGTAGCAAATAGGTTTTGCTTTGAATGGATTTAGAATCTAATTGAAGAAGAAAGACATGTATAAATAATTATGATACAACAGAAAGTGTAATAAGTGTGAAGAAGAGACCCATGTAATGCACTATGAAAATTTAAGGAGAGGAAAATTACTTTCAGCTGGGGAGAGTCAGATCTGAGAAAGATCCCTGGAAAAGGAACCACTTAAGTTGATCCTTGAAAGAAGGGAGGGTCTTCCAGAGGCAGAGATAGAGATGTGGATGGGCAGAAAGCCATCTCTTGCCAGAGTTGGGTGAGAGTAGTTTAAGAGGGGGATAAAGGGTAGTCCAATGTGGAGAGTACACAGAGGTAAATTGTATGAGATAAGGTTGGAAAATATATTAGAAACAGATTAGACAAGGTCTCAGGTGTCAGGATCAGCAGTTTGGTTGGCATCCAGGAGCCATCAAAGGTTTTTGAAAAGATCATAATATTCCTGGTCTGGTCAAGGCAGAGTACAGTGGAAGTACCATCTCCTCTTAATGGAACATATCCCACTCAATAAAGATGAAAAGTACACATTGTCTCTTTAAGGGTGTTTTAACATGGAGCAATTTAGTGGTTTGAAAGGGTTTCAAGAAAAGGGGGGGGGTTGTAAAAAAAGATTTATATTAATAAATTATGTAACAAATTGTGAACAGTTTGATACCTAAAAGAACTTTGTTTTAATATATTCCAATAATATATGTGTATGAAAAATAAATATCATATGAGATTAGGATTATTTTGATAGAGAAAAAAGGTTTTTATAGTATGAATATAAAAACTCAGATTTTCTTTTGAACAATACAGAATGATGCCTCACTTGTGTAATAACAGTTTAATGTTGTAAAAAGGCAGAGAATAATCTTTTATTTATTAAAAACTGAAGAACTACAGCAATCAGCTTTTTGAGATGAACTATGTCTAGTCATGTCTCCCCTATCTTGTACTTGTAAAGTTATATTTAAAAAAAAAAACAACTTCCCAAGTACAAGATAGAGATAGGATTAGATAGGAGTTAATATGAAAAAGAAGTGGGGAGTTTTAGGGGCCTGTGAACTCAAAGACAACAGTATGATATAGTATGGCAGCCAGAAAAGTAAGTAACGATCTTGGGCAGCCTTCTGAGAAGCATCACTTCTAGGAACAAGGAGATGACTGTCCTGCTGTACTCTGCCCTAGTCAAGACTATATCTGAAATACCACAGGGAATTGCTTTAAGTTCTTCAAATTTTAGGAAGGACACTGACAAACCAGAGGAAGGTGCTCAAGTGAGGGAAAGCACCTTTCTTGGTAAAGGGCCTCAAATTCACACCATATGAAGACTGACTGAAGGAACTTGGGATATTTAGCCAGGATATGAGACTACTTGAGGGGTGGGGAAAGTGGGAAGAGGTGTAACTGTCTTCAAATATTTGAAGGACTGTTACATAGAGGGGGGGTTAAACTTGTTTTGTTTGGCCCCAGAATTCAGAACCAGAAGCAATATCAGTGGAAGATTCAAAGAGACAAAACTAGGTATAAGTAAAAACTATGTAAGTATGAGTAAGTAATATAAGTAAAAACTACTTAATAACTAGGACTATCCAAATGTTATTATCAATAACAATTTCTTGAATAAGCAACCAGGGCTTAGAAAAAGTTGAAGTGGTTTCTCTCATTACAACAACATAAAGAAAGCCAAGAACCTTCTTGCTCCCCTACTTTGCTTGAGTGTGCATGGAAGTGTTTATGTATGTGTGGTAGAAAGATGTTTGGTATTAATCTGCTTTTGTTGGATGCCTCAGCCCTACTTTGTTTTTTTTGTGGTGGTTATTATTTTAGCTCATCAAGTTGTTAGATTACTTTGGAAAGGCTCCGGAGCCTATGTCGACAACGTCCTTTTTAGTCTAATGTAGAAACCAGGATTAATAGCCAATGGACAGTTATGCAGCACATCGAAGTGGTTTATTAAACATATAGTCACATCAAAAAATATTCTGAAAGACTACAGATACAGCATCAAGTCACATAAATTCAGTTTGCCCATGATGCCCTTTCGATAAGTCTTCATTTAATGCACCATCACAATAACTTCAGAAACAATTAAAATTACAGTACAATTTCATCTCACAAATGGTAGCTTCATTTTGTGTGTTTATGATTAAGACTCAAACATTTAGAACATGTTAATATTTCACATGCTTTGTAATAAGCTAACTTTTGACAAAAATCAGAATCAAATAAAAAAATCTGATAGGACTAAAGGAACAAAGAACCCAGCATCTATTTTGACCAATGAAGAATGCTTCCAAGTTGATATTTCTGGGCAACTTCAGAGAAAATCTTGGACTTCCTTAAGTTACTATGCTGTCATGACGATTTTTATTTTTTAATTATGTATCTATTCCATTCCATCTCTTTGTCTCTGTGAAAATATAAAACAATCAGTACAATTTAATTGGAAATCACCCTTCTAAATGTAGATATATTAACTATGACATAGAATAAGCATTTTACATACATTAAAGCTTTACATTTTGAAAGCAGAGATTTAAAAAAATAAAATTTACTATACAATGTAAAAGACTTTTTTGAAAATAAGAACATTTGGATTATAACCCAACTTTAGTTCTGACTTCCCTAAATGGTACCCTGAATCTGAGCTATTGTTTTCTCTATTTGGAAAATGGAGATATCTCTTGCACTTGCGGGACTTATCAGGAATATTGTTGGGATAATGCAGGTATGTTAAGCCTTTTTGTATGTCATAGACCTGTTTGACAGTCTGGTGAAATCTAGGGACCCTTTCTCAGAATAATGTTTTTAAATAATTGAGGCAAATGCTCCCTTCTTCCCAACTTTCCTATCATTGTCAAGGGCACCATCATCCTCTCACTCACCCAGGTTCACAATCCAGGCATCATCTTTGACTCCTCACTATTTCTCACATTCCATATCCAATCTATTGCCAAGATCTGTTGATTTCACCTTTGTAAAGTCTCTCTCAAATATGCCCCCTTCTTTCCTCTGATACAATCACCAACCTGTTGCAGACTCTGTCTCCTCACACCTGGTCTACTGCAATAGTCTTCTATTTGGTCTGCTTGCCACAAGTCTCTTCCCCATTCTAGTCTATCCTAAATTCAGCCAACAAAGTGATTTTTTCTAAAGCACAGGTCTTCTCCCCCCACATCCCTAGATCCCATTCAATAAACTCCACTGGTTCCTCATAACTTCCATGATCAAATAGAAAATTGTCTATTTGATGTGAGGAGGTCTTCATAATCTAGAAACCTGTCTTCCTCCCTCCCCTCCCCCCAACATTTCCAGTCTTCTTACACTTT
The DNA here is from genome assembly GCF_028372415.1 of Notamacropus eugenii. Classification (NCBI taxonomy): domain Eukaryota; kingdom Metazoa; phylum Chordata; class Mammalia; order Diprotodontia; family Macropodidae; genus Notamacropus; species Notamacropus eugenii. The sequence goes on from NC_092874.1 coordinate 413,199,116, forward strand.
ACCTTGAACACCTCACTTCCACATATACTCTTCTATCCAGTGACAGTGGCCTCTTTGCAGTTCCTTGAACAAGACACATCATCTTCCTCAGGAAATTTTCAGTGGCTGCTCCCCCTTCCCAGAATGATCTTTCTCTTTTCTTCTCTCCTTCCTGGATTCCCCCCACCTTCCTCCAAGTCTCACCTAAAATCTCACCTTCTACAGGAAGCTTTTCCTAATCTCTCTTAACTCTAGTGCCTTCTCTCCATTGATTATTTCCTATCTATCCTGTATTTAGCTTATATGGATGAAGTTGTTTACAAGTTGTCACCTCTATTAGATTGTGAGTTCCTTGAGGGCAGGGAATGATTCTTTTTATTTCCCCAGCACTTAGTACAGTGCCAAGTATATTGTAGATGCTTAATAAATGTAGATTGACTGATTGACCTTTTTAAATAATTGTAGTGAATGCTATATTTAAGTCAGAGGCTCGTAAAAATAAAATGTAATTATTTTTCCATTCAAGTTCAGATATCTCTCATGGACTCCAGTCAGACCCTCCAGTATAAAAGGATGTACTGAAAATGGAGCAGTGGGAGAATTTCACAGATAAACTCAAACCTTTCTTTTGCATGAGTACATGTTTTCCTCTTTTTTTACTTTAATTTTAATATCTCTATAATCTTTACAAAAAGACCATAGATATAAAAGACTAACTATTTCACAACAAATAGGAGACAATTAGGTGCCGTAGGCAGGAAGATTAGAGTTTAAATCTGGCTTCAGATATTTTCTAGGTGTGTGACCCTAGGCAAGTAACTAACCACAATTTGTCACAGTTTCCTCATCTGTAAAATTGGAATAACAATAGGATAACTTCCTAGGGTTGTTGTGAACATCAAATGAAATAATATTTGTAAAGAGCTTAGCACAGTGCCTGGCACAAACTTATCCAAAGTCATTTCAAAGGAAGAGGGCACTGACAGCTGGGAAGAGGGTGGTGAGGAGGAGAGGTTAAAAAAGTTGTCCTATAAGAGGAAGTCCTAGAGCTATGCTTTGTAGGATGCTAGGGATTCTAAAAAGGGAGCAGGGAGTGCCTTCCAGACAGCAGTTGGGAGAGTAGAAAGGGTGGGGCAAGTAAGGGACACTTGAGCAAAGGTAGAGAAGTAGGAGACGGAATGCCTTCATGGGAAATAACTAACCTGTCAGTTTGAGTGGCACAAAGAGAGTGATAGGAAATAAGTCTGAAAAGGCAAATAAGAGTCAGATTGTTGAGGGCTGAACATTGGGTGCTTTATCCTAGAGAGAGTCAAAATCCACTTAATAAGACTTTATTTTTAATATTTCCTGCATACATGATTTGAGCATTTTGCTTTGTTTTGACTTTTCTATAGGGGCAAAAAGGCTCAAATTTCTCAAGCACTACAAGTCTAAATATTACAAGTATCATCTTCCCCTAAATTTTCAATAACTTCATCTTCCTTGAGCATAAATCTACCTAGAACATTAAACTATCCATTCTCTATTTGCATTGACTAGCATTTATCTAGACTTTGTCTTTTTAATGGTTTATTTAACTTTTTTATTGTATTTTTAAATAAGAGTAGTAATAAACAGGCCTGGAGGTAACCTAGCCAAGAAGTTATTAGATATGTATGATAGAGTTTGTCTTGCAGGGAAATAGAGTATAATTTTAATGAGATAATAACAATAATAATATTTACATAATTAGCTTAAATTTTGCAAAGTGTTTTATCACAGTATGATATTCAAAACAACCCTAGGAAGTGGGTGCTATTATTATTCTCATTTTACAGATGAGGAAAGTGAGTCAGACAGAGGTTTAAGTGACTTGTCCAGGGTCATACAGGTGAGCTGTAAGTTTCTGAGGCTGGATTTGAACTCAGGTCTACCTGACTCCAAGTCCAAGGCTCTAATCACTGCACTACCTAGCTACCTCTGTGAAAATATGAAAACGGTCATAATGTTTTGATTTGTCACCATTGCCCTCATCTTGTTTTGACCCAAACAAGTCATAAGATCAAAAATGAAAAAACCTTGAAGATCATCTAGTTGAACCCTTTTACATCTAAGGAACTTCAGGCCCAGAGAGTTTAAATGACCTGTCCAAGGTCACAAAGATAATTCGTGACACAATAAGGATTTGAGCCCCTATCCTGACTCCACACTCAGTACTGTTTCTACTTTATGACCAGAATTAGGGAATCAGAAGGCACTTTAGAGACCTCATACCACATGCTACAGCTGGGGCTAGAATCCAGGTCTCCTGCCACCCAGTTGAGCTTCTTACCACAACATGAGTCCATAGTATGAAACACATGAAAGAAATTTTTACCGGCAGTTACTGATTCATTTTCTGTTCTTTTTCCTTTTTCAGCAGCTCAGTCGCCAGTTCTGTAATGTGCTGCCAGGCGTGCTGGATGTGAACAGACTCTACAGTACGAGAGCAGATAGCAAAGCGCAGCACAAACTTGTCTCTGAGGTGACAAGGAACCAAGTGGATTTTCTTGGCTTCGTTAATTTTTTCAAGAAGTGCTTCATTCAATTCATTGGAACCCTGAAAGAATTTAAAAGGGTGAGTCATCTGTGGTTATTTTAGTACTTCAAAATTCATCAGCTTAAGACTTTTTGGGGGGATGGGGCTTAATTAGCTGTTACTTATCTATTAGTCAATCAACAAGCATTTATCAAGTACTAGCTAATGCCTGGCATTGTGTTAGGCAGGCACTGGGGATATACAAGTGCAAAAAAAAAAAAGAAAGAAAGAGAGAGAGAGAGAGAGAGAAAGGAAGGAAGGAAGAAAGGAAGGAAGGAAGAAAGAAAGAAAGGAAGAAAGGAAGAAAGAAAGAAAGAAAGAAAGAAAGAAAGAAAGAAAGAAAGAAAGAAAGAAAGAAAGAAAGAAAGAAAGAAAGAAAAAGAATCACAATATGCAAAGAGCTTATATCTAATAGGGGACACAAGTGCATATATGAGAAAATACAGTATAAATCTTAAAGTCAAAGTAGCTAAATACAAGACAGGTTGAGGGGGAGGGCACTATCAGTTGGATGATCAGGAAAGGCTTCATGTGGAAGATGTCACTTGAGAGGCATCTTAAAAGAAAAAAGGGACTTTCTGGGGCAAAGGTAAGTAGGGAATGCATTTCTTGTTTGTGGGACAGGCAATGCAAAGGCATGTAGACCGGAGATGGAATGTTGTGCCTGAGGAAGAGAGAAGCTGGTTTGGCTAAATCATAGAGTGCAGTAGAGACAGAAACAATGAGGCTGGAAAGATAGGCTAAAACCAGTTGTGAAAGAATTTCAAAATTAAATGGAATGGTTTATATTTTATCCAGAGGCAATAGGAAGCCCCTGCAGTTGAGTTGGAGAGTGACATGGTCCACTCTATGCTTAAGAAAAATTACTTTGGCAACAATGTGGAGGATAGACTGGAGTAGGGAGAGACTTCTGGCAGAGACACCAATTAAGAGACTATTGCAATAGTCTAGGGGAAAGATAGCGACCTGAACTGTGGCAGTAACTGTTAGTTGAGAGAAGGGATGAGAAATGAAAGAAGTGGAGACTGAACTAAAGATTTGACAACTGATTGGATATATGTGGTAAGGGAAAATGAAGAAGGATAATATTGAGACTATGAACCTGGGAGGACTGGAAGGATGGTTGTTCTTTTGACAGAAATAGGGAAATTTGGAGGAAGGAAGAGTTTAAGGATAAAGATATGAGTTAATTTTTAGATATGTTGAATGTGAGCTATTTTTAGGACAACAAATTTGAAATATCCAATAGGTAATTGATGATGTAGGACTAAAGTTCTGGGGAGAAATGGAGGCTAGATATTATCTATCTGTCTCTACCTATTCATCTATCTAATCTGTATATGTATTATGTGTTCTTACACATAGATTTATATCTGAGATGACATGTATATGTATGTCATCAGCATAGAGATGATAGTTAAACTCATGGGAACTGATGAAGTTACAGATAGAACCTTGGGCAAGATTTTCCATAAATTGAGTGCTATTGGATAGTCTGACTATCCTTTCATAACATGACCCTAGAACATTGCATCTTATTGTTAACTTTGGGCATCTTGGTATTTCCTTAGAGTCTCAAAAGAGAATGACTCATGTATATGCTTACCCTTTTGACTCAAGGTATCAATAAAAAATAAAAATTTTAAAATAAATTATATATTATAATTATTAGTAATTAATTTGATAAAATTTAAATAAAATCTGTTATCTTTATAAGAGTTGAGAATTAAAGAACATAAAGGAGAAGACTTTTTAAAAGCAAAAAAAGAAGAGAATTTATTAAATGTGTATCTTTTAACAATCCACTCTGTAGCTGTTTTATGTTATCAAATTGATTGTTTTTTAGTTATTACTCCTAGCTGTTCAGAATGAGCATCTTCAGTTGTAACAATCTAGGGCACATAGTTCATAGTTTTTTCCTTTAGTGTAAATATCAGCCATTACACTTTGGGGAAACTGATAGTGCACCCTTTTAAAACTACTGATTTCTTAATTTTCTGTTTTTCTTATATATGGGAAATATTCTCTCAGTGACCTGAATTAATGTATTTTAGGATTGCTAAGGAAAATAATACAGGTTCACATGAGAAAATATGTTTAAAGTGTTTTGTACACCTTAAAGCACTGTATAAATCTCAAATATTATTGCTGTTGTTACTAATTTTGTGAACTAGTGTATGTTTTGGTTTACCTCTACCTTTGGAGGTAGGTAAGTATAAGAACAATTCCAGCTTTTGGTCAAATTGTTTAGCTCAGTTTTGTGATGAGGGCACAACTGATATTCAGACAAAGTATTTTTAAGAGAATTTGAGTAGAGGGAGATCAGGTTCTGCTAGGAGGATGAGGAAAGAGAGACCTGAGCTGGGTCTTGAACGAAGAGAGAATTTTGACAGTAGAAGTAAAGAGGAACTCCATCCCAGGCATACCAGAAGACCTACAGAAATGCAAGGAGGATAGAGAGTACAGAATGAGACAAGTAACTGACTAGTAGTTTTGCTAGAATATGAAGTACATGAAGAGGTATAGTATGAATTCTGGCTAGAGAGGTGAGCGCTAAGGCTGAAAGATGCCTGATTAGATTCAGGGCAAGGAGAAGGGAAAGAATGATGAGGAAGAGTAGTCTATACCCACTGCCTCCAGTTCTTCAATATCCACTGTGCCCCACATCTTGAATGGATTTCTTCCCTCTCCCCTAAATCATTTATTGAAAGCCTTCCCCTTCCTCTGTCCAGTCCAGGTGCAGCCTCCTTCATGAAGTATCCCCATTTAAATGCAGCCCCTCTCTCTCAAATCTCTTCTGTTACTATGCACTTTCTTGATATACTCATATTCTAATTCATATTATAACTACACATGTCTGCCTTATCTATTCTACCTTACACATTCTAAGGGTGTGCTGGAACCAGCTTGTGTCAGCTCATGGGAACTATTTTTAAATTTTTAGTGTTAGCATTTGCAATTTGGAAATTGGCAAGTGTTACATAGCAGTCCTACACATTACTTTTTTTGATTGTTTAGACTTAAGAACATGATAGAGAAAATGTTGTAATTCAGATTAAACTTAAAAGTGTGTGTTAAGTATGTTGCTTCCCCTTCCCCCCAGACAGCTGGTTGTTAATGATTCACCAGCGTACCCTGGTACTACCAGATTGTAAATTCCTTAAGGACATGTAACATGTCTAGTTTCATCTCTGTATTCACAGCCATTTAGGGCAGTGCATTTCACAGAGTAGGCTTTTAAGACATTTTGTTGGATTAAATTAATCCATGGAAAAACACAAAGAACAAAAAATAGTTCAAAGATTCAGGTAGAAGAGAAGAAGGGATGAATTAGAAAGTGGTGATATTTATTGTGCTGTAGAAGGGGCAGTAAAAAGTAATTGATCAGTTTATATATCTTTATTTATTATCTTTAAAATAGTAAGTCACAATTCTAACTGACCAAATATTAAAAGATGAATCAACTCCAACATTTTTTCAACTGTGGCTAACTTTGTTTACCACCCTCCAAAAAATTTGTTTCCTTCAGAGAGGGAATTCTTCCTGCAAAATACAAACCTCCTGATTGGTTGTTAATGTATCAGTGCCACTTCTTATTTCATCTACACCGGGTAGATGAATAATAAAGGGGTGTAAGTTGAGTAGAGGGAGAACATTTTGGATCACATAATACTATACAGTTTGTGCAAGTTTGCCTTATGTCAGATCCCAGAGAAAAATGTTTAGCTACATTGGAAGATGATTTTATTCTCAACCGCCAAACCACAGGCACATTGGAATGAAGGCTTTTGATAATTCCACTCCTGAAAAGCCACTTTGAAATAGTTTAGAACTGTCACCAGTACAGTAATTAATCATGATTTTAGAAGACTGATAATGAATTATGTCTTCTGCCTCTTGTCTGAGAATTAATGGCCTAGAGATACAAAATGAGACATGCATTTATGAGCATTGCCACTAACTGTGCTTACATGTTTATAAGGTGAGCTGGTTTTAGGGAGAATTGAGCTGGTGGCTAAAAAGAAGTAATGAAAGTTGAGAGAGAATTAATAAAACATTTAAAAATATACAAAATAGAAAGAAATTCAGAGGGCTACACAAACCAGCTAATTTTGTTACTATCTAATTAAATTTAATATATATTTTTAAATTGTATGTAATAGAAGTTCCCAGGTTCCTATACAATCCTTTGTTCTGCTAATTGTATATTGAAATCTTTTTTTGATTGATGGTCAAATTCATAAGAAAAAAGAAAATTTTTAAAGTTAGGAAAAACAAACCTCTGATTAAAGTGAGATAAGACAACTTAAATTACTTAAAATTGTTCATAAAGGAGTAAAGAAAATAAATAAGTCTTTCACTTCTCTATCATGAATGTTCAGCCATGCCTGCATTCTCCACAGCTGGTAGACTCCACTAGACCAAGCTATGAATGAATGCCCACCTGTTCTATAGAAGAGGACAGGCTCAGAAAATAGTGCTACTTGGGGTCCTTTGGCCCTGCACCTCCCAATCTTTCAGCAGACTTGTCAAAGTTCCCATTGTCAGGGGCTGCGTGTTTAAACAAACGCAGCTCTGTTCAAAAGACCTTTTCCAAGAGCTCCATACACTTCAATATATGCTGCATCTGTTCCCACAGCAGGAGACCTTCTCTCTAATGAAAGAAGCAGCACAAAAGAAACTCCCTTCCTTCTTGGGCTCTGAGGAGGCTCTACTGTAGCTCTCATTATCAGACATGCAGTTTGACTCCTCAATAAACAGTCAAAAGATAAATAAATAAGTAACCAAGTCACTCAGGCAACTGAAGAACTCAGGAAGAAATGTCTGTTAACATTCACTATGTTACTGAAACAACTGGGAACTGTTTTAAAAGGCTTTAGAAAAGCTTCACTATAAAAGCTCATTTCTATGAGCCCTTTTAGGAACAGTATCAGATGAACATTGTCTGGAAGGAACACCACAATGCCCTGAATCCATTTAAAGTAATTTCCCTCCTCAGAGTGCACATGTACCAGACATCAGTCTGCAGATTAATGGACATCTGGTTAACAGAATTGAATGGAATTGGATAAATTATCTATTGGAACATGAACAATGGACCATAAGAATAGTATAGAAAAAGTTAAGGGAACTGCATTCAAATTTTGCCTCTGTTTTTGCTATCCATGTGACCTTGGTAAAGTCATTTCATTATTCTAAGCCTCACTTCCTTAATCATAAAATTAGATAATCTGTAAGTTTCCTTCCAACTCGATATCCTGTAACTCAGTGTGGTACATCTTTGATATGTCAACAGATCTGTGAACTCCAGTGGTGGAGACTGTAACCAACCATGTCTTCTCAGCTTCTGTATCTCTTATCAGTGTTCCCCAAAATGTCTATTCTCCAGGAGTTCTATCCAATGCGCTGAGAGGGTGAAGGGGAAGGATTGGAGAGGAGGGTCTGCCTCTGAATTACTTCACATTATGTGGAGGATACCAAAGGTTCACAGAAGCTCTTCACCAGTTATCTCTAACTCTGGTTGTTTAATTGGCAGTTCTATAAATAAGACTTTTCCAGTCATATTTCAGTCTAATGTCATCTTCTCCATTTCTGGTTCATAATTTTTGGTTGGTAATATGCTCCAACCAATTTATCTCCACCATGCATCTTTCTATTACCCTTTGAATTGGCCCCAACTTTTATTCATCAGAAATTGTAATAGTCTATGATTCACAGCCATCAAGTATCATTGGGAGGATGCTGATGGGCCTCTGTTTCAGAGTTTACTAAATGCACTGTGCAATGTCTTTAAAATAATCCAGCCCTGATTCAGTTGGAATTGATCCAATTCATGGTTGATCTTTGGTACCTGTCCAAGACATATCCTCAAGAAATGGGATATCTAAACGTATATCATAACCTGAACAAGAACACATTGTAATGGTTTTTTATTTATGAATAGTTGAAATATGAGTAGCCTGAAATATTTTGGGTGGTTGTAGATGCTTGTCATGTTATATGGTTTAATGCAATCATCACGTATGCCATTTTTAAACAGGAGTATCTGGAGGATCTCACCATCTACAGGGAATCCCTCTTCCATTTGGGCTCTGATGGTCCTTCCTCTATCCAACTTGCCTTTTGCAAGCATGAATCTCATTGTTTTATACATTACTTGATATAAATAATCAGAGTATCTTTCTAGTTGTATCTTCTGAGGAATTTTGTATCATTTTAATATATGCATGGGAGATGTGTTGTTGGGCAAGAGCTTTGAAGGTAGCATGCTGTTCTATTGAATTAAATGTTTACATATGATCAAACAATAATTACACTGAGATCTGGTATTACATGTGCTAACTGTATGAGCATAAACATGTAGTCAGCTGTAGAGTAATATTTATGAAAGCCTGCTTGTGCCTTCTCGTATCTTCACCAAGGATACCCTCAACATATGTGTGGATTAGTCTTATAAAAATGTCTGAAGAAATGACAAAGTAGGTACATAAGTGATTAATTGTTATTTTCCTGATAATTTTTGGCCAACTTTTTCCATGCCTTTGGTATTGTCTCCTTTATCAGGTGTTTTGTCAATTTCTCCCTCAATATCATCAAAATTGTGTCACCTTTGGCATGAAGCTCCATAGAGTTTACTTGTTCCAATCTAACTTTTCTTTCCATCTTTGTTTTCTTTAGCACCATTTTCTACTTCCCCAAATTGTTATTTGTAAATTGTGATGGTAGAGTCCCAATGGGGTTTCTTCATTTTTTGTGATAGTGAAAAGAATTTTCTTTAGAAATCTTCACAGATTTCTTTAATTTGTTTATTTGTTATTCCCCTTCCAGATTTATCCTTAAATGCTCTTAGGTCACTGGAGTTATTAACCTGGGTTGTGTGACCTCATTTGCCTATTTTGATAACTATGTTTTAATATACTTGTTTTGCTTTGTTGTCCTACGTATTTTTTATTTTATACTTTTAAGAATTCTATTCTGAGAAGGGTTCAAAGGCCTCACCACACTTCCAAAGGAATCCATGATACAAAAAAAATCAAAAACTCCTGTGTTACCATGATCTGAATATGTTCCTTGTGGCCATTGGTTTCTATTGGCTTAACTTCCTTGGTATATATAATAGTCCAGGTGTATGTTCTTTCATCATTTTCACATTTGGAGGAATGAGATCATCTTAAGTGTTTCCAATTTGAGCTGTTTTAATTGAATGCTGTATCTTCTCATTTTTATTCTTTCTTCTAATTTAATATTGATTTTGATCTTTGCTTTAACAAGCAAAACTTCTGACTAGATAAAGGCAGGTGATTTAAAAATTACTCCCATGTTGATAAAGTCTTTTCTTATCAAAAATATGGTTAATTTAATTTGATATGGTGTTATTCAGGTCTTGATTATGTTCAGCACCTCCTGCCTCTCTTCTTAAAGAAAGTATTCACGGAACACAGGCATGAGGCTTCTCTATAATATTTAAGCCATTAGCCTCTTTAATTTCTTCATCCTGGTCCATATTTTCCATTGTATTTTTAGGTTGTTCCTCTATGTCCACCTTTGCTTAAAGTCATGCAGGTCATGGAATATTAAAGTATATATTAGTTTAATTTGGAGGATCATATGGTGCTCTTCATAGACTTTACCTGCCTACTCCTTCTCTGCAACACCATGAGTTATGCAAGGATGAAAGTCTATCTGTCTGCACAAATGAATTTGATTGACCTGATATTTTTTATTGATATGATCAGTTAAAGCAAGTTGAAGTTTACATTGGTGACCTAAAACTCCTCTACTATAATGGGTAATTGATATGTTGTTTTTACTAAAGGTTGTGGTCAGGGTGAAAAAGAGAAAATGAGTACCACTGAAAATTGTCCTAATTGGGGCAGGTTAACTGGGGCTTTTTCCTAAGGTGCTGAATTTAGAGGACACCAGTTTCAGAGAATACTGCCAAGGCTTGCAATTCTACAACAGCAAATAAATAATAGAATTTAGTGTCTAGGTAGGAAGAAAAAATAATTAAAATGGGAAGATACCAGATCGTCAGCTAGGAGAGCTCTCTCCCTGCCCCATCATGCTTCATTCTTCTCTGTCCTCCATTCAGAGACCTGCCCAGAAGCAGCCTTACATGGGGGTAATATTCCAGGGTCTCTGGTTCCCCTCACAATTGAACCCAAGGGTAGAATTCCCTCCTTCTGAGGGACAACTTTGTGTCATTTTTTCCAGGAGAAGTGTGTGATAAAGTTTGGGAGGACAAAAAATTTTCACTATAGCTATGACAAGAGAAATAACATTTGTGAATTCTATCAAAGATCTTTAAAATAACCACAGAGATTTATAAATCCAGATTCTAATAGCAGTGGTACAATAGAAAATTCTAATATTGAATTTAAATGGCTGTCAAAGATTTTATATACCACATCTGGGTCTTGCATCCCAATTAAAAAGAAATAAGTGAATTCTGAGGGTTCTGGGTCTCATTAAAGCTCTTCTGCTTCTTGAAGTCCAAAATTGAGTCTTTTCTTATCTTAGCCTTCCCAGCATCTAGTCTTACTAAATGTTTGTGGAATTGAATTGAGTTGAAGGAAGATTGCCCTTGGCCCACCTAACACTAAATACAGAGTTATCACTGATAACATTTACTGTGAGGTCTACTCTGTGCAGGGAGCTTTGCCGGACACTAGAGAAACAAAGCACTAGAGTATCAGACAGGAGGAGTTCTGGGCTAGTTGGGAACATACCAATCTGAGGCACTACTTCACTGTTAATTGGTGCTGTATTTGAGTAGGGAGCATAGAAGAAATCCAAACGCAAAGATTCCAGTTAGAACTCTTTGCCCTGAGTGTAATTGAGTCCAAGATTTAATGTTTTGTCGTTGTTATTGTTATTGTCCAGTTGTTTCCATTGTGTTTGACTCTTTGTGACCCCATTTGAGGTCTTCTTGGCAAAGATATTGGAGTGGCTTGCCATTTCCTTATCCAGCTCATTTTACAGATGAGAAAACTGAGGCAAACACAGGTAAGTGACTTGCCCAGAGTCACACAACTAAGCATCTGGGGCTGAATTTGAACTCAGAAAAAGAAGTCTTCCTGGTTACTATTTAATAAAGAGTTAAAGATTCATTACTTTGGACTCTAAAGTTATGTAGTGCCTAAGCAACACCCTAGCAAGAGTGTGGTGAAACCAGCTCAAATGGTCTAGCTAGAGCCAATTGTTAAATTTTCCATATGAGCATTTACACCCTAGAAATCGTCAAATGCTACAAATCAGGGTTTAACTTATTTTTTCAAATTATCTAGACTTGAGAAAGTGATGGAGAAAATGTTAATAATGTAGATTAAACTTTAAAATGTGCTATATGTGCTTTTTTTTGTGGAGAGCCAGTTATTAAAAATCTGTCAACATACCCTTGCACCAGAGATGTAGTCAAACCTCAAATGTCATAGAATAGATTACTTACCTCAACCTGATTAGTAAAAATAAACCCCAAGAAGCAATACATTGTTTTTACTTACCTGTTAGGACTCATCCCACTAAAATTAAAGTCATCCAAAAAGTATCTAAAAAGATTTTTTGCTTTATTTGTTCTTAGTATCTCTATTATTTCCAAAGTAGACAAGGAAGATTTTTAAAATAACGTAAACTTACCTTTATTCGAAAACATACCAGCCCCAATACAACTTCAGCACAGATCTCAAATCGGGGATCCTTCTGGACCAAAGATTCAAACTCATGTGATAGTTTCACATGCTTGAAAGAGAAAAGGAGAATGGGACTGAATCTTGAATCCCAATGTAACTTACAAACAATTATTACTTACTAAGTTGTAATACACTGCTGTGATTTTTTCGATTTTATTTACTCCAAATACCAGACATTCTTACACATACGGAAAGAATGTTTCATTATTAGATATCAGAATCACAGAATATAAGAGGTAGAAGGGACCTTGGGGGTCATATAGCCCAACATATACATGAAAGGAATACTACTATGTCATTCCAAAGAAGTAGTCTTCAGAAACAATTCTAAGCCATTACTCTTTTGTTGATATGACTATTATTTTTTCATTTTAAAGAGTCTAATAATTTTAGAATATGCATAGCAATGAAACATGTAAAACAATGAGGCATAAATCTAAAAAATAACTCCCCCTAAAATAATTCTGGAGACTGTGTATCACCCAATGATATACCATTCTTAAGGGAGCATGATTCCAGTGAAAAATCACCTATAACTACTAAACATTTTATAAACTCAAAACCTTGTTAAAATTATTTATTGTCTATGAGAAAATTGCCTGGACTTTCCATGTTACTATCATTTAAGTATAGCAACTATGTAAGAACAATTTGTACAATTCATTTAACAACTTTGGGCTTCAGTTTCTTTGAAGCTATAAAATGAAGGGGTTGGATTAGATGGCCTCTCATGTCCCTTTGACCTTTATAACTGATTCTATGATCTAAATGTGCAGTTTGGTTGGCAAGAAGACAACCGGTTTGCCTCAGTTCTCTCATTTGTATGATGGGATCTGATGACCTCTAGACCCCTAAGATCCCTTCTATCTCTAATTCTGTGATTCTGTGACTCTTCAAAAAGTTCTGTATTTAACATCAAGCAATTGCCAGTCCTGTCACTAGAGGGCACCAAATGATTTGGCAAATGATAGATTTGCTCATGGAATAGTTGCCATGCATATTTCATTTTGATATCTCTGCAGCTACCATTTTCCATGTTGTGAATCAAAGTTTGAACATAGTGTTTACATATATGTATGTGTGTATACACATGCATATATGTATGATGATTCAACTATATATGTAATATATTTTATGTAAATATACACACACATATATATGTGTATATGTGTATACAGTGATTCAAAGTGAAAGAGGGTAGGCAGGGTCCTTAAGAAAAATACTGAAGGGTTCGGTTGAGTTTGAGGTCCACTTCCCCTCTTTTGAACCACTTTCCTTCCCTCTATTATCTCTCCATGTTCTCTCCAAACTCTGCTTCCATTTCTCCCATTCTTCCAAACCCTTTCTCACTCTTCTACTCCTTTTGCTGTTTGCGTTACATTTAAAGGGCAGAACACAAAGTTTAAAATGAGGCTGTGACCTAAAGAATGTTTTGGAAGGAAAGAGCTATTTAAAACAGCTGATGACAAAAAAAAACCTCAATAATAAGTCAGCAAAGTCTAGATAACAAATCATACGTTTTGATCATTTTTACTATCCCATTAAATAGGAATATTAAAAGAAAATACTCTAAGAGAGAAAAAATGTGGGGCTCTATTAGAGTCGCTGAAACAAATATGGAACTGGAACATGGTCAGAGTAAGGCCAATTTTGTCAATATAGACTAGCCACCTTAATGAACTGATAAAGTTTATATGTAGTATTCATTCAGAAATGTATTCATTCAGTAAAAATAAGTAATCTAAAAATTATTTATTTTAATAATAGATAATTATGAATTTAACAAATGTTATTGTACTCTAAATCTAATGCACCAGCCCCTGTTTGCTGACCCGTATCCAATATAAATATTTACAAGGTCAGAGACTCCTACCATAAAATGTATTATAAAATTTTTTTATTAAAATCATAACTTTAGAGTCGGAAGAAACCATCTAGTCCCACCACTAGTTTTTTTACAAGTGAAGAATCTGAGACCCAAAAGATTAAGTGATTTACTCAAAGTCACAAAGGGAGTATATAAAGAGCTGGGATTCTAAGGTGAGTTTTCCTTTTACTGCATTATGTTATACTACCTCTGACTTGTAATGTTACTTATTATATAGGTATAATGTTGTATTATGTAGATTTTTATAAGGACTATAAATTGAGAGCTATGTAGTCAGTCAGTGAATAAACATTTACTGTGTTTTCAGGCACCATGCTAACTCTAGGGATACAAAAAGAGGCAAAAGATGTGCCTGCCCTCAAGGAGCTCACAATTTAGTGAGAATATAGATATAATAATATTTCTACTGAGGCCTCAAATTCAGGAGGATGTGGCTTTGACATGTCCTGTCTGTGCAACCTTGAACAAGTCACTTAACTCCTAGTTTCCCAGGCAACTCTAAGTCTATAAATTGCAGAAGAGTTGCTGATCAGAGGCAGCGTGGGGTAGTGGACTCAGAGTCAGGAAAATTTGATTAGAATCATGACTTTGATATTTACTACCACAGAGTTTTCTCATCAGGAGCTCCTTATATCAATGACAGCAGATTTGGTTCAAGAAAATTAAGTAATTATCAATATAAATTGTTTTTAAATGTGTCAAGTACTGTGAGTTACTACTAATATTGTGAGCTTTAGTTATAGTATTTTTAAAATATTAAAATGTTGAAATGAAAATCATAATTTCTCTTGAGACTAGCTTAACATAATTAAATAAAATTTATTCAAATACATTTTTGCTATTTACATATTGTTATCCTATAAAAATAAGCCTCAGCGGTCTTCAGAAGTATGCATTTTGTATAGGGAGAGAGTACTGATGAGTGGAAGAATAGATTATAGCATTGCCATTTGGGCCTTTATAAGTTGTCCTACCATTTTCCCTGTTTTCTGTTAATGCCTTGGAAATCTATTAGGTGAGACAGGCGCTGACTAAAACATGACTAATAACTCTTTCAGGACTGCTCTTATTGACATATGGGTCTCCTCAAAGACCAGACTATGAAGGAAGAAGAATCCTAAATTGTCCTTTTAAATCCATATATCCTTCTAGAGCTGATCAGCTATTCCTTCATTGGGAGTATATTTGAAGGGACATTTGACAAATCAACAATCACGTTTTTAACAACTTCTTAATTAGCAGCTCTCTGCTTTTGAATTATATAACTCTTGTAACTCAGGCTAATTGTTCAGATCAAACAATCAAAATGAGGTTTATAAAGTTACACTTCATAATCTGTCTACTATGCAAATCCATCAAAGGGGTGCTGTATGTAAAATAATAGGTAAAAGAATATGAACAAGGTGTGTCCTTAGTACGTCAGTGATATGTATGAAGAGGAAGGAAATTTCAGAGTCTCAGGCTTTTGATCCAAGCCTGATTTCCTGCCTTCCCTCCTCCTCAACACCATACCCAGACTGGAGCAATCATCCACAGAAATCTGATTATCTTGAGACAGCAATGGAGACTGGACTGGGAGTTTGTGCGTATTTATTTGGGTATTTGAAGACACAGAGAGGAATTACTTCCTTAGTTTCTGAAAATCTGCCCATGACACCTCTTTCCAAATTAGACAGAGAAGTTAATAAAAATAAAATTACCTTGCGGATATACGCTTGTAGTCCCTTCACACCATACATCCTAAACACAAACCACATTTTCAGAGAGCGAAACCTCCGACCTAGTGGTATCTGCCAGTGCTGAAAATGGGGACAAAGAACCTCATCAAAGAGAAGTTTGGTAAGAATGATTTCTCCCTGTCTCGCTTACCAGTTCAGCAAAGCAATTTGTCAGCATTGTACACTTTCCTGCCAAATACAGGGAATTTTATAGGACAAACTCAATTATTCTAAGAAAAGTATAAATCAGATATAAGGGGCTTGTTGTGCCTTCAAAGTGTTAAGTCAAACCGTAAGAAGGATAATGAACACAACAGGGACTATTATAGCCTTGGAAATGCTAGAAATATTTTATCTGTTGTCCTATACTTTAAATAAAGATGTTAGACAGAAAGACTTCTTTTTTCTTCTTATGTGAATGACTTGTATTTATAGATGGAACATTAAATCTATTTCTCTTTTCTTCTTCTACTAACTCTCTCAAGCTCAAATGGGAAAAGCAAGTAGCCTCTTTGGAGTAATACGCAGTAGATGGAGATAACAGAGGGGAAACAGTGCGGTGAGCATTTGAGAAATAGGAGACAACTTTTTCCTTCCTCTCTGCTCAGACACATTGTCCTTGTGTATTTGTATGTAGTAGATTTAATATCCTAAGGATCCTAATGAGAGTCTGCAGAGCAGAGCTGGGTTCAGAGCACATTCCAGAGAAGAAAATGTTGCAACAAATACTTCTATCAAAGAAGGTTTAAATTACTTTGTATCTGGAGTACAGTGAATGGGCTATGGGACAGGAGAACAGTTATTTGAAAATATTTCTTCCTTTGGACCACAGTTTTTTTTATAAATGGCAATTCATATTTGCCAAATTTTTTTTTTTTTTACCATTTTTAAAGAAAAGACTAGGTCTTCTTCTCTCATCACCGTGACTGCTGATTGGCATGGAAGTTTTAACATTCTATTACATTTCCAATCTGGTCTGCTTTATCCATTTCCAGGGGCTCGCTATAGTGGACAAGGGGGCAAATGATGCTTGACTTAACAGATACCCAGTTGATTTAGTCCGTTGTAGCTCAGAACACTTAAGCTCAAGAGATCTGCCAGGCTCAGCCTCCCTAGTAGCTGTGATTATAGGTATGACCCTCTATGTTTGGCTTATCATGCATTTTTAAAAATAAATAATTCAATGGGCTTCATCTCAGTCCTCACCCTCAGCCTCCACTATACACATACATCTAGGGAGGATCCAATTATATTATGCATCATGTAACTGCCCATGGTTTCATACTCTTTTCCATTACTTGGGAGTATAATGGAAATAGTCTCTGCTCCTCAGGAAGTTGTCTTTGTATTCCTTGGCTTGATTCTTCTGGTATTCCAGCATTCTTAGGTCATAACTGCTTTGAGGAGCTATATATGACTGGGACCATGTACATTCACTGTACTTGGGGAGATAGGACAGAGGAAGAGAGAGTATTGGTGTATATGTGAACAGAGTGAATAGCTAGATATTTTGAAACCTCAGTTATATATTTGGAAATTATTTTTTAATGCCTACATGAGAAAACAAAACTGTCATTTAGTAGCCTTACCTAAGAGAATGGGTTAGTTGAAACAGAAGAAGCTGTCCACTAATTTATAGAGCATTACCTAACTTTCTTAAAGGTGTAACTTAGAAGTTCTAATTTTGTAGGTTTTTTGACCTTAGGAATGATAGTAGGTAACAGACTGTACACAAATACATGTAGAACAACAGATGCTCCTTTTTAGGGGAGATACATGATTTAAAATGGAGGGGGAAAAGCAGGCAAATAGTTTACTTACCCGATAGTCAGTGATAAGACCTGAAACAATTTTTTAAAAAGATATGTTGGTCATTGAATATGTTAATAAATTTTAAAATCTAAACTACTCAGGCCTCCCTTCATCCCCTTCATTTTCTCTGCCTACAACATAGCTTTTCAGCTTTATCTCACACTACTCCCCTCCACACACTCTCACTCTAGATTGGACTATTCATCTTCCCTGAACATGTTTGGCATGTTTTTTGGAGCTTTTGTTCATGCCATTCTCTATGACAATAATGCTTTCCCCATTTCCTCTCCTCCTATTTCCACATGTAGTATGCCTGCTGTCATAAAATCATGGACTCAGAGAGTGTTAGAATTGGAGAGGATCTTAGACAAACATTTCTCACTTTGCACATGAGGAATCAATCTTCAAGGTCCAGTTCAAAGGCTACACCATTCATAAAGACTTTCCTAAATAGCCTACAAGAAATTATTTCTTTCCCCTCTAAATCCTCCCAGAATTTTATTCACATCTTTTTGGGATATTTGTCATATGTGTATGCGTGTGCGTGTGCATGTGCGTGTGTGTGTGTATGGGAGTGGTTTGCCATTTCCTTTTTACAGATGAGGAAATTGAGGCATACAGGGTTAAGTGACCTGCCTGGGATGAAACTGCTAGTATGTGTCTGAGGCTGAATTTGAATTCAGCAAGAAGTCTTCCTGACTCCAGGTGCAGCATTTTATCTACTGTCAAGCAGTTAGTAGGAAATGAGAAGAGTGGCTATAATGTTCAGGGAAGGATTCATCCATTGAGAAGGTGGAATTTGAGTTGTTTATCAAAGTATGGATAAGATTTGCATCTATTCTTCCAAACCACTAGTATAACCATTTGATGCCGTGTAGAAGCATGACTTTCTTCTAGTACCCCTATTACCTTGTAGATCACTAGGGTTTCTTACAATGTACCAGTGGGGGAAAAGTGACTTACTATAATTTTACCATAACATGGATAGGCAAAACCAAAAGAAATGGTCAGTTTAGTTGTTGTGGCAATATTGGTGAAGGATGCATAGACAATAATATTGTAATTCTTAGTTCAGAAGAAGATTTCAGATTATTTGTATAACTTCATTTACCCTAATTATCACCAACATTCTATGTTTGTCTTAACCATTTTGGTTAATGTTGATCTCTCAATTGCCTGATTACATTAGCACCTCATTACATATTTTCAGTTCATCATCAGAATGTTGACCACTAGGTGAATTTTCTTAGGTTTTCACAAAGAACCCATCTATTACAGGCTACAATTTGCATTGGTGGAGAAGGTACACCTATCCCAAGTGATATTATGAATTCTTAAATGTACTGACATTAGCATGTGCTTTCTTATATTGTTCTTTAAGTTACCTTATTTTCTCACTTCAATCAAAGTGTAAACTCTTTGAGAATGGGGACTGTATTATTCTTCTTTTATACTCCTCCCTGTCCCTCACCTCGAGTTTTGAGCACAAAGTAAGTATTCCAAGAAGATAAACTCTTTGACGATGGGGACTGTGACATAGTCTTCCCTTCTTTCCCCACTATTCTGAATACAGTCACTGATAGTGAGATGTTAAATTAGCAAGAATAAGCTATAAAAATATCTTCCTAGGATAAATGGCCAAAATAATAGTAAATGAACTTCAGTATGGATAAATCTGAAGGAATACATTTAGGAAAAATAAATATTTGGGGCTATACTTATCAAATGAATTATGAGCTATTAGTAAAACTCAGGAAAAGAATCTTGAAATTATTAGAGAATGATCCCTAAATACATCATATGCTAATGGTGAACATTTTAGGAAGAATATTAAAAACAAATAGCCAAATCCTAATGGGAAAAGGACATATTGTGCAAAAATATTTATAGCAGCTCTTTTTGTGGTGAGAAAGAGTTGGAAATTGAGGTGATGTCCATAAATTGGGGAATGATTGAACAAGTTGTGGCATATGATTATAGAGGAATATTATTATGCTATAAGAAATGACAAGCAGAACAATTTCAGAAAAACTTGGAAAGGCTTACATGAACTGATGTAGAATGAAGTGAGAAGACCCAGGAGAATATTCTACCCAGTAACAGCAATATTGTATAGTGAACAACTGTGAATGACTTAGCTATTCTCAGCAATACAACAAAATCCCAAAGGACTCATCGTGAAAAATGTTATCCATCTCCAAAGAAAGAACTGATGGCATCTGAATATAGATTGAAACATACTATTCTCTTTTTTTCCTTTCTTGCTTCCTTTTTCCCTCCTTCCCTTCCTCCCTCTTTCCTTCCTTCCTTCCTTTTTTCTTTTCAAATTTTCTTCCACAAAATGCCTAATATTGAGATTGCACATGTATATTCTATATCAGATTGCTTACCATCTCAGGGAAGGGGCAGGGGATAAAGGGATAGAATTTGGAACTCAAAATTTAAAAAAAAAGTTTAAAATTGTTTTTACATATAATTGAGGGAAAAATAAAATATTATTATTTTTATAAAAAGAAATCCAAGTCCTAACATTTTATGTCTTTAACAATAGTATGCTGCTTGTCAAGAGATCACTATGCTGCACTAATAGCTTAAGCACTGGATCTAGAGTCAGGAAGACCTGAATTCAAATTTGACCTCAGACACTAGATGTGTGGCAAGTCACTTAACCTCTGTTTGCCTCAGTTTCCTCAACTATAAGTGAAAATAATAATAGCTCCTACCTCAAAGGGTTGTGGTGAGGATCAAATAAGATAATATTTGCAAAGCAATTAGCACAGTACCTGGTACATAAGAAGTGCCATACAAATGCTTATTCTTTCCTTCCCTGTACTATCTCACAATTATAAACTGGTTATTGATGATATCAATTGCTAACATTTATATAGCACTTAAAGGTTTGCTAAGCACTTTATACCTTTATTCCTTCCATATGTATATACATATGTGTATGCAGATATACATATATAAAACATATAGATGTATAGATATATATGGAGATATATAATTTTATTTGATCCTCTATCTACTCTTGCCAGAATTATCTGGATTAGCTATACTGTTCTAGTTTTTAGAATCATATAATCTTCAAATCTTAGAACTGGGACCAACTGCAGAGGTCATCTGTTCCAATTCATAATGAAGCATTATTTCCCTCTACAATACATCCTGTGCTAGTTGTCATCTAGCCTCAGACAGATAACTCCAGTGTCAGGGACCTCCCTCCCTCCCAAAGAAGTCAATTCCACTTTGGGAAATCTCTCATCGTTTTTTAATGTTTCTTAACTGGAAAAAGCTCTTGGATTTTGCTTATGTTGAATCAAAACTTGCTTCCTTTCACCTTTCTCCCATTAATCCTAGTTCTCCCCTCTTAGACCAAGGAAAAGTAAAGACATTCCTCTTCCTCTTGACAGGCACTCACATATTTACAGAAAGATATTATGTCCATGCTAAGTCTTATCTTTTCCCGGCTGAAGAGTCTAATTCTTCATACAGCAATCCGTCCTTATATAGCATCATAGAATCACTTCAGCTCCTCTCACCATCCTTGTCATGTTCTTCTGGGTGTATTCCAACTTGTCAATGTTCCTTTCCTAAATGCAGCACCTCTAAATGAATATGATACCCCCCTCTTGGTATCTGAACCGGGTGTAGAGTACAAGATGACTATCACCTCTCTCTTCTGGATACTGTAGCTCTATTAAAGGCAGCCATTTTATTGTTAATTGTTGGGGTTTTTTGTTTTTTTTTGGCTTCCATGTCTAACTTCTGATTCATATGAGCTTTTCAATAAATTAAAATCTGATTTTTTTTCATGTGACCTATGTCTTCTCACCATGTACTCACATAGGTGATATAAGGAATTTAAATACAGACTTTCAAATTCATCTTTTTTTGTTAAACAGGCATTCTAAGCCCATAGCTAAGGAGACTATAAATATATTTTTAAAAGATCTTTACTGTATTAACATTTGCCATATAGACCTGAGGATACTTCTGGCAATGAGTTTGCATTGTTTTTTAACCTCACACCCAGAATAAGGGAATTACTAGAGAAATAGCACTAAAAATAGCTGTTTATTGTTATCATCATTATTGTGTTTATCTAAATTCTTAGCAATGTGATGCAAATTATTAACATAACAACTTCGATTTATGTAACAGCCTATAAAACAAACTACAGAACTTAATGATAGCTAAATAATAGCTAGTATTTATGTAGTGCTTCAAAGATCCCAAAGCTCGCATTTGATACTCACAATAATTCTGTGAGATGGAGGGTATTATAATCCTCATTTTACAGACAAGGAAACTGAAGCTCTGAGAAGTTAATGACTTTGCTTATGGTCACATACCTGCTATCTCAAGCAAGATTCAAACTTAGACTTTCTCGACTCTAAGCAAGGTATTCTCTATCCATTATACCAGATCGGTGCCTATTTTTCTGGGTCCTCAAAACATCTCTATGCAATAGGAAGACCAAGTATTATTGTTCCTCTTTTACAAACCTGAGGCTAAGAGATTGACTTCTCTTAAATTACCTAGCTAATAAGTGGAAGAGATAGGTCCTGAATCCAGATCTTCAGACTTAGATTGGGTGAGGGTAGGGCACCATCCTCTCTCTCCCCCCCACCCACTGCAACCTTCTCCTCCCTACGGTACCCAGTAGTTACAGAGTCCAAGAAGACAGAGATGTCATGTTTTATCTAAGCCTTACATTAACCCCTGTGCCTTGCATACAAAAATCAGGGGCTGAGTAAATGTTAATTAAATTGAATTCTCACTCCAAAGTCCAGAACTCTATCCACTACACTTCACTGCCTCTCAACTACACTAGACTGGCAACTCATTATGCACCCTGTATGGTTCCTCCTCTACAGCTTAGTGGTAAAAGGAAGCATTGGCTTTGAACTTCTGATTGAAGCCAGATGAGAAATGCTTTAATGTCATAGAATTTCTGCCTTTAGCTCCTGCTGAACACAAATAGTAAACCATGAGGCAATTGGTGATGGGCATATAATTTCATGTTCCTGTAATGGGCTAATGTATTTTAATAACTCAAAGATAACAGACAACTGGTGAAGCATAATGGGACCCACATTATTTCTTATCTGGGTGATTATTAGCTATATGCCCATATCTATATTCAACCAGGGACTAAACAGGGCATGAATATCCTATTTACAAGGATGAGCTAGGGCTTTATGTGTCTGCTGAAAGGGTCTGACTGATATTCTTGGCTGCTGGAAAGACCATAGAATTGCTCAATTGTAAAGGCATTAAGGAGGCACATAACAAATAATCGCTATTTTTTCTTTTGGAGAAAGAAGGTCCTTTAGTTGTTAAAAGTAAATGATCAGAAATCATGTTATCTGATCAGTGAAGCCTTTTAAATTGCTGAATAATGGGACTTAAGCTGGGAAGGAAACACAGCTAATGAGAAAGAAAAGGACCTTGAGATGAAGATTGTTGGCTACTTAACTAATTCAGTGTACAAAGTGCCTATGTAATATATTTGTCATGCTTGATAAATGTATACTATAATTGTTATTAATTAATAATTATTATAATGACATTAGTAGGAATAAAAATGGATTCCTAGTCATTCTTAAGTGTCAATTAGCATGGGAATAACTTGTGTCTTTCAATTATGAGATGCTTCCAGTGAGAGTCTAAGAACTAAGCTAAAACACAGCCCTAGTTGTCCCCTTACCTAGGAAAACAATTCTTTCATCTTCTAAAGAGCATTGCCAATAAAAGATATAGGGGGTCTGACTTTTGATAACACTGCTGCCTGAATGCTGAAGTTGTTTGTCCCAGTATTATCAGTCTGCCATATTTCAGTTGTAAATCTAACAATGGGTGATGGTAGCAGTTGTTTGACCTTTACCCTGGTGTGGCTAGATCACGGGTGTGCTAGAGCCCAATTCATACCAGCTCACAAAAACCATTTGTTAAAATTTCAGCATGAGCATTTACTCATCAGAAAGCTACAACTCGGGGCTTGAATGTTTTTGATTTTTGGATTGTCTAGATTTTAAAAAGTGGTGAATAAAATGTTAATAGTGTAGATTAAATTTAAAAGTGGGTCATGGGCTTATTTTTGGTGGGGAGAAGAGCTGTTTGTTAAACATTTACCAGCACATTCCTAGGGTAAAGCTACTTTTTCCCAACTCCTTCCTCCAAGCTTGATTTTCTCCATTCCCTACAGGTGCTCCTGCAGCATTCAGCCATAATCTTTTCTCATAATCTCACCCTGGTCACCATGTGGTAGAAGACATTTGGCAGTGGAAGCTGGGGCTGCAGAGTTGAGGCTGCCTGAGCATATCATCACATGGTATTAAGTGCTGTATGTGCTAAGTATACAGAGACAAAATGAAAACCAACCCTCAGAGTCTACATATAACTGTTATCTACCTACTTAAGTATGCGTGTATATGTGTGTGTGTGTGTGTGTGTGTGTGTGTGTATTAAACAGTTAAGCTTTGTTTGTTTGGGGGGCTTTGGTCAACCTGTGATTTTATTGGTAGATGCAGTTCACTGGGAGGAATTCCCTCTATCAAAGCAGATAGATGCCTAGCCCTCTTGCCCAGGATCACAGGGTCAGTCCGCGCCATAGGTAGGACTGAGCCTAGGTAGCCCTGAATCTGTGGCCACCACTCTTTCCATTATCTATTATTTCTTGTAATCTTTCACCAACAGAAAGTAGAAACTTGATAATCTGTGGAAGAAGGAAAGAATATTAACAACTAAAGGGATCGAAAAAGGCTTTTTATAGGAAATGACACATGAGCTGATCCCTGAAGAAAACTAAGGGTTTTATGAGGTGACATTGAAGGTGGAATGTATTCTAGACGTGGTGGACAGCCTCAGGAAAGGCATAGAGGGAGGATGCAATGTACTGAGTTTGGGAAATAACAGGTAGGCCAATTTGACTGGAGTATGAAGGGGAGTAATGTTCAATTAGCCTTTAAAAGGAGACTGGAGACAGATTGTAAAGGCAGCTAGGTGGCACAATAGATAGAGCATGGGCCTGGAGTCAGGAAGACCTGAGTTCAAATCCATCCTCAGACATTTATGAACTATGTGATGTTGAGCAAGTCACTTAACTTCTGTCTACTCCAGTTTCCTCAACTATAAGTTGAAAATACACCTACCTCCCAGGGTTGTTTTGAGGATCAAACAAGATAATAATTGTAAAGTGTTGTGCACAGTGTCTGACACATAGTAGGCATGCTTGCTTTCCTTTCTTCCTGCAATGTCAGATTGAGAATTTTATATTTTATGCTAGAGCTATTAAAGATTTATGAGTAAGGGAGTGGCATGATAGAATGACGCGTTATGAAGATTGTCTGGACAGCTGCGCGGAGAGTGGATTAGAAAAGGAAGAGAACAGAAGCCAAGGGAACCTGTTATTGTAGTCCAAGTGAGATGTGATAAGGGTCTGGACATGCAAAGGAGAAGAAGACAATGTCCATAAGAAATGTTGTGTAGATGTTGAAAAGACCTGGCCACTGAATATAAGGGATGCAGGAGAGAAAAGTGTCAAGAACTCCAGTTGTGAGCCTTGGTGGGTGGAAGGATGATGGAGTCCTCAACAGAAATAGTCAGGTTCAGAGGAGAGACAAATTGGGGTGGGGGAGTGAGGGATGATAATGAATTATGTCTTGGTCATGTTGAGTTTGAAATGCCTACAGATGGTCCATTTGGAGATTGATATAGTGCCGTAAAACCCCATCACAAAATTGTTTGCTACACAATGGATTCAGGGATAATGTAGGTCCTTTACACATTGCAAACCTTGTGTTGTCTGGTGAATCTCACTGTGGTTGCCATAGGTGGTCTCTTTGTTTTCTGCCAACAACATTATAACATGGTTCTACAAAAATCATTTAATAAAAGTATACTGCTTATATTGTTTGTCGAAAGAGCAAAAGGGAGAGGGAGAGAGAAGGGGAGAGAGGAGTAGAGGGAGGAGGATGGGAAGAGAGTTGGAGGGAAGGAGTGAGGGAGAGAATGAGAAGGGAAGAGGGGAGACAGAGAGAAATAACAACTTGCAAACCTCCTCTCTATTGGGCTTTCTGTTGTGACCTGCATTTTGGTAATATTTTCATGGTGCATTATCTAAGTCATCCTAAAGTGCCAGAAATTAAAAACTCCCAGCAACTTGACTATGAATCATAAGCTTCTCTAGTTATAGAGTCTGGGAAATCCCAGTTTGTGGCGCCTACACATTAGCGATGGTCCTACAAGAGATGAGAAAGCAGGAAAGGACATTTCAAATAAGCCTGTTATTCAGGTTTTTTTTAAAGCAAAATCACACATTACTCCCTCATTTTGTGTTCAGTGTAGGAGTTCAACAACTTTTCTAGTCCTGGAAAATCTAATATACTCAATGTATGGAGAGTACCTTTGTTTTTGGCAATTAATTTTTTACTCAGAGAAATTTCCCATTTCCCACATAAACCTTAAAAACCTATCAAGTATGATTATTTTTCATGATACTATTCAAATCAAAAATTCATCATTGGTCAGAGGGAACTGCCAATGGCTCACATTATAGCTTTATTTATTAGGTCAAAATAAGTCCCTTTCAATATGAGAATATGAAATATACTCATACATCTAAGTGATTGTTACATGGCTTGACTGTACAGTCCAAGTATAGCCTAGATAGCTGTCCTTACTGATGAAAACCCAAATCCTTTCAGCTAACATATAGGTACCTACAACTATAATTAGCACTTTCACACCCAGGTCAAGCTTCACAAAATATACCCAAGATAAGCAGCCTGAAAAAAAGAAAAAGCAAATTTTCAAGTCAACTTTTTTTTAAGACAAATTTAGTTACTGGCACTGAGACCTCTGTGGGTAAAGATCCCAGAAAACCATCAATCTCTTGCTGAGGAAACCACTAGGGAAATGGAGCAGGGCAAGACCTGGCTAAGGAGGATCTCACCTGGAAGCAGCGAGCCATATGGTAACTTCCTATTTTAGTGATGTACTCTTGCTAAGTGGGTATATAACCCTGTTAACCTCCTTCTGGAAACACCGAGCTGAACTGGGTATGAATTTTCTTTGCCCTGGATAAATGCCTACTGCAGTAAAATAAGTTTGGGACATGACTTTGGATTTAACATTGAGTCAAGATCACTTTCCAAAGCAACAGCCATGATAATGATGAAGAAAGTCTGCTTACCAGATTCTTGGTTGTGGTGTTGTAGGTAAAGAGGATCCAACTTAAAGGCACCTATCAAGTCTGCTCTCTTTTTCACCCTGTTTTTGGACAAATCCACATAACATGGTTTAATTAATCATATTATTGTCATGTCAAAGAATCAGGAGTGTCAGAAAATGGTTTGATTCTACAATTATGTTATATACATATAGGCTTCAGAAAATCCTCGCACATTAATTTGTCTTACGTTAATTCCAGCTATTTATATTTTTAAAAATAAGCTTATCTATTTAAAGGACAAGGAGAAGACACATAGAAAGCTTTCCAAAAATTCTGTTATATAAGGGATGGAAGGCCCTCTGAGACTGGGAAGATGGAGCTATGGGGAAATTTAGCTCATGTAAAAGCAAAAAATATCAATGAAAGTTTCTTTTTTAAAAAGAAAAAGAAAATGTCTTCCAAATGGAAAATTAGCCATTAGAGATAGTAAATGACATAAGCTAATTGAGTAAAGACTTCCTAATGTATCTCTATAGACAGCTTCTGAGGTTAACACAGTCCTGAGACTCAGAGAGTCCTCCCCTATACCATAATTATACCATAGGCACCTCCTCCACATTATAGAATTTGTCCCTTTCCCCGAAGGAATATAAAATAAATAGAACTTCCAAATGCAAGGGCATCAGAGGTACTCTGGACATGTGCTAGCTCCCATTACACAAACAATTCTGGAACACTACTAAAGGCCGAGGATGTAGATGTACAAGGGAACTTGTGTCATCGATAATTCAAGGCAAAAACCTCCTATTTTTTTTTAATTCTGAGTGGGATGGACTTGAATTATGAAATTCAATTCAATTCAATAACATTAAGCACAAGGGAGTGGGCTAGACAGTTGGGGATTGTGAGATGAAGAAAATGACTTCCACAATTCTATAATCCAACAGGAAAAGGATGCAGGGGCACCCAAATCTGTACCACATATTACAATGGCATCTGGACTCTTGATTTCACTTGTGTAGAGAAGTCCCCAGGTGAGAAAACTCTCTTTCTCAATGAAGGTTGGCACCCTTTCTACAAATTAAAGCATAGTGAGGTGCCTGGAGCATTCACTAACAAATTATGTGATTTGCCTAAGGTCACCCAGCAAGTGTGTATCAAAGGTGGGACCTGAATCAGGGTCTTTCTGGCTTCCAGGTGAGGCTCTCTAGTCAACATCCTTACACAAATCAAAATATGATAACTGCAAAGAAAAGGTTAAAAAAACCACAAGAAATTTGAAAATTGCTTTTATTTTGGTGGGTAAACATGACCTAACAGCAATATTGTAGTGAAAGTTTCCTAGGGATAGACTGGAGACTAAATTTCAATCTGACAGTGGCCTTGGCTTAGAAAACAAATGCAGTGTAATAGTCACGGAAAGATAAAGCCCAGTAAGCATGAAATAAAGCTTTGAGAATACTGACTGCCAACGAGGAAATGAGAGAGAAAGGTAACTGGATTTATTTTCAAAAAGCCAATACTTGTGTGTATTTTTCTCCTTCTAAAAGGAAAAAAAGAGAGACTGTGTCAATCAACAATAATAAACTTTCTGGATTATATTCTCTGCTTGAATTGTATGAGAAAATTCCATTAAAACTAATGGAAGATACACCCACACAATACCGCCCTTCATATATGAAAATGATACTCCTGACTGCCTCACTGTTTGTAGGGAAGGCATTTGGAGCTTTTTTTCCCCAATTGTGGTGACTGATTTCAAGTGATATACCAATGCTATCTCAGTGTCACATGTGAACAAGGGCACACATTCTAATAGCTGACCCAGATAGGAGTGCTTTCTGTGATGATGTAAGTGAACAAAGCTACCTGAGACACAGAAATTCATTCATTCAATGAACATTTAATAAGGGCCCACTACATGTGATTGCAGTACGCTTTGGGAGTTACGCAAGTGACTAAGAATCCAAGAATGCTTTGGATTCATTATGGAATCACAATTATAGAGCAGCAGTCCCAAGAAAGGACCTCAGAGTTCATCGAATCCAACTCTCTCATTTTATAGATTAGAAAACTGAGGTCTAGATGGGGACGAAGTGGAAGGAATCATGATGAAGTAATTAGACTTTGGGTCAAAGAGAGCTAGAAGAGTGTGATACCTATTTACTCTGTGACCTTGGATAAATCACTTAAACTTTCTGAGCCTCAGTTTATTCATTTATAAAAATAGGGATAATAACATGTATACTCCCTACCTCCAATGGTTGTTGTAAGGCTCAAATTTTTGTTGTTGAGATGTTTCCATCATGTCCAACTCTTCAAGACCCCATTTGGAGTTTCTTGGCAGAGATACTGGAGTGGTTTGCCACTTCCTTCTCCAGCTTATTTGACAGATGAGGAAACTTAAGGCAAAAGGGGTTAAGTGACTCACCTAGGGTCATACAGCTAATTAAATGTCTGAGGCCAGAATGAACTCAGGTCTTCCTGACTTCAGGCCCAGCTAGTTATCCTCTGTACCACCTAAATTCCCAAAAGCTGAAATAGGTAGCTATATAACACTTTCAAACTATATATATAGCTAACTATATAGTTTGCATAATAAAGTTTGCAAAACACTTTGTAAATATTATTTCATTATCCTTATTTTACAGATGAAGAAACTGAGGGTAAGAGAGGCACTAGTTTGCCTAGTTATTCAGTTAATAAGTATCTAAGGTAGAATTTGAACTTGTATCTTCCTGACTCCAAACCCAAAGCTCTGACCCACATGCCACCTAGCCACCTGCCCTGGTGACGTGATCTATATAAAATGCATTGCAAACTTTAAAGAATTGCCTATCATTATTACAAGTAACTTGTCCAAGATTACACAATGGATAAATGGTAGCACTGGTATTGAAACCCATGTTCTCTGAGTCCATTACAAGGATCTCATTTCAACCTCACAACAACCTTGGGAGGCAGGTACAACTATTATCCTCACTTTTCAGTTGTGGAAACTGAGGCAAGCAGAGGTTAAGTGACTAGAAACTGATTTAAAAATAAAAGGTAGTCCAGGCTGTTCTGCTGAGCTTACCTTTGGGATTTCTTGGTTCTTTTGTTCATTAGTATCCTGCTTTCTCATTTAAACATTTTTAGGAGGCTTATACAAAGGTGATCTCACAACCACTACGTCTCTGAGGCTGTATTTAAACTCAGGTCTACCTTATTCTGGCACTCTATTTATGAGCTGCCTCTAAATCCCATACTCTTTCAGCTACATTATATTGAATTCATTAGATAGAACTATACCCGATAATGTAGAGGGGGAAGGGAAGAATGTTAGTGGAATAAAGAGTGAAGGAATAGGATGAAAGAGGATATGTTATATGGTTGTTTAGACCCACTGATGTGTGAGGTGACCCATGGCCAAAATCAGTGCTGTCCTTGGAGTCAGCAGGTCTGGTTCCAAACACTGCCTCAGAGACTCTCCTTACTAGCTCTATGATCCTAGGGCAAGTTCCTTAACCTTTATCGGTCTCAGTTACTCCTCTGTAAAATGGGAAAAATAAGAGCATCTACCTCCCAGGGCTGCTGTGAGGATCAAAGGAGATGATGGGTGTAAAGTGATTTGCAAACCTTAAAGTGCCATAGAAATAGAAACTGCTATTATCCCTCCCCTTTAGGATTAATCTCATTAAATTAGCTCTATGTTTTTGTGTAATATCATTGTTTTTTGCACATTTTGCCATTCTGTATTATTGAGATAAAATTTCTTCAGCAAATGCAATATCATATTTTAAGAAGAGCGTTGACAAAGCAATGAGTTTCCCCAAAAGGGTGATTAGAAGAGGGAGGGTCCTATAAACCAATTCAGATGAAGAATCATTAAAGTAACTGAAATCAGAGGTCTTGGGTTCAAACCCCAGTCCTGCCACTTACTAGTTGTATGTCCTTGGGCAATTGATTTACCCCCTCTGAGTATCAGTTTTGTCACTAATACACCCAAGAGTTTGAACTAAATTCATTATATCCCTCCAAGTTTTATAGCCTATGATCAATTAAAATGGGCATTCTTGGCTCAGAAAATCGAAAACCAGAAAGACAGTGTGTATAATGGGTAGAGTGCTGTTGGGAGATCAGAAGGGTTCTAATCTCATCTCC
Source organism: Notamacropus eugenii (assembly GCF_028372415.1). Classification (NCBI taxonomy): domain Eukaryota; kingdom Metazoa; phylum Chordata; class Mammalia; order Diprotodontia; family Macropodidae; genus Notamacropus; species Notamacropus eugenii. The sequence goes on from NC_092874.1 coordinate 413,230,080, forward strand.
AACATTGACTAGCTGAAAGAATATGGACAAAATCACTTTCTGAACTTCAGTTCCTCTCTTGCAAACATGAGAATGACAATGCTTGTAGAACCTATAATACCTTACAAGTCTGTATATAAATTTCACATCAGGTGAGCTACCTGAATGGCCTTGCAAACATTAAACAACTAAGTAAATGTGACCTATTGATGGTGATGGTGATGATGATGAAGTTGAAGATGAAGATGATGATGCTGGCAATGTGTGATCTTGGGTAAGTTAACCTCTGTGGGTCTCATTCTTTCTTGTTGTAACAAGAAAGAATGGGACCCAGTTCCCCTAAACTCCCTTCATTATAGGATCATGGGAGATCACCTTTGCATAAGCCTCCTAAAATTGTTTAATCAAACTACGAGAAAGCAGGATATTAATAAATAAAAGAATTAAGAAATCCCAAAGGTAAGCTGCAACAGAACAGCCAGGACTACCTTTTATTTTTAAATCAGTTTCTAGATCCACTTTCAGGTTTTAAGAATGTTAGAACTGCTGAGACATCTTGGAAGCGGTTGAAATTCTTGTAGTTCTTTAGGTTGTAATCATACACTATATTAATGAAATAATTGGGGAAGGGCAAAGTGATTGGGATTTTTGAGTGTACTTATCCAAGCAGGGAAAAACAGAAGTGCAATTGATATGCTGAGAAGTGTGGGACTCCTTTAAAAACTAATCCCATAGTAATGGACCATTAAGAGCTAGCAAGAATGGTTTAAATTTGCATACAAAGGATTCTTAGCAACAAATGCACAGCAAAAGGTTTATGAGCAGAATAATGAAATCATTAGGGAAAGTATTGGCTGTGGTTGTTCAAAGTCAGTTTTTAGAAATTCCAATTATCTTGTCTATTTCAATATTTAATGGAAATCACCAAAATGTTTATTTTACATTATGGACTAACCATTGGTAAAATTTCATTATGAAATACAGATAGTTTTCATTTCAAAGAATGCACACACATGAAATGCCAGTGAGTTCAGTAAACAATTTTCTTTCCTTTAACTTCTCATTTGTAGTAACAGTCAAGTCTGAAATTAAAAACCAACAACAAATAATTCATTCTTGAGTATGTGGGGGTGGGTGGGGAGGGAAGGTATCTTTTTAAATATAGAAGGCAGTTAGGTGGCACAGAGGGCAGAGCATTGAGCCAGGAGTTTAAATCTGACCTCAGACACTAGCTACGCATCCCTGGACAAACAACTTAACCTCCATCTGCTTCGGTTACCCAATTTGTAAACTGGGTCTATAAAGAGCATTAACCTCACAAAGACCAAAGGATATATTTGTAAAGGGCTTAGTACAGGCACTCAAAAAATGCCTATTTTCTTCCTTCCTTATGGAAGTTGGTGACTATGCTTATATTCAAGGAGCACAGCACATGTTACTTTTACATTTCTTTTAATTATAATGATTATGCTAAAATCCTAAGTTTAAAGTATAATATTGTGGTCAGGAGGACTTGTATTCAAATCCTGCCTGCGAGTTAGTTCTAGTGATCCTCAAAGAGGCATTTAAACTCAGGCAACTTTGTAGGATTTATTGACTAAGTCTCAAAATAGAGAATTATGATATACATTGATGGCCAAAGGCCATCTGCCTTTACCAGGAGTTTTCTAAAATGATTTTATCCTTCCCTTATTTGAGTATAAATAGAGACAGCAGGTGCTTTGTGGGCAGAGAGACTGGATTTGTAGGCAAAAAGACCTGAATTTGAATGCTTCTTCAGAGCTAAGTTCAAATACTGCCTCAGACACTTACTATCTATGTGACCCTAACTAGACAAACCAATTAACCTCTTGAATTAGCCTTAGTTTCTTCATCTGTAAAATAGGTATAATAATATCTACCTCGCAGGGTTGTCATGAGAATGAAATGAGATGTTATGTAAAGCATTTTGCAAATTTTAAAGAGCTACATAAGGGCTAGCAAATAATATCATATTAAAATTAACGTTATGATGATCATTCATTTAGCAAATGAAAAACATAACATCTAATTCTGTTTACCTGGACATCTAGAAGAACATAGGTTTTAAAAAGAGCCACAAGCCATATAAATTTATAAGACAAATTAAAATCAGCCAACAACAGAATCCGAGATGTAACCAGGTTATCACAACACAATTTTGTTGGGCTGAGAGCATACCCAAGTCAGACAGCAGCAAGATCTTCACAGAGTTGCTATATACTGGGTGAAAAGGGGGCAAGATAATTAAGACAGGTTGGACCAATTTAGTCTGACCATCGTTGCTTCAACAAGCATTTGTTGAATCTACAACCATGGGGATACCACCACTTGCTAACTGGAGTGACTTTGGGCAAGTTGTTTAACCCATCTGAGCATCAGATATTTATGTCTCTAAAATGGGAGTATTAGCCACTACCTTCCACAACAGGTTGAAGTGGGGAGGGAGGTGTCAAATGAGAGACTGTATGGGAAAGCAACTTGTGATAATGAAGTCGTAAAAATAAAAATGCTAACTACTATTAGTTATATTGGACAGTAAGAATTTTGAGTCAGAAGGGACTTTAGAGGTCAGCTAGTCCAGCCCCCTCATCTTACAAAGATCTTACTGGGACCCAAGAGAAGTTAAGAAACTGGCCCAAATTAATAAATAGCAGTTCTGGGATTCAAACCCAGGTCCTCTAAGTGCAATTTTGTTGGACTTTGTATTGTATCACACAGAGAAAGATGATAGCAGAAGAAAATTAAACAAAGTCTCAGGAAGTTTACCAACTAGGCAGGCACTAGACATCTGGTCCAACCTCTTTATTTTCCAGATCAGGCAACTGAAGTCTAGAGACATTGAGTGACTTGCCCAGGGTCCCATTGATAGTAAGTGGGAGATCTGGGATTTAGAACTAAGTCCTCTTGCTCTAAATCTCATATCCTTTTCACATCATTAGCCTCTCCCCCGTACACATCAGTATTGAAGGGATTTCAAATAGAGGAATCATCAGAATATGATTGGAATGAGACTTCGCAGTAACGAGACATATAGACAAGATCTTCTGACAAAAAGCAGGAGATACAGTAAACTAAACTAACACAAAGGAGTCAGGGATGGACGTAATCCTCAAGTCTTGGCCAAAGCATCCAAAGGGCAGAGTTTACAGGAACATACTACTGAATTCATGTGGGCATTAAAGTCATATATACAGGACCTCTGTTTAATAGAAAAGAAATGAAATGGATTGATTAAACAAAAGTACATTCGTTTTCCCTGTAGGGTCAGTTTCCATTGAAGGCAACATCAATCCTACCATTAATCACATAATGTTGTAATTTTATACCATATGTTGATTTTTTTGAGGAATCCCATCTTATTTACCTTGCCCCATGTTCTTTTACTTAGCAGCTCCGTGAGAATCTTATTGCTATCCAATTGTCGTATGCTCTCAGCCCCAAAAAATTGTATTACAATAGACTGGCTATGTCAGTGACCAGGTACAGGCATATTTGATTATACTCTGCTTCATTTGATTGTACTTCACAGATGTTGTGTTTTATACAAATTAAAGTTTGTGGCAGCCCTATGTCAGGCAAGACTACAGGTGACATTTTTCCAGTCTCATATACTCACATCATATCTTTGTGTCACATTTTGATAACTCTTGAAATATTTCAAACTTTTTCATTATTACATCTGTGATCCATGATATTTGATGCTACTATTGTAACTACTTTAGGGCACAGAAACCTTGTCCATATAAAACATCGACCTTAGGTGATAAAGGATGTATGTGTGTTCTGACTGCTCCACCAACTCACTGTTCCTGGTCTCTCTCCTGCTCAGTTTTCCCTATTCCCTGAGACACAATATTGACGAATATTAAATAAACTTCATTGATAAAACAGCATCATAATTATCATGCTTAACGAAATATACGGGTTTTTCAAATTATTAGATCTACTTCCTCCCCTTAACTTCCTCTCTTAAAAAATTAAAATAAAAAGCACCGAGTTTAATTGAAATCTAAAAAATATGAATACTCTTTATAACATACTACATGCTCCCAAGAAATCTAAAGCATTAGAATCTACCATTAAAAGTTTTTTTATTTAAAAATATGAAGTTGTTTACTCTTATAGTTGATTTTTTAAAAATATATTGGTAATTTTTGTTAGAGCTGGAAGAGACTTTCAAGTTCTAGTCTGAATTCTTTTACTGATGCTGAAACTGAGATCCAAAGACATTGTGACTTGCCCAAAGTCTTTCAGCTAGTAAATTGTGAAACTGTAACTAAATCTCAGGTCTTCTGAACTCCCTGACCTCCCTCCAATCCCTTCCTACTGGGATAACACACTAGCAGTGATATCATGAATATACATCAACTACAGTAATAACTGAGAGATAACTGAGGAAATAATTCACATTTCAGGAGAGAAAGTATTTGAAGGACTGAGAACAAATTCCTCCTACCAGCAGTCATCTATAAAAGAATACATTCTGGGGTCAACTGCTTCAAAATTCAGGAGAGAGCATTTCTGTGTTATCCTGTGAACCGAGACCCACTTAAAAATTGCATTTAGTGGGCTGTGAGAAGGAAAATGGGAAGTATATTTATTGTTTGTGTCACAGGTTTCTGGTAGTATCTCTCTTTGGTCCTTTCATTGATTTAGAAAAATAGAATTTCCCCAATGTGAACAAAGATAGATGTATTGAAAGAAATATACCTCCAAAACTTTTCCTGTTTTAAGAAATTGGTTAAGAAACTACTACTGCGTTTCTGTTGTTGTCAAGAAGATTCTTCTGTGGTGTGGGAGGTTAGACTAAATGAACTATAAATATCCTTTTAAACCCCAAGATGTGAAGAGTCATTTATTCTCTTTTTTTAAAAAAAATTACCTCATACTTTTTCTGTTTAAAATTGAGGAAATGACACCGAGGCGTGTCTGAGCACAACTTATATGCAGAAAACCACCTCTGAATAATTCAGAGCTGCCAGATGTCTAGCCATATGACATTAGAATTCAACTTATTGGGAGCTGACAGAGCAGAGCATTTTTTGCTTCCTGGGGCTGAAAGAATAGGGTGGCCACAGAGAAAGATAGGGAGAGAGACCAAACTTTTAACCCCATTACCATAGGGAACTCCCTGATTAATGAAGTTCCTCTACAGATCTGTCTGTAGACAGATGCTCCTCTTGTGCAGTTTATAGTCCTAGAGAGTTGCCTAAAGTTCTGAGGGGTGAGCCTTGCCCAGGGTCACACAGCCAGAAAGTATCAGAGGCAGGTCTTGAACCCTGATCTTCTTGGTTCTGAGACTAGTACTCTATCTACTCTTTATACCTACATTACAAACCAGCTTAAAGAATTTAGGGGGAAAAAATATAAGATCTGGAGTCTAGAGACCTAGGTTCTAATGCTGACTGTACCACTACCTAGCTGTGTGGGTAAATCTACCTCTGTGTTTCCTAATCTGTAAAATGAAGAGTTTGTGTCAGATGATACTTGAGACTTAATGTTAAACGAGTAATAAGCCTTCATTATTTTCCTGTCACAAAAAGTTCCAACATCTTTGTATGGCATTTAAGTCCCTTTGCAGTCTGCAGTTCACTCTCCATTAATTCCATATTGTTCCCTACTATGATCCAGTCAAACCAACTGCCCACCACAATCTGCTCCCTTTCTTTATTCACACCATTAACAACAATAACTGACAGCTAGCTTTTGTGTAGTGCTTTAAGGTTTACAAGAGGTTTTACCTACATTGTCTCATTTTATCCTCACAATAACCTTGTAATGTAGAAGCTGTTATTATCCCCATTTTATAAACAAGAAAACTGAGGCTGAATGAGGTAACTAGCCCAGGGTTATATAATGAGAAAGTATGTCACACAAGAGTAGAATTCAGATCTTTCTGACTCCATGTCCAGCACTCTCTAGAGGCATCTAGGTATGATGATGGGCCAGGAGTCAGGATGACCTGAGTTCAGACACTTACTGTGTACCCCTATGAAAGTCACTTAACTTCTCTCCACCACAGTTGCCTCCTCTGTAAAACAGGGATAATGATAGTATCTGTCTCCCAGGGTTGCTTTTAGGACCAAAGAGATAATATTTGTAAAGCACTTAACACATTTCCTGGCACATAGTAGGCACTTAATAAATGCTTATTTTCTTCCAATCCACTGTACCAACTAGCTGCAACTATTTATACTGCCTGGAATGTCTTCCTATTCTTCCTTTGTTTACTGAATGCTTACTCATCCTTTAGAACTCAACTCAAATCCTCTCTCCTCTAGCTAAAGCAATAAGAGAAGAAAAAGAAGTTGAAGGAATTAGAATAGAGAATGAGGAAACAAAACTCTCACTCTTTGCAGATGATATGATGGTATACTTAGAGAATCCTAGAGAATCAATTAAAAACCTGTAACAATGAATTCAGCAAAGTTGCCCAGTATATAAAATAAATAGACATAAATCATTAACATTTCTATATATTAACAGCAAAGTTGAGGATGAAGCAATAGAAAGTGAAATTTCCTTTAAAATGACTGCAGACAATATAAATACTCAGGAGTCTGTCTACCTGCCAAGACAAACCCAGGAACTATATGAACACAGTTACAAAACATTTTTCTCACAAATAAAGTCAGATCTAAACAATAAGAAAAATATTAATTACTTATGGGTAAGCCTCATTTCTCAAGAGAAAAAGGAATAAAATTTATAAGAATATGAATCATTCCCCAACTGATAAATGGTCAAAGGATATGAATAGGCAATCTTCAAACAAAGTAATTAAAGCTATCTATAGTCATATGAAAAAATGTTCTAAATCACTATTGATTAGAAAAATGCACATTAAAGCAACTCTGAGGTTGCACCTCAGATCTGGTTAATGTGACAGAAAAGGAAAAGAATAAATGTTGAAGGAGATGTGGAAAAAATTGGGACACTAATGTAGTGCTGGTGGAGTTGTGAACAGATCCAACTATTCTGGAGAGTAATTTGGAACTATGCCCAAAGGGTTACAAAATTGTGCCTCCCCTTTGACTCAGGAATGCCACTGATTGATCTGTATCCCAAAGAGATCAAAGGAAAAGGAAAAGGACCTAAATTGGAAAAAAAAATTAAAGCAGCTCTTTTTGTGATAGCAAATTGAGGGGATACCCATCAATTGGGGAATGGATGAACAAATTGTAGTATATAATTGTGATGCAATACTATTGTGTTACTAGAAATAATGAGCAGGATGGTTTCAGAAAAGCCTCAAAAGATTTATATAAGATGATGCAAAGTAAAGTGAGTAGAATGAGGAGAACAATTATACATAGTAGCACAAATATTTTGAAATGATAACCAACTGTGAATGACTTAGCTATGCTGATCAATACAATGACCCAATACAATTCCAGAGGATTTATGATGAAAAATCTGTTCACCTCCAGAGAGAAAACTGATGGAGTCTGAATGCAGATCAAAATATACTTTTTTTTAACTTTACTAGTTCAGGGTTTTTTGTCTGTGTTTTCTTTTGCAACATGGTTAATATGGAAATGTTTCTCATGACTTCACATGTATAATCTATATGAAATTGCTGCTTTCTCAAGGAGCAAAAGAGGATGAAGGGAGGAAGAGAATTTGAAACAACATTCTTCAAAAACGATTGTTAAAAATTTTTTTGTACATGTAACTGAGAAAAAATATTTTAAAAAAAAAACTTATTCAAACAAACAAACAAATGCTGCTTCCTCCAAGAAACCTTATTTTATCATCCTGGCTATTAAGAGCTGCCTCCTGATTCCTTATAAGGAACTTTTATAAGTATTGATCTTATTCTAGTGGCACTTATTATAGTTGCCTATTACTATCTTTGTCTATTTCCTAATTCCCACTATATTGTTGTAATAGTAGTTTAAATGGGAAGATCTTTCCCAGTCATTAATAGACCCATGTGACCTGCCTGGATCACATGGAAGTCTGAGTCACATGGAGCCTGTGGTAGGAGGGTTTTTCCTGAATGGGTGGAACAAGAAGAGCAGAGCTAGAGCAGAGCTGAGAGGAAGTTGGTCATAAGAACAGTCAGAGTTAGGAAGGATGCAAGCAAGCAAGCAGGTATCTGGCTAGCATGAGTGAAAGAGTTTGTTTGTGATTTTCTTTAAGGGACCCTGCTTGTGATTTGTTTAATGGAGCTGGTTTGTGGGAAGCCTAGCAGGGGGAAGGCTTGGAAGTGGTGTTGTTCTCCATATTGTTATTGCATATAGATTTTTGTTACTATGATGGATTTGGCTTTCTGGTATCTGAATAAATGTTTTGGTTCTATCTTCCATGTGGAGAGTCTGTTGTATTTTGCAATTCAGAATTTCATCGGGATATTCTTGGCCTCCATAGGCGCTGTGAATATTGCATTGGCACTACAATTGTAAGCTACATGAAGGAAAGAACTGCAATAAATAAAAACCTAAATTATTTTTCTCTCCCTTTGTACCTATTACAGTGTTCTGAACATAATAGACACATAATAGATATCTGCTATAAATTGTTAAATAATTGATGGCAAAATTTTGTGCATTATTAGAAATGTAGACAATGGGCTCAAGGAGGATCTCATGGGAACTTTAACTTGTGACTATCAGATTAGTGAACAAAGTATGGATGGGGGAAAAGGAGGACAGAAGCATAGGGGTTAGGTATTTGGTAAATATTTATTGATTCAAATTGCCATTGCCTGTATAGGCAAACTTAGAAGACTACATATTAACATTACCAATGTTATGTCATATTTTTATGTATTTTATTAAGTATTTCCCACTTACATTTTAATCTTATTCCCTCCACACACAGGAGTATTGCAAGAAGCAAGTGGGCCAGTTGTTTGTCACTTCTGGTTTAAAATTTTCCTTTTTCAAACATTGAGATAATTTCTCTAGGTGTAGTCCAAAATGCTGAAGTAAATGAATCAAATTGATTGTTTGAATTTAGACCTCTATGGATCGTATTGGGGTAAAAATTGGGATTCAAATTGAATCTATAATGAGTTTGCTAATGTTAGTCATTTAAACAAGAATTATTTCCCTTTTGTAGAAATGGAAACCAGTTTATAGAATGGCTGAATATTTACGTTAAAATACATCCTCTTTTTTAAAAACCTATTCCATGTAAAGAAATCTTAGAAAATAGCCAATAAGACCAGAGAAGCAGAGACCTTCTGCATTTTGATACAAAAGGGACATTAATTTCACAAATGGGGTTCCAAAGTAGGAAGTGGAAATTACAAATAAGAGAAACTAAAAGACTAGAATGTAAGGTAAGAGCTAATACACAGAAGGTGAGAGATGTGTGGTGAAGAGATAGAGAGAAAGCTCATGGAAAATAATCTGGAAATTGATAGGCAAAAGGCATTTTAGCATGGATTCTCCATTCCTAGTTGAGGACAAGTTAGCATTAATATACTTTAGGGATCTGTCCTTTTATCATCTTTGTTACTCCCTCTGCCTGTGCTGATCTCAATTCCTCTGTAACTTAGTAGGTGGTCTCCAACAATTGCTTTGGGCAAAAAAGTCATTTCCTTACAACCAATATGGCAATGAGCTTACCTATGTGATTTGAGAAGAACACTCAAAAACACTCTGGGTCTCAATTTCCTCATCTATAAAATGGGGGAAGGATGAACCAGCTGATTTCTAAGGTCCCTTCCAACTCAAAAGCTATGATCCTATGAATTTAGTTAGTACTAAGACAGCTAGTATATTATCATTAACTGGGCCTGTGCCTGAAGGCTTTCTCTTTGGTATGACCTTTCAGCCCATGCCCCATGAGAATAGTCTTTAATAGTTTGGAATCACCTGCTCACAAAAATGAGGCATCAGAGTTGGACATTAGTGGAGGATATGGTATGAAGATAATTCACCAATGTAAAGAATTAAGAGAATCCACAATATCTGAAATTCTATGCACCTATAAAACCTATAAAACACTCAGTTTTCAAGAGAACCCAAGAAAAGCAGAAGGAATGCAGCTGAGAAAAGTTATTAGAACCTTTCAGTTGAGCAGAATTAGAAGAATTTTAGGAGCATGGAGCTACTCTGATATACTGAAAGACAAACAAGTGAAGATAGTTCAAGGACCTCAGCATTTCTGCCAAATTCACTCTGACCTCATTAAAATTCAGAATGAATCCACATATTCATATATGTGATGTGTCATATGTAATCATGCAGATCAGAAAGGTATTTAATTTAGAAGGAATTTATGATAAGTTAAAATTGTTACTTATTCTGTATTCTTTTCATTGTAAATTGAACTTGATATTCAATCAGTTTTTTTCCTGTGAAGTTGGAAAAGTTTGTCATTTTTTAAAAAAGAAAAATACAAGCAAAGAGATAGTTATCTAAGAATAGGCAGTGTGGTATAGCGCAAAGCCTGTTGGTCTTGGGGGTCGTCATGTGTTCAGGTCCTAGCTTAGACATTTAATTAATCCTGTGACCATAGTCAAGCAAAACTGTAAAACGGGGTCTGTAAAAAATTCTGTAAAACAGAAATAATAGGGGGGCGGAGCCAAGATGGCGGAGTGAAAGCAACGACTCACCTAAGCTCCTGGAAAAACTCCTTTGGATATTTCTGGGGGGAGAGTCTGACCAGACTTTGGAGGTGTAGAATCCAGTGGGAGACGGACTTTGACAGATTCGGAGCCCAGGCTGGACTGGAAGGTCCACGGGAGGGATCTGTTCCGCGGGGGTAAGAGCCCGGCGCACAGCGCAGCGCGGTCGGCGCGGCAGGGCGGAGGCGACCCGAGGGGCCCGAGAGTGGCGGGCGAGACCAGCGGAGCAGGAGATAAGCCAGGCCAAGCCAACGATATCAGCGCAACAGCCTTTGAAATCTTCAGCCTAAAGACGGGACTTCAGTGGGTCACTACTTGAACATCCAGGAGCTGGGATGCCGGAGTGATCAGTAAGTGCTCTCCCCTCCCCCCCGATGACCGTGAGGGAACCATAAAATTCTTCCCCAGATTGATCCTGGATCAGTGGGAGCAGCAGAAGGGGGCGGGTGGTCTCATAACACCAGAGGCTGGAGAGGTGGCAAAGGGGGATTCTTCCTACCGTGGTGGAGGCTATCTGGAGGGACAGACGACCCAGGGCAGAGAAAAATTCGCACTGAGACCCAAGCAAGCCTCAGCCCGGGAGACGAGCCCCAGGAGGGGCGGGAACACGCATTAGCCTCTAGGCGTGCCCCAGCCCTCCAGGGGAAAAGGGAAGACAATAGGGAAGCTGGGATCACCATTCCCCTGGACCTTGCCTTTGCCTCAGGCCAGCTGAGGAGATATCCTGAGAACAGACCACACCTCCCACACACCTATCAAGCTAAACCCAGGGTTGATCTGGGAAACAACAACAACAACAACAAAAAAAAAGCCTGCTTTTAGCCTAGACAAACATCAACTCAACTTAAAAGATCTGTATCTTCTGACTGAAAGAACCAAAAGCTACAACACTCAGCCAACATCATGAATCGGAAAAAGCAGACGAAAAGTGAAAAAACCATAGAATCTTTCTATGGGGATAAGGACCAAAACACAAACACCAAAGAGGTCAGAGCTGAGACTGTACTTCCATCTGAAACCTCAGATGGGAATATGAATTTCTCGCAAGCACAACTAGATTACCTGGAACGTCTGAAGAAGGATATAAAAGAAAAACTGGCCAATGATTTTAAAACCATAAAAAAAGAATTCACTGATGAGAACATCAATCTGAAAAAGAAAATTGAAGAAATGGAAAAGGAAGTTCAAAAATTAACTGGAGAGAATAATTCCCTAAAAGGAAGAGTTAATCAAACGGAAAAGGAAACTCAAAACCTAATAGGGAAAATTGATCAGATGGAAAAGGAAACCCAAAACCTAACTGGGAAAATTGGTCGAATGGAAAAAGAAGTACAAAAATTAAATGGAGAAAATAGCTCCTTAAAGGGAAAAATTGGCCAGATGGAAAAGGAGATGCGAAAGCTAACTGAAGAAAACAATACGATCAAGATTAGAATTGGGCAAGTAGAAACTAATGACTCAATGAGGCAACAAGAGTCAGTCAAACAAAATCTAAAGAATGAAAAGATGGAAGAAAATCTAAAATATTTAATTGGAAAAACAACTGACCTGGAAAATAGATCCAGGAGAGAAAATCTAAGAATTATTGGCCTGCCAGAAACCCATGATGAAGAAAAGAGTCTGGACAATATCTTCCAGGAAATCATCAAGGAAAACTGCCCAGAAGTACTAGACTCAGAGGGCAAAATAGTCATCGAAAGAATCCACCGTTCCCCACCGGAAAGGGATCCCAAACTCAAAACCCCAAGAAATATAGTTGCCAAATTCCAGAGCTATCAAGTGAAGGAGAAAATACTACAAGCAGCCAGAAAGAAACAATTTAAATATCAAGGTCACACAGTCAGGATCACACAGGACCTTGCAGCTTCTACATTAAAAGATCGAAAGAATTGGAACCCAATATTCCGTAAGGCAAAGGAGTTGGGACTCCAACCGAGGATCAACTACCCAGCAAAGTTCAGCATAACATTTCAGGCAAGGAGAAAGTCATTCAACGAAATAAGGGATTTCCAGAGCTTCCTGACCAAAACACCAGAACTCAATAGACAATTTGATCTTCAAATGCAGGTCTCCAGAGAATCATAAAAAGGTAAACAGAGGGGAAAAAACAAAAACAAAAACTTGCAACTCAATTAGGGCAATCTGTTTACCTCCCTGTAAGGGAAGATGCTACCTGTTAATCTGGAGAACTGTGCAGCTATTATGATAAAAGGGATATATGTAGAGGGAACGGGCATAAAGTAAATGATGTCATGGCAAAAATATGATTTAAGTATGAGAAGGGAATGTAATAGGAGGTGTGGAAAGGGGGAAGCAGAAAATGGCAAATTATATCACAGGAAGAAGTACAAAACCATAGTAGAGGGAAGGAGGGGAGGGAGATGAGCATTGTTTGAGAGGTACTCTCATCTGATTTGTTCAAAGGAGGGAACAATAACCTTAAGCAGATAATCCTAACTAGCTCTATAGGTAGTAGGAGGGGAAGGGGGAAGAAAGGGGAGGGTGGCTAAAAGGGAGGAAAGAAGCAATAAGAGTAAAGGGGAGTAAAAGGGAGGGGGGCTAAAAGAAGGAGGGGAAGGCTGCAGGAGGAGGGGGAGAAAAGTGAATACTATTGAGGAGGGGAAGGGAGACGGGAGAGTTAAAAGCACAAATGGTGGGAAAGAGGGTGGAGGGAAATACACAGATTGTAATCATAACTGTGAATGTGAATGGGATGAACTCTCCCATAAAACGGAGACGGATAGCAGAATGGATTAAAAGCCATAATCCAACAATATGCTGCTTACAAGAAACACATTTGAAACGGGGGGATACACATAGGATAAAGGTCAAAGGATGGAGCAGAATATATTGTGCTTCAGCTCATGTAAGAAAGGCAGGAGTAGCAATCCTAATCTCAGACAAAGCAAAAGCAGAAATAGATCTAATCAAAAGGGATAAGGATGGAAACTATATCCTACTAAAAGGCACCATAGACAATGAAGCAATATCATTACTAAACATGTATGCTCCAAGTGGTATAGCATCCAGATTCTTAGAGGAGAGGTTGGGGGAGTTGAAGGAAGAAATTGATAGCAAAACTATACTAGTGGGGGACCTCAACCTCCCCCTCTCTGAACTAGATAAATCCAACCTTAAAATAAACAAGAAAGAGGTTAAGGAGGTAAATAAAACTCTGGATAAGGTAGATATGATAGATCTTTGGAGAAAATTAAATGGGAATAGAAAGGAATATACCTTTTTCTCAGCGGTACATGGAACATTTACAAAAATTGACCATGTACTAGGACATAAAAATCTCACAATCCAGTGCAGAAAGGTAGAGATAATCAATGCATCCTTTTCAGATCATAATGCATTAAAAATTACATGTAATAAAAGGCCATGGAAAGAGAAACCAAAAATCAATTGGAAACTAAATAATCTAATTCTAAAGAAGGATTGGGTTAAAGAAGAAATCATAGAAACAATCAACAACTTCATTCAAGAGAATGACAATAGTGAGACAACGTACCAAAACTTATGGGATACTGCAAAAGCAGTTATTAGGGGAAGTTTTATATCTCTGAATGCTTACATAAATAAAATAGAGAAAGAGGAGATCAATGACTTAGGCTTGCAGTTGAAAAAGCTAGAAAAAGAACAAATTGAAAATCCCCAAGTAAATACCAAATTAGAAATACTGAAAACCAAAGGAGAGATTAATAAAATTGAAATAAAGAAAACTATTGAATTAATAAATAAAACCAATAGTTGGTTTTATGAAAAAACTAATAAAATTGATAAACCTTTGGTTAATCTGATCAAAAAAAAGAAAGAAGAAAACCAAATTACTAACATTAAAAATGAAAGGGGTGAACTCACCTCCAATGAGGAGGAAATTAAAACAATAATTAGAAACTACTTTGCCCAACTTTATGCCCACAAATTCGATAATCTAAACGAGATGGATGAATATTTTAAAAAATACAAATTGCCCAGATTAACAGAAGAGGAAGTTGAATACTTAAACAACCCCATCTCAGAAAAAGAAATTGAACAAGCCATCAATGAACTCCCTAGGAAAAAATCTCCAGGGCCAGATGGATTCACAAGTGAATTCTATCAAACATTTAAAGAACAGTTAATTCCAATACTACATACACTATTCTTGAAAATTGGGGAAGAAGGAGTCCTTCCAAATTCTTTCTATGATACAAATATGGTTTTGATACCCAAACCAGGAAGAGACAAAACAGAGAAAGAAAATTATAGACCAATTTCCCTAATGAATATAGATGCAAAAATTTTAAATAAGATTTTAGCAAAACGAATACAGCATCTTATCATGAGATTAATACATTATGATCAGGTAGGATTCATACCAGGACTACAGGGCTGGTTCAATATTAGGAAAACTATTAGCATTATCGACCACATCAACAACAAAGCTAACAAAAACCACATGATTATCTCAATAGATGCAGAAAAAGCTTTTGACAAAATACAACATCCATTCCTACTAAAAACATTGGAGAACGTAGGAATAAAGGGAACTTTCCATAAAATAATAAGCAGTATCTATCTAAAACCTTCAGCAAGCATTATATGCAATGGGGATAAGCTAGATGCATTCCCAATAAGATCAGGGGTGAAACAAGGTTGTCCATTATCACCACTATTATTCAATATGGTACTAGAAATGTTAGCTGTAGCAATTAGACAAGATAAAGATATTCAAGGAATTAGAATAGCCAAAGAAGAAACTAAGTTATCACTCTTTGCAGATGATATGATGATTTACCTAGAGAATCCCAGAGATTCAAGTAAAAAATTACTTGAATTAATAAACAACTTTGGCAAAGTTGCAGGGTACAAAATAAACCCACACAAATCCTCTGCATTCCTATATATTAGCAACAAAGTTCAACAGCAAGAGATAGAAAGAGAAATCCCATTTAAAGTTAGGGTAGACAGTATAAAATACTTAGGAGTCTACCTGCCAAAACAAACCCAGGGACTATATGAACACAATTACAAGACACTTTTTGCACAAATAAAGTCAGATTTAAGTAAGTGGAAAAACATTAGTTGCTCATGGGTAGGCCGTGCTAATATAATAAAAATGACAATTCTACCCAAATTAATATACTTATTTAGTGCCATACCAATTAAACTATCAGACAATTACTTTCTAGAGCTGGATAAAATAATATCAAAATTCATTTGGAAAAACAAAAGGTCCAGAATATCAAAGGGACTAATGAAAAGAAATGCTTGGGAAGGTGGCCTAGCGCTCCCAGACCTTAAACTGTACTATAAAGCAGCAATTATCAAAACCACTTGGTATTGGTTAAGAAACAGAGAGGTAGACAAGTGGAATAGACTTGGCACTCAAGATGCAGTAGGCAAGGAATATAGCAACCTTCTGTTTGATAAACCCAAGGACCCCAGCTTCTGGGATAAGAACTCATTGTTTGACAAAAATTGCTGGGAAAACTGGATAACAGTGTGGCGGAAATTAGGCATAGACCCATACCTGACACCGTACACAAGAATAAAGTCCAAATGGGTACATGATTTAGGTATAAAGACTGATACCATGAATAAACTGGAGAAGCAAGGAATAGTGTATTTATCAGATCTATGGAGAAGGGAAGAATTCTTTACTAAAGAAGAGATAGAATGCATTATGAAATGCAAAATGGATAACTTTGAGTACATTAAACTGAGAAGTTTTTGCACAACCAAACCCAATGCAACCAAAATCCGGAGGGATGTAGTAAATTGGGAAAAAATTTTTACAGCTAAGCTCGGGGATAAAGGCCTCATTTCTAGAATATATAGAGAACTGACCCAAATGTATAATCATACAAGTCATTCCCCAATTGATAAATGGTCAAAGGATATGAACAGGCAATTTTCAGAGGAAGAAATTAAAGCTATCTATAATCATATGAAAAAATGCTCTAAATCACTATTGGTTAGAGAGATGCAAATCAAAACAACTCTGAGGTACCACATCACACCTATAAGATTGGCAAACATGACAGAACAAGAAAATGATAAATGCTGGAGAGGATGTGGGAGAGTTGGAACACTAATTCATTGTTGGTGGAGCTGTGAGCGCATCCAACCATTCTGGAGAGCAATTTGGAACTATGCCCAAAGGGCTACAAAAATGTGCATACCCTTTGACCCAGCAATATCGCTACTAGGACTATATCCCCAAGAGATCATAAAAATGGGAAAGGGTCCCACATGTACAAAAATATTTATAGCAGCACTCTATGTAGTTGCCAAAAACTGGAAGTCAAGGGGATGTCCATCAATTGGGGAATGGCTGAATAAATTATGGTATATGAATGTAATGGAGTACTATTGTGCCATAAGAAATGATGAACAAGAAGACTTCAGAGAGGCCTGGAAGGACTTATATGACCTGATGCTGAGTGAAAGGAGCAGAACCAGGAGAACTTTATGCACAGCAACAACCACAGTGTGTGAGAGTTTTTTCTGGTAGACTTAGATTTTTGTAATAACACAAGAACTTCTGAAAAAAAAAAAAAAATCCCAATGGTGGACCTCAAGGCAAAAAGCCTTCCACACTCAGAGAGAGAAATATGGAAGTCACTCACATAATGTAGCAGATCATGTTTGTGTATGTGTATCTGTTTGTGTATCATGTTCTGATTTGTTATACGGATTCTTTCATTTATCTTAGTCTGACTACATAGCATGACGATAGTGAAAATATACTCAATAGGAAAGTATATGTAGAATCTATACAGAATTGTATGCAGTCGTGGGGAGGGAGGGAGGTAGTGGGGGGTGGGTGGGGAGGGATAAAATCGCAATTGTATGGCAGTGATTGTTAAACATTAAAAAAAATAAAAAAATTAATAAAAAAAAAAAAAGGATAAAAAAGAAAAAAAAAAAAAAAAAAAAAAAAAGAAAACAGAAATAATATTTGTGCTACCTCACAGGGTTGTTGGAAAGAAAGCACTTTATAAATCTTAATGCACTATATAAATGAGTTAGTTATTATTACTTCCTTTCTGTTTTCATTGCCTAGTGATGGTGAGTTTTTTAAAACTTAAGTCTTAGAGATTCCATCCCATGAAGATGTGACTAATTCACGCATGTGGCTATGTCTTATACTTTTCTGGTATCCACCACAGGAATTGACCAGTTCAGGCCTTTAGTATACACCCAATAAAGATACAATGATTTACTGAATTTTTAAAAAAGTTGTTAGCAATCAATATTACAAAGTTTGAATAGATATTGTAAAGCTTACCACATGGTGGAGCAGTCAAAATTCACCAGAAGCCATTTGTGAGGATTAAAGTTATATGAATCTGCAAACTAATAGAGAAAAGCAATTTTAAAATGATTAGAAAATATTCTCCAGCAGCCAACCCATTCATTCATCTTTGAATAAAGCTCTGACACTTTGTGTAGCAATAGTTATATTAATGTTAGACAGTCTAAAAATAATGTCCAGTCCTCTATTCCTTGACCATTCCTTGCCACTGTCATTGTAGAAGTGGAAGGGAATCACCCAAGACTGAAGGTAATTTTGTGTTTTTCTTTGTTTCATAGCTTGCTGTGGGCAAAAAATTCATCAATAAAGGTCAATTTTCAGAAGGCTTATAGTAAGAATAGTAGATCCTCTTGGGATGGTTTATGGCATCTATGGACAAGAATCACACAGAATGAGAAGGTATACATGGGATATGATATCTACCAATGGAAGAGAATGTACTCATAGATCCATTGCAACACGTTAATGAGTTCATGGATCCATATGAAGACATAATTGGAAGATCAGTTTCCAAGTAAGGAACATAATAACTTCAAAGAGGGAAAGCAAACTATTTTCTTATTTTTTGTAAGAAAGTTCTGGACACCTCTGCTCACCTTAATTGAGCTACTAGCTGCAACATGCATATATTATACTCTTTATACTCTACAGGTTCATGGAGTATATCAGTTAGATGGCACAGTAGATAGAGGGCTGGCCTTAAGAGTCCAGAAAACCTGAGTTAAGATCATGCTTCAGAAGTTTACTAGCTGTATAACCCTGGGCAAATCAATTAATCTTGCTGTACCTCAGTTTCTTCATCTGTAAAATGAACTCAGTCTCCTCTAAGATACAATTTTAGACCCTATGTTTCAAACAACTCTCCATCTACCTTTAAAGCATGCTATTAACCTTTGGATTCCTGCTTTGGCAAACACCAAATATTCATCCTGTTCATATCCTCTGTGATTACAGTCAGATCATATCCCTTCCCAGCTTTTATCTTTTCAGAATAAGGTGTCCTTATCTTTTTTTAACCACAGTAGGTATTACTTTTATGGGTTTTTCTGTCTGCTACTCAGTGACTTTCAGAGGAATTTACTGATTTTGAAGGAATGTAGTGCACTATTACAGGGTATTCTCAACACCAGATTGCTTCAAGAGGTTGGATTATTTTGGCCAGACCATCTGTAAAGTTATGGAGGAACTGATCTCAGTATTTGTAGGGGGAGTGTCCACTTTGAAGAAATTGAAATATTCACATATTGAGAATACATAGACAATTTTTATTTCAGAATTATTAGAAAAATTAGAAATGTAGCCAGGATGTGTGATAGCCTGAAATTAATTTAGCTTAGGTTTTGGTGTTTGTTTGCTTTTTTACTATGTGATTTCATTAGTTTATAGAACTCTTATTGTGGAAGCTCTATCCGTGCAGATCAGTTAGTTTCCTGCTACTTAAAAGTCTTAGAGCTTTGCCTAGGACATTGAGAGACTTAGCCTCTCCAAAGAAATTTTTTTCTCCCTGATGACAAGCACTTTTTTTTTTTTTTTTTGGTCTTTGTATCCTTAGCACCCAGCAGGGTAAAATGCTTGTTGAATTAACGAATGATAGAGTAGTGTTCAGATAGGAGAGACCTAGGTTCAGGTCCCAGTTCCACCACTTACTATGTGTGCTTATGGGCAAGTTCTTTAACTTCTTCTCTAACACTAGGGTTTCCTTGTTTGTAAACATATTAATAATATTTGCCCTACCTGCCTGACAGGTTTGTTGCAAGGAAAGTGCTTTGTAGGCTGTCATGGCTACAGAAATGTGAGCTATTATGATGATCTATTTCCTCAGGGTGACCACCTGCCTCTCTTCAAGGAAAGAGCAAGAACTTTTAAGTTCTAAAATAATTACCCCAAAGAAGCGTGCATAGCCAGGACCTGTGTACTCGAATTGTAACTTTTCAAACATGGCTTCAAACAGATCCTGCAATTTCTGGCACATAGAAACGGTATAAGACTTTTCTTTACCTGGCCAATGCATATGATCTGTGTTGTGGTGGAGGACTAGGTATGATTCTACCCGGTCTCCCACAATGAATCCATCCTGTGGGTGCTTCTAAGTACAGGGAGCAGTGGAAGCAAAGAACTGAAAACTCAGAGCCCCATCTCATAGGTAATCTTCTCTCTCCACTTTGTTAATAATCTGTGTCTTTATGAAACTCTCTCTTTTATTTATAAAAGGGTATAAGGAGCAGAGGCAGCAGCAAAGGAAGAGGGAGGAGTGTAAATATCAGAGGAGAGAAATCTCCAAGCCAGTTGGTGCCTAACTCCTGTACTGATAAAGTCTGACCCCTTACTTCATTTCCTACCAGGTTCCAATAAAAGTAAATTTTTTTTAAAGACAGGAAATTACAGTGTTTAGTTTGTTGATAAAAAAGAAACAAAAGGTTAAAAAAGGGCTTTGTTTGTTAGGGATTTTATTAGTTCTCTCCTATGTGGCTGTTTTGTTTAAACTTCTTTCATTACGGAACAGTGATATTTTCCTCTGGCTGACAGGAGAGAAAGGTCTTATCTTGGAGCCTAGGGCTGCAGCAGGAAATTGCAGCCCCCTTATCTGACCCTCAGAGCAGCCAGTTCCTTAGTCAGACAGGGTAAAGAGCAGTACACAATAATGGAGGCAAATTCCACCTGACTCATTGCCAAGGATTAAACCCCGTCTGCCACAGATAGGATCTTGCTGTCATGTCCATCAGAAGGACTGCCATGATGCCTGTGCACCTTGCTCTCGGAAAGGTAAAACCCCAACTTGTTGAAGGCCTTTCAGAAATAAAATGGGATCCCATCAAAGAGTATGGATCCTAAGGATGCTAGAGCTAGAAAGAGACCAGAGAGACCCCATCTGGTCCAAAATCTTGCCTTTAAGGTAAAACCTACAACGTTCAGGAGAACAAAATAAGTCAAAAGATTTAACCACACTTAAGGGGAGACACAGCCTGACATAGTAAATAAAAAACTGGCCTTCGAGTCCCATATTGTCTTTGTAACTGAGCAAATCTCTTAAGCTCTCTATATCTTGAAAAATAATTGCTGAGGTGCGTTAATAGAGGAAATTTACTCAGTAACAGCTCTCTACAGCTATGCAAACACAGGTCTAGAAAAAAGTGTTCAGGCTACTGGGGATCCAAAGAAATATTTAGTCTGCAAAGACTGTCCCTGCTAACATTCTATATAATTCTCATAGACTTGTACATGTATCCCCAGCAGAATATGACAGGGACTATTATGGCTTTATCTTTGTTTCTACAAACCCACACAGTGCCTAGTACATAGCAGGCATTATTAATGGTTTGCTATTGAATTGAATTTGGTTGATTTAGCTTTAAGAGGCAACCAGTCATAATGAATAGACTGAGCCTCAAAAGCTAGAAAGATCTTGGTTCAGGTCTTTCCTCTTAACCCATACTGGTGGTGTAAACCTAAGCGAGTCACTTAACCTCTGAAAGTCTAGATTATAGATCACAGAGGGAGTACCAACTCATATTAGTAGAGGGAGTTTGCTCAAATGACACGATGTAATTGCAGGTCCAGTCCCTATCCCTATCAATCAAGCTTGCCACAAAATTAATCCTAATTAAAGGCAAAGGGACACGGATGCTTACCTCAACTCCATTCAGAAGATGCCGGAATTCAGGGCAAATGAAGGCACTTCCTGCATATGCTGCATCAATATGCATCCAAATATTCTCCTTATTACCTAAAATATAGGAATATTTGAGAGGAACAAACCTATATAGCCTGATGGCCTTATGACTTTGAATATATTATATTCCTGAATTTCTGAGTTCCCAAAAGGTCCTGTACATGAGAAGTGGTTTCTTACCTAATTCACTGACATTTACAAAGCATGTTCATATACGTCACCTCATTTGACCTTCACACTAACCCTATAAGGTAAGCAGGACACATTTTATTACCATTATTAACAAAGGAAGAAATAAGCTTTGTAAAATGCTTGCCAAAGTGCGCATTTCATAATAAGAGGCTGGAACCAGAGCTAGAACCTAGATCTTCTGAGTAACTAGATAGTGTATTAGATGATGTTGCTGGATTTGGATTTAGGAAGCCCTGAATTCAAATCTTGCCTCAGACACTACCTAAGTGAGTCACTTAAACTGTCTCAGCCTCAGTTACCCCATCTATAAAATAGGCATCTATCTTGCAGGATTATTGTAAGAATCAAACGTAGCACACATAAAGCACTTTGCTTCAAGCTCTGTATAAATACTATCTATTATTATCACTCTTACTCCAAGTTTAATGACCCATGCTGCTCCATAGAGTAGGCATGCAATAAATATTTGTTTATGAGAATAATTGAATTCCTGATGACCTCCTGTTACTTATTATATCAAGCCCAAATTCTTCAATAGGAATAAGGTTCAAAGTTCATGATAATCTAGCTTATTCTTAGCTAACCAAACTCATTTCACTGGCATGATCTCTCTGTTCTGGTCATGCCAGTTTCTCTCCCTAGACATCACATTCTTTCTTGCCTCAGCCTACTGCGTCTCAAAATAAGATGGAAGTTCCTTGGTGGCAAGGATTCTTTTGTTTTTTTCTCTACATCCCAAGTGCCTAGTACTGTGCTTGGCACATAATATACTTAATATAATATACTTAATATACATAATATACTCAATAAATTCTTGTTGATGTTGAAGATGTTGTAGAATGCTCTTTCATCCACTTGGAGCACCCTTGTCTCCCCAAAATACCCTCACAAATGCCCCCATTTAAATCCTATCTCATTTTCAAAGTCCTACCTTCTCCATTATGGTCCCAGTCTACGTGGATTTCTATTCCCTATACCCCAATAGCAGTTTTTGCCTCTAACACACATCAGTGCATACTTATACACCACCAAGCTGCAAACCACCTTGAACTCAATTATTCCCATAGGTCAGGGTTCTTCCCCCAATAGGGAGGAATAGGATGGAAAAACAATCTTATCTACTCATGACTCGTCTAATTCAAGGCTCCTGGGGTCAGTTTCCCTGAGAATGACACATTTGCAAATGAACTCAGCTCTCTCTGTCTACTTCAGTAAAAAACCGCAGACCCCTCAGGCTACTCTGAATCAGACACTAGTCTGGATAGAGTCAATTTCTGGGTTGTGGTTACGTGCAAAACTTCATTTCTCAGAAGCGGACCAAGATTTAGAACCAAGGGTGGTGGTGAAGTAGGAACACATGTCTTCTTGTTTCCTTTTTGTGTGAGTTTTCAGCTGGTGGTTTGTATGCTAATAATAAACCCTATAGTTAGATTAGTGATAGGTAGATTAGAAGTAGAATTGATCACTCAGTTGATTAAGGAGGGGGTTAAACAAGATGTAATCCTTGAATGTAATAACATATTACTGCACCATAAGAAAGCAACAAACGCTTATCTAGCATTATGTTTCCGTAGCTGGGTTAATTGGTGGGTGTACAAAGAAAGGCAAAAAAATGTGGTCCATAGCCTCCAGGAACTCTTTCTAATAGAAGAGACAACATATGAATAATTATGTATACAAGACACACAGAGCTAATCTCAGAAGGAGAGGGAAGGCTATAGGGGTGGAGGGTAAACAGATTGGAAAAGGCTTCCTGCAGAAGATGGAATTTGGGTGAGTCTTAAAGGAAGCCAGGAAAGCCAAGAGGCTAAGAATTCAGAGAAGTGTGGGAAGACTTATATGAATTGGTACTAAGGGAAATAAGCAGAACCAGAAAACAATAGATACAATGACTACACAATGTAAATAGAAAAACAATCAAACAAATGAAACTGAATTCTGTGTAATTATAATGACCAAGCTTGGACCTGGAGAAGAGTTGAGGAAATGCATTTGTCTTCTTTCACTGTGCTACTTACCGTATGTAAAATATTGACCATACTGGTCAGATATAATTAATGTGTTGGTTAGTTTTACTGAACTGCTTTTTTATTCTTTTTATTAATCTTTGTTTCAAGGGATGGCTCTCTATGAAGGAGATAGAACAAAGATACATTCAGAAACATCTTTGGTAAAAATAAAAGACATCAACAAAACTAAAATAAAATAAGTGTAGAAAGGGTGGACTGCAGCACTTCCCAAGGACAGAAATGGTACAATTTTCAACTGGTCTCTTGAGACCTATGACAAGAGCTAAGTGCAAGATAATTATTAATTCCTGAGTGAGGAAGAACATCCTGTTAGTAAAGGCATGAAGAGAAAAGTTCTACCCCTCTTTTGAGAGAGTAACTTGGAAACTCTACTTTCTTTTTCTTAGACTTCCCGTAAGAGTGGGAACAATTTTGACAATGTTGATCCACAGAGCAGCAAGACTATGTCCCTGCCTTAATGAGCCTGAGTCCCCAGGTGCCTTGTTTCTTTGTGTTTTTTTTCCCTTGAGCATAGACTTTTGACCAGCAACCAATGATGCTGAGAGATGTACGTTCCCAGCCTGGGGGACAAGGTGGTTGAGTTTCTGCACTTCTGATTCAGTGATGGCTGTCATTGGGAGGAGATTCCTATAACAGCATGGTTCTCTGTCAAGTATTAAAAGGATTAAGAGTCCAAGCCATGGTCTGGCTGACATGGAGATCTATCTGGAACTTGTAAGCTCTGAAGTGAGAAGGAAATATCTGTTCATCAGTCCCACAAAGTGCCTTTGCCTTTCAGGGACATAATAATTATGAGGGGTTATTGACTTATGTTTTAAGTATATATTAATATGTGTTCATGAGATCTTTGTATATTAAGTATTTTTTTGTGTGTGTGATGGAGGAAATAGCTATTGTACACCTGATACTTATTTTGTACATAGCAGCTGGGTGGCACAGTGGTCACTAGGCCTGGAGTCAGGAAGACCTGAGTTCATATCTGGCCTCCAACACTTAGGTAGCCACTTGATCTCTATATACCTCAGTTTCCTCATCTGTAAAATGGGGATCATAGTAGCACCTTTCTCCCAGAGTTGTTATGAGGATCAGATAAAGCACTTAACATAGTGTCAGGCACATAGTAAGCTCTATATAAATGTTAGTTATTATTAATTATTATTACTATTATTACATTTAAAAAAAAAGCAGGGACCCACATTAATCCTTTCTAGAGAAATTTTACACAGAAATCAGACCTAAAGCTTTGCATGACAGATTTTCCCCAGAGTTCTATTTTGGAGTAATACATAATGACCTGGGGAGAATTGAATTTGGGGTAAGGCCATCCAGAGATGATTTCAGACTTCAGGTACAGGATTAAGAGCCTCTTGTGGAGATGAGCCCACAATGGGTCACTTAAGTGTTTTATTAAAACAGATGTTTAAAAGCAGAGAAATATAGAGGGCCCTAAGCTTGTTTCTTAATATCCAGACCTTTTCTAACTCTGATGGTGACAAAAATCAGGCCATCACATTTTCTGAGTAGCAATACCCTCTTTGGCCGCTTCTATGCTACAGATTCTTCTCAGTTCCCACCTGTTCCACCTGGAGTCCCACTCAGTGCCTCCTATATTCTTGCACCCAAGGGCCTTCAGTTTCTGGGACCAAAGTGCTACACATAGAACTAAAGCCTTGGGTCAGGCTTCATGTCCATACAACTTCTTGGGCTGGGCTACTTAGCTCTGCCTATGAAAGCAAACACTGTGTTTTACTCTCGGTGCCCTGGTTTCAGTTTCTTGCAATGAGGAGACTTTTATGCAAGTAATGAAAATTGATGGGTAGGTACTCCCCAAATAATATGATCCAAAGACATGAACAAACAGTTCTCAAAGGAAGAAATTCAAGGTATGAACAGCCATATGAAAAAAAATGCTTCAATTCACTGGTAATTAAAGAAAAGCAAATTAAAGCAACACTGATTAGATTAACTGTGATAAGAAAAGATGACCAAAAAGAAACATGACCAAATTCGGAGTGGCTGGAGAAAAACAGTCAAATTAACACACTGTTGGTGGCTCTGGGAAGAACTGGTCCAGTCATTCTGAAAGAAATATGAATCAATACCTCTGAAGTCACTAAACTATCTATCCCCTTTGACCTAGCCACTGAACCATATAACCCAAAGAGATTAGATTAAGAGGAAAAGTATAAATGTACAAAAATGTTTATAGGAGCTCTTTTTGAATGGCAAAAAATCTGGAAACCAAGAGAGGATACCCAACAATTGGGAAATGGCTGAACAAATTATTTTATGTAAATTTAATGGAATACTATTGTGCTATAAGAAATTATGAAGGGTATGATTCCAGAGAAAGCTGGGAAGACTCGTATGAACTGACAGAGGGAAGAAAGCAACAGAAGACCAATGTATGCAATGACAACAACCTTATAAAGACAAATAACTTTGAAAGACATAAGAACTCTGACCAATTCAGCGACCAGCCTCCACTTCAGAAAACCAGTAATAAGTATGATGCCAACTTCCTGGCAGACAAATGATAAATTCAAGATGAACAATGAGATATACATTTTTGAAGCAGGACAATGCTGCAATTCATTTTGCTTGATTGTGCAAGGGTTTTGTTTAATCTTCCCTTCCCCCCACATACCTGGCACTTAGTAAGTGCTTTATAATTGCTCTATCATCTATCTATCTATCTATCTATCTATCTATCTATCTATCATCTTTCTATCTATCTATCTATCTATAGATGGTTAACTTTTTAAAATTAAATTGAAATTTAATATGAAAAGAATATTAAATTGATAGCAAGGGTGGTCTACAGCTATCTGTCCTCTGATATATTCACAAGGTGTTGAGGTGGTACAGTGGATAAAGTGTCAATCCTGGAGTCATCAAGACTTGTCTTCCTGAGTTCAAATCTCACATAAGATACTTGTTAGCTATGGGACCCTGGGCAAGTCACTTAGCCCAGTTTGCCTCAGTTTCCTTATCTGTAAAATTAGTTGGAGAAGGAAGTGCAAACTACTCCAATATTTTTGCCAACAAAACCCGAAATGGAGTCATAAAGGGTCGGACATGACTGTAACAACTCAGCAACAACAACTATTTACAAAGCTGGGAGACACTTTGCCACACTTGTGCTGGGAGGTGTTTAATTCAGACAGCCCATTTTCAGGTCTGTTTGTTTCCATTGAAGGTCCTTTATCCTCCTGGAGCAGGGGATCTTAATCTGGTGTCTGTAAACTTAAATATTTTGATTATTATTTCAATATAATTGGTTTCCTTTGTAATTCTCAGTATTTTATTTTATTCCTTTAAAAATATATTCAGAGAAGGAGTTCAGAGGCTTTACTAGACTTAAAAAAGATTTAAAAATCTCTGAGTTTGAGGACCTTAGTAAAGACTTGGAAGTGACTTAGCAGTAGTATCCAACTTTATGGATGTGAAGACATCTTATCTGGGTTCTGAACCCCATTTTTCAACATCCTGGCCCTCTGGTTCAGATTGCCTGGTTGAATTTCAGGCTGATTATCTTCTTTGACCTTTAAAATCCACTTAACCCATTATGCTTGATTGCCAGTGCTCTGCATCTACTGTTAACCCTGACCCTCACTATTGACTTATACCCTAACTCCAGCTTTCTTATCTGGTTTTCATAAACTACCTGCCTCTGACTTTCAGGGCCTACATGTATCCCCACCTTGGACTGATCAAACGGTTCTAACCTTTGGAACAGCTTCAGCCACCAGCTTCCTTGTCCTTCCCCAGAACTGGCCTGCCTTTGTTCGGGGCTCTCTTCTTGCCCTCTTCCACACCCAGTGCTTCTGCAATCTGCTGTCCCTCCAGTCTTAGCATTGCCCTGTCTTCTTCTGGGCTATTCTCAAAACGTGCTTCAAGCTTGAGTTTAGTCATCCATTTTTTTTTCTACTTGTGATCTTTTTCTTAATTGAAATTGCCAGCAAATTAGCTTATTTAAGCAGACCATTTGAAAAGGTCTATGAAGAACAATAATAACTTGAAATTTTAAATGAAACAATTTTTAAAACAGCAGTTTTCAGAAAAATATGTACAGATTTGTCCTCTATATGGCTAGTGAATCATCACTTTTGTCAGAGTAGCTTTTCACCAAGAGGATATACAGGATAGTGCGGGAGAAGCATAGGGCTTGAAGTCAGAAGACCTGGATTTGAGAATTAGCTCTATTGCTTATTTCCTGTGAAACTTGGAACAAGTCACACTGATGAGGAACCCCACTTTGCACATCGGTGGAATGGAGATACTAATATTCATCTACCTCAACAGAGTCTCTTCAGGGACTAAATGAGTCTGCATATTGCAGTCCCTTGTCAGGAATAGGACCACATAAATGTAAGTTGTTTTTAGACTACTGACACTATGGGACATCCACTCTGGACGCTAAAAAAGATACAGTTTGAACTTGGCAAATGCTCAGCAACGAGGGCTTATTCAATATAGTAGCCTAAACAACACTCACTTTAAAAATTTCTACAACATATAAACAGAATTTAGAATTGTCTGATGTCAGATCATAGATTTGGAGCTAGAAGAGACCTCGGAGGTCACTAAATCCCCTGCCCTCATTTTATAGTGGAGGAAACTGAGGCCCAGTGAGAGAAGGAAGTTAAAGCTGAAGAGAAGAGAAACTTTCTAGTCCGACCTCATCATTTTAAAGAAGGAGAAACTGAGGACCAGGTTGGTGAAACATTCTCAGATCATGGATTTAGAGATGGGAGTGACTTTGGAAACCATCTAATCATACCCTCTCATTTTTCTGAGAAAGAGACTGGGGCCAAAAAAGAGATAAAGTTACTTGTCCAAAATTGCAACTGTGTACAAATAAGTGACAGAGCAGGGATTCAGACTCCACTTCTCCAACTCAAAAATTAATAAATAAAGATTCCTCCCAGTGTGCCAGGCTGCTTATCAGTGTATCTCCACAATGGACATCCCTTTATGATGCCAAGCAAATTACGCATCAGTTTCTAGCCACATTCAAGAAAGCATTTAAAAGTAATTAAATGCTACATCAAAGGGACAACCTGGACTCCATCTGACCTCAAGCTGGCAGATGTCTTATGAAGTAAGACTGGAACACCTGTGCAGAGGTCACAAGAGGGGCCTAATGGACTCAGCCCCACTGGAGCCCTCAGTCAGTCTTTGAATATGATAGCTGCAGGGAGTTATATAAGCAGGCTGAGGGCCAGGACATTCAGTTCCTCTGGGAGACCAGCCCAGCATTTGACTGAAATGAAGAGCCTGGGTTGTTTACTGCACTTGATTAGAGCTCTGCACTGAGGCCAAAGTCATGGCTTCGATCCCCATTTGGGCCAGTTAGCCTCACTCCATTCTGTGACCAGGAATCCTTCAGCCAGGCCAGCTGTTCTCACAAGTGAAAGCTGCCAGTCACATCAGGGGGTGGAGTGAGTGGAAATGGGTCAACTCAAACCTATCCTTGCTTCTGGAAAAAAACAAGAAGAACAACAGCCCAAAATGTACAGAAGTCAGGATGGAGAAGAGGCAGCTGATTAAAGTCATCTTTGGATAGGAAGTTCCATAAGGAGTCGCAGCTGTTGATTCCCCCAACTCCTTGCCTTGAAACTCTGAAGATACATAGAATTGAACCCTGGATAGGAGAGAACCCCACTCTCCTAGTTAGATATTGTAGTAAGAAGTATATGATTTGGAGAATTGAGAAAGCCCATTTGGGTGGTCTCATCTTAATGAGTAGCCAACTGTCACTCATTTAACATTCTACTCTAACAGACTGAGCAGATACAAGTCCTCTAGGAAAAGTTTCATACCCTATGCCTTCTCTAGCAAGTGCTCCTAAAAGTTGGTGCCAAATTGGGCGTTGTCCACATTGGGAAACACAATTTCTTGGCCTTCATTTGAGGCCAGAATTGGCCCACTCTAGAGGAATGTTCTCCATCCATAAAGCTATTTCCATGGTGTCTGGGGTTTCCAACAGCTTAGGCCCAAAATGAAATTTTAGGAGTACAGGGCCACCTGATTCTTCAGTTGGATGTACTAAGGGAAAGGAAAGATACTTTGTCCACAGACTGAAAAATCTAAGAGATTCCAGAGTAATTAAGAGGGAAGGTCAGTATGAATGAGCAAGAAATCTGAATCACAGACTGCCTTTAAAGAAATGAAGTTTTAATACCTTGAAATATATACTGTAAACTCCAACCAGGCTAACAAAATACAGATCCTAAGATGGAAATCTTTTTCAAAAATAGACTATTCCAAATTTGAATATGTAGGAAATTAATTATCGTATACATGGGAGAAGACAATAGTATGTCGAGCTAAGGAATATACTGTAAGAATAAAAAGATTTGTAATTCTAGTTAAAAAGATACGTAGTCTATGAATCCAACTTTGAAGGGCAAGGAGCTCAGTAGAAGCAATTATTCAGTACCTAGAGATTAGAGAGTGATTGCTAACAGTAGCTGAAAGCAGATGAAAGTATTCACTCTCTGTTGGTCCTAGGATATACATGAAAGGTTGGCCAATGAAAAAGCAAAGAGCTAGGGGTGGGCCACAGGGCAACATGAAGAAGAAGATAAATCCAAGAGAAAAGCCCACCGGGAGGAGCATGGGTGACTCAGGCACATTTAAGAGGATGTTGGAAGCCTGTCTTCACAGCCCTGGGCCACAGGGTCTAACACTTGTTTTAGGCACCGGGGGAAATGAAGATCTTTAGAGCCAACTAGTAGCATTGTTACAAAGAATAGAGAAGACAGAGAAAAGATAATAAAAAATAAATTCTCATTCAGCTAGAACCATCTATTTCCAAAGCAATGATGAGGGAAGCATGAGGCCTGAAGCCCAAGGAAGAGAAAACTTGAAGGCCCAATAGAGAAGTTTCATTTTTGTTTGGTAACCATGTGCTGTAGGAGAACCTTCCCAGTTTTATGGCCAGCAGTTCCAGGGTGAGATATGCTGTGCAGTGACTGAACCAGGAGAACCACAGGAGAAAGGAACCTGCCCGAAGTCCTAGGTACCCATACTCATAGCTGAGGGATGAGGAACCCACTTCTACCAGATGAGGTAACTCACAATCTGTAGTTGAAATTCCTAATAAGAACTACAGTGGAATTAATAAGAATAAGAACTGAAAGGAAGTCAGAAAGGGAGGAAGAGGGAGGCAGTGAATTACAGTTGAAAGAGCATTAGACCTGAATTCTAATCCAAATGATGCCACTTCCTATTTGTGTGACTTTGGGCAAGGTGAAGCATTCTGAGTAGAACTCAGTTTTCTGAGAGATTGGGTCCCTTGTATAAGCCAATGACCCAAGGAATAATAAGGTCTAGGACTCATACTTAGATTGTAGGATCAAAGGCATGGAGCTAGAAAGGATTGTATAGGTCATTTAGTCCAACTTCTTCAGTTTACAGTGAGGTTAAAGTCATTCAGACAGCAAGTAGCAGGGCTGATTTTGTACCAAAGTCCTCTGACTTCAAAGCCGCCACTTATTCCATCATACCCAGTTGTTTGTGGCTGGTATGAAGTGATAAAAAGATTTGTAATTTGTAAAAATTTACCCTTTTAAATCTGTCATTTTACACACACACACACACACAACTGGCATGTTTCTTAAAGCTTTGTAGCTTTTAAATACTTAAAAACTTACAATCTCACCCTAAAAGCAATGAGAAGACCCAGGAAAATAAGGGGAAGAGGTAGCAGAAGTATCCATTTGAAGGTACCAGTGGGCCAGCTCCTAGACCTGGGCTAAACAGTACAAGAGGCCCCGAGGTATCTAGATCCTGGGTGTGACTCCCACCAGCAGCCTGACACACTAAAGAATATCAGTTTATGAAAATGTCACTTAGTTTTGAAGCCCTAAGACATTTTTTTTTCTCTTCAGTAGAGTAAGCATTTTCCAGTAATTCTGGCACACTATTAAAGCATCAAACTCTTTCTTCATAAATAATACAAAGGTCAATGCTAGCCCAGCCAATTATCTCCAATTCTGAACTCCCGACCTCCTGAACTGTTTTTTGTTTCTAAACTGTTTATATTGCAAATACAGAAAAACTATACAAAGACCACGTTAGAAAAAAGCCCAATGAAGGCTATACTAGTTCTAATAGAATATAAGTTTTCTGAGGGTAGGAATGTTGTCTTTTTTTTTTTGCTATCTCCAGTGCCTAGCACAAGGCTTTGGGCACAGTGGACAGTGTGATTACACACACACACACACACACACACACACACACACACACACACACACATACATACATGTATACAAATGATGGGGTGCTTATGTCTGGACCCCAGCCAGCCCTAAGACCATATCTCTCCCCAACCTATTTCTGGCAATAACTCAGGAGTGGACCCAATGAGGCAAACTATCTCTCCCTGTTACAAGAACAAGCTGACCTCTGTAGAATTCCCTTTAATGAACAGGATTATTTTGTAACAGCAGAACTGTCATGTGCTGATTCCCACAGTTACCATACATAATCTAGAGGTCAAGCCATAGACATAATCTCCCAAGGCTATCTTGTTACAGATTTAACAGACCAAAAACACAACCCTCAACAGCCTACCCCCACCCCTTGCCCCAGGGTTTCCAGTAGTGAAGGACACCTTCACCCATGGTACAGAAACTGTATGTCACCACCTAATTAGCATAGTTGGCACACATTGTACTAAGTTGTTTTTTTTTTATAAACTTTTGCATCATTCCCATTAAGTTGAGAGTCCCCTAAAGGAGCTCTGCCCACCATATTAGCATTTCTTTTTACCACTTGCCTGAAAGACTGCTTGAGTCCAAGAATTCTTTCCAGATAACTCCGTCCTGAACCTCAGTATTTTGGAGTCCCTGCACCCCTAAAACCACATCTCATACATACACACATGTTTATATATATACATATATACACACACACACACACACACTGTATATGTATATATGCACATATCTATATATACACACATTGTATATGTATGCACATATATACACACATGCACACTGTATATGTATATATGCACATATATATACACATACTGTATATGTATATATATGCACATATCTATATATACACACACTGTATATGTATGCACATATATACACACATGCACACTGTATATGTATATATATGCACATATCTATATATACACACACTGTATATGTATATGTATGCACATATATACACACACGCACACTGTATATGTATATATGCACATATCTATATATACACACACTGTATATGTATGCACATGTATACACACACGCACACTGTATATGTATATATATGCATATATCTATATATACACACACTGTATATGTATATGTATGCACATATATACACACACGCACACTGTATATGTATATATGCACATATCTATATATACACACATTGTATATGTATGCACATATATACACACACGCACACTGTATATGTATATATGCACATATCTATATATACACACACTGTATATGTATGCACATGTATACACACACGCACACTGTATATGTATATATGCACATATCTATATATACACACATTGTATATGTATGCACATATATACACACACGCACACTGTATATGTATATATGCACATATCTATATATACACACACTGTATATGTATGCACATGTATACACACACGCACACTGTATATGTATATATGCACATATCTATATATACACACACTGTATATGTATGCACATGTATACACACACGCACACTGTATATGTATATATGCACATATCTATATATACACACACTGTATATGTATGCACATGTATACACACACGCACACTGTATATGTATATATATGCACATATCTATATATACACACACTGTATATGTATGCACATGTATACACACACGCACACTGTATATGTATATATATGCACATATCTATATATACACACACTGTATATGTATGCACATGTATACACATACGCACACTGTATATGTATATATGCACATATCTATATATACACACATTGTATATGTATATGTATGCACATGTATACACACACGCACACTGTATATGTATATATGCACATATCTATATATACACACACTGTATATGTATATGTATGCACATGTATACACACACGCACACTGTATATGTATGTATATGCACATATCTATATATACACACACTGTATATGTATGCACATGTATACACACACGCACACTGTATATGTACGTATGCACATATCTATATACATGCATATATATTTACATATTTACTACTTTTTAATTCTAGGAAAATGGTGAATTTAGTTGTGAAGCTCCTTACGGCCTTAGAAGGAGATAAAAAACTTGGAGTCAAAAATAGTAATGTTATTTTACCCAGCAAATCAACATTTCCCAAAGCATGAGGAAGAATTAGGTGAATACTCACAAATAGGACCCAGCTCTAAGAGATTGTCAAACGAACAGCAAGAAGTGGTTCCTAGCGTAGCAACCACCTAAGAAGTAAAAACAAAAAGCACAAAACTTAGAAATCTCTTTGTCCCCCTCCCTTAAGGAAGTTTTTAAATAGATCATTATTGTTTCCAATCTAATCCAACTCAAAAAAAGCATTTATTAAGCATCTGCTATGTGCCTGGAACTAAAGATAGGTCAGCAAAAGATCAGACTCTGGAACTTAAAATGAGGTGGGGGGAGGGGAATAAAAACAGATAAGAAGACGGGTAGATAAGCGTAAGTAGGGAAAGGAACCATATTCACACCTAGTAGATAAGGCCAAACAGATTATGGGAGTTACTTCTTTGATATAGCTTAATTGCATAAAAATTTCAGTAATTCTTTCTTAGCCCATTTCATTCACTGTGGCTTGCACATACCATGAGACCTAAAAGGATATAGGCATCTCCAGAGGACATCACCTAGCCTTCAAGTGGCTTCTCATGCTGCTTCTTCCATGGCATTACAAAGCCCAACTCTTAGAAAGGGTGACTAGCTGCGCCAATGCTGTTGGAAATGTTTCCTGAATCTCCAGCACCCTGGAGATCCCAGCAGCATAGTGCAGTACGTCTTAGGTGATTCCTTAACTTGCACTCTAAATACATGGTGGGATTTGAGAGGGGAGGTATTGTTCCTGAGTCTGATGGGTACCCTTTAGAGTCTTTTGAGAGGAAAGGACTAGTGACACAACCTCCTCTCTGATCATCTGACTTGGTGTCTCCCGTCACGTACTACCCTTGTCTCAGCCTTATTTCCAACCTCCTCTGGAAAGAGGGGTAGTGCTTTCCACTTGTTGATGAATGTTCTCTTATAACCTATACATTGTAGTGATTCTAAAAATCCTATTCTCCATCCCCTACCACCGATTGCTTATTTCCATCCCCCTCAACTCTCCTACCCCAGAGGTCCAACCAAACACCACCTACCGCTTTCACTCCAGAATGCCTGTTCCACAGGCAACAAATTTCCCTTCATCCTAAATCTTTTCCCTCCCACTCCTTCAGTCTATTATCTATTACCAAAATTTCCCTGATGACACAGCCTCCCTGACCATCCTTTACAGTACTGACTATATCTTTATTTATTCCCTTTGGCTCACAAGTTGAGGCAGGGGAATTAGAAAACTCCTTGCTCCCTATTGCCACTTCAAGGTTGTCTTCTTCCCTCAGTCATTCAAGAACCACACCTCCCTTAAAATTTATATTATTTATATTTACCACCCAATCAAAATCTTGGTAGCTGATGTCTATAGACCTTGAGGTCACTCTCCGTCCTTCCTCAATGCATTTATATATGGCTTACAATTTTTCTATCCTACTCAACTCCTACCTTCACACTAGGGGACTTCAACATATGTATTGACTCTCCCTCAAACACTCTAACCACTCAGGTTGTGAACCTACTCACTTCTCATGACCTACTCCTCTACACACAAAGATGGTCATTCCCTTGATTTTGCCGTCACCCACAAATATACCACTTCTGTGTTCAAGAATTCCAAAATCCCTCTATCCAACCATAATCCATTGGTTTTTCACTTCTCCCCCAGCCTTCCCTTCCAAAACCCTAGTATTCATTTGTGTCATAACCTCCAATGCCATGACCCCTCAGTTCTCTCCCAGATCATCTCCCTTCCTAGCCACTCTCTCTTCATTTCCCCATTTTGAACCCCTGGAGAACCAGTTCAACTCTACATTGCCCTCCTGTCTTGAATCCCTAAACCTTATCATCTCTTGATGCCAAGCCTCCCACTATCACATCACCTTCATTCCTACACATATGCTGCTGAATGAGAATGGAGAAAATCATGCAATCATTCTAGTTCATTTTGTGTTTTGCAGTCTCAACAGGGCCTTCATTGCTGCTAGGCAATTCTATAAAACTTCCTCATCTACTCACTCTCTATAAAGGCTCTTCCAAATCTTTTCATCTCCCCTCAAATTTCTCATGATTCTCTATCCCTCTATCCTCTCAGCTAAAAACCTCACTTCATATGTTACAGAAAAAAAACTGAGGTCATTCACCACAAACTTCTCCCCTCTTCTCTATTTCACATCATTCACATTCCCTCTGCCACTGTCTCCTCCTTCACTCTGTCTCATAGGATGAGGTGGCCTTACTCCTTATCAAGGCTAATATCCCCTCTGCCTGGTCAAGTAATCACATTCCATTTCACCTCTTCCAATAGATTGCCCCTTTTATTATCCCTGTTGTATCACTTATTTTCAATCCCTCTGTCTAGTGGTTCATTCTCTAAAGCTTACAAACATGTCTTGTGTCTCCATACATCCTTGATAATTATTGTTCTATATCTCTTTTGCCCTTTTGTGGCTAGAGTCTTAGAAAGGCCATCTATAATAGGTGCCTCCACTTTCTCTCCTCTCTTTCCATTTTTAACCCCTTATAATACAGGTTTGAACCTTATACTCCCCTAAAACTGCTCTCTCCAAAGTTACTGATGATCTCTTAATGGCCAAATCCATTAGCTTTTTCTCAATCCTCATTCCTTATCTGTCTGCAGCCTTTGATACTGTTGAACACTCTCTCCTCTTTGATACTCTCTTTTCTCTAGGTTTTCAGGACACCACTCTTTCCTGGTTCTCTCACCCATCTGACTGTTCTTTTTCTGTCTCCTTTGCTAGATCCAGATCATGCCCTCTATCTAACACAGTGTTTCCACAATCAGCAAGGAGGGAGCCAACCTTCATTAATGGCAGTCCTTTCCTGCTACAATTGCTACTCTGATCAAACTTCCACCCTAACAGCACTAAATCCTAGCAGGTCTATGAACTTGATTCATTTGTTCTTTTAATTATATTTAATAACTATATTTCAGTTTCCTTTGAAACCCTATATATTTTATATACTTAAAACATTATTCTGAGAAGGGCTCCCCAAGTTTCACTAGACTGCCAGAGAGGTCCATGACACTAAAACATGTTAAGAATCTTTACCTGATAGCCTCTCTCAAAGGGATTAACTTTAACAAATCCCAATTTAAAGCTTTGCACCACAGCATCTCCTGGTGGTCATTTATCAACAACCCCAATTTCAATTTTTGCAACCTGAGAGGGGGACAATACAATCAACTCAGATCCAGATTTCATCTAAGAAGCTGCCTTTGTGACAAAATGGATTTACTTTGTTTCAACACATTTTAAAATATCTTTTCTAGGAGAGTCTGAGCCACAAAGCAGCTTGTCCTAATTCCCAGAAACCACTTTAAAGCAACGACACCTGCTCTCCTGGGGCTCTGATTACCCTGCCTCAGCACCACACAATGAATTTAACCTAATTTACAACCCATATTACAGAAGCATAATCACATTTGGGCAGGGGTGGGGAGGAGAGAGAAGTTGCATATCAGAAATGGATCTGACAGCTAAAAACAGCCCAAAGGCTTTCTTCTGAGAAAATGGATTGCAAGCCAACTTCACCCTCAGGCTTGTCCCTGGCCTGGCCTCAATGTCTCATCTCACTCAACTCTCCATCTCTGGCTTTCCAGGCCAAAGGAAAGAAAGCAATTTTGATAAGTAAATGCCTTGAAAGGTTGGGGTTTTTTCCTTCCGCTTAAGTATTAGAACACTTAAACTCTGTCACTGGCCTCACTGTTGATAAGCCAGAAAGGTAACTAAAGGAAAATGAGGCAAATATCTTTGGAGTGGAGATCCCAGAGCCAGAGCTGAAGTTCTGGGTCATTTCCTGTTAACTCTTATTCTTGGGACCATGAGGCTATTTTTTAGGAAATTCTGGTGACTCAACAAATCCCAGTTTATGAGCTTAGAAACTACCCTTTTATGAAACACAGGCCTGTCGCCTTGCTGTGCTACCTTATACTGGTTAAAACGTTCTAGTCCATCCTCCAGTGATTTTTTGAAAAATGACTTCTCTGGCCTCGTCCAAGAAAATGCAGGAATATCTTTATTCATCAATTGTTAGAAAAACAGGGTTGGGAAACCTGCAGCCTTGAGGTCATGTGTGGCCCTCTAGGTCCTCAAGTGTGTCCCTGCCACATGTGGCCTCTGGAATGGTATTTCCCAACCTTGCTTTCAATCAACTAAGCAACAAGCATTTATTCAGGTATTTTTTGTTGTTCAGTCACGTCCAGCTCCTCAGGACACCATTTGGGATTTTCTTGGCAAAGATACGGAGTGGTTTGCCATTTTCTTCTCCAGCTCATTTTATAGATGAGGAAACTGAGGCAAACAGGGTTAAAAGATGAATCTTCCTGACTTCAGTCCCAGCACTCTCGCCACTGAGCAACCTCGCTGGCTTTACTAAGGCTTACTATGGACCTAGTACTGTGCTAGGCTTCAGGGAAGCAAAAACAAAAAACAATTAAAATTAAAACAATCCCTGTCCTCGAGTAACTTACATTCTATTGGGAATGAAATGATTTGTGAGTGTTTCTGTGAAGGACACTGAAATCTGAAGTGCAGCAGTGGAATTGTGGGTCCTTTCAGTCCCCATATTCAAGCCGTGGTGTACTCTTTTATTTTAGAGACAAATGATAAAAACCATTAGATCCCAAACTTCCCTTTAGCTGACAGATTTAATGCAGACAAACAAAAGGCCTAAATTTGAATTAGATCAAACTGAACAGATGCCTCATTTCAAAACTATAGAAACAAAAAAGATGAAAATAAAATGGATACCCTCTTTGTAGCCCTGTCATTAAATCTAAAGCATAAAGTTTGATCTTTCCTTTGTACATCCATAATTAGAAAGGTGTTATTAAAATTTATACATAAGGTCCAATGGTATAAGTACAGGACCAGCTGTGAGTTAGGAAGGTCTGACTTCAAGCTGTGCCTCTGACCCATGCTGTGAGACCATGAGCTTAACCTCTGGATGCCCCCTGGCAACTGTGCAGCTATAAGATACAGAACAATTGCTGATGTGCACCAACAGAAGGCGTTTCCACACTGGGAAGTTCTCCATACCAGGGAAATTACATACGTAGACCAATTAAAAAAACAAAAACAGTTCACTTTATACAGACCACACTTGAGTAACACAGAATCAAGTCCAATTTCAAATACTGCTGTAAGAAAAGCTACACAGCAGTCTCCTGACTAATCTCTGTACTTCCAGAATCTTTGTGTCTAGTTTCCTCCCCTGTCTCTCCTCCGCTCCATCCAGATTTGTCTTCCTCAGTGTGACTTTGATCATGTCACTAATTTAAAACCTTCAATGGTTCACTAGTACTTACAGAATGAAATCTAAATTTCTTATACTGTCAATGAAGGTCCTTCTTAATAGGCTTTCTAACCTATTCTCCCACTATTTCCAAATGTCAGCCTTCTGCTGCAGCCCAGCTCCTTGTTTTCTGAACCCTCTCTGCTTATTCCCACTTGCCAATTCTTGCTTACAAGCATTCCTGGAATCATCATCCCTTACCCTGGTTACCTAGATCCTACCCTTTAACATTAACTCAGGTTCTGTCTCTACCTCTTTCTCTGAACACCTTAGATCTAATTGCTGTACTCTCTCTCTCTCTCTCTCTCTCTCTCTCTCTCTCTCCCTCTCTGTCTGTCTGTCTGTCTCTGTCTCTCTGTCTGTCTCTTTCTTTCTCTCTTTCTCTCTCTGTCTCTGTCTGTCTGTCTATCTGTCTCTTTCTCTCTCTCTCTCTCTGGCTTTTCCTTTCCCTGCCCTCTCCTCTAGCAAGGACTACCTATATTCAATCAGAACAATAATGATGAATAGTGGTTGGTCCGTGGAGTCAGGAAGATCTGGGTTCAAGTCCACCCTTTGAAACATACTAGCAGTATAACCATGGACAAATCACTTGGTCCCAGACAACTCTCTTAAGACTGTAATGTTACCTATAAGTTGGTCATGTGCCTTGACTGAAAAAAACTTCCACTCTGAGAGTTCCCTACACAGACAAAACTATAGCCCAGACCAAAACATGATAATAACTGACTTTATGTGCACAGTGCCTTAAAGTTTACAAAACTTTGCTTTAAGGTTTTGACTTTGTTCTCTATGACAGATTAAGACATTCACAAAACAAGAAGATAATCACAGGGACAGAGTTTGAAATCTCCTGCTAATACTTACTGCCGATGTACCCTTGGTCAAGTCACCTAATTTCCCTCAGCCTCAGTTTCCTCTTCTATAGACCAAAAAGGTTGGACTACATGTGCCTCTGAGGTCTGACTCCATGAACTTAGGAACCTGTGGCCTCTCATTAAGCAGATAGGAGTTTCACAAGAGTTGCTCTGTAGTCACACATCCCCTACAAATTATTTCAAAGTGCACAATTCACAATGCCACAATTTATAACTCCATACTTTAAGAATCCCATGATCAGTGTGGACCCTCTTTCCACCAATACAGAACACAATCCCTAGCAGATTGTCTCTGACACATGTAAAAAAGAGAAAGAGAGAGGGAGAGGGAGATGGGGGGAGGGAGGGAGAAAGAGAGAGGGAGGGAGAGGGGGGTAGAGAGAGGGGGAGAAAGAGAGAAGGAGAGAGAGGGGAAGAGAGAGGAAGAGAGAGAGGGGAGAGAGAAGGAGAAAGAGAGAGGAGAGAGAGAGAGAGACAGAGAGACAGAGAGAAAGAGAGAAAGAGAGACAGAGAGAGAGAGGGAGAGGAAGAGAGAGAGAGAGGGAGGGAGAGAGGGAGGGAGGGAGAGAGAATCATGCTTTGGCTAATCTGGTTCTGAGTTTCTCTGAACTTAGCTCAGTTAGTCCTCATATACCAAATATACAGTGTATAATTGGGCCCATGACTTAAACCTTTCCATCATTATAACTCACAAAGGACAAAAGATTTAAGGCCATAAATGACATTCAAAGCACATAGCTCATCTATATTATAACTTACAAAGAATGGGATAAGGCCAGCAGCTTTGTCTTCATCCAGCTCTTTCTGTAGGGCTGAACCTCGTAGAGAAAATTTGTCATCTGAAGGGATCATTTTTAACTTCACGCCACCAATTAATCCAGCTCTTTCCACCGATGAGTGAGACTAGAATAAAAACATTAAACTTGACTTAGGATAACTGAGATCTCATTTCATATATGATTAGTCTACATCTGCAGTTGCAAAGTATACCATTCATTTTGAATATTAAAAGGGCTGTTCCTTCCTATACCCTGAAAACATCTCTATCTTCAATGATATTTTGATCATATTAGGTTTTTCCATATTACATATTGCTTTCAATTCCTTATTCATTCAAACATTTATTAAGTGCCTACTATTTACCAAGCCTCAGACATTTACTAGCTATGTGACCCCGGATAAATTACTTAACCCTCTTTGCCTTAGTTTCCTCATCTGTAAAATGAGCTGAAGAAGAAAAATGGCAAACCATGCCAGTATCTTTACCAAGAAAACCACAAATAGGGCCACAAAGAATTGATATGACTAAATAAATGGCTGAACCAGAATCTCCAGGCACTGTGCTAGGCACAGAGGACACAAAGATGAAAACAAAATAGCCCCTACATTCAAGGAGCTTACATTTTAGTCAGAGGCATTGACCTAAGACTTATCATGAGGTCAGTGTGATTTGTTTGGGGGAGGGAGATCTACACTGAAACTTCTCCACACTGACAAAATCATGGAGCTACTTAGCCCACTCCCTTATAAACTGATCTTGATGGTAATTTCAAAAAAAAAAAAAGTGGTGCCTGAGTGGAAAGAACTCTGGTACTAGATTCACAGAACCTGAGTTCAAATTGTGCCTCTGACACTTCTCGGCTATGTGACCTTGGAGAAGGCACTTATCCTCCATGGGCCTCAGTTTCCTGATCTATACAATGAGGAGATTAGACTTCAAAGGTGTTCAATCTTTTATGTGTCATTTAACCCTCTGACAGTCTGGCAAAGCCTACGGACCTTTTCGCGGGATAATGTTTTTAAATGCATTAAAATAAAATATATAGGATCATGAAGAAAAATAACTCAAAATATTTTTTTAAAAAGAGATCACAGACTGTGGGTTAATAAATACCCCCTGAAATGATGAACTCTAAGGTCCCTTTCAGCTCAGATTGATGACCTTGAGATGTTTTGAGCACCAAAAGCATTACTGGAATTGTCTTCTAAAGCATCTGACTTTTGACTGACAGTATTTATTTATAAGAAAGCATGACATATTAGAATAAGTTCAGGACTTAAAATCAAAAGTCTTAGGTTCAGGCTTGAGCTTTGTCACTTATTACCTGTGTGCAAGTCATTTGATTTGACTAAACCTCAGTTTGCATTTTGTAAATAGAAACTCTTATACTTGTAATCTGTCCTTGTAGTATGGGGGTTGGGGGACTATATTCCAGGTAGGTAGTACAGTTTGAGATAGTGGCCTCAAACAAAAGGTGTAATATGGTGCTTTAAGTGGCATGAATTATTATTGAATTGATAGGGTATAGCCCATGGGTGGAGCATTAAGATGGTGCCATCTTTTTGAAGAGATTTTTTTGTTTCTAGGTTTGTTTTGACACAGCCTGAAATTTCACTGACATAGGGAAATCCCAGTAAGCAAACTCCTGGCAGATTTGAAAGAGGAAAGAACAAGAAGAAAAAGCAGTAGTTGTAGTAGTAGTAGTAGTAGTAGTAGAAGAAGAAAAAGAAGAAGAAGAAGAAGAAGAAGAAGAAGAAGAAGAAGATAAAGAAGGAGGAGGAGGAACTAGCATTTATATAATGCTTCAATACTTGCAAAGAAGTTTTAAAATATTCTTATTTTGTCCTCATAATAACCCTGGGAGGTAGTTTGCTATTATAGCTTTCATTTTATACATGAGAAAACTGAGACAGGCAGAGGTTAAGTGACTTACCCAGAGCCATATAGCTAGAGAGTATCTGAGGCTGGATTTGAACTCATCTAACTGACTCCAGTTAGTTCCACTACATCATCAAATTGTCCCTCAAAAATGCAACTTACAGGGATGTAGCCAAGATGGCGGAGTAGAAAGACTCACATACTCTAGCTCTTCCCCCATAGCCCATAAAATACCTGTAAAAAATGACTCTCAACAGATTCTAGAGCAGCAGAAGCCACAGAACAACAGAGTGAAAGAGATTTCCTGCCAAAGGTAATCTGGAAGGCCAACAGGAAAGGTCTATCCCACAAGATGCTGAGCAGAGTGGAACCCAGCCCTGGCCATGTGGCACCAGGAGGAACAGGACCAGAACAGGCCTCCGGGGCAGAATCCCCAGCAGAGAGGGTCTCAGATCCCTCAGCCCACAAGCATCAAAGAAAGCCTCAAAGGTCAATGAGAGGGCTTTCCCAACTGGGCAAGAGGGGAGCAGGGTCCTCCCTGCAGCATGGGCCCCAAGCAGTGGCAGCAGCAGCAGCAGTGGGGCCATAGTGGCCAAGTCAGGCAGCAGCTTCCATTGTGGGAGCAGCTCAGCTTAAAACCCCTGGGGAATTGAGCAGCTGATCTCAACCTTATCCCTAAGTGGTGGCCCTGTCCCTGCCTAAAGCCCCTGGGGAAATTGAACAGCTGATCTGATTCTCAGCCCTGAGCATGCTCCTGGGGTGAGGAGGAGCACTAGGAAACTCCTCTTGACAAAGGATTCAGAAATCAAGTAACTGACTGAGAAAATGCCCAAAAAGGGGGGGAAAAATAAGACCATAGAAGGTTACTTTCTTGGTGAATAGGTATTTCCTTCCATCTTTTTAGATGAGGAAGAACAATGCATACTATCAGAGGAAGTCAAGGCTTCTGTATCCAGTACCTCCAAAATGAATATGCAATGTGCTCAGAACATGGAAGACCTTGAAAAGTGAGTGAACAGCTTGCTAAAGGAGACCCAAAAAAATGCTGAGGAAAATAACACCTTTAAAAACAGGCTAACTCAATTGGAAAAAGAGGTCCAAAAAGCCAGTGAGGAGAAGAAAGCTTTAAAAAGCAGAATCAGCCAAATGGAAAAGGAGGTTCAAAAGCTCATTGAAGAAAATAGTTCTTTAAAAATGAGAGTGAAGCTGAGGGAAGCTAATGACTATATGATAAACCAAGAAATTACAAAACAAAACCAAAAGAATGAAAAAGTAGAAGATAATGAGAAATATCTCATTGGAAAAACAACTGACCTGGAAAATAGATCCAGGAGACACAATTTAAAACTGTGGGACTATCTGAAAGCCATGATCAAAAAAAGAGCCTAGACATTATCTTTCATGAAATTATCCAGGAAAACTGCCCTGATATTCTAGAACCAGAGGGCAAAATAAATGTTGAAAGAATCCACTGATCACCTCCTGAAAGAGACCCAAAAAGAGAAACTCCTAGGAATATTATGGCCAAATTTCAGAGTTCCCAGGTCAAGGAGAAAATATTGCAAGCAGCTAGAAAGAAACA
Source organism: Notamacropus eugenii (assembly GCF_028372415.1). Lineage (NCBI taxonomy): Eukaryota > Metazoa > Chordata > Mammalia > Diprotodontia > Macropodidae > Notamacropus > Notamacropus eugenii. The sequence goes on from NC_092874.1 coordinate 413,274,639, forward strand.
ATTTGAGTATTGTGGAAATACAATCAGGATAACACAGGATCTGGCAGTTTCTACATTAAGGGATCGAAGGGCTTGGAATATGATATTCCAGAAGTCAAAGGAACTAGGATTAAAACCAAGAATCACCTACCCAGCAAAACTGAGTATAATACTTCAAGGGAAAAAATGGTCATTCAATGATATAGAGAACTTTCAATTATTCTTCATGAAAAGACCAGAACTAAAGAGAAAATTTGACTTTCAAACACAAGAATCAAGAGAAGCACGAAAAGGTAAACAGGAAAGAGAAATCATAAAGGACTTTCTAAAGCTAAACTGTTTACATTCCTACATGGAAAGATAATATTTGTAAATCTTGAGACTTTTCCCAGTATTTGGATAGGTGGAGGGATTATAAACATACACACACACACACACACACACACACACACACACACACATGCACACACATGTAGAGAGAGAGTTGAGTTGAATCAGAAGGGACGATATCCACAAAAACACATAAAATTAAGGAGTGAGAGAGGAATACATTGGGAGGAGAAAGGGAGAAATGGAATGGGGCAAATTATCACTCATAAAAGAGATAAGAAAAATCTTTTTTCAATGGAGGAGAAAAAGGAGGAGGTGAGAGGGGAAAAGTGAAGCTTACTCTCTTCACATATGGCTTAAGGAGGGAATAACATGCTCACTAAATTTGGTACGAAAATCTACAGGATCATACACTACAGGAAAGTAGGAGAGAAGGGGACAAGTGGGATGAGTGGGATGGTAGAAGGGAGGGAAAATGGGGGAAGGGAGTAACTAGAAATAAACACTTTTGGAAAGGGATTAGGTCAAATGAGAGAATAGAATAAAGGGGGGATAGGATAGGATGGAGGGAAAAATAGTCTTACACAACATGCGTATTATGGAAGTCTTTTGCAAAACAACACATATAGCCTGTATTGAATTGCTTGCCTTCTCAGTGGGGATGGGTGGGGAGGGAGGAAGGAAGAGAAGTTGGAATTCAAAGAATTAGAAACTAATGTTGAGAATTGTTATTGCATATAACTGGGAAATAAGAAATACAGGTAATGGGATACAGAAATCTATTTTGCCCTACAAGAAAAGAGAGAAGATGGGGATAAGGGAAGAAAGGCGTGTGATAGAAGGGAGGGCACATTGAGGGAAGGGGTAATCAGAATGCAAGGTGTTATGGGGTGGGGGGAAGGGAGAGATGGGGAGAAAAATTGGAACTCAAAATTTTGTGGAAATGAATATTGTGATCTAAAAATTTAAAAAAATGCAACTTACAGACTTAGAGATTTGGGACATGGAAAGGGTAAGTAAGTGACTTTCCTAGGGTCACACAAGCATTATGTGTCAAAGGAGAGGTCTTTTTGCTTTCAAAGCCAATTTTCTACACTCTGTCTCCCAGTGCCTATTTTTTTAAGGGTGTAATCTGGCCTTAGTCAATTAAATACTAAAAAACTTAACATACACCTTAACATATGCCTATTAGGCATATGCCTAATCATACTCAATATACAGGAAGTGCTACATAAATGTGGATTAGTTTTATGCTATGTTTGTTTTTTAAAGTAAATCTTATTATTTTGTAGTCATTCACATGATATATATCATGCAACTACTTCTCTGAATATGCATAATTTTTTATTGATGCATGAACACATCACTCCCCTCCATGAATAGAGATAAAATAGCCTCCTATTTTCTTTTTCTAGCTCTTGGAAAACATCAATATTTATGTGATCTGATACCAACAAAAAACATGCAGTGACAAAAGTCTACTCCAGTTCAGAATTTCTCCCACATCTTCTATTTTGAGATAAGATGAAATGAATTCAATAGGTCTTCCCTCCCATAGCAACTCATGCCAATACTGTGGTTCCCACTAAGCCACTGTCCTTTCACTTCCACATAAGCTCTTTGATTTATCTCAGGATTACTAAATGGGGAGATGGTAGGTATAAAGCAGAGAGAAAGGCAAGAACTATAAGGATAGACTTTGAAAGGTCAATAACAGCTTAAGGCAAAGCTTTCTTGCAGAGGGAATATCCTCTGACCTTCATTAAACACCACACGCTATCATTCTCCATTTCAAATCAGGCAGCAAGAAGCAGGGAGGACCTTAATACATGAACCAGAGACTGTCATTCAGGGTTCCACAGTGTGTGAATCTGAACAAATTACTCCTTCTTCAAAAAGAGAATCTCTCTACCTTCTTGTTTTCTGTCTAATTAACCAGAGAATTATCTAATCTATCTGACAATTATTAATTACTTTCTGAGGGAAAATATTAGATTGTCTCTTGAATTTGCCACCTGTTCATGTCATCTGTGTTAGGTGCCTAAGTCTTTTAACTTTTGATCTTGGAATAAGATTCTAATCAGGAGAGAAGAAAGGAAAGGAAAGGAAGGGAAGGGAAGGGAAGGGAAAAGAGGAAGGAAGGAAGGGAAGCAGGGAAGGAAGGAGGGAAAAAGAGGAAGACAAAACTTCCCTAGATATTCTCAAGAATTATAACTTAGAAAATATCTAGGTCATTTATTTTTATTTTGTTTAAAAATATTAAGCATTGTATTCTGATACTATTTATAGAATATAGGAAACTTGAGAGCAGGGTCCATTGCATTTTTATCTTTCTCAGTGCCTAGCACATAATAGATTCTCATTAAATGATTTTTGATTGATTACACAAATGAAAGTACTAAATTAAGCAAAACATCAGTCAAGTGATATTTGAAAAATTAAATTATATTTAGGAGGGAAAATGAAGTCATTACTTTCCCTTTGGTGGAATTAGAATAGTTAGAAACCAAGGGTAAAAGTCTATGCTATTTGCTTCCACATTAAGTGACTGCATTTCATAAACTTGTGAATTTGGGAGAATTCTCAACTTGACTATAAGCTGTATTTCCTCAGCTTTCCAGAAACAAGGTCAACATTATATAGACTGGAGTTGTCACTTTTAGTTTTCCTGCCAAAAATTAGCTTGCAAGTCTTACTCTTCAAACTTTGATTTAATGAAAATTTTAAGAAATGTTTAGTTTTTAGTTGTTAACAATTTTAAGAAATTTTACATTTTAACATTTTAAGAATGAGTATCTGTAATAGGGAATTGGAGGAATCAACCCATCTTTTCTTTAATGACAACTAATATTTATTGAGTATCAGCTGGGCACTTGGTTCACTAAGTGTCTCTGTGTGTATGTTATTTCCCCAGTTAGAATGTAAACTCCTTGAAAGCAGGTACTATTTTTACTTTTTCTTTGTATCCCTGATGCTTAGCACAGTGGTTGGCACACAGTTAAGGGATTTAGCAATTTTGTATAAATCCTCTGTTGAGTGATGCGTGCTCTTTATTATCTCAGTAGGGATTACTGGGGAATGTCCTGATCACATCACTTTGCTAGTACTACAAGTCTTCTCAAGTCATCTCTCCCACCCTGGCAGCTCCAGCCCTTTGGTGGCTGCTCCTTGCTAATCAAATCAAGTCCAAACTCTGATGTTTCATAACCTAGGACCACTCTTCCTTTACAGACTGACCTCAGGCTACCTCCTGGACTAGAGTATCTTCTTCTACTCATGTTGGACTGTGCACATCCTGTGTTGCCTCTGTGTCATTGTTGGCACAGTGCTCTGCCCAGCCTCTCTCCCATCCTGCTGAAGGATGACCTTTGAAACCTGGACCAAATGCTGTGTTCCCCATGATGCCTGCCTTCCATAATCATAGATTAGAACAAGAAGGGACCTTTCAGGGTCATCTAGTTCAACCCCCTCTTTTGAAGATGAGGAAACCAAAGTGCCAAGAGGTGATTTGACAGAGCTAAAATTCAAAATCGGGTTCTCTGACTCCCAATTCAGCATCCTTTTCACTGTGCCATGCTGTCCTGGGCCCCCTCAAATTATCAACAATGAAGACAATGACCCAACTTCAGACCTGCAATAGTGCATAGTTTGTGCCTTCTTAATGTTTTTATTACTCATCATTTTATTTTAGAGTCATTTGTATATGCATTGCTTCCCCCAACAGAGTATAAACTCCATGAGGTCAGGTACTATATCTTATCTAGATATTGTATCTCTCCCAGTGCTAGGCATAGTCGTTTACACAAAACAGACACTTATTATTTAGATTCAATTAATTCCAGACATCTAGGTGGTACCTGGAATAGAGCACTGGACCTGGAGTTAAGATTATCTCAACTCAAATCCAATCTTAGATACTTACTAGTTCTGTGATCCTGGGTAAGTCACTTACCTTCTCTTTGCCTCCACTTCCTCATCTGTAAAATGGGGGCAATACTAGTACCTACCTCCCAGGGTTATTATAAGGATAAGATGAGATAATAATTGTAAATAGCACAGTGCCTGGCACATAATAAGCTCTATATAAATGTTAGCTATTATTATTATTAACTAGTATACAAAATAGAATCACTACATAGAGGCATATTTCCTAAAATGAATAATTTGAAACAAACATTTCATCACCATAAAATACAATAGCCTGATAATTCCAGACTAAGTGCTAATAAATAGAATAGTAAAGATTTGCATGGTATTTTGTTTCATTTCTTAATTTGACCTTTGGAGATACCAAGTAAGAATTCCTTCTTTCTGGGGCGTACATACATCATAGTGTCGGAAGAGACCTTAAAATCAGAGGAAATCCCTCAGGGGCCCAAACTAGATTAAAATATAATTGGGAAAAATGTTTAACAAAATAAATTAGGATATGATACAACATAGATAATATTAATTTGTAGTTTTCTAAGCCAATATGCTTTGGGATCCATTTCCATTTGAGTTTGACACCACCGATATAGGTTATCTCCTGAGGGAGGGCCCAGACAAGAGAAACAATTTGCCAAGGGTAACATCAGTACTAAGTGGCAGAGCTGAAATTGGAACCCAGTCCCTCTAGAACCCTCTAAATCCAAATAAGATGTTCTTTTAAATCAATCAATCAATCAACTAAGTACTTGTAATGTGCCAAGCACTGTGCTAGGCACAAAAATGAAAAATGTCAACTTCCCATCGACTCTATCATGGGATTTAATGGAGTTCCATTCTACAACAGCAGACACCTAACAGAGGGCTGAACCTAGCTTCCAAGAACCTGAGCTGAATTCTGACTCTGACACTCACCAGCTAGGCAAACTTCAGCAAGTCACTTCATCTGGACCTCAGTTTTCTCATCCACAAAATAAAGGCTTTAGACCAGATGGCTCTGAAGGTCTTTTCCAACTCAAGAGCTAATGATCTTTTCAGTATGTAAGATTGTCTTCATAGGTGAGAAGTCTTGTGTTTTACCCTGTTTTATTCCCACCCACTCACCCTCCAAACCAAGCATTAAAGCTTCTGTGTTTATTGGCAGGACTTGTGGCTGGACTCACTTGATCAGATGCATAGGCCACCAGCTTGTCCATGATGGCTGCTGCTGTCAGTTCTGGAGACTTGGCCTGTAGCTGTCGAATCACTTTGGTTCTAGCGGCAAGTAGGGCAACCAAGGTAGCTTCACTGGCACTTCCCTGTAGTAAAAAAAAAAGAGAATTAAATGAAGAGACCAGAAACGAGAGAAGATAAAGCTAGAATCTGATCAAAGGAACACAGATTAAGAGCTAGAAGAGCTCTCCTATTATCTCTTATTTATTATTATATTAGCAAGTCCAGTTCCCTCATTCTAAAGATGAGAGAACTGAAGTATAGAGAGGTTTAGTGACTTGACTATGGTCACACAGCTAGTAAGTGTCTGAGGTCATATTTGAACATAGATCTTCCTAGCTCTAAGTGCAGAGGATCAGATCTATTTTTAAACAAAATCTAATGTGTGTATGGGGGAATTGCTGTGTCTTCTCTCGTTCTACAAGTCATCTTGAGAATATAGAGGAGGAAAGAATTACAAGAACAACTGATAAATAAACAAGATGATTCTCTTGTGTTTTATAAGACCCTCTTGTTCCTTTATTTCTAAGTAGGATACAATTAATAGGAGAGACCTGGAACCAAATAGTAAAGTAGATACAGATTACTCTCAACCATTGGCCTCAAACTTCAACCAGACAGAGTTAGTAGGGGAAAGGAGGGGCACAAAAGTAGAACAATTGTTACGGTGAAGTAAAGGAAGACACAAAAAACTCATTGAAAGTTTAAATGTAATGCCAATCTTGATTGGGGAGAGAGGGACTGAAACACACTTATGCTCTCAAAAGAAGTATGATTACAGGGGCCATAGGCTGAGGACCCTCAGAGGGGGAAATGGATTCCATAAAGCTTTATCTTAAAATCAAATTTCAAGAAACAAAGAGCAGAAGGAAGAAGACTATGAAAAGATAAATGAGAGAGTTGCTGAAAGAACATTGAAGAATGAATAAATAGTAAGTAGAACCAAAAAGGAAGGAGAAAAGATGAAGGAATAATGGGGGGAAGGAAGACCAAATTAATGTCCCTCAATGTCCAGATTATCATAGAATCATTCTTATCTCCCACATAACAGTGACCCTTTGTTCACTGAAGATCTTCGTTTTAAGTCTTCCAGTAAGTAAATGCTTTTCCCTTCTCTAATTCCCCAGTGAACTCTTAAGCAAATTCTGATGGAGGGCTTTGGATCTTTATATCAATTCACTATGGATTTTCCCTTTGGATTCTGTCAACTTCCTCAAGGAAAATTCTTTTCTTTAAGAAAGAAAGATTACTTAAAACACACAGACACACACACACAACTAAGCAAGTTTCCAACAGTACAACAATAACAAACTACCAAAGGCTTATAATACATCCAATTTGTTTGAACAAATTTGAATAGTGTGTGTGAGTGAGTGAATGTGTGTGTGTGTGTGTGTGTGTGTGTGAAAAGGAGTTCCATTATTGAAAACCCTTCTTTGAGAGTTGAGGGGGAGGGGGTTGGGAAGGTATTCTGTATGCTAAGAGATCAGTAATGATACATTCGCCTTTATTACTGCCAAACAAGGGTTGCCATGGTGAGCAGGACTCAAGAGGCATAAGGAAATATTGGTGAGATCTGATGCTCACATCTGCTGATTCTCTGAACTCAAATTTTCTTTCATCTTCTGGTTTTTCAAGTGTCATCTCACACACAGCAGAAAATTGGCTTCACATCCGCATGCAGGCTTTCAAACACAATTAAGAGCCAATTTTCTCAGACCTCATTTGTCCAAAACCACAATTATTGTTTGGTATTTGACTCAGGGATGACGGTCTGTCTTCTCCCCAGCCCCCATTCCTATGTCTTTACTCCACTATGTGCTAGCTGTTCTTGCTATTTTGATGGGAATCAATACCTCAAATTGTCACATCAGATGCAGGAGCACAGTATTCCACTATCCCCCAAACTTGGGCCTTCTTTTAGGTCTTGCAAATTGCAGACAATTAGCCCTGTCAGCTTGGAAGGGGGAGATTTCCTGCTGACAAATAGGCTAATTGCTTGATTTCATTGGACAAAAATAGAACTGCTCAGGCCCATGGTGAAGACCATTTTTAATCTTAGGCTTAAAATCCACAGAATGACATGTACCCAACATTGTTTCCAACAAGGACCTAATAATAACAGCTTGATTTAGCACTCTCTCCACTATTCTATCCATGCTGACTTCTTAGCCCAAGGAAATGAAACATTCAGAGGATCATAGGTCATTTGTTTTAACCCCCTGATTTTACAGATGAGGAAACAGGACCAGTAAGGTTAAGGGATTTGGCTAGGGTCATGCCAGTAGAAAGCCAGAGAGGTGGGATTTGAACCTAAGTCTCAAACTCTAAATTCATTACTCTTTCCAAGGCACTGTGCTGTCCTTCATTTAGCTGAGATATTTGAAACATGCAACCTTAATCATATTTATTCTTCTAGGGGTTCTAATCCCAGGGAATGATAAAAAATAAGCATGAGTTCCTCTAGTGGTTTTCAGAGAAACTGGTGTATATATATATATCCTGTTAACTGGAGAGATGGCTTACCCAATGATCCTTTCTGAATTATCAGGTAAAAATATCTCCCTGCATTAAAAGTGTGTTTCTCAAAGAATTGATTTCTCTCCTGGCTATGTCAAAGGGAAGGAACTTTTCTTGGGATCATCTTCATGCCTGACAAGGCCATAGAATCACAAAGGATGATAGAATTAAAACCAAAAAGAGTTCTAAAAATGGTCTCATCTAACCCCCTTTTTTTACATGAGGAAACTGAGGTACAGTCTGGTAAATAAGTATTTATTAAATGTCTACTGTATGACAGGCACTTTATTAAGTATTATGGGGATACAAATAAGAAAAAGATGGTCCTTGCCATCAAGGAGCTTACAATTAATCTAATGGGAGAATATAATTCACAAAAGGGAGTAAAGGGTTCCACCAGAGACCACCCAGAGAGGGGGCATGATATTTAAGGAACTGAAGCCAAACAGAGCAGCTGATGGTAAATGAGATTAACTTAAAAATATGTTTTTTAAAAATAATTTTTAAAATATTCTGAGCCCTCTATAAAGGAAGGCCTTGGGAGGCACTATGGTAGGTGCTTTATATGGTTATTATTTCATTTGATCTTTACAACAATCCTGGGAGGTAGGTGCTGTTGTTATCCTCATTCTACAGATGAGGACCTGAGGCAAACAAATTGAGTGACTTGCCCAGGGTCACACAACCAGTAATTGTCTGAGGCTAGATTTGAACTCAGGTCTTCCTGACTCCAGGCCTGGCACTCTATCCACTGTGTAATCTAGCTTCCCACAAAGTTTTTATTGCTATGTATTATTTTAATGTTGTTTGCAAAAAGGGATCATTCAGTTGAGTCCAGTGATTCTAATGAAATGTTTCTCTCTACTGAAGTAACAATACAAAAGTGTCTAACTTTATGGTGATCCAGTTGTGTCAACCTTGTATAGCATATTTAGGTGTTGTGGCTATATGCCTTATTGATTTTTATTGATTTTCTAGAAGAAAAAAGGGGCAATGTCCCAGAAAATTAATGCCTCTTTTAAAAACCAGAAGTTTAGAATAGAATCATGAAATCCAGACAGTTACAACATCCCACCTCCACCATACCTGAATCACTCCTCCCCCTTCTCCAGCTTTTCTGGCTAAAAATGCTTCTGGCAGATTGATCATCTTCCCCAGCCAATCCAGCATCACTGTCTCTAGTTCTGTGCAAGCAGGACTTGCAATCTGTTAGGATAAGAGAGGAAAGCAATAACCAGAGATCCAGTAAACCATGTGTAAATTTGTGATGAACAGTGCTCAATAATTTATATCCCTATTTTTCTCATTGAAGTATTGTTTAAATAAAAAAAAAGATAAAAATCCATTTTTTATATTGCTGCTCCCTTTATTCTGATATTATCAATCCACATTCCAGTCTTGCAGATGAGACTGTTAAACTCGGAATGATCTGATGTCCTACCTTCCGTTCCAAAGACTTCATATGGGAGGGGAAAGAAAGAATATATACATGCAAGAGAGGTGAGAGAGAAGCTGGTCTGATCAGTCACTTTGCTTAGTTTCCAAGTTACCCCAAGGATTTTCCAGATGAAATTGAAAATCTCTGTTTAAGGAAAAGAACCACATCTAAATAAACTTTCATTTCCCGTAAATCTTTCTTTCTGCTCACAGAGGGTAAGAGTGGAATCCTTTGCCTGGCATTCAAGACCTTTCAAGGATTAGCACCCCTTTTCCTTTCCAGTCTTATGACAAATTGCTTTCTTCACATATTCTATGCTCAGCCAAATTTAACTGTACTCTGTTCCCTAACTGTATCCTGTATTTTCCTTCTTCCATATCTTTCTTCACCTTTTTACTAAAATATCCTCCCTTTCTCTCTTGGCCATGTTGAACTACCACTCAGCCTTTACAGCCCATATGAAATGTGAGTTGTTCGTAAAGTCTTCCTGGTGCCTCCTTTTAATAACAATTATCCACAGTGGACTGTACATAATGATTTTTTCTGTACCTATATACTGCATTTATTAAGCAGTATTTTGCATTATATTTGCAGTAAAATAGGTAGTAAAACGTTCACTGGGAAAAAAACAAACCCCATACAGCTGTGTGCTGTAGAACTCAATTCACTCTTAGTTGGCTAGGCCCTTGGACCTCACTGAAGGAGGTTTATAGAAGTAGGAGAAGGACTTGGCTCTAAGGCACAGATTCTTAACCCTTTTTGATTCATGTTGCCTTTTGGCAATCTGAATGAAACCTATAGATCATTTCTCAGTGTAATGTTTTAAATACTTAAGGTAAAATATGTAATTCCATGAAGGAAATCAACTACGTTGAGATAAAGATGTAATGTTTTTCTCATCCAGGTTCACAGGACCTCTCAAATCTTTCCCAGAACACTCCCTGGTCCCCAGGTTAAGAACCCTCTTCCATATAATTTTACAGCCCTGTGACACAGGGTCTGAGCATAGTGATATGGTGACATTCCAAAGTCTACTTAAGTGAGGCAAAAATATAATTTATCATTTTTTAAAATGCACTGTTAGAGGAAAGCAGCTGGTACCCTCTCTCTTGGATTAAGAGCCACATCCAACATTGCATAGACACTTAGTACCAAGAATGTGCTTACCCAGGAAAAACCAATGCAGCCTATGGCACCTGATAGCATGTCAGCCAGCATTGCAGGATATGAACTGGCTGTGGGGAAATAAGCAAAGAAGTACGGACTGTGCCAATGAGTTACCTGTAGGGGAAGAAAAGAGCCATTTAAATTGTAATTATTTTACAAATTACAATTTACAACTTATAAGCAAGAGCAACTTAAAACCAGATTTTGTATTTACTTGGGTCAGCTTAGTGGTGTAACTCTGGGCAGATCACTTAACTTCTCTTACCTTAGTTACCTCATGTGTAAAATGGGGATAGTAAGGAGCACTTTCCTCACAGAGTTGCTGTGAAGATAAAGTGAGGTAATATATGTAACATAAGGAGGCATAGTAGATACAGTGCTAGGCATGGACTCAGGAAGACGCATCTTCCTGAGTTCAAATCCGTCTTCAGGCATGTTTTAGCTGTGTGACCCTGGGCATGTCATTTAACCCTGTTTGCCTAAGCTCCTTATCTATAAAATGAGCTGGAGAAAGAAATGGCAAATCACTTCAGTGTCTCTGCCAAGAAAACCCCCAATACTGTCACAAAGATCAGACAACTGAAAAATGAGTGAACAACAACAAATTATTGTTATTATATCTTTTGCATTACCACTTACAAACACCTGGTTTGGAATCTTAGCGCTTCTCTCCCAGACCACTGAAAAAAGCCTCCTAACTTGTTTCTCTACCTATCATTTATTCTCTCCAACGAATCAATTAAATCAATCAAAATGAGCCTTCATTGGGGTTCTAAAATGTACCAGGTGCTGCTAAACATTTGGGGGTACATATACAAAATGAGTCAGTCTGTTTTTTTTTTCCAGAAATAAATAATTTTTAGAGAGAAATTTTCATTTTCGGAGATAAATAATACAGGTCACATATGAGATATACAGAAAGTGATCTCAGGAGCAAAGGGGAATTAACAACTGAAGTAAATAAGGAAAGAGCTCCTGAAAGAGGCAGCACTTGAGTTGGGTCCTAATCCTATTTCCTAAAATCTGTATTGTTAAGGGGTTCTACTACATAAGGAAAATGGATGCTTTATGAGGTAATTTACTTAAAAATTTTACTTGAATTTTATAAGAAAACCTTCTAAGTATTAAGTGACCTCCAACCAGTCTTGCACAGTGCCAAAAGATTAATCTTCCCAACTTCTCATTACTGTGCTCAAAATCCTTCAATGGTTCCCCGTTGCCTCCCTAGTAAAGCCCAAAGTCTTTAGCCTGGCATTCAGAGCTGAGCATCACAGAAAGACCTTGCTTTCCAGACATCTCAAAATACATTCCCTGTATCCTAGTTAAATGAATCTACTTATTCTTCCTCAATATCCTTTGGCCACCTTTGCCCATTCCCTCTGTGATGTCTTCCCTGGACATGCTCATTGGAAGCAATCTTTCTCTTCAACTTAGCACTTAGTGTCTTTAGCATGAATCATGTGGAGTTAAGGAGGTTTGAATACTGAGGAGACTAGCATAGTGGACTTGTAGCCAGGAAGATCTGGATTCAAAATCCTGCCTCAGATAATATTGTCCTCTATTTCTAATATGTAAAACAAGAAAGTTAGACTGTCTTCCAAGGTTGCTTCCAACTCTAAATCTATATTCCCACAAGATTTGGACTTTATTTGTTAGACAACATCAACCACTGAAGATTTTTTTTAAATAATGGATTGTCATGATGAATCAGGTTGTATATAATGGACTGAAGTGGGGGAGGGAGTGGTAAGAGAGGCAAATATTGCTTAAAACAGTTGAAAGTGACTATGGTGGGCTGAAGATCCAGGTATGAGTGTTGCTTTTTTAGGCACCCAGAGGACATACAAAGGTCTAGGGCCATAAGACCTGGGTTTGAATTATTTGAAAGTCATCTAGTCCAACTCCGTTACTTTATAGTTTAGAAAACTGAGGCTCAGAAAGTTTAAATGACTTGCCCAATGTCACACAGGTAATCATTTTGAGAGGTCAGATTTGAACTCAAGTCATCTTATCCAAATCCAATGCTTTTTATTGTTGCATTTGAGAGATAGTGAGTAATATAGGATGGCTAAAGTAAAGAAGACATGGTGGGGAGTTAGGTATGTCAAGCCTAAAAAGGTAGAGTGTGCCAGATTACGAAGGACCTTGAATATTAGGCTTACGAAAGGATTTAGACTTTTTTCATTAGGTTATAGTGAGGCATTGGAGAGTTTTGGGCAGGAGACTGTTCTGATAAGAGTTGTACATGAGCAAGAATAAATGGACAGGGGTGTGCAAAATAGATTGGAGATGACAAAGAGATGAGAACATAAGTAAGACCAGAAGGAATTGCAGAAAGTAAATTGCAATTTTGAAAATTACATGTTGAATTTTAATATTCTCAAAAACAAAAACAAGCTGTATGTAATGAAGAATTGCAGTTTCATGTGCAATCCTCTTCTGTTCTCTACAATGCATATGAAAATGTTCATTTTGTTAATTTGCCAAGGACAAAGAGAGCAAAGGGAGATGGGAGTTATCAGTGAATAGGGTTCTGGGCTTGGAACTGGGAAGACATTGGTTCAGATCCCACCTCTGACAACTCAATGACCCTGGGCAAGTCACCTAACCTCTTTAGGCTTCCAGTAGGTCCCTAGATTTTATCATATACAGGGTGCATTCTGCCATCCTGAGGTCATTATGCTGACAAAATCACAAATACTTCACTTATTCACACACACACACACACACACACACACACACACACACATTCATGCGCACGTGCACAAGTATAAAACCAAGCCTCTGAGCTTTGGGTTGTTTTTATACTAAAAGAAAGAAATATGTTATGCTCTTATCTAATCTGTCAATTTGTATTTATTCCTTGTTTGCTATTTACAAGGCACTATGGGGAATAAAAAGATAAATAAAACATAGTCCCTGCCCTCAAATATCTTAAATTTAAGTGAAAAAAACAAGAGATATACTCAGAAAAGAAAGGCAACACAAAACAGTAAATGTTAGAAACAACAGTATATAAAACTGGGAGCAACATTAGAGCTTATGCATTCTGGCCTCTTCACTGAGGGGAATTGTGAAAATTGAGAAGCAGAGATTTAAGTGAATTGCCAAAGGCCACACACGTAAGAAGTGGAAAAGTTGAAATTCAAACCTCAAAGTGTGTTTATACCATGTGGTCTAATACTTTTGGGGAAGCAAACTCATTTGATAAAATTAATTGTTGACAGTTAGAAACTGAGCTGTCTTATGAGGGAAGTGGTCAAACATTTTAAAGTTGTCAGTCAACAAGCATTTATTAAGCATTTACTATGGGTCAGGAATTTTAATGATGCTGGAGATACAAGCAAGGGGAAAATATTCCCTACTCCCAAAGGACTTACTTTCTAGTGGGAGAGACATGATATAGATAACTAAATACATTTAAGATAATATATGCAAAGAAGTTGAAAGGTAATATCAAAAAGGACTCAAGCAGCTGGGGAGACTGAAGAAGGCTTCCTGCAGAAAATGATATTTGAGGTGACTTGGAGGACATGGAGGACAAACTAGAGCAAAGTACAAAGGTGACAAACTGTGTCACATGTGAGGAATTACAAATAGCCTAGTTTCACTGGATTGTTGATCATTGTGTAGATGAGAGTAAAGTAATAGAAGACTGGAAGGGACCAAGTTATGAAAGATTTTAAATTTCAAACCATATTTCATATAAGTAGTAAGGAGCCACTAGAATTTATTGAGTAGGAGGGTGATCTAGTCACACTTGCACCTCAGAAAATCACTTTGGCAGCTGAGTGGAGGATCAATTGGAGAGGGGAGTGACTTCAGGCTTGCATCAGTGATGAGAAAGGGAATCAGCATTTGGACAGAGCAATGAGGTGTAAGTCTGGAAGTTAAGGAACTAGCCATTGTACTGGTTTTCAATGCATCATCCATAGTGACTTAAGCATAGTAGTATTAATAGAGGAGCCAAATACACCAAAAAATATCAGATTTGCTGAAAGTTCAAAATCTGTTTCAACTGGCCAAAACCAACAAGACTTTATATCCAACTATATAAAAAGGAAAAGGCTTTGTCTTGCTCATTCCCCTTCCTACCTGATATTTAACCACATCTTTTCCTTCAAATAGGTTTTGTGCTAAGAAGCTTAGTCTATGTACATAAGCTTTTGGAGAAAACACTCAACGTGTTCACCCAAAAGCAAAAATGTCAAATGGAAATCTGTTGGTTTTTTTAAAAGAAACTGGAAGAGTTCTCTCCCCGTCCCCCACCAACTCCAAAGTGGACTGATATGATTTTATCTTTGCTGCAATGAAAAATGTACTGACCTGAGATTTTGAATATTTGGGCTCTAGTACCAGCCTTTCCACTGAAGACCTATATGATGATACATTACCCAAATTCCATAATGGCTCAGTGCTATGCTAGTGATAGTCACTAATTAAATCTTTCAAAATCTCAGGGCTTTAATTTCATCATCTGCACAATGAGAAATTGGTTTGAATCTGATATTTATTGGATATAAAATACCAGGCAAGTTGCCTAATTTCCCTGAGGTTTATTTTTTGTCATCTGTAAAATGGAACTAATAATAATCTTACTAATCCTCTTACATGTAAAACCAATTTGTGTAAAGTGCTCATTTAATTGATGTTTGTTAAGTTTGGAATTTAAAATGGAAAAAAGTACTTTGTAAAGTGCTATGTACATATGATTTGTTCTTAAATATCACTTAGGAGGAAGACTTGTCCGACTTGAATCTAATATATGTGCAATAAAGTTGCCAATAGCTTTTACCTACTCATGGTTCTAAACAGCCAGATATTATGTTAAATTTAGTGAAAAATAAATCAATAATACCAGTTATTTAAAGTCATAAATATATAGAGGGACAAAGTTAATTCACTTATAGTTTTCAAATTATTTGACAGACAAAAATTACTTTACATACAATTCTAGATTTAAGCGTTAACATATTGGAATGGAAGTGAAGCTACTAAAAGTTGTCTCCAGAAAATGGAAGTCTTTCTTTTACAGATCCCATGTTATCATACTGCAAATTTTTCCCTCGTTTTCTTCTTACGTCTCCTCCATGAATAAACAACTTCTGTAACACATCAGTGACTGATTTCTTTTTTTAAAAAAATCACCTATCCGGAAGAAATATAGTTATAGGGAGAAGTGGATCCCTCACTTCTTAATCTCAAATAGCATCAGACATGGGATTGGTCCCTTTGTTAATTCTTCTTAATCACAGAGATGAGAACAGCTCTCATTATATTTAGCCAATTAACTTTGCCTAGAATCAGCCATTCCCAAGATCATAGACCATAGAGCTGAAAAGAACCTTGGAGCTTATTTGTTATTATTTATTTAATTCGTTTATTGTTATTCAAGCCCTCATTTTAGAGATGAAGAAGCCGAAGCCAAAGATTTAAAGGTATTGTCCAAGGTCACATATTTTACTAACAATTATTTTCTCCTCTTCCCTCTATTTTTTCATCTGTAAAATAAGTTGGCATATGTGCTACATATAAATATACACAGCAACACATATAAATGCTTGTTGACTGACATATACTATGAGGCAGCAGTGTTGCATGGTATATTGAAGAGAAGACTAACTTTGGAGTTAGGAAGACTTGATTAAGGTCTTACCTCTGCTACACATTGACTATCTCACCATAAGAAAGAAATATTACTTCTCCCTCTCCCCAGGCAACTCTCTAAGATTATAAATTGTAGAGGAATTGTTTACTCAATTAAATTTTGTCAACTGGGTTAGCATCTAATATATACCTAACACAATGCTAGCAGCTATAGATAAGAGACAAAAATCCCTGTCATCAGGAAACTTACATTCTACAGTGAAAAAGAGTATTAAGACAAGTTAATACAAAATATATACAAATAATTGTGTGTGTGTTGGGGGGAGATCACAAAAAAAGTTTGGGAATCAGGAAAGACCTCTTATAGAAGGTATCCCTTGAAGGAAGCTTTAGATTCTAAGAAATGGAGAACATTTCAGGAAAGCAGAGAACATGTACAAAGACAAAGAAGTAAGAGATTTAACCTTCACAATATCTTTCCTATCTGTTCCCCTCTCTCTGTACACAGGAAAACCATCCTATTTCAGGTCCTCATCATCACTCACCAAATATGTATGTATGTATGTATGTACATATGTATGTATGTATATTGTGAGACCCAAGTCTCAAATATCCCAAGGATGTCCATCAGGTAATCCAGCTAAATGAAAGTAATTCCAATGCCTTGTACATTTTTTTTCCTGGTTGCGGGGACAGAACTATGATTTCACTGGCATAGGAAATTCTGTCAATGTAGTGAGACAACTGTTCCGCAAATCTTAAAAAGTTGCCTGGGGCACTGAGCCATTAAAGGACTTACTCAAGGTCACATAGCCAGTATGTGTGAGAGAGAGGACTTGAATCCAGACTGACTAGTTTACTGTCCCTGTATCCACTGTACCAAAACCACCTCTCCACCTAGCATTTAGTAAGTACCTAAAAGGTGTAAATTGAAAAAAAAAAATCACAGTGTTGACATGCTTCAGGACATGGTTTTTTGATTTTCTTTTTAAAAAAATTTTCCAGAATGTAATCATTACCCCTGGCATGATTATCTTCTCAATGTCCTTAATGATGTCTTCAAAGGTTTCTGGTTCCTGGGGGGCAGAGTCAGGAATCAGGGGTCTCAGATAACCTGGCTCCACATCTGGATAAACCTGACGTTTATGAATTCCCTCCAGGTAGTCTGCCACATAATCCACCATTTCTTTCCCTCTCTTTCGGAATTCAGCAGTATTCATGGTGAATATAGTTCCAATGTCAGTGTCAACCCTAAGCACAGAGAGAGAAAGAAACCATACTTTAAGTGTGTAGCACATTTGTATAGCACAAAGCACTCTTTTTACAATCCTGTAAGGTGAGCAGTACAGCTATGATTATACTAATTTTACAGATAGAGCTACTAGAGCTCAGAGTGGTACACACAACTCAGAAGTGCCTGAGCCAGGATTCCAACCCAAGCGCCATCATGCTTCCTTCTGAAACATGCTGGCCTTCTCTACAAATACAAAAAAATAGCATTACATTTTTGGAAGTGGAAAAATGTCAAAACAAGTTGATAATAGAGGCAAACTTGGACTTGTGGTCCCACTGGGACTACATAGGACTCTGAACTTAGAACACTTCTCTTATTTCTGACCATGAAGAGCAAGCCTAAATTGAAGATAATATCCATTTCACATAAAGATAGTCATATTACATGTATATTTGTTTCCTGATCTGGAATCCTCCTGATCAGAATGATTTTTGGAATAGATTTTCAGGAATTGAAAAAGAAATTAAAACAGCCACACCAAATATATGTGTTGGTACATTTTAGCTCCTTTCCTTCTCCCATTTATTAATTTTTTTTTTTTTGGTCTTTTCAGAGGTCAAACTAAGGAGTAAGCAGGTTCCCTGGAGTTAACCCAAACTTGCACAACTTGGTAGTAGGTAGGGGCCATAATTAAAATAGGCTAAATTTCTTCCATCTGCACATAGGGTAGACTGGAGACAGACTGATGATGGTTGGTTGCCGCAGGTCACATGACAAACAGGAGAATGCGCAGTGGCGACCCTACATTTTTCACTGTCCACTGGAAATTTTTTTGGCTGGCCACAAGTGGCTCATAGGCCATATGTTGTGCAGGCCTGAGGTAACCTAAGTTCTCCTATTAACTTGCCATGCAAACTGGAGCAAGTTACTTAGTTTTTTGTTTTGGTTTGTTTTGGTTTTTTTGAGGGGGAGGCAGTCTCAGTTGCTTCCATCTTTTCAATGGACATGAGAATATTTCTTCAATCTATTTCATTTCAGACCATTCATCATGACTCATAACATGAAAATAACATGACTGATTTCAATAATTCAATGATTGTTTATCCAAAATGATCTATTTATTTATTGTCTACTTAATAAGGTTTATCATTGCATTGATCAGAGACAGTTCTAAAGTTTTTCAAAGTTGTTTTCCTCTATAATGCGTTGTTGTTGTAAGTAATTGTTCTCCTAGTGCTGCTTTACCTTGATCTGCAAAATTTCGTAGAGGTTTTTCTGGTTTCCTCTGAAACTGTACATTGCATAAGTTCTTGTAGAACAATAATATTCCCTTACCTTAATAAAGCAAAAAAAAAAAAAAATTGGTCATTCCCCAATAGGAGGAGATGCTCTTGATTTTAGGTTGGGGCTTTCTTGAAAAGAACTGATGGAAATATTTTTGTATGTATAATTTCCCCTTTTTAATTTATTTAGGGGTATAGACTTGGTAGTGGCATATCTGGGTCAAAAGTATGCATATTTTATAAAATGATATATGGAATAAGTAAATAAATAAAATTTATAAAATAAAATATTTATAAAGTATTTAGGATAATGCCTGACACATGGCAGGGATTATATAAATGCTTATTCCCTTTCCCTCCATGTCAGGCACCGTCATAGGTGCTGCAGATAAAGACAAAAAATAAAGCAGTCTCAGACATCAAGGAGTTTACATTCTACTGAGAGATATAGTCTATACACAAATAAGCAAAAACAAAATTAATAAAAGACAATAGGAAGTCATTTCTAGAGGGAGAAAGCACTAACAATGCCCTGCTAATATAAAATACTACCGAAACAAGCCAGCTGTCTCTACCAATTTGCACCAGAGAAGAAACACTACCAATCAAGGTATAAGAAGAGAGCTTATTTTTCTTTTTAAATTATCCTCTTTTCTGCAGATCACACCCCACTAAACCTTTATAAGGCTTGAAGTGCAAACACACAGCAGGTCGTGTATTCATTATGTAGTTGTTTGATGCTTTGAGCCCCCAAGCTGGGCAAATATTGGCTAACAGATGTAAACCAAGATAAGTACTATTGGTTACATTGCCCAAGCCCTTTAAGGAGTGATTGCCTTACATAATTTGATCAGGGCTGTTAGAAATGGAAGTGCAATTCTGCTGTTTAAATAAATGCTATGTAGGTTACTGGAGTGAGTATGCGCTGTCTTTCTAGCTGTGTCTATCAAGGATTACCACTTAGACTGATGGTTCCTCTAACCACTTTTTTTGTGTGTTATGGACCCCTTAGGTAATGTCTGCTAAAGTCTATAGACCCCATCTCTGAATAATGCATTTTAAATGTGTAAAATTAAATGTATAAGATTTCATAGAAAACCAGTTATATTGGAAAGACTGTAATTTTTCCCATCTAAGTTCACAGATCCCTTGAAATCTATCCATGGACCCCTTGAAGATCTGTGAACCCCAAGTTAAGAAGCTCTGATTTAAATTACATGTAACAACCAGGTCTAAAATTTCAGCGAACTCCATGTGGCTCTTTCTCTTTCACTTGAAAATTTCAAAAGAATCTCTCAATACTTCTAATTCCATAATGGAAGCTTCTAGACTTGGAATAGAGTCACCTGCCTCTGACACCTACTAGTTGAATGACTCTGGCAAAGTCACTTTACTTCTTTGAGCCTCAGTTTCCTCCTCTATAAAATGGGAATAATAATACTTGCCATGTCTATCTGACAGGAACAAATGAGATCATAAATGTGACACACTCTGCAAATCTTAAACAATATTGAAATAAAGTATTTATTAAGTGCCTACAATGTATCAGATACTGTACTAGACAATGGGCACACAAAGATTAAATTGAAAGAGTCCCTGTCTTCAAAGAGCTTATATTCTTTTGGGGAAAATATGTGCATATGAAAATATATAAAAAATAAGGACAAAATAATGGGGGTGGGGACACAAGTAGATGGGGCCATGAGGAAAAGGCCTCATGTGGGAGGCCACATTTGAATTGAGCTCTGAATAATACTAGAAATTTGAAGAATTCTCAACAGAATAGTGCCAAGGATCTGCATAAATACATTGTACAGACACAGTCCTTCTGCAAGCTCTAATAATGATCCTCATCTAATATTATGACATGTTGAGCATGTAAAGAGTTAGTATGATGGAATGGTCAAAAGATACCAAAGTGAAACATCTATAGATATATAGATATAGGGAGCAGGAAAAGTGGTAGATAAGGAAAAAGCATCATGAATGGAGAGAGATGAGAGGAAGCATCCTAGCATAGCTTCTGAGGTCAGTTGACTCCTGATTATTTAGTACTCCCTATTTCTATGACTTAATTTTAAAACAGATGCACTTTTGAAGTCTTGACACTGTGTCCTTTAAATGAATCTGATAGAGGGAGACTACAAATGGAACACAAGTTTAAGGACAACCTCATTTAAGTGACTGTCTTTTAATTTTAATTTTTCAACCTTTCTTAAAGTGCTACATATGTGCCAGCTACTATTATGTTAATAATTATATAATAATTATATTATGAAGCATATTGCTGCATTGATAATGGACACACATAGCATTTTTGTGATTTACAAAGTGATTTTCAAGTAATGCTAAAGTGCCACTTTACACTCATGAGGTAGGCAAAGATTTCCTAAAAAGGAAAATGACAAATTTTAGAGAGGTTGCTCTGAATTGGCTTAGACATCCCAGAAAGCAATTTGGAACTATGCCCCACAAAGTAACTAAAAATGTGCATTCCCTTTGATCTACGGATATTTCTACTAAGTCTTTGGCCCAAAGAGATCAGAGAAAAAAGGGAAAAGGACCAACATGTACAAAAATATTTATAATAACTCTTTTTGTAGTGCCAAAGAAGCAAACGGGTGCTCATCAATTGAAGAATGACCAAACAAATTATGGTCTATGAATGTAATTGAATTCCATCATGCCATTAAAAATATAAAAGAGATTATTTCAGAGAAACTTGGGAAGATTTATGCAAACTGATGCAGAGTGAAGTGATGAAAACTAGAACAACTTATACAATATAAACATTGTTTACTTTTCTTTTTTTCCCCTTTCCTTCCTTTCTTCCTTTTTTTAATTAATCAGTTCCACCCACTACCCCTCCCCATGAGCAATGTTTTAAATGAAAAATAAAGTCCTCAATACACAACTACAAAATCTGGCCAAAAAAATATCACATTGGCTATGTCTAAAAATGTATGTTTCTTTGCATTTTAAGTTCATTACCTCTTTATCAAAAAGTATTTCATCTTTATTCTTTTGGACTTGTGATTTATCATTGAATTGAGCAAAGAATTCTAAAGTTTTTCAAAGTTATTTTCCTCTATAATCTTGTAATTATTATATAAATCATTTTCCTAATTCTGCTCAGCTTATTCTTTTCCCCCCTTTCCTCCCACTCTAGCCCAGAGTTACAAAAGTAGTCAGTGTCAGAGGTGGGCACTGAGTCCAGGTACTCTAGAACCTCTAGAACCAGTGTAAGATCTTTCTCTAATGCTAAACTGTAATCTCTGAGAATGAGAGGAACAAAAGCCATATTGCAACAGAGTGCAGAAAGATTGGACAGTAAAGAAAAGGATGGATTGGTTATAGATAAGTAGATAATGTTTTCCAGAAGTTTCACAGTGAACAGGAGGAGAGAGAAATCTAGCCATGCTTATAAACAAATGAAAAGGAACCAGTGATTAGAGAGAGGGGATAGACGCAGGAGAGGAAGGCACCAAGGTGTAAAAGAAGAGCACAGTATTTAGTGTCAGGAACCTTGATATATATCTTAGCCCCATTGTTTTGACCTGAGCGACCACTGACATATCATAGCTACTTTGTGGGCCTCAGTTGACTGCTCACATTTTAGAGTTTGCAGTTTACTGAAGATGTTTGTAAAATAATGGGGTCAGCTATGTAGTAGGGGTTCTGAGGTCTGTGAATTTTAAAAAGCATCTTTTGATAAGTATTTTGACATAATTGACTTCCTTTGTAATTCTATGTGTTTTATTTTATGTACTTAAGAATATTATTGTGACAAGGAACCATAAGTTTCACTAGATGGCCTAAGGGGTCTGTGACACACACAAACAGTTAAGATCTCCTTCTCTGAAAGGTCACTCCCAACTACAGATCCCCATGAGCTATGGTTGATTGAGCAAGGTCCTGGGGGAGGAGAGGGTGAATATGGATGGGATCAAGGCAGGGATGTGTTGCAGATGACTCATAAAAACTGATTGTCAGATTTTTAGTGTGAGTATTTTTACCTTGGAAAACAGCAGACAACAAAGTGGGGTTTAATTTATTGTTTTGCTGATTGTCTAGATTTAAGAAAGTGATGCAAAAACATGTTAATTATGCAGATTAAACCTAAAAGTGTGTCATGCATACATTCCCCCCCCACCAGAGAGTCAGTAGTTTAATATTTTACCAACACATTGATGGGTCAGGGACATAGATGAAAGGATCAATTTTAGCAAGGAATAGGTTACACTCTTCATGTGTGACCAGGGAAAAGGAGAAGAAAATAGATGATGATGCTGAGAAGTTGTTGGGAATGGGAGAATAGGAGCTAAGAGAGCTCAAAGGAGATGGTTTCAATCTATTAGTGTAGGAAGAGACTAGATTATTTCCTTCAGGGATAGGCCTTGGGTACATTTTGGGCCTTGAGGAAAGGAAAAAAATGTTTTGAAAAATCACCATGGAGGATGAGGTAGGGATTCAATATATAAATTCGCTGGCCCATTGCCTAGAAAATCAGAACACGTGGTTTAGTGGGTAGACTGCTGGGCTTGGAGCTAGAAAGACATGGTCTCAAATTCTGTCTCTGATTCTTACTATATGTTCGACTCTGAGCAAGTATATTAACCTCTTTGAGCCTCTGTTTCCCCATCTATAAAATGAAGGAATTTGGACTAAATGCTCTCTAAGATCCTTCCAGCTCCAAGAGGCTGTAAATGTTTCAACATTGGAAACCTCATCTGAAATGTAGAAATATAGCACAGTGATACCCAACGTGTCCACAAGAGCAACAATCCCCAAGTAAGGCAAATGATCGTATAAAACAGAACACCCTCACTGCTGAGCCACATTCTGACATGAAAATAACAACTCTTGGTGCTTTCCTTCGAATAACCCTGGGAAGTGCATGTGAGAAGTGCAGAGCTACATAACTGAGGCACAGAGTAGTTGTGACTCTTTTTTCAAAGTCACATGATTGGTGAATAGCAGAAATTGATATTTGGATTCAAGTTGGGGTTTGAAATCAAGTCTTCTGACTCCAGATCTAGTATCTAGGCATCAGATTGCCTCTCAAGGCTGCCATATCTAGCTAGAACATTTGTCTTGTTGAAGCCTTAACATCAAAATTTGAATTTGGTCTTCTAGTCCACAGTTAAGTAGAGCCTGAAAAATAATGAGAGGTGGAGTGATACCTCTCATAAAAAAAAAAAGGCCACGTGAGCATTGTAATCATGAAAAAGTATGAAATTGAAATTTCCAGGTAGCATTCAAAGGGTATGGATTTTAAAGCTGCAGAAATCATTTATGATATTATTTCACACTTCTCCAAGAGAAAAACACACAGGAAATATCTCTGAGGCAGCATGTCACAGTGGATAAAGTTTTGGGGCTAGAAGATCTGGATTCAAGTCGTATCCCACGAACTTTCTAGCTGAATAGATTATTAATCTCTCTCAGACTCAATTTGCTCTTCTATAAAATAGGGAGGTTGAACTAGATGGTTTCTAAGGTCCCTTCACAGCTTTAAATATGTAATCCTATGATTCTAATTTTCCCCCAAAAGGAATATTTTGTGATTAAGAATAGCCCATTTAATATTCCACAACATTCTGGAGTTGGAACAGTTATTAAACAAAAGGAAAGAGGTAGATTAAGAGAGTTTCTCCTGATCTGATTTGACCGAGGAAAATTTTTTTATAGAATTTGCTAGGCATTTCTTACTCTTTGGTCATGAAAAAGAATGCATTCAAAGTAAAAGCTGTATTTATAATGGCCAAGCTTTAGAGAACAGATGAGAAAATGCACCTCCTATCCTTTTTCTTGCATAGGTGGGAGACTATGGTGGGTGTGGCACATTGTGTATATAACCAGACTTTTTATGTTAGTTAGTTTTACTTAACAGCTGTTTTTTCTCTTCCTCTTTTATCTATGTAACAAAGAATGCCTTGCTGGGTAAGGAAGGAGGAGGGGTATATAGAAATCAAGGTGATGTAAAATGATAAATCAATAACAAAGCAAAAGTAAAACAAAGATATCCAAAGAGCTGTCTGAAGTCTCTCCTCCTCTAAAAGTAAAGACATTAAAGAATGCATCCACTCAAGTGTGCTTTTAATGATATTTTCTTCAGAAGGATGCTAATCAAGGAATTTTTAAACATATATCAGCAAATTCTGTTATCACTTCACATTTATCATTGATACTCTGTCCATGAAGGAGCACTGGACTGGTGACTGGGGGAAGGTCAGGACATCTGGGTTCTCCTCTTGGCTCTGCTCCTAACTCATTCTCTGACCTCAGTCAAATCACTTTAACTTCTCCAAACCTCACTTAACCTGGAAAATGGAGGCTAAGTTTTCTTTGAATGCTATCATTCTATAGTTAAAGGATTTCAGTTTTGTTTTATAATATTTCTCTTGTTTCAAGGGTAATTTCCCTTTTTTCCCTCTTTCCCCAAAACTCTTGAATTAAAATACTTGTGGAGTTTGGCATAATCTACTCCCATCTCCTTCTGTAGATTCAAGACTGTCTAGAGTAAATTCTAGTTGTCTGCTGCCTTTGAGGGGTTGAGACATTCTTAATATATCAGTGCATAGAAAGATGCTTCAAAGTCAAGAAGACATAACTCTCAATAGGTCACTGAACCTTTCAGGTTCACCTGTCCTCCTCTAAACCCTATGACCTGATGCAGGGCAACTCATTTATACTATAGATTTCAGAACAGGTGTCAGTCTGTATTGGCAGAGGGACTTTCCTCATCTGGAGTTCTCCATAGTAATTAAATCGTAGGTGTGGCGCAACAACAAAAAGGATGTGTCATAGACTCCTTTATCACTCACTAATCCGTAGCGCCTGCAGTTGTTCATTAAGTTTATAGATTTTGGTACAACTTCTGTGAGTCTCGTTTTTTTATGAATGGGTTTAATAGTAAATATTGACTCCTAATCTGATTGTGAACTTTTCATTATCCTATAGTTCACTGCTATCACCACCACTGACCAGCCCTGCCCAGGTGCCTGGTAACCAGAGGGTTGCTAGGTAACCTATATTTTAAATTTCCACATTTCAAAAATAAGGAACTCTTATCAGGCTCGCTACAAGACTTGTATGCAAATCTTTTATTTGAATGTCGTACAGTATTCTCCAACAAACTCAATGAATGCAAGCCAACACAGTTACCTGGATTGACTGCCAGAACTGAGAACAGGCTGTGATGAAGATGGCCAGCCATGACTTCCCAAAAGGGGCAGGAGAAGAGGAATGTCAATCACAATCTTTACTCTTCACTCTCAAACAACCCTATACTTATGTATCAAGGAGATATTAGCTGGCATTTAAACAGCACCTTAAGGATTGCAAAGGGCTTTCCTTCTATTATTTCATTTGATCTTCACAACAACCCTGTGAGGTAGGTGCTGTCATTATCCCCATTTTACAAATGAGGAAACTGAGGCAGAAGGCAGTTAAGTGATTTGCCCAGGCTTGAGTTGGGTATGACAGCACCCCAATATACTACAACATAATTCAACCAGTAAGTTGATCAGTATGGTTTATTGTGTGCTTATTTAAGCATTAGGCTAGGTGCTGGATAAATCTAATTGCCTTTCCCCAAGATTTGTCCCAGTGCAGGTGAGTGAGTCCTGAGAAGATGGGAGTATCTCCTTCCCCTGTTTGCCTCTGTTCCGAACCCTCACCCCATTTGACTTGTAGAATTTTTCCATGTCTCTACAGGCTCATATCAGTGTGGACTGTCAGTTCAGACCCTACCTAAAGGCAAATATTAACTACTGCCATTTAGCACCAGGGTCAGCTAGTATTATGTACTACCCAGAGAAAGGGAAAGTCAGGAAAAATTTTACATCTGGCTCCCTTGACCCCTCTCTCTGGCCTGTCTTCATTTAGCCAGGGACTCTGCCCTATCCCCTGAGGCTTGGTCCTACAACCATGCCAACCATGGGGAGCCTCAAAGTAAAGGATGGTATAATGTAATGAGAGGAACATTGGGTTTGAATTCAGAAGATCTCAATTGGGATTTTGGCTCTGCTTCATTACTACCTGCATAATATTGAATAAATCAGCCCCTCTAAGCATTTCAGTTTCCTCAACTATAAAATTAGGAGGTCAGAAGAGATATCTGAAGTCTCTCCCCCTCTAAATCCTATCACCTGATGCAGAGCAAGAATAACTATAGTTTCCTAAGGAATGCCCTTGAATTTCCTGAATTTTTTTCTTTATTTTTTTGCTCTGTTTTGCTGGTCTTTGCATGCTATATGTGTCTCTGGGGGATAGTTTTTCAGTATATGCCTAGAGCCATGGAAGCTAGAGTATAGCTTCCCCTACCTATGTAATTTTTTTGAACAGTAGCCTAAAATGAACTTAGGTATATGGGAGAATACATGAGGAGAGTATTGAAAAGACTATTAAGTGAAAGAAGGGTTAATTATATGTTTTCTACTTGGATCTACCAGGAATTATTTTGAGCAATGGATACAAGTGAAATAGATTTTGGCTAGATATAGGGAAGAGCTTCCTAACAAGGAAAGATATTCAAAAGATAAATGGACTGCCTTGGAAAACAGTGGATTCCTCCTCACTTGAGATCTCCAAGAGAAGGTTGTAACCACTTAGGGATATTGTAAAGAACTTTTATGTATATCAAGTAACTATTCTATTTGCACTTTATATTTTGGTGGTGAATTCATGTTTACTGAGGAAAAAAAGAGTAACATGCTTCTATTTGATGTCCTGTCTGATGTTCTGATTTAACACAAGAAATTCTGGCTTTCTTCTGTTTGCTAAAGAGGAAATATTTTTAACTTACGGCTTTAGGATCATCAATGTAAAATTGGAAGAGATTGTCAAGAACACAAAATTTAACTTCATTTTTTACAGGTGAGGAAACTGAGGCCAAGCAAGGTTAATTGACTCACTTAAGGTAACCTCAGTAGTGACAAAGGCAGGATTTGAGCCCAGGTCCATTGATTCCAAATCCAGTGCCTTTTAAATATATGTAAAAGTATATTTTATAAACCTTAAAATCCTACATAAGTGTAAGCTATCTGAGGAAAACCTCAAGCTCTTGATTGGCAAATATCTAATGACATCTCTTTTTCCCAGTGCTGCCTCACTGAATGTACAGGATGTCAAACATTTTAATCAGACCAAGTATTGAGGTGTCATGTAAGGGATAGAAAGAACTCCACAACAGCAACTACATATTCCAGTTATTTTATAGAGTTCTTTAGGTTTTGATTTTTGTTTGTTTGTTTTTACTGAATTTAGCTTAATTAGTTATGCAAATAGAAACAATGACTGTTGTTCTATATGGAAAAAGAAATAATAATGCAGTTAGTTGGATGACAAAGTCTAGATCAAAGACTTTGTTTAAAAAAAGTACAAATGGAACCATAGCCAACAGAAATCCCCATCACTTTAAAGGGAAGCCCAACAGGGCTGAGCGTGGTTTAGTGAACCCAAGCCATATGAAGCAGCTCCCTATAATCACTTCACACTCCCCCAGTGGGGGACAGAGAATAAATTGATGGAGAAAAGCAGGTATTTCTATGTGATGCATGGGAGACATCCAAAGCATCAAAGGAGAACATGTGTCCATTCTCCTTGCAGTTTCTATTTTTGTGATGAATTACCACTTACTGAGCAGCAAGGCATCTGGGAGATGATAGCACCCCATGCTTTCTCAGTGGAGCTAAAAGAAATCTGATTAAGGGAATGACCCAGACTAACCAACTTGAATTTCACTTGGAAAGCCCTGAAGACCAAGATCTCTGATAACTGTAAACTATAGTGATCACCCATTTTCTACATAGAATTTTCACTGCTTTATTTTCTTACTTTTTAGCCTATGTAATGATTACATTTTTGGCACAGATCTGCCAATAAATAATCTTTTGGGGGCAAAATATTTCCAAATACTTGGTTTATTTTGGAAGACTGTAAATTCTTATTTTTTAAAAAAATACATTTGAAAGTTTTTTTTATTAAGCACATTTAGTTGTCAAACTTCCATTTCTTAGGAATAAGAACCCAGTGTGTACAGAGAAGCTGAATTCTTAGAATACAAATACATCTTCTCAAAACTACTTGGACAATTTATGTATATTATAGAAATTGACTTAAATTGAAATTTATAAAGGATGCAAAGCTATAGCAATCAGTGGTGTTTTACTTTGCTCCTCCTGTAAGATATAATGAGCAATAGATTCCACAGTTAAGTATCAATTTGCAAAGCTTGCTACCTAAGAATCAAATTGTAACATTAACCCAGGCATACATCTCTTGACTTTATCCACCCAAACCAATGGCTAAAGAATGGTACTTACAGTCAGGCAAATTCTTCTTTCCCCTGTCCCCTCTCTCTTTGCTCTTCGATGACAGTTAAGAAACACAGAGGATGCAGTTGCCAGTTTATGTAGACAAAGTATCCATCTCCTCAAAGCCAATCAGAAACATTTGCTCCTGGTTTATTAAGCAGCTGCTCTTTAACCCTCCCTGTTTCACCTCAGTCTGTCTTTTTACCTCCCTTCCACCCAGTCTCTCAGGGCGTGTAGAAAACTAACCTAAAGCACCCTGAGAATAAAACTGAATGGCATGTTTGCTGATTGGGAACCTCTGGCCATCATTATAACATAAGAATGAGGGAAAGGGGATATATACTGAGATAAGATTCTCATTGTCAATGAAGGTCTTAGCTTTTTGTAACTAGTTCACTGCTTGGTGCATACACTTAAAGTCCAGGAAGCTTGAATATTATTTTCAGCCTTTACAGATCTGAGGGGAACTGTTGATATTCTAACTACCTTAGGTTATTTTTAATTTCATTTTAAATTGTGATGCTATACCCTGCCTTTAATTTGGGAAGAGAGATTGAGGGACTATTATTTACTAGATAATTAACAAACTGCTCTGATTGTCAGCCTGGACTCTAATGAAGCACTTGCTGGGACTCTAGGATCTTAAAGTAAGAAGGGAGCTGCAACCAGAACTGTCTCTCCTCAGGAACAGGCGTCCCAGTGTTCACTGGCTCCAAGGTTTGTCTGTTGTCTTAGTTCTGCCAATGAGACTAAACCCAAAGAGGTCCACCAGTGGACTACAGAAAGGTATCATGGAGATCTAGCCTTGTGCCTTAGATCATGTAGCCTTTAGAGAGATGGGAGTCTCAGGTATTAGTCTGGAACCAAAGGTGCAGGGAGAGACTCTACAATAACGACTAAGACCAAATGACTACAACTGGGGTAAGATGTTTACTTTAGGATAACCAACAGAGAGGCAAAGGGTAGAGTTTTTAAGGGTTAGACGTTACCCTCCAGGACAGTAAGGTGGGTGTGTGCCTCCCACTCTCTTGCACTAGGAAGTCCAGTTACTTCCTCCTATCTCTAGGATTAAATACAAACTACTCTCTCTAAACTACTCTCTCTCTTAAAGCCCTTTACAATCTGACTTCAACCTACCTTTCCACCCTTATTATATATTAATTCTCTCTCCACGCTGCACATTCCAGCTAAAATGGCCACTTTAGTCTCACCCCCTCTTTCCTCACCTCCACTTAAAAATCTTCGATTTTCTTCAAAGTTCTCTGATTCCATCCTCCACCATGATTGCCTCTCCTTATTGCCTTTTTAACATTTTTGACATGTTTTATATATACTCTTATGTGATTTTCCCTATAGAAAGTAAACTTTTTGAGGGTTGCTCTTTCATTCTTGTCTTTGTATCTTCAGTTTCTAGTGCAATACCTGACCTATATATTGTCACACACATATTTATCAAATGATTATGAATTGACTGAATTATTAGAGAAACTGATTTTAGTATAAATATTTGAGAAATCAGTGTAGCATAATGAAGTTGGACCTGGGTTAAAATTCCAGCTCTGCTATTTACTTGTCTGGGCAAATTATTTCAATTCCTTGTACCTCAGTTTCCTTATCTGTAAAATGAGGTTAGACTAGATAATTTATACAGTCCCTTCTTTCTCTAAATACAGTCCTCTGGGGTTGTTTTTTTCTTTTTCTTTTATGTAGGGGCAGTTAGTGGTCTTAAGGGTGTATGAGAGCCAGCTCAAACTGGCTTGTGATAGCCAATCGTTAAATTTTCAGTAGGAGCATTTATACCACAGAGCAGGCAAACTACAGGTTAAGGTTTGATTTACTGTTGGGTTGATTGACATAAGAAAGTGACAGAGAAAATAATAATGCAAATTGAATTTAAAAGTATGTGTTGTGTGTGTGTGTTTTTCAGCAGGGCTAGTTGCTAAACATTTACTAGCACACTACAGAGCACAATTCAAGGAAAAGGGTAACAGGAATAGGGTAGCCAAAAAAACAGAAGAGTTATTGGAACATTTTTTAATGCATAGAAGAGAACAGAAAGAAGTCTATAAAGAATTGCTGAAAGCAAAGACAACTTTGAAATTTTTTTGTTGAATTTGCTATATATTAAAAAAAAAAAAGACATTATAGAGTCACAGTTCCTTATATAGCCCTCTCTTTTTTTTTCCCAAGGGAGCACTCATTTTATTTGGAATTTGTTTTTAAATCACATAAAATATTACATATATTTTAAAATCACATAAAATATTATATAACCCTCTAATGGTTTGCCAAGCAAAGTTTATGGGCTAGAAATAGACAGCTTGAGCTAATATCTGGCCTATACAGGATATACAAGACCCAGGAGAGGAATCATTTAAACAAAAGAGGCAGATCTAACCCGAAGCCTAATTCCTGAGTAAACATGCAGTATGATCAATGTTCATTATTAAAGCTTCTAAAATTCATGTCATTTCAATGTTTGTATTTTAACCCATTGTATGTCTCTATACATTTTGCTTAATAGTAGAAGCCTTTAAACCCCTAAATAAAATATTAGGTGCTAAGAGATAAGAGGCAAGTTGGTAAAGTAGGTAGAGCTGACTAGACAGTTGGGGAGAACTGGGTTCAAATCATGACTTTAACATATATTGGCTGTGTGATCCTGGGCAAGTCTCTTAATTTCCTACCACCCTAGAAAACTAAGATTATACATTGCACGACAATTGCTGATCTGCATTGGTAAAAGGAGTCCTCACCAGGAAAATCCTTATATCCATAAAGTCATAGGTCTATACCAAATAAAAAAAATAAAAAAAAAAAAGAGGAGAAAGAAAAGGGATATTAAAAAAGAGCACATCCTTTCCACCAGGCAAAGCTAAGGTTGTAGAATCTGAGTTTAGAAAGAAATGGTAGTAGAGAGAAACCAAAGAATGGGTGAACCAATGAATCAAGTCCTCAGAACTCTTGGTTAAAAAAAAAGAAGGTTCACGGGATTTAGTTGATCTGTGGCATCCCATTATTCCCTGCCTTATTACCCTGATAGCTGCAACTAGCTTGAAGGGGTGGTGTTCTCTCTGGAGACAGTGGTGAGACTAGTGATGAGAAGCATGCATGAGTACAATTTCCATTGATTAGAAGGCGGATACCTTTCAATAATGCCTTCCTCAAAGAATGCACTAAATAAAGGCTTTTTGAATTGAATAGTGATGTCATGGGTCCTCTTTGAGAATGAAGGACCAACAAAACACCCATTCGTGATCAGCTGAAATAGACGAAATGCAGCCATCATGAGCACGGAGAGGAAGAAATAATAAATGCCCATTAAAATAAATAAAGTATATATGTGTATCCATGTGCGTATATATGAACATACATGTTTATATATACATGTATGTACGTACACACAGGGTGTAATCCAAAATCTTACTGCAGTTTTAAGTCACTAAAGTTTAAAACTGCAGTGAGACTTTTGGGACACCCTGTATACATACAATAAAGAGATAAGTGTTGATAAAATCCTGCTGAAAGGCAGGTTGCTTATGGGTTAGAGTGAGGCTGGCAGCAGGGGAAGTCTTATAGGTGAGTAAATTAGGGAATGAATGACATATTATTATGTAAGCAAGCATCAAGTAGACCTTCTGAACCCCCAAATATTCCCCTTGTTGTTTGTCAGGGTACCTGAAATTTCAGCATTAGAAATTCATTCCCTTTAGTTTTTTGGTTGTGCAGTTTTCAGATGTACCCTTTTACTATGCAGATAATCCTGTGAGGTATAAGAAGATCACTCAGCATTAATAAATTAATAAAGTCCTCCCCAAAATAGGTGTAGTGGTAAGATGGGTATCTGGGAGAGTGGGACAGAGGACACAGGACAGAGCAAGACACTGGAAAGGAAGGCTGGGGAAAAGGGAAGCAGGGTAATGGGGCTGGAAGGGCCTGTGCTTAGGGTATTCCCAGCAGAGCACTGTGCTGATCACAGGTGCCTTACAGAATAAACACACAATCACAATTCATTGTGGTAATGCTCAAATAAGAAGATTAGGTTTCAGTGTCAGGCAGTGGCTGGTGAAACTAATTTTAGTTATAATAAGGTTAAGGAGGAGGGCTTTAGAATTTAACTTACACCACAACCAAAGCAAATCCCTTGGGTCAGAACAGAGATTTGGGATATATGAGCAAAGGAGGCAACAAGCAGACATATAAGAACCATATTGGTATCTAATGTACATGGTATGGAGCCTCTCTAATCATTCTTAACAGCAGGAACTGTCTACTGGGTTAGGAAAAGCCATATTAACCTGGACTCCACTCCGTGGCTGGATGCATGACTGTCTTAGAAAAACAATATACATGGAATATCTTTATATGTTCTCCGATGCCAAGTTTATCACCTACAACATGAGGCAACTACTGAGCATATTCCCTGTCTGCAAAATATCTCTCTTCCTATTTGTCCTGGTTCTTGAAATCACCACTATTTAGAAATTCATTCTCTTTTTTTTTTTTTTTGCCTTTACAAGTTCCCTATTAGAATGCAAGCTCTTTTGAGCTAATTCTTTAACTTGTCCAGTGAGAGGGAATTAAGACAAGACCTTCTGAACCCTTTTTTCCACTGTATCTGTATCAAATTTGAGGTGTCCTATCCTCAGAGACCATGGAATCTGAAAGATAGAGGCACTCCAAACCCAAGAAGTATGGATTAGCCCAATGCTTGTACAAAGGAGACAGAGAAAGTATGGTCAGAAAGAATCAATTTGACTGAGAGATTGTATATGACCTCGAGAGCTTATCTGATTGTCTTAGCAAAATGAATCTCTTAAATGATCTCTTCCTTCTTAATTCAGGGATATACAACATTTAATAAGCCCCTACTATACAAGATCCTCTGTTAGGTCCTGGGAATACAAAGATACATAGCACAGTCTGCCTTCAAGCAGCTCAAGGACTATTATGGGCCAGGAAACTAGTGAAACTGAGAAGATGTGAGTTAACCTTTCATTTTCTTACAACTCCAGCCAGGACTGGTGTCACCAAGAAATCTGTGATGCAGACGGATATTTTGGGTTAACTTCACCCTTAGGTGGGTTGACCTGGGATATAGCCGAGG
Source organism: Notamacropus eugenii (assembly GCF_028372415.1). Taxonomy (NCBI): domain Eukaryota; kingdom Metazoa; phylum Chordata; class Mammalia; order Diprotodontia; family Macropodidae; genus Notamacropus; species Notamacropus eugenii. The sequence goes on from NC_092874.1 coordinate 413,308,762, forward strand.
GTCCTTTGGTCTAGAAGTATAAAAAAAATTGGTTTTTCAGATTTTTTGTCATGTGAATTCCTAATGCCTTAAGGAACCTTAATGCACACTGCTTTTACCTCCTTGCCAAAGCATTTAATCTAATTTTATTCATTCAACTAACATGTATTAAGTGCCTGCTATATGTCAGGTACTGTTCTAAGTGCTAGGGACACAATCCGTGCCTTTAAGGGGTTTACAATCCAATGGATTTTACCTTCCTAAACTTCATTTGAACAGCCTTAGGAGATGTTTTTGCTTGGGATATTTGGATTTATTTTCTTAAATGGATTATTTATTTGAACCCTTAAGTTCTGCATGATCTGTTTTGCCAGATCTGGACTAGACTGGACACAGTCTCATAGGGAAGAAAGGTATATAAACAAATAACTATAAGATTATAATATAAGGAGAGTGAACTAAAGCAAAAGTTTAGACAGAGTGCTATGAGAAATTTGAGAAGAGGGAAGTCACCTTCATCTGGGGGTGGGACCTTCGGAGGTTCAAGGAAGAGTGCATGGGGCAGGGGTTGGGGGGAAGGAACTTCAACAAGTAAAGATGGAGGATGAATAAGAAGAATCCATTCCTGGCATGATGAGATTTAAAAATAAGCAAAGAAACAAACCCAAGTTCATGGATCCCAGATTAAGAACCCCTGATATAGAGTTAAAGTGATCAGAACCAGAATGCAGAAGGCCTTGAACTTCAGGACTACGTGTTTATACTTTATTTGGTAGGCAAAAGAGAACTACTCATGCTTTTATAAGCAGTACATTAGGAAGTTTTCTCAGGCAGTGTTGGGAAGGATGGATTGACAAAGGGATAGAACGGGAGCAGTCCATTCCCCAATGCCTGAATGCTTTTCCTTCACACCTCTGCCTAATTTCTAACTTCTTTGAAGGCTCACCTCAAATCTCTTACCCAAGGCCTTTTAATTTCCCCGATTCTTGGTCGCCACTCTGAAATTATTATGCGTTTACTTTATATATATATATATATAGTATAACCTTGACTTTAGACCTAAAGCATTTACATAAGACTTTTTGCATTGGTAGAGAAAACATTGACTTAACATTGCCTACCTGTGAGAGAGCTAGAGTTGATATGAGAGCTTTGGCTTGGCCAAGCAGTCTTCTTCATTTCTGCTTCAAGAAAGGATACAATCTCTGTTCATGGAGACTTCAAGAAAAGAGAATAAATTTTTGGAAGGCAGACACCGCCCTGCTCCAGGTTTGAGGCCAGGGCTGCATTTTGATTTACTTGTCTCAGTGCATCTTCTTTCCTTCCAATGAAATGTAACCTCCTCATCCGTTGGGACTACTATATGATTTTCCTTTGTATCTTCATCTCATAGCCCGACCCAGTGGAGTAGCTGGTGCTTAATAAATGATTATTTAAATCAACTCAGTGGAAATCTTAGCTCTCCTCTCTTCCTTTCCCTGCCTATTATACAGGTTGCCTCCCCTAATGCCTATCCTAACTCCTGTCTCCTCTCCATCCCCAAATTTCTAGAAGTTTATTTTCATTATGACCTCTCCTCTTTTACTCTTTAAGCATCCATTCCCAGTTTACAGAATGGTGTTAAAGGGAACATTGGCCTTGATGATCCTTGGGACACCTTCCCACTCTGACATCCTACAGTTCTTTGATTCTAATTGTTTCTTTTAATCTTGTGCTATAGCTCCTGGTAGAATCTTTGCCCAGTCCAGAGTTTTTGCTGCCTCTAAGCCTGTGACATCTTGAAAGTGTTTCTTGATTAGGAAAGAGAGTAAAGAAGCAGAAAAGCAAGTGGCCAGATATATTCATTAGAGGTCATAGAAGGGAGCCCAGGAAGCTTCAGCCCTGGCCCATGATGACAAGGTTGGGGTGAGGATGTAGATAGAGGATGGGAACAGATGAAAACCAGCCCTAACCCTGAAGGCTCAACTGACCTGGAGACAGGGCCTCATCACCGTCCCTAGCTGTGGCACAGTTAGAATTAAGTTTCCTGGGTCCCCACCCCTTATTCCTTATTGGACAAGTCAGAAAATAACTTCCTTTCAGTGATCTAGAATCTCTGAACAATGAAACTGCCTCACACCATGGATGAGGGGGCAGCCTCCTATTCCTGCTGCGTCAGTCAGCCCTTTGTCTGAAATTCTATATAAGTTTGAGCCCTGAGGGGCTGGGGCATCTTGGATCAGAGTGTGAAGCTTGTTTTCTAGCTGACTCACTAGCCAGCCCAAAGAGCTAGGGATAATTAGGGGATAGGAAGGGGAGAAAGAAAGGGACCCTCTATGCGGTTCCTCGTGGGCTTCTGCCCTCCTCCTATAGTGGCCATCCCTGGGTGTCAGGACTGCTCTTTGGGAACAGTTCCCTCCCCATTTGCCTTTCTGGGGGTGGTGGGGCTGCCATGTGTAACAAAAAACTTAACACTTCATTATAGGTCAACACAACAGAGCTTGAAGGACCCTGAAAACTCGTTAAATCCAACCCACTGACTTTATAAAATGATATGCTGTCTTCTGTTTCCACTGATTGTTTCCTATGTCTTGGGTTCAGCTCTCTGACTAGATGATACATTTCTTGAAGGTATGGGACATATTGTACTTTACATTTTCTTGTCTTCCATATCTTGTTTTATTTTACCCCTTTACTGCCTCTATGCTATAGCTTAAATGAGCTATGACTTCCTAGACTCTACATTCTATCTCTCACCTCAGGACATTGGTTTAAGGCTGTCTCCTATTCCCAGAATGCACTTCCTTCTCATTCCCACCTTGCAGATACCTTTATTCCAAGGGAATAAAGTTTGGTACCACCTCCTCCATGATACCCTCCCTGAACTCCCCAACTGAAAGTATTCTCTCCTCCTCAAGTTTTTCTGAACCCATCATTCCTTACCTTTGTACTATACTTATCTGTATATGTTATATATCTCTGAGAACAAAGTAAGCTCCTTGAGGTCAGGCACAAAGTGTTTTTAACCTTTGTAACACCAGGGGCTAGCACAGTACCAAATGCCATAGTGATCACTTTAAAATGCTTGTGAGATGAATGGAAATGAGCTAGGCATGTAAAAGCAAGGAAAAATTCAAAACAGGAAAAGCTAATTGGGAAACGTTCAGGCATTTTTCAGTCATATCTGACTCTTCATGACTCTATTTAAAGTTTTCTTGGCAGAGATACTGGAGCAGTTTGCCATTTCCTTCTCCAGCTCATTTTATAGATGAGGAAACTGAGGCAACTAGGAATAAGTAACATGCCCAGGGTCACACAGCTAATAAATGTCTGAGGCTAGATTTGACCTCAGGAAGATGAGTCTTCCTCACTCCAGGTCCAGCACACTATCCACTCTGATACTTAGCTGCCCTTAATAGAGAGAATGTGAGGAGAGAAACCTTTATTACTTTGTGGTGATGTCTTAGTTAGGCCCTGAGGAATGCTATAGAAAAAAATATATTTAGAATGATGTATAAGCTAAATGTAAAGGATATATAATTTATTTAAAATAGGCATTTATAAAGCACTAACTGTGACAAGTATTCTGCCAAGCCCTGGAAATACAAATACAAAGAAAGAAATAATCCCTAATCCCTCCCAAGGAACCTCTTTCTAACAAAAGGACACAAGTTATTATACAAAGAATAAATACAAATAGTTTGGGAGAAATGGCACTCAGAGGATCCAGAAAGATTTATAATGTCATAGGTCTAGAACTGAAAGGGATCTCAGCAGCCAGCCAGTATAACAACTTTCTCATTTTATAGGTGAAGCTGAGTCCCAAAGAGGATAAGTGATTTTGCCATGGTTGCAAAGGTAGTAAAGATCAGAGGTGGGACCTGAACCTAGCCCCTCTGATTCTAGAGTCAAGTCTCTTTCCATTCTACTACTGTGGTGCCTCATCCAGAGCACAACTACATTAGGTGCTGAAGGAGATATCAAAGTGAGATGGTGAGGTCTTTGCCCTCTTGGAGCTGATAATCTAGAAGAGGCGGTATATATCCCAAACACAGACATATGCCACCCAATATTGTATCATAAGCACATTAGAGATATGGAAAAAATCTATGGGCTATGTGAGGACTGGGGATGTGGTAAGGAGGGAAGGTTCCTATCAACAAAGGGAAAGTTGCATGAAGGTATCTGAGCTGGGCTTTAAAGGATGTAGCACTCAGTCCAAGAGGGAGAGAGATGGAATACTAAGCATGGGGATCGTATAAATAAAGGTTTGGAGGAGGGGAAATGGATGGCACGTATAGAAAACAGGAGATATACCATTTTGACTAAAACATAGACCATGCACTAGCAGCTTGAGATAAGACAAAAAAGGCAGGATGGCAGCAGACTGAGTAGAATCCTGAAGGTTGGAGAACTCACTGGCCGGAACATATTTTAAAAGACAAAGAAAATACGAGGAAGGAAAGGTAATTAAAGAGGAATAGGAAGAAGTAGCACAGTTCTATAGAAGTGGTGTCAGGAGCATGGAAGCTCAGAATTCTTTGGTCTGAGAAGCAGTGCCAAGGAAGACAGGATCAACTTTTAAAGCTATTGTTGGGGGAAAGAAGATCTGAGAAGATGCTTCTAGGGTTGGAGAGAAGGTTAAACAGCTCCATTTTTAAGAGAAAATGTTGCTGCTATTTTTTTTCCTACCACTGAAAGTCCAGAATCGGGTCCTGTTTCTGACACACATTCGCTGCCAGGGTAAACTTGGATGAGTCACTGTTAACCTCTCATTAGTGATAGTAACTCTAAGACTAAATGAGGTAGAGAAGGTTGGAGAGAATGCAGTGATAAAGGGATTTTCTTTTCAGGAGCTCTTTCTACCTTTCTATCTTTCACTGGCACAATCTTACTCTCAGTCCCACTTCTGCTACTGAGGAGAATGTTCACTGTGGCAGAGATAGAAGAAAAATAATGAACAAGGAGGTAACCAGGCAACCAAGTAGCACACTAGATAAGAGTGCCAGGCCTGGAGTGAGGAAGGCTTATCTTCCTGAGTTCAAATACATCCTCAGACATGTACTAGCTGTGTGACCCTAGACAGGTCACTTAACCCTGTTTGCCTCAGTTTCCTTATCTTGGAGAAGGAAATAGCAAACCACTTCAGTATCTCTACCAAGAAAATCCCAAATGGGGTCTCCAAGAATCTGACACAACTGAAAAATGACTGAAGTTCAAGATAAATGAAGCAATGATAAGAGGGCATCTAGCTACTCTCAGTGAGTTGGAGTTACCAGCTCTCAATGGCCTTAACTCTCCAGAGGTTCTAAACAATCTGGAATATGTGACTATTGAATTTCTGACAATGCTCCATGAAAAACTGTGGTAAAATGGAAAACTGCAGAAACCACAGCCTGCAGATGGCCAAGCCTTCTCCCAGTTTTTGAAAAAGAAGTACAAGTCTTCAGTATAAAGGCCTGTTATATTGACTTTGATGCCTGGAAAAATTCTAGAATACACTATTAAAGAGATAAGATTTTTGAGCATTTAGAAAAGATGTTGATCACTAAGCTATTTTGGCTTCATCAAGAACATATCACGTCAGACTAACCTCATATCCTTTTCTGATAGGGTTGCTAGGCTGGTAGCACAGAGTAATATTTTAGATACAGATCAGCTAGATTTTAGAAAAATATTAAGTTTCTCATACTTCCCTTGTGAAAAAGAGAGATATGGGTTAGAACAGTTGTTCTCAAAGTGTGGCATGAGAAACTCCTGGGAGTCTCCAAGACCCTTCCAAGGGGGCCACATAGTCAAAGATATATTATATTATATTTATATAGTTGCATAGATATGCTATAATAATATGTAGATAGAATGCTATGTAATAATAATTTTAATTGCGTATATAGTAGTCATCAACAGTACATAGTAAACATCAATTCTAATATAGTAAACATCAATAAAACACTTTGAAGAAAAGTCTTCAATAATTTTTAAGGGGTTCTTAGACCAGAGACTTTGAGAATTCCTGGAATAAGTAACACAGGTAGATCTGAATCTAGTTATGAGGCCAAACTAGGATTGTTCTGGAATCAGCTCAAACTTAACTGTTTGACCCAACTGTTAAATTTTCACTGTGAACACTGAGAATTCCTGAAATAAGTAACACAGGTAGATCTGAATCTAGTTATGTGGCCAAACTAGGATTGTTCTTGAATCAGCTCAAACCAACTGTTTGACCCAACTGTTAAATTTTCACTGTGAACATTTACAACTCAGAAATCAGCAAACACTACAAAGTAAGGTTGAATTTATTTTATTGATTATCTAGACTTGTAAAAGTGATGGAGAATATATTAATAACTCAGATTAAACTTAAAAGTGAGTTTATATACATTTCCTCCCAGAGAACCAGTTGTTAAACATTTACTAGGACACCACTACATCCAATCCCAAAAGGTATCAGCATGTTAACCTTGAGGAAGAGCTCAGTTGAAATGGCCAAGGGATATATCCTTAATCCTGTGTTATTCACCATTTTAATGAATGCTTTGAATTAAGGTAGGTGTAGATGACACAAAGCCAAGAGGAATAATTCATACGTTGGATAATAACTGAGTCAGAATCTAAAAAGATCTCAAAAAGCTGGGATAATGGACCATGTCTAATAAGGTGAAATACAGTAAGGATAAACGCATGATGCTACACTTAGTTTCAAGAAGTCAATTGTATAAGTACACATTAGAGGTTGCAAGGCAGAGCAAAATTTCCTCTGGGAGGAGGTAAAAGGTTTAAAAAAGGTTTTGTTGAATTGTAAGCTTACATGAGTCAGAAGAATGACACAGAAGACAAAAAAAGCTGGCTCACACTTAAAACTGGTTAGGAAGGGGCAGAGTGTCCAGGATGACACATATGTACTTTGTCCTGGTCAAACTACATTCAGAACATTCCGTTCAGTTCTTACTGTCAAGTTTTAGGAAGAATTTTGACAAAGTGAAACATAACAAGGAGAGGTCTATCAGGATTACAGAGGGATTTGAAATGATAGCATTCAAGGAGTAGTTGAAGAAAATGGTAAAGAGAAGATGAGGGTGGAGGTATGGAATAGCTGTCTTCAGATTTTCTTAGCAAGTATAACTGTTACAAAATGAATTGAGTTTTCTTGAGTGGTAGTGAATTTCCCACCACTAAAAGGTTTCAGTTGGACACCAAAAGACCATTCTTCAGGGATCTGATGTATTTGTTTAATATGATAGAAAAGTATGTATCTAAAACAAAAAGCTAGCACTATTTGCGATGGAGAAACACGAGAAGCTTTCAAAAATAAACACAACAGTAAATGAAGTATGTTCCTTTTCCCCATAGTTGTTTGACATATGTCTAAAAATGCTAATAATAGCAATAAGAGAGGAAGACATTAAAGGTAGAAATGTAAACAAAAGAGACAGTTACCCCTACTTGCTATTTCAGTTAGAAGTACCCCCATCCCAGTTGTACATCACAAAAACTGATGATGTATTAGGGCATTAAAATCTCACAAACAAATGCAGAAAAGCAGGAGTATCAAATTCATCCTTTTCAGATCATAATTCAATAAAATTATATTCAATAAAGGGTCATGGAAATATAGATTAAAATTAATTGGAAACTAAATAATCTAATCTGAGAGAATGAATGGGTCAAAGAACAAATCACAGAAACAGTAAATACTTTCATTAAAGAGAATGACAACAATGATACAATATCCAAAATTTATAAGATGTAGCCAAAGCAATACTTAGGGGAAAATTTATATCTTGAAATGCTTCATAATAAATAAATAAAACTAGGAGCTGGTTTTATGGGGGTAGGGAATCAATAAAATAGATAAACCATTAGTTAATTTGATTTTTGAAAAAAGAAAGAAGAAAACCAAATTACCCATATCAAAAATGAAAAAGGTGAATTCACCAATGAAGATGAAATTTAAACAATTATTAGGAGATATTTTGCACAATTATATGCCAAATCTGATAATCTAAGAGAAAAAGATGAATATTGAGAAAATATAAATTTCCCAGATTAACAGAAGAGGAAATAGAATACTTCAATGACACTATCTCAGAAAAAGAAAATGGACAAGCCCTAAGAAAAAAATCTCCAGGACTAGATGGATTAAAAAGCAAATTGTACCAAACATTTAAAGAACCATTAATTCCAATACTATATAAAATATTTGAGATAATAGGCAAAGAGAAAGCCCTACCAAATTCCTTTTATGACACAAATATAGTATTGATACCTAAACCAGGAAGAAAACTATAAACTAATTTCCCTAATGAATACTGATGCAAAATTTTAAATAAAATAGTAGCAAGGAGATTACAACAATATATCACAAAGATCATATAGTAGAACCAAGTAGGATTTATACTAGGAATGCAGGACTGGTTCAATATTAAGAAAAGTATGGGCATAACTGATCATATCAATAACAGTAACAAATATGATTATTTCAATAGATACAGAAAAACTTTTGGAAAAATACGACACTCATTCTTATTAAAAAAAAAAACAAACAAACACTAGAAAGCACAGGAATCAATGGAACTGTCCTTAAAATGATAAGTAGTATTTGTAACTCAGCAAGCATTATTTATAATGGGGGTTACAATCCCCATTGTAATGGGTTTAACAAAGCTAGAAGCCTTCCCAGTAAGATCAGGAGTGAAATAAGGATGTTCATTTTCACTACTGTTGTTCAGTATTGTACTAGAAATGCTAGCTATAGAAATAAGAGAAGAAAAAGAAATTGAAGGAATTAGAAAGACAATGAAGAAATAAAACTATCACTCTTTGTAGATGACATGAAAGTATACTTAGAGAATCAACTAAAAAACTAGCTGAAATAATCAACAACTTCAGCAAAGTTACAAATATAAAATAAACCCACATAAATAATCAATATATTAACAACAATTTCCAATAGAGATAGTTAGAAAAATGCCATTTAAAATACCTACAGACAATACTTGGGAGGCTATCTGCCAAGACAAACCCAGGGACTATATAAACACCATTACAAAACACTTTTCACACAAATAAAGACAGATCTAAACACTTAGAGAAATAGTAGTTGCCTATGGGTAGGATAAGCCAATATGATAAAAATGGAAATTCTACCTAAATTAATTTACCAATTCAATGCCATACCAATCAAACTAATTATTTTATAGAGCTAGAAAAAGTAACAAAATTTACCTGAAAGAACAAAAGATCAAGGATATCAAGGGAATCAGTTTTTAAAGTGTCTAGTAGTACCAGACCTCAAATTGTAATACAAAGCAATAATCATCAAAACAATCTGGTACTGGCTGAGAAAGAGCGAGAGGTCAGTGGAATCAATTAGGCACATGATATGTAGTAGTGAATGACCACAGTAATTTAATGTTTGATAAATCCAAGGGTCTAAGCTTTTGGGACAAGAAGTCAGTTGACAAAACATTGCTAGGAAAACTGGAAAGTAGTTTTGCAGAAGCTGGGTATAAAACGCTATGTACCAAGATAAGGTCAAGATGGATTTGTGATTTAGACATAAAGAGTGATATCATAAGCAAATTTGGGGAGCATAGAAAAGTTTACCTGTCAGATCAATGGATAAGGGGAGAATTTATGATTAAACAAGAGACAGAGAACATTTAATCATGTAAAGTGGATTAATTTGGTTGCATTAAATAAAAAAAAACAAAAAAAAAACCTTTGCCCAAAGAAAGCCAATGCAGCCAAAATTAGAAGGAGAGCAGGAAATTGAAGGGAAAAAAATTTATAGCAAGAGTCTCTGATAAAAGTTTCATTTCTCAAACATATGAAGAATTGGATCAAATTTATAAGAATTGAAATCATTCTCTAGTTAATAAGTGATCAAAAGATATGATCAAGTAGTTTTCAGAAGGGACTTTTCAGAAGAAGGAATCAAAGCTATTTATAGTCATATGAGTAGCTATGTGACTCTAGCAAACTGATTAACTATTCTGGACCTCAGCTTCCTCATCTATGAAATGAAGGGCTGCACTCAAAGATCTCTTCAAGCTCTAAATTCATTATCCTATTATCCTTAGGGTATGGGTAACCCACAGTTATGGGTATGATATAGATGATTGTATTAATAATGCCTTTTGGGGGGCGGAGCCAAGATGGCGAAGTAGAAAGACACACATACACATAGCTCCGAACCCACAAACCACAGAATGGCTAGAGGGGACTAACCCAGGGCGAATTCTGCACCCAGAGACCACGGAATATTGGAGCGAGGGAGATTTCTGTTCCGGAGAGACCTGCAAACCTCTCGCGGGGGGTCCTTCGCGCCGTGGACTGGGTGCCGGGATGGGGAGCAGAGGGCAGCCCTGCCGCGGCCACGACACCGTGAGGAAAAGATCCGAGAGGGCTACGGGGACAGGATCTCCAGCGGCCACGCAGGTCCCCCCACCCACAGAGGGACATGCAAACCTCTCGCAAAAGATCCGTAGCGCTGCAGACGCGGAACCCAGACCGGACCTGCGGCGGCCGCGGCTCCGAGAGGCACAGATCTGAGAAGGCTCCAGAGACGGGATCTCCAGCAGCGGCACAAGCCCCCCCACCAACAGGTGACTGACGGGGGTAGGTGAGAGAGTCTCTTTGGCGGGTTGAGAGGGGAGTGGGGTGCCCCCATGGCTCGGGCCCCCCCGGGAGATAGAAGCTGAGAGGCGGCTGCAGACAGGGGCTCCCCAAGCGGGCGGGAGCCTGGATCCATTGTGGAAGGTCTGTGCATAAACCCCCTGAGGGAACAGAGCCTGAGAGGCGGCCCTGCCCTGACCTGACCATTTGAACTTAATTCTCACACTGAATAGCAGCCCTGCCCCCGCCAAAAACCCTAAGGCGGGAAGCAGCATTTGAATCTCAGTCCCCAAACGCTGGCTGGGAGGACCAGGAGGCGAGGTGGGTGCGAGGAGAACATTCAGAGGTCAGGCCACTGGTTGGAAAAAATGCCAAGAAAAGGGAAAAGAAATAAAACTATTGAAGGGTATTTTAGCGGAGAAAAGACACTTCCTCCCTTCCTTTCTGATGGGGAGGAACAATGCTTGCCATCAGGCAAAGACACAGAAATCGAGGATTCTGTGTCCCAGCCCACCCAATGGGCTCGGGCCATGGAAGAGCTCAAGAGGAATTTTGAAAATCAAGTTAGAGAGGTGGAGGAAAGACTGGGAAGGGAAATGAGAGGGAGAGGGAGAAGCATGAAAAGCAGATCAGCTCCCTGCTAAAGGAGAACCAAAAAAATCTTGAAGAAATTGGCACCTTGAGAACTAGCCTAACTCAGCTGGCAAGGGAGGTGCAAGGGGCCAATGAGGAGAAGAATGCTTTCAAAAGCAGAATTAACCAAATGGAAAAGGAGATTCAAAAGCTCACTGAAGAAAATAGATCTTTCAAAACTGGAATGGTACAGATGGACGCTAAGGACTTTATGAGAAAGACAGATATCTCAGAACATACCGCACAGATTCGAAAAATGGAAGATAATGTGAAATATCTTATTGGAAAAACAGCTGACCTGGAAAATAGAATCAGGAGAGACAATGTAAAAATTCTGGAACTACCTGAAAACCATGATCAAAAGAAGAGCCTAGACATCATCTTCTATGAAATTATCAAGGAAAACTGCCCTGAGATTCTAGAACCAGAAGGCAAAATAAATATTCAAGGAATCTGCAGAACACCACATGAAAGAGATCCAAAAAGAGAAACTCCTAGGAGCATTGTGGCCAAATTCCAGAATTCCCAGGTGAAAGAGAAAATATTGCAAGCAGCTAGAAAGAAGCAATTCAAGTATTGTGGAAATACAATCAGGATAGCACAAGATCTGGCACCCTCTACATTGAGGGATAGAAGGGAATGGAATAGGATATTCCAGAAGTCAAAGGAACTAGGACTGAAGCCAAGAATCACCTACCCAGCAAAACTGAGTATAATACTTCAGGAGAAAAAATGGTCTTTCAATGAAATAGAGGACTTTCAAATTTTCCTGATGAAAAGACCAGAGCTGGAAAGAAAATTTGACTTTCTAACACAAGAATGAAGAGAACCATGAAAAGGTGAACAGCAAAGAGAAGTCATAAGGGACTTACTAAAGTTGAACTGTTTACATTCCTACATGGAAAGACAATATTTGTAACTCTTGAAACATTTCAGTATCTGGGTACTGGGTGGGAGTACACACACACACACATGCACACATGCACACATACATAGAGACAGAGTGCACAGAGTGAATTGAAGAGGATGGGATCATATCTTAAAAAAAAAATGAAATCCAGCAGTGAGAGAGAAATATTGGGAGGAGAAAGGGAGAAGTTATATGGGGCAAATTATCTCTCATAAAAGAGGCAAGCAAAAGACTTATTAGTGGAGGGATAAAGAGGGGAGGCAAGAGAAAAACATGAGGTCTACTCTCATCACATTCCACTAAAGGAAAGAATATAATGCACACTCATTTTGATAGGAAAACCTATCTCATAATACAGGAGAGTGGGGGACAGGGGCACAAGCAGGGTGGGGGGGAGGATGGAGGGGAGGGCATGGGGAGGAGAATGCAATACGAGGTCGACACTCATGGGGAGGGAAAGGACCATAAGAAAATAGAAGTAATGGGGGACAGGATAGGATGGAGGGAAATATAGTTAGTCCTATACAACACAACTAGTATGGAAATCATTTGCAAAACTAAACAGATATGGCCTATATTGAATTGCCTGTCTTCCAAGGGGAAGGGGTGGAGAGGGAGGGAGCTAAAGAAGTTGGAACTCAAAGTGTTAGGACCAAATGTAATGTTCTTACCACTGGGTAACAAGAAATACAGGTTAAGGGGTCAAGAAAGCTATCTGGCCCTACAGGACAAAAGAGAAGACGGAAACAAGGGCAGGGAGGGAGGATAGAGGAGAGAGCAGATAGGTCACAGGGGCAATTAGAATGCTTGGGTTTGGAGGGGGGGAGGGGATAAAAGGGGAGAAAATTTGTAACCCAAAATTGTGTGAAAATAAATGTTAAAAGTTAAATAAAAAAATAATGCCTTTTTGCTTATCGTTAATATAATTTTGCTTCTTAATGAGATTAAATATCTTCCCCACCCAATAATGGACCTTCCCATTAAGGGGAATTTGATTAGGGGAGGTCCATACCTTTTGTTCATTTCTATGGAGATACTAGATCAGAGGATCCTGCCCTCTAGCTCTGAAAAGTGTATAAATACTGTGAGGTGAGGTTTTACTTTGGGGCTTACTCTTTGGAAGTGTTTAGCCAGACGAGACACTGGATAGCCACTAAGGAAGCTGCCCCCACTCTGGCTTTGAAAATCCAGATGTTGATGCTTCTTGCTCTGTTAACTATGTATGTATGTAATGGCCAGACAGTTGAATTTGTCTGTTAATCTATAATGCATGTATTTCTTATGTCAGACAGTTGAAAGCCATGTCTGTTGATTTTGATTTCTCTGCATTTTCTCTGAAGTTCAGGGTGCTGACTTTTTCCCCTAAAGTAAATGAATGATAAATGTGCTTGATTAAAATGATGAACCCTCAAAAGTGGCTTTCTTTTTAGAAAAGCAGATCAAAGAACCTGTACAGCAGACCCTCCTTTGTATGTCAGGGTGCTTTCTGTTACGATGATGAGTCAACGAAGGACTAATAGGGAGGAGAGAAGGTCAGAGAGAGAGAAGAACCAGAACACAAATACCTAGAAAAGAGAGAGTATCCAGGGAAAAAAAGAGTGATCAACAGAGTCCAGTTCTTCAGAGAGGTGAAGAAGGATGAAGACTGAGGAAATACAATCATATTTTCTAGTTCTGAGACTGTTGGTAAATATGAAGACATTTCAGTTAAGTAATGAGATCAGAAGGCAGATCACAAAGGGTTGCAAAATTAGTCATTCAATAAACATTTATTAAGGGCTTACTACGTGAGAGAGGCAGGGTGCCATGTGCTAAGAGCTGAGAATAAAAAAGAAAGGCAAATCAATCCCTGCTCTCAGGGTGTCGAGGGAGACAACATGCAAAGAACTATGTACAAATAAGCTATATATAAGATAAATTGAATATAATTAACAGAGAGAAGGCTCTAGGATTGAGGAATCAGGAAAGTCTTTCTGTAAAAGGTGAGATTTTAGTTGGGACTTGAAGGAAGCAGAAAAACCAAGAGGTGGAGATGAAGACAGAGAAAATTCCAGGCATGGGGTTCAGCGAGCAAAAGTGTCTAAAATCATGAGATGGAGAGTCTTGTCAGAAGAACAACCAAACGACCAGTGTCACTGGATCACAGAATATGTAAAGGTAACTTAAGATATAAAAAGGCTGGAAAGGGAGGGGAGTCAATTATGAAGGATTTTGAGTACGTAGTGACTAAAAATTTGACCCTAAAGGAAATAAGGAGCCGCTGAAGTTATTGAGGTACGGAAGGGTAGCAAGGCAGCTGCATAGAGGATGCTTTGGAGTGGGGAAAGACTTTTAACAGAGAGATCAATCTGCAACTTATTGCAATAGTCCAGATATGAGATGGTGAGTTCCTAGGTCAGTGTAGTGGTAGTGTCAGGGAGAGAGAAGACGGAATAGATGAGATGTTATGAAAGTAAAATCAGCAAGCCTTGGGCAGCAGAGATTGGTTATGGAGAGAGGAAGGTGAGAGAGAGTGAAGAGTGGAAGAAGGTACCTAGGTTGGGAGCCTGGGTGACTGGGAGTATGGTGGTAATAGGAGATTTTTGGACAGTAGGAAGGTATGTTAATAGGAGGATATTCACAGCAATAGGACAGTTTGGGGAGACAATATAATGAGTACATTGTTGGATTAGTTAAGTTCAGATGTCTTCTAGACATCTAATTTGAGATGAGCATTAGAGAAGTCAGGGCTAGACAAGTGATTTGAGAATCATCAGCCTAGAGATAAAAATTGAATCCATAGAAGATTAAGAAATCACTAATTGAAATAGTATAGAGGGAGAAGAGAGGACCAAGCCCCGTAGGTTAGTGTGGAAAAGCCCCATGGTTAGTGTGGGAAAAGGGGAGACGAAGTGTAGGCAATGAGCATAGATTGCTTTTTCTGAGAGATTGTGAAAAGGATTGTTTATTTTTGTCCTTCGTTACCAAAGAAGATCATGCCATCAGAGAAATGACATGACTTGCACTTGACTTTGTTTTGAGTGAGGGAGAGCTGTACAAGGTCACCAGCCTCACTTCTTCTCCAGAGCCATCTGAATCCCATGACCAGATATTCATCAGGATGACTGGAGATGAAAACTTTAAGATAATAGCTTGAGAAGGTTGGTTTTGTTTTGTTTTGTTTTAGTATGGTGAAGTTTGGGGCATCTTTGAAGGAATCAGGGAAAGAGTCACGAATAGGAAAATGCGTGTGTGTGTGTGTGTGTGTGTGTGTGTGTGTGTGTGGTTGTGCATGTGAACATGCATGTGTGTGAGAGAGAGAGACAGAGACATATGAAATGATTAAAAGGGAAATCTGTTGGAAAAGGTAGTTGGGGATAGGATCAAGAACACATGTAGAAGGTTTAGACTTGGAGAGGAGTATCAAGAGCAAAACAGAGAACCTAGGAATAGAAATTAATGTATATAAGAGTTTAGGGTTTGACAAACATATGTAAAAATTCAAGGGAGGATACTAAAAAATCTTTTTTTCAACTGATGAGAAAATTGGATAACTGCATGGCAAAAAAAATAAAAGAAAAATGAATATGGATCGTTATGTCATACTGTACACTAAAATCTTAGAACAGAAGTCTAATAAATAATATGTTGTAGAAAAATCAATAGGTATTACAAATGTTAAAAAACAAAAATGAAAAAAATTGGGGGAAATTTTTGTAGAAAATAAATTATTCAATAAGGTTTTACTTTTTGATAAAACTCCATGCAAATCCAGAATCTATATCAGTATATATCTTGAATACATGACCCAAATGGAGAAATTATCAGAGGAAATGAATGGATAATTTTATAACAAGGAAACATAACTTGTTAATAACCACATGAAAAAAGACTCAAATACTCTAATAGTAAACTGCAAATCAAGACAATCTTACTAGAACACTGATTAAATTGTCAAAAATAGCAGAAAATGTTAGAATTCAATGTTAGCAGGTCTTCAGGAAAACCGGCACCTACATTAGTATTGCAGACTAATGTAAACTTTTCATAGAGCAAACTGTAACAATGAGACAGAAAATTAACCATACTATTTCACTAATTAATTTCATTATAAGAACTTTATTATATATTATATATTATATTATATTCTATATAAATATATTTATTATAAAGCATTTTCATAGCAAAGTGGAATAAAAAAAAGAAACTGAAACTGAAAGTGCAGATCTATTATGTACGACTTGCTCCTCCTTTTAAATACACATGAAAGTCATCATATAACTTTCTTTTTTTCTAATGGCTATCATTAGAATCAAACACCCCCCCACCCCCACACAGATATGTCAGTTCCTTCTCTGAATACAGAGAGCATCTTCCTTCATAGGACCTTTGTAGTTAATTTGGGTATTTATAATAGAATTACTTGGTCAAAGTTATTCTTAAAACAATATTGCTGTTACTGTATACAGTGTTCTCTTGGTTCTCCTCATTTTGTTCATCATTATTTCATTCAAATCTTTCCATATTTTCCTGAAATCGTTGAGCTCATCATTTCTTATAGCAGAGTTGTATTCCATCATGAACATACACCACAACTTGTTTAGCCATTCCCCAATTGACAGGCATCCTTGTAATTCCCAGATTTTTTGCACAAAGATAGTACAGGATATGTTGGATTCATTTTTTTTTAAATGGAAGGATAACCTTTATAGTGAAAGACAATTCTTCAGCAAGTAATGGTCTTCTCGCTGAGCACATCTGTGAAATCCATGATCAGAATGTAATTGACTTGAAGGACTCTCAAGTTGCAAACATACTTTGAACATCTGGGACTGTAGTTACTATTAACAATCATACCCACTTTCATCTTTAAACACATACTCAAAAGGATGGCATCATATTATGAAAAATCTAATGGATCATGCTACCCTAGAAGTTTAAAATTCAAGCAATTGTGTCTCTGCTGAACTTGGGTAGTTTACTCAGCATCTTCTGTATTCGACACACAAACCTTACTGGGAATCAAGAAGCAAATGCTGCACGAGAGCCTTTGTATTATTGTATTACGGCTAGGAATATTACTGTTTAACCCAGCTTTGTGTTAAAGCTGTAAATTGTATTTGTAGCCTTATACTGATTTTATAGTTGTGAACCTTTTAAGAGTTTTGCTTTTCATGGCATCACATTTCCAGTAGTTAAATTACTCTTCCCATAAGCCATTATGGTTAAGATAACTAATACAGATTTTTTAAAATGTTACAATCAGGTACCTGTATTTTAGATATTCTAGAAAATAATATTGTTCCTCTTACTTTTCTTCTGCTGTAGCATTTTTAATGCTTTGCTACTGTACCTCTAATCTAATTATTTTCTACTACTTCCAATCTTGTTTATAAAAATGCAGTTAAGCAACCTTGGTTCCAATCCACATGAACATTACAAATGGCAAAATGTAGAACTGCACAAAATTGTGATGATTTTATCTTTAATAATGTACAACTAATGCTTCAATTGTTGCTTTAACCATGTTAAAGAAAAGTTCTGAAATAAAAATCAAATTAATTTATTAACTCAAAAAAAAGAAAAGAAAAAAAAAGAGAGTCTCTATAAACATTGTAGAACATATGGGTGCTTTTCTTTTCCCCTAATCATCTTTGGAAATAGATCTAGTCAATAATGAATTAAGGTCCCAATTTTTCCACATTGCCTCCAGCATTGAAAACATTTAAAATTCCCTCCAACCTTAAAAAAGGTTCAAGAATTTTATTATAAAAGTAGAAGAAAATTAGAAGTAACCTAGATGTCTAATAATTAGAAAATTGCCAAATTATGTTATCTAAATGTTATATTAAAATTATATGTACGTATATAACAAAGTCAGAGGTAACAGAATTAGAGACAAACTTGGAAAGAGATACAAAACACATAAATTTGTTGCTGTTTGTTAGTTTGGTAATATTTTCTTAAAATGCACAGTATCATATGTGTTAAGGCTTTTAGATATGTCTCTTTATTTTGCATATTTATTTCATTATTTGTTTTTATTTATTTCATCATTTGTTTTCAATTTAAAAGAAAAATATTAATTTAAAATAACATAAATCACTTAACACCTATTTAAAATAAAAACAAATACAGGTTATAGGAAACTATATCATAGAATTGAAAGTCCCTCTAACATTTACTTGCAGAAGATAAACAATCAATAGAAATTCCCAGAAAATTCTGTGAGACTATCTCCAAGTCTAACCTTCAGTTAATAATTAAAAGAATCTTTAAAAATAGCATTGTTCAGCAAAATCAAGTTTCCAGGTACAAAACATTCCCTTCTCCAGCAATAATACTTCAATTGAGAATGGATCATTCAGCTTTGAGAATGGATCTTTTTGACTTACTTTGTCCTGAATTTGAACTCTTTCCTAAGGTGCTCAGAACCTTCACGGAGCCTGTCAGACCTCCGGAAATGAGGAGAATGGAGATCAGTAACTATGGAACTTGGACTAGCACCCACTTTTGCAGGTTAAAAACATACATCTCAGGCCCTCACCTTTTCACTCTCCCGTCACATTTAATCATTAACTCTGCATGGTAAGAAAGGTCATAACATCTTGAGAAACCTCTCCTCTACTGAATTTTTTTTAAGAGGAAAAAGTAAGTCGGAAAAAAGAATATTGGTTCTGAGATACCACCCTTCCTCTCAATGGACATAGTCTACTTTCTATAAAGAACTAATCTAGAAAAGGATTAGTTGGGTGAACAAGTTAATTTAATTCAATTCAATTCAGTTCAATTCCACTCAGTCCACTAAATTCAATAAACATTATTAAGCACTTATAGTTTGTAGAACACTATACTAGACACACGTGGAGATACAGAATATAGGTAAGACATAATCACCACCCCCATGGAACTTACATATGGAGAGGATGCCAGATATACAGACAATACATGCAATCCAGGCTTCAAGTATGGAACATTTGAATAAGACTCTCCTCATTAGTGGAGAAAATAAGTACCCTCTGCTTACCTGCATAAATGGGCGGAGGTTGCTTTAGAGAAGAGAGGCTTCTTTCCTGCCTTGAGAGATACACACAAGAGGCTCCAGAATCTCTTTGGGGAGTGATCCATAGAAAGAGAAAGGACTTTGAAAGGGAGGCATGCAGGGGAAATCTATGTCCTCAATCTGTCCCTGGTTTGCAACTTCTCCTTCTAGAGACTTTGGAGCATTTCCTTTTGTGTGAGATAAGGGAATCTCTCTTGGTTGGGCTGAGATAACCCCCTCTCACTGGGAAAACGCATTGACTTTGTGTACTTTTGTGGGCAAGCTAAGAGATACAGTGGATAGCGTGCTGGTCCTGAAGTCAGGAAGACTCATCTTCTCAGTTCAAATCTGTCCTCACCCTGGACAAGTCACTAAACCCCTGTTTGCTGCATTTTTCTCATCTGTCAAATGAGCTGGAGACGGAAATGGCAAACCACTTCAGTATCTTTGCCAAGAAAACCCCAAATGAGATCAGAAAAAGTCTGAAAGGACAGACCAACAACAACTTTTGTGGATATTCTAATGTATATAACTTGGTTTTCTGTTTGCTGCTTCCTTGGAGAAATTATCTTACTTATTATTCATTTGCAACTCCTCTTGCTTTCCTCAAGGCAGAAATCAAAGTCTGATTTCAGAGGAGTGGGCAAGATTCCAAAGATAACTATTTATCCACTCTATGAGCTGCATTTAGACAAACCCTGTGAATTTACACATAATATACTGGAAAGCACATACTCTACATAAAAAAATAATGTGTAGTATGAGACTAATGTAGGTATAAGTACCACACAAAGGCTAGAGAGAGAAAGATTGCCTCTAAGGGTCAGGAAAAGCTGTATGGAGAAAATAGCATTTTTGTTATGCTTCAAAGAATGGGGATCAGAAAATGGGACAGTTATAAGACAGAGCATGAGCAAAGGCATGGAAGTGAGAAAGCCACAGTGTATATGTAGAACAATGAGTAGTCTAATACTTTTGGAGAGTAGAGTAGTATGAACTATGTCCCAAAAGGGTTAGTGGAGTCAAATTGTGGGTAAATTGTGCCCTCAATTAGGAGGTTGAGTATTAACCTAACCTGATAGAATGAAGAAGAAGATGAAGAAGATGAAGAAGAAGAGAAAGAAGAAAAAGAAAAAGGAAGAGGAGAAGAAACTAGGAGGAGAAGGAGAAGAAACAGAAGAAGAAAGAAGAAGAAGCTATTGAAGGTTTTGGAGCAGAGAATTGAGATCATCATAATGTATGTAAGTGAAAGGTTTATATCAGATTTCTCATTGCCCTCTTGTCAAGAAATTTTCTGTAGAAACAGAAACTTGGAGGCAAGCTTAGCTTCCCATGATTCAAATAGACTTTCCAGTATGGAATCTGGTTTTATGGTTCTCAATCTAGTGTTGTTTTCTTGTTGTTTTGTCCTTCATTTTCAAAGAGATCCAGTAACATCATGGGGGATGTCTTGATTCGTGTGAATTGGATTTAAGTGAGGCAGAATTGCACAAAGTGGTCAGCCTCATTTTCTCTTCTAGTGTCATCAACGTCTAGTGCCAAGACAAGAGTCAAGATGCCTGGCAATGGCCCAGGAAGGCAGTGGATGACCTTGGTGTCTTCAGTGTGTGACCAAACTCTAGGCTCTTCAGAGCACCTGCTTCAGCTGCCTTCTTGTCCTTTGGAACAAATTGTTCTCATCTGCCCCTTCTGCTGGGAGAAGTCTTCAGGGTGAGTTAGAGAGGTGTCTTCTCCATTGTTGTGTACTCCAATACTGGCATACATAGAAAGGGAATACAAGTAAGCAGGTCATGAGAGCTTCTCCTATAGACATATACCCTTACCCCATGATGATCATGTCATTTCCCAAATGGATACCTATATGCTCCCCACTACTGTACTCACCCATATACATTATCTGCTCTCATAACAATATGCACTTTGACCACAACTCTACATTTGCTTTTGCAAATGTTACCCACATTATGTTTCCCCATTTACCCTGCTTAGACCAGCTTCCAACCAACCCTTGCTAAGCTGTGGAAATGAGTGAGATTGCTCAGTGTTCTCTTTAAGTTTTAAAGAATACTTTACATGTGTTATCATCGAAGATTTCCAAAGGAAAGAATGAAAGGAGAGAAGCAAATTGGCTAAGGACATACCCGTTGGGAACACTCACCTTAAAGGGGCTCAGAAAGAGTCTGAGGAGTCTGCAGAGGAAACTTTTAGAAGGATTAGCTTGGGAACCATGTGAGCCAAGAGTTTTCAGGATCCCAGGTTTTGGAGTTGCAAAGGAGAGGTTAATGAGTCCAACTTCTGTACTTTACAGATGGAAAAACTGAGGCCTAGAGAGATTAAATACCTTACCCAGGGCCACACAATTAGCAAAGATCTCTGAAGTCAAGAGAGGAGAGAGTAACTGAATAAGGGGTGATCAGTTAGACATTGGTGAAGGGATAAGAAGACTACAAGGGGTTAGAAAGAGAAGAGGGTGTGTGAGTAGGTGAGCAAGCTAAAGCAGCTAGTATAGATTACTTACAATTTTTTAATTAAATTTTTTCAATAAAACTCTTCCTTCTGTCCTTTCCATCCCAAACCCACTGAAAAACAAAACCTCAGTTGTAAATGTGTACAGCCAGTCAAAATAAATTGCCCCATTGGCCATGATTTTTTTTAATCTCAATCTACATTCTGAGAATATCATCTTTCTACTAGGAGCATGCTTTATGATGAATGTTCAGGGATCATACACAGTCATTGTACTGATCAGGGTTCCTAAGTTTTTCAAAGTTGTTTGTCTTTACAATATGTTTGTTATTGCATAAATTGTTATTCTGGTTCTGTTCACTTTGCATCAGTTCATACAAATCTTTACAAGTTTCTCTGAAACCATCTCCTTCATGATTTCTGTCTTTATTTTTTAAGTTTTATTGATGTCTTTTGTTTTTGTTACACAGATTACCTATACTCTATGAGAAGTCTATTACAATAAAAGAATGTTATTAAACTAACAAGACCTCATTGGAAAGATCATGCAACATTCCACATCTGTAGTAACTGCCTCCCTCCCAAAATTGCTCCATATTGTTTTGCAGAATGGCCAGGGCAGTTCCCAGCTCAACTAACAATATGTACTTGTACCTACTTTCCCACAGTTCTAGCATTTGTCATTTTCCTTTGTCAACTCTGCCAATCTGATGGTTATAAGGCAGAATCCCAGTTGTTTTAATTTGCATTTCTCTAATTATTAGTGATTTAGAACATTTTTTTCCTATGGCAATCAATATCTTGGATAGCTTTCTCTGAGAATTGCCCCTTCACATTTTTAACCACTTATCAGGTTGAGATTGGTTCCTATTTTTATAAATTTGAATCTGTTTCCTATATATCTAAGCATAAGACTCTTATGAGAAATTTCCTTCCAAGATTTACCATTTATCTACTTTTCTTCTAAATTTAGCTACATTGATTTTCTTTGTACATTCACAGTTATGATCATTAATTATCTCCCTCCATCCTAATTTCTAATGCTTTTCATTCTCTTTATTTCCCATCCCTTCTTTGCAAAGAAGTGAGTGGTGAGAGAAAGGTGCACACTCAGAGCCAGCACTTTAGGTTTTGTGTCATCTGTTTTTATGTTTGCTCCTCTTCTGTTCCCTCATCTAGAACTCAGTCACAGGCTCTTGTTTTTTCTTCCCTTTCTTTCAAACCCCTCTTTGAGACCCACTTTCCTTATAGTTTGTTTTTCTTAGGACTAATGTTTCTATTATCTGCCCTCCCTCCAATTTCCTCTTCTCTCCTCTTTCCTTTCTGCTTCTCTACTGACTGAAATGTATTTCAGTACCTAACTGTGTGAATGTTTTCCTCCTTTGATCAGTTCTGAGGAGAGGAAGTTCAAATGTTAACTGCTTCTCTCACCCCTTCCTCCTTGTTTATGTAGACTTCTACAATTACATGAGACAATTTTCACTATCTTTCCTCTCCCTTTTCCTCCCTAGTGTATTCCTTCTTTCCTTTTCCATGCTCCTTTTAAGATCCTGAGTACATAATAAAACTGAGGCTCTTTGTCTTATTAGACTATCCCTATCATTGCTGGTGATAACAGCATTCAGAGGTAGCATATTTGTCATCACTCCATACTAGAATGTTTAATTCTTTAAGACTGCTTACTCATGTTCACTTTTTTATGTTTCTCTTGATTCTTGTGTTTGTATTTCAGATTTTCTAAACAGCTCTGGACTTTTTATCAGGAAAACTCAGAAGTCCTCTGTTTTTACTAAAGATCTATTTTGTTATTAGTTTTGCTAGGCAAGTTGTTTTTGGTTGTAAACTTATAGTTTTTACCTTCTGGAATACTGCATTCTAAGCTTTGCCCTCCTTTATAGTAGTGGCTGATAAATTTTGTGCAATCTTGACTTTGGCTTCTCTGTACTAGAATTATTTCTTTCTGACTGTTAGTATTTTTCTTCGACCCAGAAGTTCTCAATTCTGGCTTTAATGTTCCTGGGAGTATTCATTTTGGGAGTTCTCTGAGGAATTGACCAATGGATTCTATTTCTACTTTGCCCTCTGGTTCTGAAAGATGTGATAGATTTTCTTGAAATATGGTATCTGCTCTTTCTTATTTTTTTTAATTTTTTTGAGTCATAGTTTTCATATAGTCCAGTGATTGTTAAATTACATCTTCTTGATCTGGTTTCTAGGTGGCACAGTGATAGAGCATTGGATCTGGAGTTAGGAAAACATGGGTTCAAATCTGCTTTCAGACACATTCTCTGTGTCATCCTGGGCAAGTCACTTAACCTTTGGCTGCCTCAATACCCTCATCTTATCCTCATAAAATAGAGTTAATAGTAGCACCAACCTTCCAGAGTTGCTGTGAGAATAAAAATCAGTTGACATTTGTAAAATGTTTTATAAACCTTAAATTGCTATATAAATGCCATGTAAACATAAATGCTATGTAAGTCCATTCCATTTATTTGTCATAACTTGTACAGCCATTCCTGATTTGATGGGCACCTTCTCAGTTTCTAATTCTTTGATACTGCAAAAAGAACTATAAATATTTCGTATATCTTTAGTTGGAGTTTGTTTTTCTTAGGTCTAGAAATTTATTAATATCTCTCTTACGTAGCCTCCCTCTAATTTCCTTTATCTTCGTTCCCTCTTATTTCCCTTTAGAATGAAATGTATTTCTGTATCTTACTGTGTGTCTGTTTGCACTGTCCCCTCCTTTGAGTAATTCAGATAAGAGGGAGGTCCAAGTGTCAGTAGCTTCCCTTCCCCTTCTTCCTTGTTTGCATAGACTTCTTTCACATCCTGCACATGTAAGATAATTTTCCCTAACCTTTTTTCTTTCTCACCTCCAATATATTCCTGTTCCCCTTCCTTTCCATTACTCTAAGATCATCAAAACATAAAAGAATCACTCCCAGACCATCTATCTAATTAAATGCCTTCTATGACCCCTAATGATAATAGCATTTAGAAAGGAAACATGTATCATCTCCCCATATTAGAATGTAATTAATTTGCCCTTGTTTAGTCCTTTAAGATTGTTCATTCATGTTTACCTTTTTTTTCCTTGACTCCTGTGTTTGCACTTCATAGTTTCTATGTAGCTCTAGTCTTTTAATCAGGACTACTTGAAAGTTCTCTATTTTATTGAAGGTCTATTTCCCCACTCCCACCTCTCCCAGGATTATACTTAGTTTTGTTGGATGTTATTCTTGTTTGTAAGGTCATTTCCTTTACCTTCTGGAATATTGTATTTCAATTTCTCTGATTCTTTATGGTAGAGTCTGTTAAATCTTGTGTGATCCTGACTGTGGCTCCTCAGAACTTGAATTATTTCTTTTCTGGCTGGTTGAAGTATTTTTTTCTTTGACCATGAAGCTCTAGATTTGGGTTGTCTTATTCCTTTGAGTTTTCATTTTGGAGCTTCTTTCAGAATATGGCTTTTCTATTTCTATTTTGCCCTTTGATCCTAAGAATTCTTAGCAGTTTTCTTTTACGATTTCTTGAAATATGATATCAAAGCTCTTTTTATTTTTGATCATGGCTTTCCGATAGTCCAGTGCTCCTTAATTTTTCTTTCCTTGATCCATTTTTAGGTCAATCATTTTTACTATTGAATTTTCTAAATTTTCTTTTATTTTTTTCAATATTTGAATTTCTTTTTAATATTTCACATTGTCTTATAGAACCATTGACTTTTATCTGGTCCATTCTAACTTTCAAGGAGTTTGTAGCTTGGGAAAAGTTTTATGCTTTTTGTGCCTTAATTTCCTTTTGGTTCTTTCTTCTATAACTCTCATTTTTTTCCCTTTTGTGCTCTAATTTCATTTGTAAAAATACTTTAGATCTATGTGTTTTCTGTATTTTTAACTCGCTTCATCTCTTCTAGGAGTTCTGGCTGAACTTAGGTCTAAGCAGCGTTTTTCTTAGAAGTTTTACTTGCAGATGTTTCGGAGTCATTCTCATCTTCGGGGATTGTATTTCGACTGCCCCTGTGATCATGATAGCGTTATATGGTGGGATTCTTTTCATTGTTGCTCTTTGCTCATTCTTTAGACCTATTTCCTGACTTTAGACTTTATGTTAGTGTCAGGTTCTGCATACTTCTGGAAGGAACGTCTTGGTTGGTCCTACTTCTGCTTTCTTAGGGTATAGTACTTCAGGGACAGCTCAGGCTGGGATCCTATAAGCTTTCAGTGCTCTCAAAAGGTTCTGATCCAAAGCAAGTCTGATTGCTGTCCCTGTGGTCTGAGCTCTGCAAGTCCCTGACCTGAACTTGGGTCTGAGGGATAGATCTGTGGGCTTGCCGCCTTGAGTTGCAATAGATTGCTGCTAGACTCAGCCAGGTGGAATGTTCTGCTAGCTCAGAGTAACAGGCTTTCTTCTGGTCCATAATTCCTACCCTGGTTATTCTGTTACAGGTTTTAGCCTGGGCTAAACATCGAAACTGAGATCCTGCTTTGTTCCTGTGCTCTGAGCCACATAAACCTGTTCCCTGTCTAGTACATATTCTAGGACCTGTAACCACTCTATCTGTTGCCTTATGCTGACCAGGACTGGAAAATAAGTTCATTGTGACTTTTTCTTTGATTTCCTAATCTGGATTCAGTCTGGTGCATTTTATAGATCTGTTTTAAGGACAGTTCTCCCCACCCCAGTAGGTGAGGGAGGGAGATCATGCTCTGACATCTTAGCTCTCCCTTCTCACTGGTCTTTTTCCTCCTGAATTTTCAGATTAGTACTCAATCTGGTGTATTTCCACATCTTTGCAGTGGAGTTGTAAGGGAAAGGTTGGTTGTACTTCCTATTATACTATTATCTTGGCCCCTCCTATAGATTACTTTTTAAAGAAGTGTTGTTGTCAAAGCAGGAGCAGCTAGGTGGCACAGTGGATAGAGTGCCGGGCTTGAAATCAGGAAAACGTGAGTTCAAATCTGGCCTCAGATACTTACTAGCTGTGTGAGACCTTAAGTAAGCCACTTAACTCTGTTTGCCTCAACTTCCTCATCTGTAAAATGAGCTAGAAAAGGAAATGCCAA
This sequence comes from Notamacropus eugenii, assembly GCF_028372415.1. Taxonomy (NCBI): domain Eukaryota; kingdom Metazoa; phylum Chordata; class Mammalia; order Diprotodontia; family Macropodidae; genus Notamacropus; species Notamacropus eugenii. The sequence goes on from NC_092874.1 coordinate 413,335,439, forward strand.
ACCACTTCAGTACCTTTGCCAAGAAAACCCCAAATGGGGTCATGAAGAGTGGAACACAACTGAACCACCACAACAACAAATTGCTAAGGAAAAGAGAGTGATGATGTGGTAAGTGGGTATGGTAGAACAGTAAAAGGGTCTTTTTTCCGTTTTTTTTTTTTAGGATTAAGAAGAACTGAATATGTTTGTAGGCATATGGGAAGGAGCCAGCAAAGAAAGATTCTATGAAGATGCCTATAGGTACAGCGTATTCTTGGAGAAAGTGGGAAGGAATAGTTAGATCAGAGCATTAGCAGAGGTATTTGTCATCTGAGAAAGAAGGAAAGGAGAATGTATGATGACAAGGAGAAATTTCAAGGAAGCAAACTGGCCAATTAGCCTCAAGCTTCTTAGTGAGGCAGGTAGTGATCTAGGTAATCTGGGAAAATCTTGTTCAGATTGCTCTGATGCTGTTTTTCTCATAGACAGCAACACTTTTGTACTCCTCTGTATAGCCATCCTAACTCTAATGAGGAAAGATGGAAGGGAAAAGAGCTTTTATTACGTGCCTGCTTGACAGACGTTGTCAAGGCAGAAATTCAGAACTGGTGCCAAGCTCTCTGACAATTCTTATCTCCTTTGATCCTCACAACAATGATGTGAGTTAGGGGCTTTTATTTTCATTTTACAGTTGAGGAAACTGAGGCAGACAAGTTACATGATTTGCCAAGGGATATAAAGCTAGGAAGTGCCTGAAGTTGGATTTAAACCCAGGTCTTCTTGACTCCAGGCCCATTTTTCTATCACTGTGCCACCTAGATGCACATCTAGATGTAGTAGAAGCATAGTCTCTTTATTTGAAAATGATGAAGTATATAAAGCATCAGTGAAAGGTCACTTTTCTTACTCCATCAAAGGCAAATTTGATTTAGGCAGAAAGGAGCTGTTAAGAATTATCACTACTAGGACTGTATCCCCAAGAGATCATAAAAATGGGAAAGGGTCCCACATGTACAAAAATATTTATAGCAGCACTCTTTGTAGTTGCCAAAAACTGGAAGTCAAGGGGATGCCCATCAATTGGGGAATGGTTGAATAAATTATGGTATATGAACGTAATGGAATACTATTGTGCCATAAGAAATGATGAACAAGAAGACTTCAGAGAGGCCTGGAAGGACTTATATGATCTGCTGCTGAGTGAAAGGAGCAGAACCAGGAGAACTTTGTGCACAGCAACGACCACAGTGTGCGAGAGTTTTTTCTGGTAGACTTGGAATTTCGTAATAACGCAAGAACTTATTAAAAAAAAAATCCCAGTGGTGGTTTTCTAAGGCAAAATGCCTTCCACACTCAGAGAAAGAAATATGGAAGTCATTTGCAGAATGTAGCAGATCATGTTTGTGTGTGTGTGTTTTTGTGTATCATGTTTTGATTTGTTATATGATTTCTTCCATTTATTTTAGTTCGACTACATAGCATGACTATAGTGAAAATATATTCAATAGGAAAGTATATGTAGAACCTATACAGAATTGTATGCGGTCGTGGGGAGGGAGGGGATTAGTGCGGGGTAGGTGTGGGGGGGAAAAAATCTTAATTTTATGGCAGTGATTGTAAAACATTAAAAATAATAATAATAAAATAAAACTAAAAAAAGAATTTAATATTAGATTTAACTTAAAGCTACTTTGGACATTGGGATACTTTAAATCTAATAAATATTCCAAGAAATTTCAAGAAATATTTGAAAAGTATTGTATTGGGGAATTAAACTACACTTTTGAAAACCAAAGATTATTAAGTTCCCAAAGGGCTTTCAATTTTAAGTTGGTGAATTTCTTTTCTTTCCCCTGCTAATTCTAGGTTATAATTTCAAGATAGTTTTCATGGAAGGAACAGCTTCACTTGGAAGATAAGAAAACCGACAAATGAAAGTGTCTTTAGGGTCACTATATGCCCCATACTGACATTTAGGAATCAACACATACACCATCTCTTACATCTGTTTTCTCAGTTGGCCAATCTCACGCATTTAGTTTTATTTTGGTTTGTTTTTTGAGATGTGGTCTTCCTATTTCATCCAGGCTGGAACTATAGTGAATAATCTCAGATCTGCTCTGACTGCTGATTGGCCCAGAAGCTTTGCCCTACTCTATTTGTTTTATCTGGGCCCTGCTCCAGCCACACCTGGGCCAGTTCATCCATCTTTAGGCAGTCAGTTGCTTTCTTTCTCCTGTTTCAGAGGCAGTCTGACATAATGAATAGAGAGCTGGTCTCAGGGCCAGGAAGACTTGGGTTCAAGTCTTGCCACTGATACGTACTTGCTGTGTGACCTTAGGCAGGTCATTTAAATTCTCAGGGCTTAAGACAACTCTCTGAGATTATGAATTATGAAGAAACTGCCAAACTGCTTTTGTAGAGGGAATTTACTCATCTGAGAGTTCCTTAAACCAGTGGAATCACTACTACAATTCCTCTCCTTCCCTATATTAAGAGGATACAACGGGAGCCTTTAGTCCTTTCTGCCCTGACTATGGCAGTAAACTGTTAAATGTAGGTTGAATGGAAATTGACAAACTAGATTTTAAAAAATTACCAGGAAAAATCAATGTTGGCACACAAGTTGTCAAGGTATTTAACTCCAGGGTAGAACTGGGAAACTGATGTTATAAATTGCCATAGCATAAGAGGCCTGTGTAATTGGCATTGTAATTCCCAGTCATTAACAAGAGTTCCACCCTGGATTACGGGAGTCAAAGTCGAGTGATTCTCCCTTCTCTATAGCAAATTAAAGGAATCTACAATAAAGGGTAGGTTAAATGAGCAAGTGTAATCCATTGGGGAGGTAAAACACTCTCTGGTTTCTGAGAGGAAAAATCACACCTGATTAAACTACTAGAATTATTTTAGGGTCTGTAGACTACATGCAGTTCTAGTGAGGGCAAAGAGGTATACTTAGGTTGTAAAGGTTCAGAGAAGGGCCACTAAAAATGGTTAAGACAAACGGAGAAGGGATATATAAACTTTTAAAATAGGATCCTTCAATCTGGAAAAACAACTGAGATGAGCTATAATTGAAATCTGAAATTCTGAAGGACGTAGATAGGCTAAATCTCAATTTATTCAAATCCTAGACTATTTCAACTTCAAGCATTCCTGGAGCAGACAGTTTTAAGATAACCCAGAAGAAGCACTACTTTTCACAGTTGGTAGAAAGTAAACTTATGGGAAGTATTTCTCTGTGATGCAGTTCAGTCTGAGAATATGAACAGGTTCATGTTAAGTATGTATCCAGGGATGTTAAACCCATAATTCAATTCAATTCAAATTATAACTCAAAAAATATTACTTGAAAATATTTTATTATTGACTGGCTCCTGATTAGTGTGAATAATGAATCCCATGAAGTAGTCTCATTATTTGAATTCCCACTGAATATTTCCATTGGGCTACAACCAGTTACCATGTTAAATAATTACAATTTTCAATTGTGCAAATTTGAATATATGTATAAGCCTAATAATAACCCATCAACCAAAATAAACAATCAAATAAATCTACAAAATAAACTGTCAACAAACATTTATTAAATGACTTTCTATGTGCAAAATATTGAGTGCTAGGGACACCCTCAAGGAGCTTCTAATCTAATGGCATGACAACATCCAAACAATTATGTCCAAACAAAATATATAGAGGGTAAATTGGAGAGAATCACCAAGGGAAGGCACTAGTGTTTAGGAGGACCAAGAAAAGTTTCTTACAGAAGGTGAGACTTTAATTCAGACTTGAAGAAAGTCAGGAAGCAGAGATGAGGAGGGAGAGAATTCTAAACATGGGAGACAACCAGGGAAAATTCACTGATTTGGGAAATGGGGTGTCTTGTGCAGGGAAAAACAGGGAGGCCAGTGTCACAGGAACAAAGTGAGGACGACTGGAAAGGTGGTAAGGGGTCAGGTTATGAAGGGCTTTAAAAGCCAAATAGAGAGGATTTTGTATTTCAACCTGGAGATGAATGGAGCCTTTGGAGTTTCCTGAATAAGGGGTTGAGATGGTCAGACCCATGCTTTAGGAAGATCACTTTGGCAGCTAAGTGGAAGACGGACTGGAATAGGGAAGGCAGCTGTGGCAGGGAGACCACCAGCAGACAATTGCAATTGTTGGGATATGAGGTAATGAGGGCCTGAACCAGGGAGCTTGCAAAACTTTACCCAGAACCCCTAGTTCTTATCAAGAAAGAACCAGAAAAATTAACAAACCAATAAGATGACCTCTTTGAAACCTCTACAAAATTCTGCAACTTTTGTTCTTATTTTTCTTCCTTATCCTAATTCTTCTTTTTTTAGAAAAAATATAGTTGCATAATTACAATCTATTGGAGTATATAATACATGAGAAAATGAGTTGAGATGAATACAGACGAATTTCAAGAAGAGAGAACTAAAAACTGGGAAGAAGCCCTTGTGTAGGAGATGGTACCTATACTATGCTTTAAAGTAAACTAGTGATTCTGTAGGACAGCGGGGAGGAGGGAATTCATTCTAGAAAGGTAAGATCTTTTGTGCAAAGGCAAAGAAGTAAAAGATAGAATGAAAGGTTTGATGGGGAACAAGTGGAGGCCATTTACTGGAAACGTGAATGCGTGAAGATCGATATACAAGAAGACTGGAAAGGTGGGTAGGGATCAGATTATGAAAGGCTTCAAATTCCAGGTTAAGGGATTTATTTTTCCCCCTGAGAACAACAGGGAGCCATTGATTATTATTTTTTTTTTTTGAGAAGGTGGCAACATAGTCAGATCTTGGTTTTATATCAATTTGGCAGCTTATGCATATGAGAAGGGAGAGACTGGAGGCAGGGAGGAAATTCGGAGACGATTATAATTAGCCAAGTGAGAAGTGATGAGAGCTTGATCTAAAGTAGAAGATGTGTGGAGAAAAGAGAGTAGATATGAGAATGTTGTAGTGGTAGCATTAACAAGACTTGGCAACTGACTGGCTGTGGGGATTAAGGGAAAGGGAAGAGTCAGAGATGACTTCAGAGTTGTGAACTTTGGTGACTGGAAAGATGGCGATGCCATCTATAGAAATAGGAAGTTAAGTAGACGGATGATTTGGTTTTGATTTATATATTGCCAAATTGTTCTCCAAAGTGTTTGCAGCCATCTAAAGTCACACCAACAATATATTCAAGCACCTGTTTCTTCATCTGCCAAAACTGAACTTTTTCATATATGTATATGAAATATATCATCACATGTATGTGCATGCATTTAGCACATATGTACCACGTATATATTTGCCATTCTAGTGGTAGTATATTAAAGTTGTTTTGCAAAGTGTCTAAGATTCAAGTATTTCTTAAATAATAATTTGTACAATTCAGCAAATATGTATTATAGTGTACAGATTACTGTCCTAGGTATATGGGAGATACAGAAATTATGAGCTTGCAGAGTTTATAGTTTTCTAATTTTTTCCTTTATGTGAAAAGTAGGAAAATATCGTATGATTTTAGGATTGGAAAACATCTTAGACATCATCTAGTCTAATCTTTCCAATTTATCGATGTCAATATTGAGGTCCCGAGAAGTGACTCAAAGTCACATTGGTTAATTAACTATTACAACCAAACTTTGAACTATGTCTTAAAGTAAGACTCCTTGTACTGGGTTTTATTAAGTTACCCTAACGCTGTTTGAAGAATATTCCTTCCATTTTCACTTCACCCCAGATCAATTCATTCTCTGGATTTCTTTATCCCTTTACTAGCAGCCCTGAACCTCTTGAGATACCTGTAACCTGGGATCTCTTTTTATTAGTGAGTTCCTTGCCCAGACCACAACTTCACGAAAGGCCCAAGCCATGTTTAGTTCACTCCTGGTTCAACTCTTTATCTCCTTGTGAGGGGGAGCCTTGACCCAGAATGGGTCCCTTCCTCTACCCCTCTCCTTTTCAGTTCTCCTCTATGTGTAGTCTTTCCTTATGAGAACATAAACTCCTTGATGCTGCAAAATTAGCTCGTTTGTTTGTGTTTCCCCAGACTCCGCATTGTCCAATACGTACTAAGTCCTTAATAAAAATAAAAAAGAAAATTCTTGTTTCTTTTCTCTCTCTCCTAGAATAAGAAGGTAATTTAACATCACCCCCTTCGCTCCCCTCCAACAGGGAGAAATTTAACCATACAGGTCTAATTCTCTCCTGAAACTGGAAGATTCACTTTCCACTTTCTCCAACTTTCTCCTCTTTGCCTTAGGGTGTTTTTAAAACACCTGGAGCGCCCTCTGTTGACCAAATATGCGCTGCTTCAGCTGAAGAAACCAGTAACGATAAAATCATAAAGCACCCAAGTTAGTGCCAGAACTGGTCCTGGGAAATCAAGATGGGAAAGGGGAGCTGGAGGCTTTAGAAGGGACGCCATATTTTATGGGATGTAAGTACAAAAGATGCAATGGGAAGCTATCTATAATCATATTAATAAAGAGTAATACAGTAAATATGCCCAGTCAAACTGTAGCTCTAGACATGTGGGCCAGTGATTGTGAATGCAGGCACTCCCTTTTGTCCCCTTTGATCCCCCATTGATTCTCTAACTGGAGTGAATAGGTTCTAGCTTCAGGCTTCCTGGAACATGGAAAGCATCTGACCAAAGATGGGCTTTGGAGTTCCTCAAGTCCAAAGTCCTCCTTTAAACAGGTGAGGAAACTGAAGCCTAGAGAGGTTTAGTCATTTAACCAAGGTCTCACACCAGATAGTAAACAGCACAGACAGGATTCAAATTCAGATCCTGACTCCAAACTCAGTGCTCTTATTATTATACCTCACTGTCTTCCCTGAGAATAAGGGCTAGATTAATTAGCAAAAGAGATTTCCTTTTAAAAGTCAACTTAAAAGAAAAGTCAAGCGATGAGTCTCTTTTCTGCAATGTAACTAAGTTGTAGTAAATCTTTGAAAAAACATCCTGAAGCACCTTGCACACCTTTGAATGCAACTAGTCACATCTTGTCGTTCAGTTGTTTCAGTAGTATCCAACTCTCCATGACCCCATTTAGGATTTTCTGGGTGAAGATACTAAAGTGGTTTGCCATTTTCTTCTCCAGCTCATTTTACAGATGAAGAAACTGAGGTAAACAGGGTTAAGTGACTTGCCCAGGATCACATAGCTAGTAAGTGTCTGAGGCTGAATTTGAACTCAGAAAGATGTCTTCCTGATTCCAAGCCCAGTGCTCTAGCCACTTCACTGCCTAGTGCTGCAAGGTCCTAATTATCTTATTTTCAATCAACAGAAGAACTCAAGCAATATGAGATGCAGGGGCATCAAGAGCTCTGCCTCAGAAATCGGGAAGCCTTCATTTTTAGTCCTTTAATCATGAGTGGTCACATCATATATACGAACCTCACTTTTCTTACCTGTAAAATAGGGAGAAGTTAGGTTGTTTGACAAATGATCCTTTCCCTCATAGACAGAAGGTTCTCTGGCTATTCTTTTCAGGTTTCACTAACTTGAATTTTATCTGCCTTAATAGAGCCTCTCTCACTGCAAGGTAACCTAGGGGTTGGATTAAACTTGATGCTCAATCATTTCCCATCCTATCATCTCTCCCTCCCTCCCTCCCTCCCTCCCTCCCTCCCTCTCTCCCTCCCTCCCTCTCTCTCTCTCTCTCTTTCTCTCTCTCTCTCTTTCTCTCTCTCTCTCTCTCTCTCTCTCTCTCTCTCTCTCTCTCTCTCTCTCTCACACACACACACACACACACACACACACACAAGTGGGCCAACAAGAGTAAGGATTTGAGGGAATAACTGAAATTGTACAAAGACTTCATAAAATTCCAAAGGGGGAAGTGGTCATGTTTAATGTAAACAGATATAACTAATTTTAATTGAAAAGTAAAATAGGGCTCAAAACAGAGATCACTGAATCATTTCATCCATTACGCTGAGTTGGGTATGAATTGAATGATCTTATTCACAGACTACAAGCAAACCAATTAAAGACTGGACTGTCCATCTACTGGTAACTGACACTCAGTAATGCCATCTTTGTCACAAAATGAGTAACGATGAGGAAAGATTACAAACAATTACAGTATTACAGTTTTTGCTCAATAGGACTGAAATTTCATAAATCAATGTTAAGAGGATAAAAAAGTCAAACTTAAAATAGAGAAGATCAAAATGTGACTTATTTTCATCTTTGACACACACACTCTAAACCAAGACCTGGACTTGAGTCCAGTTCTACAAGTGAAGATGTTGGCCAGTGGTTGGCCCTTTGGTTTGGGCCTAAAGGATCCTGCAAAGGTAAAAGAAGGCTGGTGATTTATGCATTCAACTACCATTTGCTTTCTTTTCTGTTCAATGCCCCATCCCCATCTCTAAGTCCCCCTTTTTTTGACCAATGTCTATGTCCCCAAAAGAGGAAAGCAAATATACAGTTTGTCTGATGCAATCTCTGTAAAATCAGAGATCCTTTTCTATCCATTTAAGTAGGGAGAAAAGTTAGTCCCGGGTTCACTCTAACTAGTTGGGTGTGCCTGCACTTCTGTATCTGTTAAATGGAGCTGGACCCAATGACCTCTAACATCCCTTTCAGCTTTAAAGCTATAATTCTATGGTTGATTAGTTAGCAACTTTCATGGCATTTTAAGAAATTTTATTAAATCTTATGTAATCTATTAATACTTACCAAGTGCCTATTATGTGCCAGTCACTGTGTTGGGGATACAAAAAGAGGTAAAAGACAATTCCTGCTCAAAAATCTTCACAATTTAATAGGAAAGACAACATCTAATTTTTACAGAGCAAGCTACATTACAGAATAAACAGGAAATAATCAGCAGAGAGAAAATCCTAGAATTAAGAAGGGCTGAGAAAGGTTATTAAGGCTTTGAATGCCAAGCAGAGCACTTTCTATTTGATCCTGGAGGTGATAGGGAGGCACCAGAATTTTTTGAGTAAGAGAATGACAGGATTGGACCTGTGCTCTATGCAAATCACTTTGGTAGTTGAATGAATTGCAGTGGAGACAGACTTGAGGCAGGCAGACCCACTAAAGGCTACTGCAGTCATCAAGGTGTGAGATAAGAGCTGCACCAGAGAGGGGTGGCAACGTCAGAGGAGAGAAGGGGCCATATTGGAGAGATGTTGCAAAGAGACCTTGGCAATGGATTGAATGTGGGGAGGAAGGAGAGAGAGAGAGGATGCTGGAATGACTCCTAGGTTGTGAGCCTGAGCAACAGAGAAGGTAGGAGAGGGGGGAAGACAATGAGCTCTGTTTTGGATATGTTTAGTTTAAGATGACTACTGGATGTCTGTAATAAGAGGTCTGAAAGGCAACTGGACATGAGAGACTGGAAATTAGTAGAGAGTTTGGGGCAGGATAGATGGATTTGAGAATCATTAGCACAGAGATAGTAATTAAATCAATGGATGATGATGAAAGATCACCAAGTGAAGGAGGATAGAGGACAAGAGAAGGAGGCCCCGAACAGAACCCTGTGAGTCATCTATGGTCAGAGGGCACGATCAGGATGAGAATCAAGCAAAGGAGACTGAGAAGAAGCAGGCAGAGAGGAAGGAGATCCAGGAGAGAGGGGTGTCCTGAACATCTAGAAGACAGTGATCAGCAGTGTCTCCAGCTGCAGAAAAGTCGAGGAGAATGAGGCCTGAGAAAAACTTACTGGATTTGGCAACTAAGTGATCACTAGCTTCAATGGAATCAAGGTGGAAGCCAAACTGTAAGAAGAAAGTGGGAGACAAAGTGGAAGCACCCATTGTAGACCGGTCTAGGACAACAGAGGGGATACAAGGCTTAATGCAGGGATCAAGGCTGTGATGGAGATGGAGGCGGAGATGTGGGCAATGAGTCTGCAGATATGAAATATCCCTTTGATAAAAAACACTGGAACCTGATCCAGAACGTGGCATTTCAGCCATGGCTACATGTATTTTTTAACGGTGAGATGAATGGAACAGAATTTTTACAACACGCTAAAAAAAATAAGTACGGGTATCAGTTGATTACCGGGACCCTTAATTGTCTCTTTCCATCCCCAAATTCTTGTTAATATTTCCTCTAAGCTTTAGGCTTGAAGAGGCAGCATGGAACAGGGGGACAGAATACTGAGAAGAAAAGAAAATGCCAGTTTCCATTAACAAGAAATTGCAAATTAGTTCCATTAAACTCCAGATCTATAGCTAATAACTTTGGAAATTTTAAATTAAATCGACTTCTGGTATGCCATTTTAGAAGCTGGAAATAAGTATCTTTTTAGAATATTTCAAGTGAATAGGTTGCACCACAATATAAATAAGAAATTACCCAGGAGCAGTAGCAGAAATTATCTTATCAAGTAAACACATAGCCAGAAAAACAGAAGAGCTGGTCTCAAAGACAAAGGGGGGGATCATCAGCCCTGGGGCTCCTTTGGTATCCACAGAAATATAAGGAAGGCCTCAGCATACTGGGTGGTTCCCATGGCAAATTTAGAGGAGGTCATCTACTAGACTCATACAGAATGGTTAGGTATGGATGGGCTGCTCTCTGGGTCATTGGAAGGAACACCCACATAAACGATGAGACCACAGGGTCATTACTGTATTGGAGCAAGTTTAATACCTTAAGAACCTTTCAGTATTTTGCCTGATAATCAGCAAAAAAAATTTTAAACATAGAAACCAGATATTAACAGCAGTATAAAATGAATAGCATTGTATTAATGTTTATTTCTAATTACAAGAAACAGAATATCAGTCCCTTATTTGTACAAAAATACCTGAAAGATAGATTACAATTAGGTTCACAAGCCCAAAAGCTATTTACAGTATGAAGCAAAGCATACTGAATAAAGGTTTTGTCTTTAAGTTAATACCTTTTGCATTCCCTGAAAACTTTTCAACTTTATTCCATTTTACAGTTACTACATCTTGCATTGTGACAAATATAATTTACGATAAGCAAGTCTTGCCACTGGAAAGGTGCATTGATTGGTCAAACTGTCAGGTATTTATTTAGTGCAGAAAAGATAAGACAAAACATCTAAACTGAGGCACGTGTTTCTTCAAGGTTTAACAAATAAAAGCTTTCTGTACTTTAACACCTAGTGTAACATAACTTAACTACTAACTTCTATTACCAAAACTGTTTGGCATTTTCCTTCTCAACATATTCAAGATTGCTACATGAAGTATTCATTTAGAAAATAAAAATCACAGGTAAAGACAAAAAAAAAAAAATTCAACAGGCTCCAAAACAACCCTGAGCATCCCCTTTACATTCATGTCATTTAAATACAAAAATAAAAATCAAATGTCCTTCAGTCCTTGGTTTGCTAAGCTGGAAGCCAGCTGATTCTACTGGATTTGTTGGTTGGTTTGTTATAGGGTGGTACTCTCTCAGTGACCCAGCACAAAGGGAAGTGGAAAGTGAGCTGTGAGTTGGTAGAGTAAGCTTGTGGCCACTCTGAGACTGGTTACTCCCTCAAACAGTTCACTTAGGCTGGAAAAGTACAAAAGACTAAGTCAACCATCTACATACGTACAAAATTGTGATTCATAGTCAAACTTTTATTTATCTCCATTTAAATAAAATGCAAGTTTATAAATACAAAACACTGCAAATACTAGCTGTCTCCTGGTGGTGGGTGGGGTGGAGGGGGGAAATGCATTTTTGGAACCAATCTGTTAACAGAAAAGAAATCTTATAGCCAAAAAACCGAAAAAAGGTTTATTTCAATCCACCAAATAGAAAAGTTTATAATAGTTGTGTCTTCCCCCCAAAGTGAGGCTGAATCAGGCATGCAAAGTGAAGTTGGAAATATGAACAGTTATTTGCCAAATTTCTGATTGTTTGAAAAGAGTGGCTAGAAAGAAAAAAAAGGCAGGAAAATGCAGTTCCATATTGCAGTTGAAAAACACATTTTGCTAAAAAAAGAATCTCCATCTTCTAAGCAGACATTTCATGGAAAATACTAGAACGTGATCTGTAAACTAAAATACAGTGTTTCTATACCGTTGACATAGTTATAGCTGATATGTATTACTTAAGCTTGTTACATTTTTGTCTTAAACTACTGTCAAAGCTATATATGATGACCAAAGAGCAGTATGAAATGGTTTTTTTCCTTCAGCAGAGAGGATTTTTAAAGCAATCCAGTGGCTAACATCACTTGGGGAGCCAGTCCGCATTCTCACTGCTATGTTAAAAGAAAACTATTTTGTTCACCACAGTAGTCTGAACACCCTTTCAAGTAAGCACTTTCCAATCTGCAGAGAAAAGGGGGAAATGGCTATTTTCATGCCTGGTTTCTATGTTCAGGGTAAGAGGCAAGGACTGAGAGATGTGGGATGGAAAAATCGGGAAAGACCGTAGCCACGGTCCTTCCGGCTCATCAGAAAAAAGGAAAGCCAATATTGTGTCATGACTAAGTAGTCAATTTAAACATTTACAACGAGGCAATTCTGATCATAAGCCAGTAGTATAGTAGACTCTGAATCGGTTTGCAGTCAGCTGGCTTACGTGTGTGTGTGTGTGTGTGTGTGTGTGTGTGTGTGTGTGTGTGTGTGTGTTTTCTTTCAGCAGGATGGAGGTCACAAGGTCAAAACCTCTTAAATGTCAGGTTGAGTCTGTGTCCGTTTTCTTGTTTGTGTATGTTTCTCACCATGGAGACACTCAGGACACTCACTGCAGTAAACAAAATAGGAGCCATTTTTCTTTTAAACTCCTGGAACTATACCCACAGCAGGGGCTTAGGCTGCCTTCTGTAGCATGACTTAGCCTTTCAACAGGCTAATGGTGGTAATATGGAGGTGTTTCTGAAAGAAACTGAAGACCATGGAGAACATTAAGCTAAGGAAAAAAAAAAAGGCTGATCATCTGTCCTAATAAGCAGATCAGCACTGGCGATTTTTCATAGAAACCAGCTCTTCTGAAACCACGAGCATGGTCATTCAGTTGTGATTGTGTAACAGTGAATTTCCTAAAGAATAAAAACTATTTGATGGGGGGGGGGGGGGGGGAATATAACACATATATTAACAACAAAAGGTTCAAACATTTGTGCACAGAAATTGGATGACTAGACTGGGGTCTCACGACTGGGTCCATTAATTATGCTACATGTATACCAGTCATTTCCCTAAGTATAAAAACTTCAAAAATGATTTTCAAAGTCCACTGGATGGTGGAATTATAGTTTTAGAACTGAATTGACACTGATTTTCACACTGCTTCAATCAGCTAAGAGCAGAAACTGCCCTTGGAGAAATGCTGAGACCCAACACTTTAGGTCTGCTAATTCTGACAAGTGGAGACTTTTTAGCTCCTGTATAAATTGAAAAGCCACATCATGTCCTAATATAGGCTGTATACAATATCCAAAACAAAGTAGGAGTGCAAAAAAAAAGTGATCAATACAAAAAAAGTAAACACACCAGTTTTAATTGTCAAGATTATTCCAGGGCAAGAGTCCTTTTCCACTGATTTCTCTTCAAAACCTGTTCCTGTTAAGTGGCCCAGTCAAGACGATCATTCCAGTTTAGTCTCAAATTTGCACACAATTCTACATGCCTTCCTTTATTTGGCAAGGGGAGGAAGGTGTGCTGGGATACTCAGCAGCAGATCATTCTTAGGTGTTGGACAGACCAGGAGGACCTTGGTCTGTTGGCACCCACTGAATCCATCCCTTTGAGAGTCTCGAGGTGCAGAATACAATTTTTAAACCAATTTACAGACCTGCTCATTCATTCCAGTGTTAACTTTCTCTTAGTTTTTCTTCTAGCAAATCCAGTCTTCAACCAAGAGCCAAATTCAGGGTCATAAGGCCACTCTGATACAGTGATGTTTGAGTTTGCAAGGCAAAACTCCTTTGTTTAGCTGGTAGAACTCAACAAGTTGGATCAGATCGGTGAATTTGGTATTTCCATCATCAAGGCTGAAGAACATTTGTCCCTCGTCCTCACACTATAGGAACAAAAATACTTTCAACATTAGATGGAACAACTCGAAAAGTCTACTATAATTTTCTTTAAAAAGCCCACAATTATATGGTAAATTAGTCTTTACTTCAGAAAATAGTACAAATAAACTGCATGGTAAAATAGCAGGGGACATTACAGTAGGGTAGAAAATTAAACTAATGCTCAAAGAATATAGTCATGGCTTGGTCCACCAAGCAGCCTTGATTCCAAGGCGCCAAAGATGAGGAATCCAAGAAAGAATGAAGAGACAGATTCTACTATTTCTTTAAGACCACACACTGAGCCAGTAGTGGAATAACAACCAGGTCTTGGGAGGACGTGCAGCTTCTAGGGCTAAGATCTGACTTTCAATTATTTGGCCAAGTGCCCACAAAAGCTTCCTCTTCTCAACAGCACGGTGTTTTCCCCCTTGACTTAAAATTCTTGGTTTCAGCTTGCCGTCACTTAGTTCCTTGGGGGTGGTTCTCTCCCTACCTCTTTTTTTATTCAAGCAAACAGTGCAGCACATAGTGCAAAAAAGTCCTCAATTTGGAGTTTGAATCCTAGCTCGGCTACTTCCTCCCTGTATGACCTGCAACAAGTCACTTTAACTTTCTTTGACCTCAGTTTCCTGATCTGTAAAATGAAAAAACTGGACTAGACAACCATAAACCTTCTAGGATCCAGATGAAAAATGGAAAATTGCAACATGTAGGGCAGCTGCCACTGTTGCAAAAATGTTCAAGCCTTGTGTATTTAAACACAGAACCACTCCTTAATTCTAAGAGCACAGCTGTGGCCAGAAGCACCTTTCACAGACTCTAAGCACAGGCTACAATTCTGTGCCCCTCACCTTCCTCCCCCGCGCCCAGTGACCTCCAGTAGTGACTCACACCTCTGCAATTTCCAAAGTTGACATTACAAAGCACACCCAAGGTCTAATAAAGAAAACCTGTCAAGATGCTTTCCAAAGCTGGAGGACCTACGTGCATCAACTCAGAGATCATAAGTAGCCATGACATGTGGACTACCAGTGTGACTGACTGTACCATTATTGCATGTATATCAAAAATAAAGCATTTCTACTCCTGACTTTTTGCCAATCTAATGACACCATACGATAAGTCAAATTTCCATGGTGGTTTTAAGGTTTACCAAGTGCTTTTTCTAGGTGGGATAGATAGTACTAATACTATTATGTCACCCATTCTGCGTCTGAGAAACCTGATATGAAGTAACTTGGTCAGGGCCACACAGCAGTAATTCTTTAGTTTGCTTATGGATCTGGCAATATCCTACAATCAGACACAAATCCTTTGGGCCTACAGAATGGAAAATTATTTTATTACGTGGCATAAGAATTGCTTTGTTTTGTTTTTTGACTTGATGTGAAAGCAAATATAGGGAAGTTCTATGTAAGGCAAGATTTCAGAAACTGGTGCGTAATTGGGCAAAATAAGTCTCTAATAATTTCCTTTATTTCTTCCTCTTTTGTGATGAATTCTCTTTTTTTTCATTTTTGTCACCTAAAGCTTGTTTTTTCTTTTATTTTAAAAAATCAAATTAGTTTATTTTTTTAAAAAAAGCTTGTTTTTATTTCTTTTTCCTTTTGCTTTCCATTTTGTCAATCTCTTCCAGATTTTTCTAGAGAAAGCACTGAAGTCTCTATGCTATCCCAAAAGGAGATTCTAGTGATTACACTATGAACCTACTCTGCAACCAGCTTGATTTTCAGGCTGGGAGGACAGAGCTTACTAAATAAAACCTGGTCAAAGGGGCAGGACCTGGCCTGACCAACTAGCATTCCCCTTTCTGGAAAGGTTGGGCTGAAGCTAACAAGACAGCCTTTCCACCCAGATTTCAACAAGTGCCTTTTGGGGTAGTAGAGCCCTACGCACCACTTGTAGAACAGTATTTACATAATTATTGTCAAGATAGGGGAAGATGAGGTACATACACTATCTGGTCTTTTCAGAAGCAAACCAAGTTATCCTGTATTTGCTTTTTTAACCTCCATGGAAGAACTAGTGAAAAACACAGTAATTAATTTGGGATTTAACCTCACTGCAAAAACCACCCATTGAACTCCTTGTGGTTCAACTGTACATCACTATGGTACCATACCGATGACATGTGTTGGTACTGGAGAGTACAGTAGCCATAACAAACACTCATGTGTATTGGGGAATCTACAAAAGGGTTACTGGAAATGGCAACTAGACCACCCTTAGTGACAAATAGTGCATTCCTCACTGAAAAACTCCTGTCTCCACCTAACCTCTCCTACCACAGCTGCAGATATCACTCTCTAGTGCCTGGATCATTCCTCAACTTCCCCTAGCACAGAGGTTGCTTCATTCTATCCCCAACATCGAGAGCCCCAGTCCATTTTGGAGCTCAAAGATTCAAGGACTAAGGTTCATTCTGGCTCTAACATTCTAATATTCTGGTTGTGTGTGGTGTCACGGCAGATGACAACCTTTTCTATTATGACTGATGGGTAAGAGGAAGGGCTGGGTGAAGAGACTGGGTCCCATTAGGAGGCCTCCACTTCTCAGTAAACGTCATCTGCTGAGGGAGGAGGCAGAGGTAAACATCGATACGTTGCCATACTTAACTTTTCTAGTTTGCTATATTTAAATTATGTTGAAAACTAAAGATAAAAAATCTGGCCAGATTAAGATACAGAAAGCAAAAGACCATAAAAACCATCGGGCAAAATCTATACTTACAGGTAAAATCTGGAAATTTTTGATTTTCTGGTGATGGCACAGGGTGAGTACAAATGCCTTTGGATTACTCTGGCTGTCACGAAGGAGGAAGAGCCTGAGGAAAGGACAAGAATGTGTTTACAACTGAAGTAAAAACAGTAAAAATCATTAGTTCTAAATCATAACAGAATTCTGACTTTGGGAGTTAGAAAACCCTAGGTTCAAATTGTCCCTGACTCTTATTAGCTGTGGCTCTGAGTATTAATAATAATTATTATTAATATATTCACAAGAATAACAGCAGCTAGCATTTATAGAATGGTTTGAAGATTTGCAAAGTGTTTTATACAAATATTACCTCATTTTACCTTTACAAGAACCCTGGGAGGTAGATACTATTATTACCCCTATTTTACAGGACAGAAAACTGAGGCAGAAGTTAAATGGCTTGTTGAAGGACACAGAGCCAGAAAACATCTCAGGTCAAATTTGAACTCAGGTCTTCCTGACTCCAGCTCTGGCCCTCTATCCTATACCACATAGTTGCTTTGATTATGAAGAGTTAAAAGTAAGTTCTTAGCCCTTGTGGGGAGCTGGTTCTTCTACAACTAAAGGGAAGACTCTTTCCTAACGATGAACTCGATATCTAAGGTTCAGCAGTTCTCTCTATATTCCCTGAACCCTTGCCCTTATAAGCCAAAGCTAGAAAAAACAAACAAAAACATAACCACAAAACACAGCCTACATTATTGTGACTATCTATTGTGACTATCTATCTACGCTCTGTCCCCATAAGATACTAACTTTGAGAAAGTTAGCTTAGGTTGAGACTCTAGACCTTAATAAAAGGATTTATTTGCAAAACTCCGACTCAGTCAAAAGGCCATACCCAAGGACCCACAAGGCCATATGTGACCCTGAGGCTGCAGGCTCCCCACTCCTGGTCTAGGCCATCAGGGTTGTGTTGTCATCTATGTGTCACTCAGTTTTTCTTAAAATTGATGTCACAGCCTATGTTCAGATTCATGATTCTGAGGTTCAATTTCAATGACAATTCTAAGACAGGTCATTTCATCAAATATGTGAAAAAGCCCTACTGTAAAGCCCTCAGATGTGGATGAAAACATCTAATGAGAGCAAGAATTATATGAAGTTTGTTTTCCCCCCAATCAATCAAGATATTTCAGAAACTTTACACAAATACTTGAAGAATCTGAGTTTTCAGCAGCATGGGATCATTGGTTGTTGGTCCTTTGTACTAGAAGAGGACCTGTCATCATCAGGAAGGGGATGACATGATTGACAAGTGATTCAGATTTATTTAAGTGAGGGAGGGCTGTGTAAAGTCACCAACCTCACTCTCTCCTCTGCAGCCATCTGGGTCCAGTGGCCAGATATAGATCAGAACGACTGGAGGTGGCCCCCATCGGCACTGAGAACTCCCTGTTTGAAAACTGTATTCACCCACACTGACTGTGCCCCTCTATGACTTAATAGGTAATTCCTTGGGAGATGCCTGGGGCACAGAGAGGTCAGCGACTCACTCATCCATAGTCATATAACCATCAAGTGTTAAGACAAAAGAGAGAAACCCTGGTTTTCCTCATTTCAAAGCCCAGTATTCTATCCATCCTGCTACATTGCCTCTTTAGAGATTGCAGAACAAAAAGCAATCAAGTCTTACACTAAAATTTTCACAAAAAGAAAAATAAATTCAACTTTCTACCAAACAATTGATTGAGTAGAGTAGAGGGAGCCAAATCATCAGGGTGGACGGATGGCTCACAACAACTTGTCACAATGAAATAAAATCAGAATGGGAGGGAATTCCTTTTCTAGGGACTAGATACCAGAGTGCCTGAAAATAAGCAGTCAGTATTATGTCTAAACTAAACTATCTAGTCCCCAACGATTTAGTCTTTTTCTGCCTATCAGCTAAGTGGCACAGTAGATAGAGCACTGGGTCTGGAGTCAGGAAGACCTGAATTCAAATCTGACCTCAGACACTTATTTCTACTGTGTGACCTCTGTTTGCCTCAGTTGCTCGTCTGTAAAATGAGGCATAATATAGTACCTACCTCCCACAGTTGTTTTCAGGATCAAATGAGATAAGAATTGCAAACTGTTTAGCCCAGGGCCTAGTACACAGTAGGTGTTATATAAATATTAGCTACTATTATTATTACTACAATTCCATTTGCTACGGGTCACAATCATTTGTTTCAGAATTTCTACTGGCATTCAATGAAATTGTTTTCTTACCCATCCACAAGCCCCTGCTGTTTAATAATTCTGTGGGATTCTTCCCGAGAGATCCTTCCATGAAACCAGTTTTGTGTCCTATGGATCACTGTTTGGGAGGAGAAAGTGTGAGTTACGGTTTTTGTTTTTACTGCATAGACTATTAACATACTTGATGAAACTATAATACAACTTAATATGTCTGTAGTGGCATCTGCCATTTTACCACCATTCCCATAAACCATCCTACTTCCTAACTTCATATGATCACAGAATCATAGATTAAGAACTAGAAAGGACTTTAAAGGTCATTTAGACCAGAGATGGAGTACAACGGAACCAGATTAAAATGCAATTGGGAAAGGTGGAACAAAATAAATAAAAAATACAATACAACATAGATGATGCTAATTTGCGGTTTTCTAAGTTAATGTAGGGATCTATTTTTATTTAAGTTTGACCCTACTGACCCTACCAATACCCTCATTTTAGAGATGAAGATGGCCAAGGGACTTCCAGATGGAAATTTCTAATATGCAATTGGTAATGTAAAACAGTAGATCATGAGAAATTTATACCTGACCAGGAAAAAAATTACATGTATACAATAACAGCTAGTTCCCAAGTAGTGTGAATCAGGAGTTCCATGTATTATTAGAAGTTATACTGCATATTTCCATTGGGCTGGAACCAATGACCATATTTTACATAATTACAAATTTCAAATGCTGCAAATTCAACTATGTGAGATTCATTGTTGGCATTAATCCATGCCTATCTCTGAGTATCAGAGAAGGTATGGGTACTTTGGGGATAAAGAAGGAGTCCAGCGACAACAGTAAGCATTTGAGAAACAGCTTATGATTGTTACATAAAAATGTAGCATATGGGAATAAGAATAATGTAAAGTATGACTGGAAAGATGGTTTTAACCAGATTGTCAAGGTCCTTAAGAACCAGAATAAGATGTTAATTGATCCTCTGGCAACAGGAAGCCACAGAAGGTTTTTGAGCAAGGGGAGTGACATAGTTAGACTTGTGCCTTAGGAAGATTATTTTAGAGGCTGCATGAAGCATGTATTGGTGAGGAAGGAGACTGGATACAGGAAGAGCATGATACACCTACATGTATAAAACAGACCTCATTATCTTTCTCCCCCAAACCCTTTCCTCTTCCTAACCTCTACTTTAAAAAACAAAAAACAAAAAAATTCATTGAGTGTACTGCCATCCTTCCAGTGACCATGGTATTCAATCTTGGGAGCCCTCCCTCACAGTCCACAGCCAAATCATGTGCCAAGCCCTGTGGATTCTACTTTCACAACATTTTTCAAATCTATTCCCTTCTCCCTGCCCCCACTGACCCCTACCAATATGACCACTGCCCTTCTTTAGGCCCTTATCATCTCTCTGGGAGTCCCTGCCTCCAGTCTCTCCCCTCCCCAATCAGCTGCCAGAGGAGTGCTCCAAAAGTGAGAGCCTGACCACGTCACCTCCCAGCGCAAGAAGTTCTGGTGACTCCCACTTGGCATTCAAAGCCCTTCACAGTCTAGGTCCTTCCTAGTTTCTGCCAAGCTTATCGTACACTACTCCTCTCCTCAGGAATAGTCGTACCCCTTCTCAGATACTCAAAACCTAGTCAAATTATGTATATTTGTTACAAAGGTTGTTTGTTTTTTTTTTCCTTTTCAGTATGGTGGGAGAGGGGGAAAACAGATTTTTGTTAAATTTAACAGAAAAAAAAGATTTCAGAGATATGATCCAATAGTCTCCTTCATGTGCCCCTCGATGACACTTCATTACCCATCTCCATGGCTTTGCAGAAGCTGTCACCCATGCATGGAATGCGCTCCTATCTTGCAGAACCCTTGGCTTCCTTAATTGGTCAGTTCAAAAAAACAACCCTTATGCAAGGTTTCATCTGATCCCTTTATTCCACCACAAGAAAACTGAGTACCTTACTTTTACATATTCTGCATTTATTTACTTTTATACCTGCTATTTCTACCCTGATACTATAAATTGCAGAAAATGTAGCAGTCTGAATCAGCCAGCATACACCCTTGGAGAAAAGGGACTGTATTCATCTTTGTACTCCTCCAACACCTAGCCCAATAGACAAGCATTTACCAAGTGCCTTTATTCCAGATACTGCCGATACAAAAAAATACTCCCCTCAGAGGGCTTATATTCTTCCTTCAGGGGAGATGACTTGTATACACATGAACACAGATAGAAAATTGGTTTTGGTAGGGGAAGGTGGCATAGAAATCACAGGTATGGGAAAGCAATCATTCCTGAAGTAACCACTCCATCTCAGAATTTCTGGTCCCAGAAAGAGCAGAACTTGATAAATTACTTAAATTGAATGAAATTAATTGCTATAGTCCAACTCCTGGAGTGTAAGATGGGCTAGTGTGGTAGCATCCTGGGATTTTAGTCCCAAAAAGGACCTTGGAGATCATTCTCATTATAGAGACAAGGAAAACTGAGGGCCCAAGAATTATCATGACTAATTTGCCTATGTCACCCAAGGTAGACAGGAGCAGAGCCCCAAACTTCTGTGTTCTTCCATCATATCTCGTGTTCTTCCATCAAATCAAATAGCCTTTGTGAATAGCACTTTTGCAAATGAACAGATACATCCCAAATTTACCTGTGCTTAGCGTAGAAGGGTGGAGGGGACTTTGGCTACCTAAGACATTCATCCTTGTGCTTCGTTTCTGCAAAAGACACCAAATTCCCTCAATTAATACTTCAGAACAAATAGCTGAATCATGACATGCAACCGTGACACAACCCAACAAGAGGTGTGGGAAATGTCTCTGAATATGCAGACTTTGAGGAGGTGATTAGAGGGGTACACAAGCCCTACCAAAGACCCTTAACCTTCAGTAACTGAAAGGAAACAAGGGTCCTGTGTGGACTGAGGGGACAAATGACCTGCCTGTGGTGACACTTTTGTGTTGTTTTCTTTTTAAGTCCATTTCCAACTCTGTCAGTGTGGATAAAGAGGCTCTCCTTGTGTTTCAGAGAGAAGACCCTCGCTGGTAATGTCTGGTATGAACCAATGACCACCAGCAGAAGAGGATGAGGTCCTCTACCAGCTGTTCAGATCACAAAAGTAAGACTTGCCCAACTCATGCTAGGTGTTCTTTCTTTTCTACACTCTAGTGTTAAAAAGAGTAGAAAAAAGTCATGAACCACAGCACTGGCTTTTTCTCTCTTCTATTATAAACAATGTGCTTCATTTGACATATTTATCTGCAAAAACTGGTTTGCAAATTGTCAAGAATCTGTTGTGTCTGCTTCTCCCTTCAACCTTCTTCTAGATACCCCAAGGCAGAGATGAGCTAATTGTTGTGAATGAGAGAGAAATGCTCCAATATGGAAATTTTCTTCTTGCAGACCTGAACTCTTAATATGTAGGTATGAATGATCCACATAAGAACTAGTCTACACTGGCCACTGGGACACCCACATAGTGGTGTGTTAGGTTCCAGTTCACCAAAGGGGTTTAGTAAAGAGGATAGGGACAGATTATATTACCCTCCAAGCATAGCCCTCTTCCAAGGCTGCGCTCTGAGCTTCAGCAGGGTTCTCAATCACTCTTCCTGTTTGGCCAGAAAAGTCCATTGCTACGAGGGAGTTCTCAGACACACTACGCTGGAAGAGAGCGTCAGCCTGTTTTAAAACTTGTAGCAGCATACAGAGAGTACTTAATAAGTATCATAAAAATAGAAAAAAAATCCTGCTTCCACCCCTCCTTTCAACAAATTTTTAGATTATGGCAGATGAAAAATCCTTATTTCCTTAAGGGAGAAAGTTTCCCATCTTTGTTTCAAGAGATTTCCTGTCTAAACTGTTTTACAGTTAGACAAAAACACTTGACTACTTTAGGCCTCCATGTCCTCACGTATAAAATAAAGGTCCTCAGGGTCTGAGCCTCTGAAAACCTCTGGTTTTCCAACTTGTGGAAGAGGCCTCATGGTCAAGTTTAGGATTTTTTTCCTTTAGGTGAGTGCTATTTCTATCATCAGGGAAATGAACCAGGATTAGTAGCTCTTCTGGGGAAAAGGGCTCATGGAAGCTGAGATCAACTGGCCCAGAGGGATGCATGCCTCTCTCCCTGTCTTGGTCTCCTGGGCTTCCCTACTCCTCTTTTTCTCACCAAAAAGCATCATTGTAATGTGACAAGAATTGAACCCCCGCTTCCCAACAACAGGTATTAAATGCTTGAAAGGAGAAAATAATAAAGAAAAAAAAAAGAATCCAGTTTTCAGTCACAATAGTGTAGCAGAAAAAAAATCACTAGACTTAACTTAGGGGAGCCTGAGGCTCAAACTTTGCCGTGCTATCATCTAGCAGTCTGATCATTGTTATATCACTTACTTCTCAGTTTCAATTTTCTCATCAGTAAAATGGACATGATATACACATTACTGGCCTCACAATGCTGTTCTGGCATGTCATAACGTACTTCGAGTACTCTTTGAACCTAAAGACCAGCTAGTATTATCATCACTAATATTTCATCACTTATACGGATAGAGGGGTGGTGCACAGGGAAGGAGGCATCCTAACAGCACGCAACAATCAAATTATAAAAATCAAGATGGAAAAGGAATGTTGTAAGAGAAAATAAATTTTGGTGAAATGGAAATGCTACAGTCAGACTTTTCTGTTATGTGTGATCTGATCTGACAAACCTGTAATAAACCAGAATTCTCCAGGCCACTCCACCCCCACACAAAGTAAAGAGATTACCCCAATACTTACCACTGGAGCTGAGAAATGGGAAAGCCAGGCTTTCCTCTGCTGTGGAATTCTGTAATTCTGATAAAGGAGCATGCCATACTGGAAAAAAGAGAACAAGGTCAGTGACAGAGATATTTTTTCAAACCAAAAGCCATCATACAGTTGAATTTCATTATAATGAACAACAAACAGAACGGAGAGCAGTGCTAAACAGTTAAAATGTTTCATAGCACAGAGGGTGGATCCAGTGCAAAGGTCATTGGTTTTGAGTCGGAGGGTCTAGATTCACCTTTAATTTCTTACATTTACTACCTGTATAACATGGACAAGTCATTTAACCTCTGCCTCGGTTTCTTTCAATGACATTAAGTGGTTGACAAAACGCTTGATGCTAAGAAAAACTTCCTAAAAATTAGAGCTATCCAAAATGGAGGCTGGGATGCCTTGGGAGGTAGTAGAAGGTTCCCCCCTTCATTGTGGGTCTTGAAGGAAAGGCAGGATGACCTCTTGTTTGGTATGATGTGGTAGAGGGTATTCATTTGGGGGTGTGGTTTGAAAGAGATGACCAAGAAGTCTGTGATTCTGTGACTCTCAGGACTGATAAGGTCATCCTCCACAAGGGAACCCACAAGTGGTCCTCCAACTTTGGTCAAAGACTTCTGGTGAGGGGAAACCTACTACACTCCCTGACATAGCTTATTCTATTTGAGGTCAGCTCTTAAGGGTTAGGAAGATTTTTCCAGATATCAAGTCTAAATCTACCTCATTGAAGCCTTTACTTCCTCTTGAGCAAAACAGAACAGGTCTAGTGTCTCTTTCATAAGGCATTCCTTTAAATTCTCGAAGACAGCTATCATGGTGCCCATGCATATTCCCCACATGACTCACTCCTTCAGCTGAACTTTAAATGAGCTTCTTCACCATCCTGGGTGTCCTCTTTCTAGATGTTTACAAGACTATCAACATCTTTCTTAAAATGTGCCATCTAGAATTTTCTACAATACTCTGGATATGGTCAGACCAAGGAAGACATTATTGTATCTCACTAGTTCTAAACACCTTAATGCCTCTCACAGCATTTCAGATCTTATTAACTTTGTTATCATATCATGGGTCCCCTCACTTCCCACTGTCCTGTGGGGAAAGCACACTGCATCTAGGCCCAGGACAGCCAGCTTACCGCCAATGGCTGGATCCCTGAATTCCCTTTCTGACACTGCTCTGGATGCTCACTGGGCCTGAAGCCTCAACCTCCATCATCAGCCTTGCTTCTGGATCTTGCCATCAACCTCAGGGTAAACGTCCCATACCAACATGGGACAGAGTGATCAGGTGGGAGTGGCTGAAGGCCATATACCCACTGTTGCCCATGGCTAAAGGCTGCTATGCTCCACTTTGACATCCAACACCTAGAAGGAACTTAAGGGACCCTACAAAACCAAAATCTGAGTTTCACCTGGTCTCCCTCTGGTGCATGAACTTTAAAGTGACAGAATTCCTTGTGAAGGGGACCAGGGAGGTATGCAGACCCGTTCATCTATCAGTTGGGTCAGGTGGTAGTGTCTGGACACTCTGGCCCCTGCTGTTTCTTTCCTTACAACAGGCACCCTGACTCTGACACATGGGTCCCCTCAGTCTCATTGTCCCCTGGGAAAAGCACAGACCTGGAGAAATGCCTAGAGCCTCTTATTTGGAAAACAAATATTCTTCACTTCCCCTGGAAGGTGCCAATAGTTTCTCCCTCACCACATTGCATGTCACAGATCCCTCACCACTACCACTAACTCAGATTGAGCTTAGAGGCCACCAGTACCCCTAGATTTTTTTCAGAACTATTCAGCTATGCCTCCACCATCGTGAACTTGTTAAGTTGATGTTTTGATCCCAACAGAAGACAATTATTCTATGCTATTTTAATAGCATCTACCCAATTAGTTCTGGCCAGGATTCTGACTCTGGAGTCAGTAAGTAGAGTGTCATCAGAAAGGCAGTATAAGGGCTGTAATAGCACCCATGAAACATTAAGAGACCTAGAGGAAAGCCTCCAACATACTATGTAGAATGTCCCTGGAGGAACTACAGAAGAATATGGACAGCAGTTGCATAGAACAAGGAGTTATGGCAAGGTTGCCATCTGTCAGAGAGTACCCACATCAATGAGTTTATAGATCCCACAAGCCTATCTAATTAGAGTGCTATAATCCATTTTGACAGCATTTTACAAAGCTTCCACATACTTTCTTCTCATCCAATGAAGGCCTTGTTCCCCATTAGTCAACCGTAAATCTGAATCATAGTTGTGCATTTGTAAACTCTAATGATAAGAATTAAGTTCAAATGTAGCTAGAACATCACCCTTGACAGATGACAGGTATACCTGCACCTTTCTCACTGCAAAGTGTCCTGGTTATTTGTGACTGATTTGTTTGCTCCAAAGAACTCTCCCAAAGCGTCATCATAACAGGGCATTAGCCTAGAGTTTTTAACTGTGATGGCCGCTATGACCAAGCTAAAAAAGGCTTTGAGTAAGCTTCCCAATGGGTGATGTTTATTGTCTTATGACCAGTTAAGCTAATTTTGTATACAAACTTGTCCAATGGGGAACAGGGTTTCTTGTATTTTTTTACCATGGCAATTCATGGGCTAAAGATTATCTATCAGTGAATGGAACGGAGCAGAATAAACATTTATATAGCGCCTACTGATGTACAAGGTATTGTGCTCAGAGCTTTTATCTCATTTGGCATGGATGTTTCAAGGAATATCTACAATAACTAAATAAACCTTCTGAAGCACTAAAAAAAAAAAAATCTGTGTCCTCATTAGATTATAAGCTCCCAGAAGGCCACAACTACGGCTTATTTAAACACTGAATCCTATTGGGCATGGTGGTATATGTCTGTAGTCTCTATTATAGTGAGACTAGATCTGATGCATCACTTGAGCTTGGGAATTCTGAACAGTAGTAGGACTAAAGCTGATTTGGGTCTGTATACATATGGCACCAAATAGAGTGAGTCTCCAAGAACAGGCGCCATCAGGCTGCTGAAGGAGAGGTTGGAAATGGAGCAAATCAAAGCTTCCAGGTGGCTCAGCAGTGAGACTGAGCTGGTGAGTGGTCACTGCACTTCTAGCCTCAGCAAAAGAGGGAGACCCAGCCTGAAAACCAATGAACAAACTAAAAATAAATGTTGCACGCCCTGCAGTGTACACTATAATGCTTGGCACACAAGGGAGATTTAATGATAAATATATGTTGAGTTGAAGTGGATTTTCTTGATCAGTGACACACTGTAAGATGGCCAACATAGACTTTCTGTCCTTTCCTCCCTCCAGCATTTAGCCCAAGGCATGGCACATAGTAAATGCTTAATAAATACCCATGGCCTGAAGATATTAAATAAATCACCAGGGCACAGGTCATTTGAAGTCCACTTGATATATGTGTCCTAGCAGTTGCTAATAACTGCTCTAAAGATCAAGAAACTGAATGATCTGGAGGCACCTTTAAAATAGGGTACTGATGTGAAGCGAGGAGAGTTATATAACATTAACATTACAGCTTAGATTTCTTTCTATGCAAATCTTTTCAGGAAAGGAAATAGAAAAATTCAAGCCATACACAGAATGGGGCTTAAAATGAACTTATGACTTAAAAACTCTGATCAACATAATGACCAATCCCAATTCTTCAGGACTAATGAAGGTTACCCACTTCTGACAGACAGTGGTGGTCTAAAGATGCAGAATGAGATGTTTTTGGATACAGGCAATGTGGGAATTTGTTTTGCTTGACAATACATATGTGTTACAAGGGTTATGTTTTTCTTTTCTTTTTTTGTTTAGCAAGAGAGATAGAATGTGAATGCTTAAGTAACAAAAATCATTTAAAAATAAAGTTTACTTATAAAAATAAATTTTATTCTAGGATTTTTCTAATCTGTTTGTATCTGTCCTTTACTGAGAAGAAATATTTTCTCTATATGTTTCTCTTTTCGATTTCTATTTCCTACCACTTTTTGTTAAAACTGGTTAAAATAGCAGAGGCTTCTCTAAGCTAAATTTTTATTATCCCTGCTCAATATTGCTTGGGATAGCGGTGAGAGGAAAACCAGTCAGCATTGATCTGCCCCCACTTCCCCACTGGGTTCATCTGCCTTTTCCTCTCGGGCTGCCCTAGGCTATGGGGGTGGGGCTGTCAGATCCTTGATGTATCTCCAACCCTGAAGGGAAATGTTAGTGAGCGACGGATTTTGTGCCAGATCCCTGCCCTGGTCCAAAGGTTGTTAAAGTCTAAACCTGAATTTTGAAAGGGAAGGCATTTCTAAATGTCATCCACTTGCCAATCAAATTTCTTTCTGTTTGTTTCTTTCAGAAATACAGGAATCTTTCACCCTGGGCATCAGGGAGTTATTGAATAACAGGAGATTCAGGTTCTGGTCTCCTTCACCACCGTCTGCTACTGTTCTTTATTAACTGGGGTAAACATTTAAAAGAGTAATAAAGATTTCTGATACATCAGCCAACTAGAAGGATTCAAAATCTACTGTAATTTCATCCCTGATTTAGAGTAGAAAAATTATTAAGGGGCAAAAGCTAAAAGGAGCCGAAAGGGACCCAAGTCATCATCTGGTCCAACACCCTTATTTCATAGATGGGGAAACAAGAATACAAAAGGGCAAGGGATCTGCTAAGTATCAGTTCACAGCATCATAGATTCTGAGTTAGCATGGCTCAGAGGTCATCAAGATTACTAGTTAAGAGTTTTTTCAATTGAATCAAATATAAATAATCATTTTATATTTACTCATATAAAGACAGAGAGGGGGTTTGGTAGAATAAAATAGGATAGTTAATTAGGAGAGAAAATTACAGTGTATCTATAGAACTTCTGTGAGTAGCAACTTTCTCTTCTGATGTATTTTCCTTGGCAAATCTTTACTTTTACCTTAGTTTAATATGGTTTAAAACTGTATTAATTAATATTACAACTTCTTCTACTGTTTTCCTAACAGCTGCACTGTAATGTAAAGAGGACCAGATCTGGAGTGAGAAAACCCAAGTCAAGATCCCAGTTCTACATTTACTAGTTGTGTGCCATTGGGCAAGTCAATGAGTATCAATTTTCTCATCTGTAAAACAGAGAGAAACAGAGAAGCATTACCTAAGTCAAGATCAAAGGAGATAAAAATATAAAGGATCTTGCAAACAGAAAAGCCCCTTATAAATATGAACAGCTTTTATGATTAACACGAAAGATAGATTTCAAGGAGACCTGAGTTTGAAAGCTGTTTTCCACATTTATTAACTGTGTGACCAAGAACACGTCATCTAACATCTTAGAGATTTAGTTTCTTCATTTGTAGAATGAAGATGGCACTTAGAGTACCTGCTTCACAGAATCTTTGTGAGGCTCAGGTGATATAATTTATGTAAAATGCTTTAGGAAAACTGAATTTATGGAGGCCAACTATTATCTTTATTAAGGAACATTCTTGGTTCTAAGAAGGCCTGATAAGACTGTATTACTAAAGGTAAAGGGACTTCTTCTAGTTCTACTTTTCCCTAAACACAAATAATCTAGGATATCTATTTCATCCCAAATCAATTGTCACAGTTTTGGTCCATCTGTCTCAACATCTTCCCATTATGTTTTCCTTTATCAAATCACCAAATGGCTACTGGAAATTGTGATCATGTTGCCAATAATTCTCTCAAATTCAACTTATCCAAAATAGAGCTCATTATCATCCCCACAAAATCTACTCCCTCTTCCAGCATTTCCCAGTTGCTGTCAAGGGCACTACCACCTTTTCAGTCATACCTGGGTTTCTCATCAACTTTGGTGTCATCTTTCAATTCTCCCTCATGCTACCTGTCAAATCAGTTGCCAAATCTTGTCATTTCTAACTCTATGTGTCTCTTGCTTATGGTCCCCTCAGGTCATCATTACCTCTTGCCTGGATTTCAATAACTTTCTAAGTTGTCTTCTTACCCTCAAGTCCACTTTTACACATCCTCCACACAGTTGCCAAAATGGACGCAAACATGTATGAGCTTTAGCGGATGAATTCTTGGTTGTCAGCCTTCCCAAGAGATGTAAACTATGAAACTCAAGTCATACCAGACTGGGTCAGACCAATGGTCTGATATTCTCCAACAGTGGTACCAAGAGACATCCTAGTCTTCAGGGAGAGTATCTAGTTGTATCTCCACAGCAATAAAAGGCTTGGATCCACTAAATTTACTTTGAATTTTTATTCTCGAATGTGGTAGATGTTAGAATGATGGTTCAGTACTCAAAGAGGAAAAAAGACCAAGGTGGGCTTCTACTCAATCGATAAACATTTAGTAATTGCCTACTACGTTCCATGTACTATGCTAAACACTGCACGTGGCTGGCTGTTAAATGAGAAATAAAATACCTTGAGGAGCCTAAAAGCCGTCATCCAACATGTTCTGCTCTGTTCATCTTCAGCACACAGTAATCTCAAGTCTTTTGTCTCATTCCTTACTTTGTTTGGCTACAAGAGAATAAATGAACTTAATTAGTGTAACTAGGAAAATGAACAGTGGAAAGTATTTTTTAAAATAAAAACAATAGTTACAGAAACTAAAAACAGTGAATTAGTGACAAATGCAGTAGAAATGAAAAAGTTGTACCAGCACATTTAAAGCACTGGAACGCAGAATGAGGCAGAATATTTTCTCTTATGTTTTATTTTGTTTGGATTTTTCTCATGGTTTCTCCCATTTATTTTAATTCTTATGCAACATGACTAATGTGAAAATGTGATTAATAAGAATGCATGTGTAGAACCCATATAAGATCGCATGCCACCATGGGGAGGGAGGGAGGAGGAGAAGATCTAAGACTTATGGAAGTGATTGTAGAAAACTGAAAACAAATAAATTAAAAAAACACCATGGTTATACATCCTCTTTAAAGGATTTGGCTAATTATCACTATTAGTAACTATGCTCTAGAACATGGTCAAGAAAAAAGGAGGCTGATGCTAAGAGTGGATCGGGCATGGGAGAACCATCTATGGGAGAACTCTGGAAAGCATGGGTGGAAGATAATGATAAATAATGCCTATCACTAAGTAGAAGGTATAGTCAGGTTTCATTGGCCAACATCATTCTAACAGTTTTGGGAGGGGGAGTTAACTGTCTAACTGCAAGTTAAGAGTAAATATCTCAGAATGGTATTTGTAACCATGGAGACACTGCTATGGTAGGCACTTAATATCTAAGTAGAATGATTTTTAATAATGACAAATGGTGATGCTGCAGTAAGCATTGTGTAGGTACTAATTCACTAATATCCTATGAATGAAGAGACAGAACCATAGAATCACAGAATGTCAATATTGGAAGGTTCCTGAGAGCCATCTAGTCTGAACTACATCTAAAAATTATCCTTTCCACAATATGGAACCAAGACGTCATTTGGCCTTTCCTTGAATTCCTCAAATAGTGGGGAATCTACTACTTCCCCAAGGTAGCTCATTCAGCTCAGAGAGCTCTAATTGTTAGGGAGTATCCCAATGTTATACTTTGTTTTTTAATTTCATTGTAAACAGCAGAAATAATATAGGAGGCACAGGGTTGAGCACCAAGATACCTCTGCCTCTGCCAACTCTATGTTCATGTAAGTCAAACTATGACCTCCTGCCTTCTGGACACGTACAGCTATAATTATTTCAAGATGGTTCCTAAGGCAGCAAAAGCCACATGAGGTCAAGTTCTTGCATTTCACAGTAAATAATGGTCGATATAAGTTACTCCTCAGGAGTATGGTCTTCCCCCTCAGCTAGACCCAGTTCACAGAACCAAGGGACCTCTGGTACAACTCATTCCTGAAAACAGTTCCACTTCCAATTGTACCAAGTAATTATCTAGTCTTTGCTTGAAGACTTCCAATAAAGGGGATCCTGTTACATCCTGTGGCATTCCATTCCACTTGGGTATAGCTCTCCATGTTTGAAATTATTTCCTAATGGCAAGTTTAAATTTGCTTTGGCTCCTACTTATGTTCTCAAATGCCTCTTCCACAGAAAAGCCCATCAAATATCTGAAGAGTATCCTCTGAATCTTCTCTGCTATAAGTGAAACAGTCCCAATTTCTACCAAAAAAAATGATTCTTCTATGGTGTGATACTGAGGCAGACTTGAGAGGCCTATAACGCATAAAGGGCTAATGTCTCCACTGATTTTATCAAAAGCAGCTTTGTTCCCAGAAGACCTGTTAATAGCGGAATCTCCAATCTCCTTGGAAAAATAAAGAGTGGTCAATCAACCAAGAGTTTACCTGAATAATACGAAAGGAAAAACAATGTGTGTGTGTGTGTGTGTGTGTGTGTGTGTGTGTGTGTGTGTGTGCGCGTACTTAGTGATTTGGGAAATCCTTGTGTGATCAGGCAGCAGAGACGGAAAAACAAGTCAACATGGAATAGGAGGAGGCTCTAATTCAGCTAATATAATGAAAATGAATGAAACTGCTGCCCATGGAAGAATAATATGCTGGCCCTTGTGTGCACTGCAGGAGACCATCTAATCTTTGCAATAAGAATTCTTCCCCTGGTGGGGCCACTTGAACACATACATTTGAGAGAGATGAGTTTCCACAGACCTGGAGTCCAGTACTCTATTTCCTTATTACACTTAATCATTTTTGTTAAGTCGTTTCAGTCATGTCTGACTCTGTGATCGTTTAGATTTTTTTTTTTTTGGCAAAGATACTGTAACAGCTTGCCATTTCCTTCTGCAGCTCATTTTACAGATGAGTAAACTGAGGCAAACAGGGTGAAGTGACTTGCCCAAGGTCACATAGTATCTAATTGTTTAAGGTCAGATCTGAATTAGGCCCAATTCTCTATCCACTATACCACCTACCTGCCTCTATTAGACTTAGCATACATTTCAGAGTTAAAAATCTATGTTGCATACAGAGTACACTGCTCCTTTTCAATCAGTTTACTTAAGAGAAAAATTATAAGCCCAAACTAAAATAATATAAAATCTCTTGTAATGGATTCAGTAAAGACTAAATTAACATCAGGGACTATAGCACTTGAGCTAGCTTCCAAATAACATTACAAAAAACTTTCACTTTTCACATTTGGATTTTCCAAAGGGAGGGATGCATAGCAACTTTGTTTTGACTGCTTATCATGCTTAGATAAGACAAGCCATATTGTTGGAGTCATGTCAAGACCTACTAGTTAGAGGATGCCACAAATTAAATTTGCCAACATTCTGTTACGATATTTGGATTATGTTTATTACATAATTCTCATTTCTAATATAAATGTATTTCTGCTTAGAATGTTTGAATACAATGTGACATCAACATTCAAAACTTCTAGACAGATCTTGTTTCCTACTGCAAATATCGGCCATGCAAGGTGTAACTGTCTACTAACTACGTACTTTCTGGATCAGAGTTCTTAACCTTTTCTGTGTCATGGACCCTTTCTGACAGTCTGGGAACCTCTTCTCAGAATAATGTTTTTAAATATATAAAGGAAAATAAGATCACAAAAGGATGAATTATATTGACATATAGTCATCAAAACATTTTTTAAAAAGTTCATAGACCTAAGATTGAGAAGCCCTATTCAAGATACTCAGTAAGGACTTAGGAAGGTTACCATCCATTGATGTGTGTTACTAACTAAACTTATGTGATATGAAGATATCTTTTATTTGCGGTTGATTATTACATGATTTGAAAGATCAAAAAAAAAGTCTTATTTAAATGAAAGAAAACAGCTCCATTTAAGTAGATAAGCACTGTCTAAGTTGCATAATACTGGTCAATCTGCGTTGATGGAGTGAACTTTCTTACCCAAGAATTCTTCAACACAGAAGCTAATAAATGGAAAGAACCTGATTTTTCCTAAGAAAGCAAGGCCAGGCACATTCAAGACTGAGGGCTTTCCTTCTAAGAAGCAATCCTGTTAGGTAAGCAACATGAAAGTCCCTGACAAGAGGCTTCTCCAACATAAGAAGGAATGGCCTGAAGATTTAAGCATGGGGGTAAAAGAATTTTCACTAAAAACAATATAAAACAAAACAAATCAACTCAAATGAATTTATAATAAATTGGTTCATCTTTGCTTGAGTAGTAAGGAGTCAACAATTTTTAGTGTTAAATTATGACACATTTCCAAAGAAATTTAAATGTGGAAACCACATATTGTCTCTTTCCATTACATACTCATTCTAAAATGCAATCTGCTGAAATCTATCCAAATGATAATATTAAGTGTTCCAATTCAATACATAAAAGGCCACGTAGTTCCTAGAGGTATCATCTGTTGAAAACATTACCTTGATACAAAACCCATAGTCTGTAGGGGCATTATACTGCTTCTTGCCTGCTATCAGAGAAAAGATATTGCTGTCTTCCAGGTCAGCCAGTAACTGAAGATGCCTTGGTTCCTGCCAAAATCATTGCATCGTTAGAATATTAAACTGACACAAGCATTTCTAAGAGCAAACGCTTCTCATTCTGTTCCAACAGAGGGCAGTATATGCACAGTTAAATGGCATCTTTGATTCCTTCCAACTTGTAGAGACGGTAGGAAAAATATTACATCTTTCGGAGACATTTTTTAATAGGCACTAAAGAAATTTTAAGTTTCCCTGGTGTAAGGTTTATTTTAGTCCACATTTAATAGCCTTGCCAAAGAAAGTCTCCTCAACTCTGAGCAAACACGTAGGACACACAGAATGAAAATCTAAGAAAGATTCCACTGAGGCAATCTCTCCTACTCAAACAGGGCAGAAGCTATCAAATAGGCAGGTCAGGAGTGAATTTTATTTAAAGTTTTTGTCATTATTGCTATTAACTGAATAATAACATCTTACATTTATCTGGCACTTTCAGATGAATAAGGAACTCTCACAAGACCATAGATTTGGGACCTAGAGGTCATTAACTATAACTTCCTTATTTCTGAGAGCTTTAAGTGGCTTGCCCAAGGCAACAGAACGAGTAAGGTAACTATGCCAGGCTTGATCCCTCTGGACCTTCTCTCTGGATGCTCTAAGACACTCTCCTTTCTGGACATTTCACTTCAAAGAAACCGAAGACAAAAAGTTTAAAACAAATCAAAAGTTCAAACTGGACATTCATAATCTGGAATGTGTAGTATCGGACTGAGTGTTTTAGGATGTAATTTACCTTTGAAGTTCCTTTTGTGGAGCAGTAAAGTCCTGATCTTCGCAAATACACATATAATTTTTTCCAGGACTTCCTGCCTAGCTCTTTCACATGTAAAAAACCTTGAATTTCAGGACAACTGCTGGAGTTCAAAAAATTCTGTTGTAGGCAAAATTAAGTGAGAAGATTAGCAGACATTCATATGAAGTGAATAATTAACAGACAGGTAAAATTTGGGAAATTCAACATTCTCCTTGTTACTAATAATCCTTAATTAGCTTCATTTTTACCCCCGTATGCCCAGTATCCAACATATTAACAAACACTTGTTAACCAAATGACTGACTGGGATCTGTGTTGGTGATAAGAGTGCACATACTGACCAAATTATAGATACTTGAGGTACTAAGCAAAAGCATTTCGCATGCTATCTTCACATTCCTCAGAATATATGTACGAAATGTAGACCCAGAAACTCTGATGATTGTTCAATTAGCCAATAGTCATTATGAGTTCTTAGAACTATGGGCAACACTCAATGAATTTCTATAACCTCTAATTATGTTCCAAATTTAATTGAAATGTGACAAATATTATGTCGGTATTACTTGTATATTTGATTTTCTGTGGTGGATTTTGCTTGTTTCAAATATCTTGCTGACAATTTCTGTTTCTTCAATCCTTACAAACAGCATGCAACTCAACAAGACAGAGAAGGACCTTTTGACTCAAAGCACTTAATTATCTCCTTCACAACAGGGAAGAGGTGAGGCAGAAAAAGAGAAAGCCTATAGAGAGTGGAGTTTTATTCCAGTCTGAGAAATGATAATGTTCAGCAACAACAGGGAATCAGGGAAGGGTGTGAATGGGGAAGCCAGATAGATTTTTAGTTCCTCCTATGTTAGGTTTTTACAATGTGCCATCATTATTAAATTTGAGTGTTTGAGTTCTTAGGAAATCAAGCACACCCTGTACAAATAAAAGAACAAAGTCAAATTTAATGATTTAAAAAAATATTTTATGCCACCACTCCATTTTATTAGCCATGAAAACTGAGAGCTGGCCGCACTTTAATAAACAAACAAATGGTGTAGAATACTTGGCCATCAGATGACCCAAAGAAAGCCTTGATGCTGAAATTTTGCAGACTGTGGAACTGAATACAGTAATCAAAGCAGAGAAATACCTCTGTTCAAAATCAAAATTTGAAAGGGTCAAATTCTGACTATTGTTCCTTGTGTATCCCATCATCTTTGTGAACTGTTTATATTATCACATTTGGAAATTTGGAAGAGTAATATTTTAAAGACTTTTCATTAATTCCCTCTCCTTCTCCCTTCTCCAAATTTAACTATATAAAAAAGTAAGGATATGTTTTATTTAAAGGAATAGGGACAAGACTTGTGGTTTCATTGGCATAAGGAATTGCCTACTGAGGGGACACCCTGTGCCAATGCAGATCACCACCACCTCCGCCACTTAAAACCTCAGAAGCTGCAGGGAACACTGTGAAATGATCTGACTTGCCCACAGTCACATAGCCAGAGCCAGAGAAGACCCAGGCCTTCCTTAGTGGCTCCCTGAACACTGCGCATCACGTTACCTCTCTTTAATGACAATAAATAAGGATACAACTATTTCTAGACTATGTCATGACTTAAAAAGAGTTTTCCTTGCACCAAGTCAATAAGGGATGCTATGCAAATGTTAACTCCTTTTAATACACTGAGAATTCTCAAACTTTTTTAAAATTTTATTTTTTTAATTTTGCATCATGGATGCCCCTGCCTTCTGATGAAGCCTCCAGATCCATTCTTAGATTTCTTAAATGCAAAAATCAAAATACAGAGGGTTACAAAAGAAACCAATTGTATTGAAATACAATTATCAAAATATATGTTTTTAAGTACAAATTCATAGATGGGTGACTTCCCCAAGAAGATGCCTTACAAGGGCTTCTAACTCCTTGTCCAGAGTTTTTTTTTCACCAGACTACCCATAACAAAACCTCAGCTAGCAGGGTACCTCAGAAAATGGATATAGCCTTTTCTGGGAACAGGTTTTTGATGGAGTATTAAGGTTGCTAAAGAATATGCGCCTTTATTAGGATTTGTTGTTTTTGAGTCATTTCCGTTATTTTTGCTTGTTAAAAATCTAGCTTGCCTTACGGTTGAGCACTAAACCTTTTTCACAGAGATTTAAAAAGGATCTGACAAGAAACTAGCTTCCTATTCTTTTGACCACTGACCACTTGCTTGGTGAGGGCCTGGGGTCAATGTAAACAGTATGAAAACAAACACCCATGTGTTTTTGATTACCCTTCCCATTCTGGCCCACTCTTGAGATCAAATGACTTGCAGTTCTTTTCAGAGTCAAAGTAAGTTTATGCTATTTTCTAACTGATCATTTAAGTTAGAAAAATTCTGGGCACATGAAGATTTCCCAAGCGAGCATTTATTTTGGGTTACCATAAACCAAACTCGGGGATGAGGCAGTGACACGGATAAGGAAGCAGCCACTTCAGAGTTATTCATAATTACAGAATTACAGCTCCTCAGTTTTTACCCCTCCTCCCCCTTTTAATAAACAGCACTTCAGCAGAAGTTTATTTCTCCAGTACCTGCAGAAGCTGAGTTGGGGGAATACTGCCATTTGACTGCTGACACCAAGCCACCATCTGTTCTGGGAAGAAATTCTAGGAAAACACGAACAAAACCAAACATAGGACAAGTTAGTCTTTTCCTCCACTTTAAAGCCATGTCAATCATGTGTGCTGATGATAAACACTGTGATTCCAAGTGCCTCAACAGATCCTCTGTACTCCTCCCACACCCAAACCCCTGACTTTTTCAATGTATATTTTATAAGCAGACTCAAGTAATATGAAATTCAAATTTTAAAAAATGCTGAATCTAGATCTGGATTTTCCGTAAAGGTTTCACATTCATTCTGTTAAGCATCTCTTACTTTGCATCTGGTATAAACATATGTATGGAAAATCTGCATTACAGACCTTCGAATTACAAATGATTACATGGTTATAAGGATAATCAAAGCTTTATACATTATAAACTAAACTACAATAAAAATTTGTACTTATTTGGAAAAGCACTATGTCATATGCTACTCAAAATATCTCATGTTTTAGGTCACAAAAATCATTATGAGTCCAGAAACAAGTCTTGTTCCAGGTTCTATATACACTGCAAGGACTTACCACAGGATTTTTGAAAAACTCATATTTTGCATAATTCTTCCTGAATAAAAATTTACTTTCACCTCCCATTGTACTTTCCACTTGGACCACCAGCTCATGGTCTTCTAAGCACCTTTCTGTAGAGAAAAGGGAGGATTTGTCTTAAATTTTTCTTAAATCTTATGTATTTGTTTGAAATATAATGTGAGAAAATGTTTCTGTGGCTGAATAAGGATATGCCTAGTAAGATGGTGCATTTCTAACCCTATTAATCTAACAAAAAAATAACAGACTTTGATATTTGGGAGAAATATCTGCAAAACAAAATTAAAGACTAATCTGTAGGGAGAAAAAAAAAGGAAACATGTCAGGGGAAGAGGATAAAAGAAAGAAGAAAGACTGAAAGATGAAAGAGATTTTAATGCTTTTGGCTAAAGAAGGCATATGAAGGCCATCAAATTGGATGATGAATGCACTAGGGGTGGGAGAAAAGATGGTAAAATGAAGACCAGATCAATCATTACCCCTTGGAAGAGTCATTTCCCTCACGCATTACAGCACCTGACTTCCCTGACAGTGTACATCTAACTCAGCATATACTAATGTGGAACTTGTCTGGAAATGTCGCTTCAAACGCAAGTTTTGCCCTGGAGGCTGCTAGTATGGGCATATAAGCCCTTAAAAATATGTGATGTGGTGAAAAGAAAATCAGGTTTTAAATTAATCATTACAGATAGTTGCTTGCTTCAGATTTAAGTGGAAAATTATTTATGGGAAGAATGAGGAATTGCCTGGTAAATGTTACATTCCCAAACTAAGACGTGTGAATGGTTGACTTCAAACACAGACATGGATATCTGAAACTAACTAGGCACAAAACAACGTTATGGGCCACTGGGAAGAAATAAAGGCGGAACATAGCCAGGCTTTGGTTGTTGGAGAAATAGGTGGCGTGATATTGATGTTTTTAATCATTATCATTATTTCTATGTTGCTGCTGCTGAAGGGAACATGCTAGAACTGATGTGAGAATTATACCTGGTCATCCCACACGTGGCATTTTATTCTTTCCCCTTGTTTTCTTACCCTCTCATGCTAACTTCTTGCCTCTGCTAAGCCCTCCCCCCCAAAAAAAGAAATGGAAGAAACTAAACAATTAGTAAAATTTTATATACAATAAAATCATATTGCCATGGAAAAGATTAAGACTAGTGTCCCTCCAGAAAGGTTGAGTTTTCCAGAAACACACACACACACACACACACACACAGACTCTGCAACATATTCATTTCCATAATGAGGAAGGACACAACCCTCTTTGTGTTTTCGTTTTCCTTTTTATTAATGAATTTAGAGATAGTGAAGGTAAGTGGTTTCAAGGCGATGGCCTTGAAGTGAGGAAGCCTTAGGTTCAAGTCCTTTCTCACATGAACCACTTTGTGACCTTGAGAAAGTTACTTGACCTCTCAGTCACCCCCAGACAACTTTGTGTTAGACTCTAAGTTGTAAAGGAGCAACGTCAGTGGACAGAGAGTCCATCTTGCGAACGCTCCACACTATTAAAAATCACATATCTAGCCTAAAATATGATTTGTCTTTAAAACAGAACGCTGAAATAATTTTTTAAAAAGCATACATATTATTCAAATCATCTTTTATCACCACTGTACCATCACTGCATGATGTCGAATCAGGATTTTTCTAACAGGAGAGTAAGTGGTCTTAAAATGTAGTTGTGAGCATAAAAAAAAAAAGGAAGTTATGTTGTAGATAAATTCTATAGGTACAGAACTCTTATCATAAAGTAACTTTCAGCTCTAGATGCAAGGGTCAGCAGTAGAGTGACAGATTATTCATTAATGGAACGGCAGCCAGGATCAGTGACAAAATGTCACTTAGCTGCAACACTTGGTCGTGTGCGAACAAAACACCCTCCCTCCCCAAACCAGAATTCAGTCAATATACCAAGCCCATCACAGAACAAACAGCTAGATGTCAACCAGCATTGAAGAGCTGCTCAGAATTTTCCAAGATTATAATAAATTTTGAGTGAACACGCCCTCTGAAGATAATGCTGACATTTGGCTGAGCTGCCCTCTTTTTTAAAGGCTTGGGGGGAAGGGATACCTTCTAGATTTGGGTACCTTTCTAGATTTACAAGTTACTTTTAAACTCTTGCACATGTTGGTACTCTTTTTGTCTACTTAGGAGCCAAAAGAGAGAGCTATTCCACGAAGTTATTTTCACTCCTTTTCCTGTTCGACAAAAATAAAAAGGGATGGAAATATCCCAAGGAAGAATGCTATCCTGACAGTTTTTATTTCAGTTTAATTCATCAGGTCTGAGTAGCCAGCCACTTGTACTTTGTGTTTGCATTTTTGTTGAAATCTGTAAATCAAATTCAGTCAGTAAACATTTATGAAGCACCTACTGTATGCCTTTTTTTTAATTCTTAAGGAGTTTACAGTACAATGGAGGAGATAATACGAAAACAATTATGTACAAACATGATATATAAAGGATAAACACTAATGATAATCCACAGAGAGGCAGAGGAACTAGAATTAAGAGGGATTGAGAATGGTTTCCTATAGAAGGTGGGATTTTAGTTGGGCCTTGAAGGAAGCCAGGAAGAAAATGGCCTTCTTAAATAAGTAAGTGTGCCTTCTTATTCTCCCATCTCTCCTCAGCTGTGTGGTTTGTGATTCTCAGCCACAAGTTGGACAGAAATTATGCTTCCAACTGTCCATGAAACACTTTACGTAGAGAGAGTGGCACACACATCTTTCATGTATTCAGTGCATCATTTCGGTAGATATTTAAGAGATCTGCTTACCTAATTACTTTCACAGCTGACTATTTAATATAATGTAATTTATACCTGAATATGCCATAATTAAATCAGTCTTTGTGATACTTTCCACTCACATGCTAAGCAGTAACAGAGCAGACTGGAATGTCTTCCAAACTCCCCTTCCTTAAAACGTGGGCATCCACTAGACTGTACTTTTCTTTTTTATCCTGTTAAGCTACGTTCAGTTACAATTGTCTCAGTCTATCAAGAGGATGGACACCAGAAGAACTTGGCTATGGACTAACAGAATTTGACCTTGCAGCTCCAAAACTGAACTCAGCGTCTGACACAAATTAGGAGATTCACAAATACTAAGTGACTGGTATTAGTACTGGTTAAAGTATATTTAAAAAATATATATGTTGCTCCTTTCCCTATATTATCTCTGATTCTCTCACCAGCTCAGCAAGATTGGTGTCACAATTAACACTCTCCCTCTGTGGTCACACACTGCCTAAAACTTAGCAAAGCCCTTTCCATATATTATCTCATTTGATTTTCAAAACTTAGGAAGAAGGGGCTATTATTCCTTTTTTATTATTATTTTTATATGTATTTATATTTTATTATTTATAATTATAATTAGAGATAAGGAGAAATGACTTGGCCAGAACTACCAAATGACTTGAGGTAGAGTTTGACAATCTATCTTCCTGCTTCCAAGCCTGGCGCTCTACCCACTATGATGTGATGCCTCCAAGAGAACACTGAAATTTAGAAAAATCAAGTGACTTGCTTATGGTTATACAACCACCAATATATGCCAAAGGCAGGATTAGATCTTGGATCTCACCTGACTCTAAGTCAAGCAAGCATTCTTTCTAACTAAACACTGTCTCTACTGTTGGCTATAAATAAAAGGCTCCTAAATTATATTGAGATAATTAAAGATAAATGGTCATAGTTTATTTATGGCAGACACAAGGTCATTGAAAAGAAAAATACATATACTACTTACACATATGCACCTGAAGGTCCAAAGATATGGATATTATGAATTAATTTTCAAGAGGCTATGGGGTTTGCATGTTTCCCAAAAATAAGTGTGAAAGACTGGTACCATAACAAGTATTTGGTATGTAGTTTTCAAAATGTATTAAATAAATGGCTCC
Source organism: Notamacropus eugenii (assembly GCF_028372415.1). Lineage (NCBI taxonomy): Eukaryota > Metazoa > Chordata > Mammalia > Diprotodontia > Macropodidae > Notamacropus > Notamacropus eugenii. The sequence continues at coordinate 413,377,421 of NC_092874.1, forward strand.
AGGCAAACCAAAGGAAGGGATTAGTACTGACACTTTAAACTGACTCTACAGACTATGTAACCCCCCCTGACTTCTCACTAAGGCATTGGAGAAAGGTGGTAGAAAAAGTTCCTGAGGCAAGAGATTCCACCATCTTAAATGACAGCAGGGTTATCATCCCTTTCACCTCCCCAGCAGTCAGCGGGACACTCACTGCTGCCAATAATCCATTACCAGCATCCACAGCTGAGGACTGTGAGATGCTTCAGTCACTCACACGTATGCCATGTTCTCAGAGTTAAAAGAAAGTCATTCACATGAAATAACTGCTATCTTGGGAACTACCCCCGCCTTTTCTAAATCCATCATTCATTTTTTTTTTAATGTGAAAACTGTCTAATACTTTTAAAGAATATATATTTAAGCTGGAAAAATGACTGAGAAAGCAATACTTCAGGATGTTAGATTTCTGAATCTACACAGACAGAAAACTGCTTGTTATCAGGTAACTGAATGATCTTGTGCAGATCAACTGGAGTTTTGTAGACTATCTATTGCTAAATGTTAACACACTGTATGAATACATGTTCAAGAAGTCTAATTTTTAATACTAAGCTAAGCAAAATATAACTGAAAAGGCAAAATTTATTGGGAACAAATTTCAAGAAATTCAGAAGAAAAAAAATCTCTGTACAAAGATGTTCATCGCTGCTTATTTGTAATAATAAAATAATGGAAACAACAGAAGTGGCCGAGGGTTGAAGAATGATGAAACAACTGTGACATATCACCATTATGAATACCAAAGAGGAAGAAAAAAATTTAAAAATAATGAAAAGACTGTGAGCATGTAGGTGTATGTAATGACTGCAATGTTTTAAAAAATATACTGCTACTCATATGTCAGTGTAAAATCATTCTCATATGAGAGGCAACCTGGCATTGTGAACAGAATGCTAGGCTTCGGAGTAAGAAGATCAAGGCTGAAATCCTGCTTCAGATACTTGCTAATGATGTGACCCTGGGCAAGTCACTTTACCTCAACCTCATTTTTCAACTGTAAAAATGAAGAGGTTAGACCGTATAGTCTCTATGGTTTTTTCTAGCCTGAAATCAATGATCCTGTGCCCACATGAACTTGGTTATTAAAAGCATGGTGCATTTGTCTCAGTGCAACTAACCTTTCTTCCTAACGTTCAGCTCTGGGCTCAGTTCACCATCTATTCATTTATTTGTATTTCTTCTACAGATGCTTATTCTCAAATACACACACACACACACACACACACACACACACACACACACACAAAAAATACACACATAATACAAGAAAACACATATTTTATTTAAAATATGTGTTTTCTTGTATTATGTGTGTATATTTTCGTCTCCTCCATTAGAAGAGGAGCTCCTTGGGAATTGGGATTTTTTTCTTTCTTGCATTTGGATCTCTGGTGCCTGGCACATAGCAGAGAGTTAATAAATGCTTATTGATTGATTATGGAAAAATCACTTACTGAGAGCCTCAATTCTACCACCTACAAACACGCTTGTACTACTTATTAAGAAAGCACTTTGAAGCAGATTATAAGCGTTAGGCAAACAAGAAAGAGATTTAGAGGGATCTATTTCTAAATTGCTATATGTATGCCAAAGTATAGTTTTCATTGTATGTGTGATTAATATTCAGTGGCTCTTACTTTATGTAAATTCAAGTCCATGAAACTATTTTTGATGAATTATAATATATACCCTAATTCAAACCAAATTATTTAAAGGCATCCATGGTATAGCTTTATCTTCATTAACATGAAGACAGAAAAATTAAAATAAATATAAGTGCACTAGGTCTTGCCTAGAACACTATTGACTAAAGAGGAGAGGAGAGTTCAGCATGACAGGTCTCTCTTAAGTCCCATTCAAAACGACTCAGTGCTGGAACACTGAAAGGACTTTGTTATAAGTCACTAAATCCTAAGGGAAGGTTAGAGCAAGAGTTCAATGAAAAATGTTTTAAATTGGTGAACTCGTACTTAGAATCATGAACTTCAGGCGGAATAACATTTCTTACTAAAATGTCATTTTTAGATTAGTCATTTCAAACAAACAAACAAACAAAAGAATGGTTGGAGCTCAGACAAGCAAAGGAACAGGTGGAAGGACTATGTTGATTTGAATGAAAGAAGACATTTCCTGATATTTCGGTGCTTTCCTCAGAGTGCTGTTTCATGTTGAAATTGGTAGCTTCTTCAATGGGACATCAAGGATGTGCAGAATGAGCTTAAAAAAAGACAATCCCACAGGGAAAATGTACCAGTGGTTGTTCTTTGTGAATAAGGCTAGAGATGAGAATTGGAGGAGACAACATGATAAAGAACGTTCTACAGATCTCTTTGTAAATCCATTATATGAGGTGCCTAAATGTCATTCTGTTGTGGACAAGTCTACTAAGAGCCTAAAAACTGGCTCCAAAGCTCTACTCCTCCATCTTTTTTTCCTTTTGATTTTCTTTATAAACTGATCATTACACTCTGCAGAGTGTATGAACTCACTCTACTATTCTGTATTATTTTGTGATTAAGCAGAAAAATGGAACAGCCTTAGCTCTTTCTGTTGGCAGCAATATAATTTAGGTATGGCAGGAGAAGTGTGTTGGTATGCATGTGTTATGTATATAGGCATGTTTAATTCTTCCTTCTTAATGTGAATACCTTCAGAGTAAATGTATGTAATGAATGTAATGATTCTTTTCTTCTAAGATACATGAATATTTATGCTAAGTGAGTTATTTCCAAAGTTGTACTATATGGTGCATCTAGCAAATTTACTGCATTCTAATTTAGATTGTGCTAAGATATTCTGGAGGGGAAAAATTATAAAAGTAAAAAACCTCTTTAGGTCAACCCTAATTTCCTTTCGCTCAACAATTTTATCACCATTATATTTACTTATTTTTATACACACACCCAGCATATATCTGTGTGTGTGTGTGTGTGTGTGTTGAAAATATACATATTTATATACATGTGCAAACTCTAGAAAATCTTTAGGAAATCCAGATTCACAGAACATTATTACTTACTCTAAAATATGGGTGTAAACTTAAGATTTTAAACAGAATTTCAAAAGCATTGTTCAACATAGTCCAGTTCTACTTCACAGGATTTATTTAAGATTGATATTGTATGTGTATGTAGGGATATGTGTATCTAAGTATGTGTACAAATATTTATTTTGCCCTTTTCCTACCACTGTCAATTTCCAAGGTTGGGTACCAAGAGAAGCTTTTGATTGCCTTGTCAGCCCACTGGCTTTATTCATTCAGGGATGTCACAAACTGGAGTTTGACAGCACAATTAGTCTCCATGGAAGCTATTGTGATGTCACAATCATTGAATTGTGGCATCACTGAATGAATCTGGCAGAAGAAGGATGTTAGTCACAAAGGAGAAAGCTTCTGTTTACATACAAATACCTTGGTAATCAGTAGTGATAGGAAAAAATACAGAAAGAATTCCTGATGCCATAAACCAGTTTAAAAAACATTATTCATTTGGAAACTTTACCTGAATTAAAATACTGGGCTCTAAAATAATTAATACAGATTTATGGGGAGCAAATCTTACTATACCATGTCACTTGCAAAAATGGCATTTTAGCTCATTGCACATCATGGGATTTAAACACATAAATTCAGTGCATTAAATTGATTTATAAGAAAAACTTCTAAATTTTGGCATTTAATTTCTTAAAAATGTTAGAAGACAAACTCCTTTGCAGAGGAGGAAATTATGGTTAAAATAATTATTTGTAACTTCTATGCCCTTTACATATTACCTTGTGCAATAAAAATTTAGGATAAGAATAATCAATTAAAGATTTTTAAAATTAAGTGTTTGAAAATCACCTTTCTAGATTATAATTATAACTAAGCATACTATCATCTTTTGGATTATTGTGTATTAGTCTTTATATATCATCTCATCAGAAAGCTTACTTTAAATATTATAAAATATTACACTTCATAAAATATATTTAAACAACTTAAACATATAAGCATATGCATTTGGATATACCCCCCACAACTTGTGTGTATATGTGTGTGTGTATATAATACATACATACACACATAAATACACATATACACACAAACATAAATTACATATAACTATATAAGAGTGTGTGTATATATATGTAGGAGTATGTGTGGATTATTAACTAGCTCTGAGCTACTGCTTAAGAACTAGGTCTATATTCAATTGATTTATAATGTTCTTCAATTCCCAGTGGTCCTCCACTTGCCTTCTTCCCAGTTGTAACCACAGCACTCTAATTTCAATTAGACAGCTGATCTGATGCTCTGAGGATGCTTGCCATCACTGGTCTCCGAGCTGGTGGGAGGCTATGACTTTCCCAAGTTACAGTTCAGTCTGTACCCCTCCCCCAGCCCGCCAAGTAGGATACCATCCCAGAGGTAGGCAAGGCTGTTGCTTTTTTTCTATTCCCAGCAGGTAAGAAAATGAGATGAGTGGAATCACAGGCTAGAACTCTTCAGGGATCAAGAGAAATTTGCCTAAGCTCTTTCTGTGCCATTACCTCAATGAACACATAGCAAGATAACAAAGTGTCCCAAATGGAAGAACAAACTGTATAGAAGGTGGAGGCATGAGAAATCAATGAATCAGATAATAAATCATGAACAGCAAGGTATTCAGGGCAATAAACAGGATTCATAGTAATTCTGTAACTGACAGAAATCTTTCTATTTCTGATTTGATAAAGGCAAGATTCATTTCATCACACACTTGCATATTCATAGGTGCCATTAAGAGAAACATGGAGAGCCTGGACTGTTCCCTACCTAATCCTAGGTGAAGGTGATGCTCCACTAGAGTCCAGCTGTTGTCATCCACACAGTGACTTTTGTAAACGAGCAGCTGGCAGAGGTCCCTGGCTGTCATGTCTGCTAGAATTTCCACCACTTTGCTGGTTCCATCTTCACTAAAGACTTTAACATCCTGCAACATACAAAGGATACACTTACAGATAAACAGCTCCATGGATTAAAAATAGGAAAATCATACAACTCTTGGACACAGAAGAATTCTTATTATTTTCAGCATCCTGGCACCCAGCAAAAGTGAACAAGTATAATGTGCTTTAAGACTTTCTCTCCCCAACTCACCCTCCACCACCCCCTGCCCCCCCATTTCTCCCACCACGGAGACAAAAGCAAGTAGGATGACAATGTAATTTATCAATCAAAACACCTAGGATGCTTCACATGACATAAAGCATGGCTGGAACAGTACCTAATATGCTGCTTCTGAAAGACCTACAAAGGGACCAAATTAAGCTGAAAACATAGTATGTGGCCTTGGATGCTGGTGATCTGATTGCTAGAGCTAATGGCAAAACGAAACGTAATAGCTTCCTTCTCCGAATAGAAACTTTTCACCTGATATACCTGGTCTGTATTTCCAGTTGTCAGTCGATCCCACTTCTCCTGATTTCTTACATTCTCTTGGTCTTGGGCAGAGGGTGTGATAAAGCAGTATCTATTACTGCATAGTGTTAATGGAGAAAAGAGGGGAGAACATGAACTAACACAGCCTTCCATCCCAACCCCCTCTTTTTTATAAAATGGCAAAGAAGCTTCATTTTCCCTTCAACCGTTAAAATGTGGTAGTAAATATCTGAAACACAGGAAAAGTAAATTTTAAAGGGTCAAAATGTGCTTCCACTGTTTTTAAAGACACCATGTGTTAGCAAGAACTGCTTTTGTGGATACATGCAACCTTTAGGGTAATCTGAGATGGAAAAAAAAAAAATCTTACCTCAACAACATGCAAAAGACAGCAGTGAGAAGAACAAGATGGCATTTGTAAATATAGACCGCCTCTTGAAAGAGTTGTTTTTTTTTTCTGTCTCTTCCAACTCCTGGCAGGCTAAGCTGCAGCACTGCTCCCCCTCCCCCATGTTTTGCTGAGTCAGCAGATTCCTGAACTCTACCTGTCCCGTTGTCCCTCCTATCCCCCTCCTCAGGGTATTCTTTCTGGGTTTACAAGGAAACCCTCCCAGCAGCTCCACTCAAAGAGTTACACACCTACAATCTTTTAGGTAGTGAATCAAACCACCCTCTACAGACCAATCACATCCTTCCTTGGAACCGATGTAATCATTTCCCCACACACTATCAGACCTCCAATTTACTCCCCCCACTCCCAGTAATAACAATTATTATTTTTTAAAAAAAAAAACACAAGGAAATGTTTGTTTTATGACCACCCACTGTATGCTACGTGTACTGTAACATCAGAAAGTTCAAAGAAAAGAAATCACAAATTTCTGAGCCAAAAGCACGTGTTCTCTGAATCTGGATTTGTTTGCCAAATTTCTGCATAATCCTTCAGTTCTGAAGTCAGTGTCATCCACAGGTATGCAAGTGAAGCACTTGAACTTTTAATCAAACCTGTTTCTGTGACCTTTTCCCAAGAAGCCGCCACCACCAATCACCTCCCCTTACTCTCCCTTCAGTCTTTTCTCTATTGCTTTGGTCAAGCTTATACACTTTGTCTTAACTTTCATTTCAAGTAAAATTGATCTGGCAAGGGAAACAGGAGGTAATACCATTAACTCCCTCCCAAGTCACAACGATGAAGGAAGGAAGGAAGGAAGGAAGGAAGGAAGGAAGGAAGGAAGGAAGGAAGGAAGGAAGGAAGGAAGGAAGGAAGGAAGGAAGGAAGGAAGGAAGGAAGGAAGGAAGGAAGGAAGGAAGGAAGGAAGGAAGGAAGGAAGGAAGGAAGGAAGGACAGAGAGAGAAAGAAAAGAAATTATAAGAAAAGTTCATGTAGTAGATTTGGTCCAGTGATTCTAGGAGCAGCCTATTACCTAACAATGAGATCTGCCCCATCTTTAATCCTTTTCACATCTATGTGCAAATTCAAGCCCAGCTAAGGAGGAGTTAACTCTTAATCCTGTGAAAATGACTCAAACCTATCTATTCAGAAGACTGCTTCAGCTGACAGAAGGGATGAGCCAACTCTTTCAGAAGTGGCTGTGATGGGAGGAGGAACTGTGGTTGCTGGAGCTTTCGGAAAGGTATGCATTCTGTACAATGTTACAGCTGCACACCCAGCCTCCTTTTCCCATTTAATCAACTCACAGAGATCTCAGCAGGGTGGAATTTGGACTGATGGGTTTTCCCTTTTTTTAAAAAAATAACACAACTCAACACACAAAACCTCTCCACAAATCTGTTTGCTGTAATTAGCATAGTTCATCCTCTGAATGCATAAATCTACACACTAAGCTGAATATTTAAATTCAACTGGTCTTATTATAGAATTTTATAATAATGAAAAGGACTTTGAACCCAGGAAAAAGTTAGCACCCAGACAACAAACAGAACATCAAGCACTGTTGTAGCATAGGAACACAGGTCTCAAAAATCAGAAAAATAAATTCAGAGTAAGAATAGTTACATTTTTCATTCAATTACTACATTTTTTATATTGGGTAAGAATTCAAATGTCAATTTCCCACCGGATGGACCCTGGATGCTTTCCTTCGTTAATAAAGCAATTTTCCCCAGATATTTCTTTTGCCAAATTTTAACAATTTCTCAGGCTGACTGCGTTGCCCAGTTAATAACTAACTCTGCTACGGCATTTCTCCTCTAAATTCAAGTCTCATTTTCCCCTCAAAAATTAACTACCACAGTACACATAGGATTGCTCTCCCTTTACTCTATTAGACATTAAAATTCCCCCTCACTTTCATATTACTCCTCAGTAATCCATTCCCCCTCAAGATGTCTATATACAGAGTATTAAAGCAAAGACCTCAATGGCCATATGTCTTATTCAATTTCTGGTTAAACACTTGTTCAAGTCCATAATGGGAGACTGTGCTGTTCAAGAATAAGAAAGAAAGAAGCTGTGGCAGGACTGGGAAAAATCAGACCCCAAATCCCACTGTACGGTTAGAAGCTCAAACCCAGTTTTACAGTTCTGCCACTTTTTAGGATTTGGAAGTAACATACAACTAACTATAAACTTAGATTTGAGGACAATACCATGGGCCTTAAAACCCACACTTTTGATTTTACATACATACACTTATCAATTGAAGTAAAGAGAGACAGCCCTGGTAAACTGAAGATAGCCTAAGATCTGCCAACAGAGGACATGGTTAGTTTGAACCTCCTATCCTGCTCCTTACTCCCTCTGGAATTTAGGGTAAGTTTTGTTAACTTTTCTGGACCTCAGTTTCATTATCTGTAAAATGAGGGGAAAGGCACACCCTGGACTCTTTAAGTATTCTTCCAGAAGTAAATCCTGGGAACATCAATTTTCGTTTCACTTACAAGGACAAACTTAAATTTCTTTAATCCTTGGGTAACACAAAGACAATACAATAGAACCATTTCCTTGTGGCAAGCTCCTGGATTTGACAAATTACCTACCCTAATAACATCATATCCGTCACTTTAGATATCACCATCGTCCTTGACAACAGCATATATTTACTGAGCATCAATCATGGCCAGTATAAAAATGGAGAATGTGATCTCTGTCCCTCAGGAGATTCCAATCTAGTTATTTCATGGGACACAGCAATTTGTGACATACAAGAATAAATGGAATGACAAGTTGTGTTATAAATTAAGATGGGAAAAATCTTTCCCGAACAGATAAGTGGTCAACAGACCACACAGTTTTCAAAAGAATTACAAAGAATTACAAAGTGCTAATAGCCTTGAAAAAATGCTCCAAATCACTAAAAATAATTGAAATGCAAATAAAAACAACCTCATGCCCAGAAAACTGGCAAAGATAATATATTATGTTAATAATTTTGGAAGGGTTGTGAGAAAGTAGGTACACTAATACCTTATTGGTGGAGCTATGAATTTGACTTTTCTGGAAAATAATTGAGAATTATCCAGGAAACATGACTAAATTGTTCATACTCTAGAAAGCACACACCTCAACGAACATACTGAAATGTAGACTATATATCAAAATATTCACAGTAGCAAGAAATGGAAACAAAGTGGGTACCCCTGCCCATAGGGGAAGGGATGAATGGATTGTTATCCTTACACAATTAAGAAATGATGTGAGAAATTCAAAGAAGCATGGGAAGGTGGACGGAGTAAACTAGAGGAAAGTAGAACCAAGAGGGAAAATATAAGCAATGGTACAATGATAGAAATAAAAGGAAAACACTAAAAGAAAGCAGAACTATGATTAATGATAATGACCACTCAATTAGAATGACCCAAGTATCTCCCTCCTCTTGGCAAAAAGTGCTATTCACTATCCTGTCAGACATGGTCATGGCAGTGGATGTTTTTGCTTGACTGTTTTTCTCTAAGAAGAGAGGGTTCCATGCTCCGTAGGTGTGTGGGCAGTGGGGTGAGGAGGGGAGATATCATGTCATATGCAGGAATAACTATTACAGAAAAAAAATCTTCAGTGCCACTTGTTTGGAAGCCACAAAAAGAAATGAAACGGGGGGCAGAAAACCAACATAATTGTTACTTTTGTGAGAGAAAAGGAATTGTACCTCTTGAATCAAAGGCTTGATAAGAGAATTGAAACTGGAAGGTCAGACGGGGGTAGTTCATACCCATTTTAATCAGCAGTTAACCAGCTTGCTAAATGCCAGCCAGAATATATATATGACCTCTCAATTTAGCTGGTGTCCTGATTTCAGTTCACCAAGAAATAAAGGGCAGCATCTTGACCTGAATCCTACAGTGAGAGAGAATTAGTGTGGAGAACACAAAAGCCTCCAGGTGGAACCTTCACGTCTCCCTCATATTGTGAAAAGAAGCTTGTAATACAGCTTGGCTCTGAAGAATGTATTCATCATTGTGAACAAGTATTCAACTCTGACAAATTAAGGAATTTCTGGTCCATTCAAGATGAAAAGAAAACCATACTAGCTCTGTCTATACTGTGTGTGTGTGTGTGTGTGTGTGTGTGTGTGTGTGTAACGGAGATGGAGACAAAGGACAGAAAGAGGGAGGGAGGTAGAGAGAAATGAGAGAGAAACATAAAGACCTCTACTTAGACTACTTATATTTTTATTTGCCGTTTAATGTAAATATCATAGCTCACTTCCCAAAACATCAAGGGCAAAAGCTGTCTTAGACTTCTCAGTGTCCCAAGCCCCCCTGCAGTTTTGTTACACCTACAGTAACAGCTATTCAAGTAAAGGTTTCTTTGACTGAACAAGCAGTTACTAAGCAACTGCTGTATGCAAAGCATGCGTGACTTCTGGAAAAATAAAAGATGACAAAACAGTGACAGTCCCTGCCCATAAGAAAATTCCCAGGAGAGTGGCAGGAGAGAGCTGAAGATCACATGACTCACTTCTGGTAGGTAGGTACCATGGTGAGGTGAGGAAAAACTAGAAGAAAATGTTGGATTTCAACAGCAGGAGGTGTCAGTGTGTGTGGAGTGGAGGAAACTGGGGTAAACTGGGTTGTGTGATGTCCAGAACCCCAAAGAGTAAGTGTCCAAGGCCAGCTTTGAACTCTCCAGCCCCTGCACTCTATCCCTGAGCCCCCTAGTTGCTCTAGGACCAATACTATGGAGACAGAATTAAGGGGACTTACCAACTGGTCTATGGAATGAATGTTAAGTGATTAAGGTTTGTAAAAAAATAGAGGTTGACTTTCAGGACCAGGATATGTACTTTGTTGTGAAAATATCAATTCTTAGAAAGTCCAATTTATCTGAGTTGGGGGGGGGGGGGGATCCCTCAGATCCTCAGAAGAGCCAATTGCTTTTTCACCAGTTAGAATAAAATGAACTGTTGAGAAAAATCGCTAAAACAAAACAAACAAAAAACCCAACCAAAAAACAACCCATCCAATAAAAAATTCCCACAATATCAACGACAAAACAAAAAAGACTAATAACGCCAAGAACACGGGAAGGTCATTCTATTCAGCGTGGCTGGGGGTAAGAATGCCTCACTGCTCAGAAGGCCTAAGTATTGTAGTTTGCCATAGAAGCACTCAAGTGATAAGGGAATGAATGTGCCATTGTTAGGAGGTTTCCTGTTTTTAGTTCCTCCTTTACACAGGCACATGTTTTCTGATCTGGTAGAGGGAATTCAAGAACAATGACACCTCAAGGAAGGAGCGTCACTATCCCAGAGAGGATTTCTCTTTTTCTGCATGGTTCACTTTTAACAATCCTATGACATTACCCTTTACCCCTCACTCGAAAGTGGCATCACACCGATGGCAAGCATCTTTTAGCATCAGTACTTCCTATCCAGTTGCATTCCCATACTAAGTTACCAGACCTGAGCACAACTCTCTATGTAAAGTTCAATCAGTATTTTATGCAATAGCGAAGAAACCTGTTGCTGACATTTCTATATACCGCATACTTCTTTGCTAGGGTTACCAGCTTTGGACAAGTTCATCCCTAAATTCGAAAAAACTATTTGACTCTAACTGGGGAGCTCTGCCAAAGGCTCAGTGATAATCACATTTCAAAAATAGAAAATAGGGTATTTCCAGGCCTTTGCACTGAGTGGAGCTACGTTGAACACCAGAACAGTCTCCTGGATCCCTGCTCTGGAATTTCTCAAATTTGTGACTGAAAAGAAACAGCACAGGTCAATTCTTCTTCAGTGTCTGTTTCAAGGTGTGTGAGGCCACACATTTCTAACAAGGATTTACTGTCTTTTGTTGCAAGAGTGTGCTTACACAACTATTTAATGAAGTTATGCGCCAATGACAGGAAAGATTCTCCTCATTAGTTAACAGAAAGAAAGCTGTTATGGGAGAAAAAAACACATGCTTGATCTAGAGACCAGAATTTGAGTTCTGCTTCTTCTAGGCTGAACTAGTTGTGCAACCTTGGAAAATTCAGTTAATACTTTGTCATTTTTTCAACTACAAATTGAGGGGATTAAGCTGGATTCATTTCAAATTACCTGGAATGGAGACGAATCACACAAAGTGATCTCTGCTACCCCTCCCTGCTCTGACATTCAAAAAGAAGCAAAAGCACAAGGACAGGATGGAAGAAAGAAAACAATCATAGTTCTGAGAAGACCTGGGGATTTGGGGGAATTGAAAGTTCAGAGTCAACAAAGGGACATAATATTAGGTGAGGAGAAAAAGATGAATGGTAATGTAGCTATTTTCAAAATATGATATGACACAAAGTCTCCTACTTCTCCGAACTCTGACCAAAGAGTTGACGGTGGAGAGAGAGAGAGAGAGAGAGAGAGAGAGAGAGAGAGAGAGAGAGAGAGAGAGAGAGAGAGAGAGAGAACTAATATGAACATAAAGGAAGCATAAATTATGCAGTATAAGGGAGATGACAGCCTTGTTGGTCTCTGCCCTTGTCATGACACATCTGGAGTACTGTATTTAGTTCTGGGAACCCTATTTTGGAAAGGAAAAACTCAAGCATGTCCAGAATGGTAATCAGGTTAATGAGGAAACTGGAGAACATGCCACAAGTGAATCAGCTGAAGGAACTACGGATACTGAAGCAGGAAAAGAGAAGCGGGAGGTACATCAAGAAAGAAGACGTATGCAGGAACTATCTTGAAATATCTAAAAGGCTGTTAGCAAGAGAAGACTTTTAGACTAGTCTTGCCTGGCCAGAAAGGGCAGAACTAGGAGCAGTGTATAAAAAGAAGCAGCAGTGAAGGAGGAATTGGTTCAAGATAAGGAGAAACTCCTAACAGTTGGAGATGTCAGGATTGTAATGAGTTCCTTTCTGCTGAAAATCTTCCAGGTAGGAGAAAGGAGGAAGGGCGTGGAGAAGAAGGAGGAAACATGCTATTATATAAGCCCTTGTCAGGGAAGCATGCAAGAGAAAGAAAACAAGGGCCCAGGGGAGTGAATAGGAACAGGGAGGAAGATGAGATGGTTTTCAAAGTATCATATTCTTGAACTTTGCAACTTCTTTTATCCTTTCTACATCTTTATTTTTCACTGAGAGGCCTTCATGAAAGTTGTTCCAGAAAAAAACTGCAAGTTAATAGTCTCACTAAAGGCAATCAATCAATCAACAAAAAAACTTATTACAGGCGACTACGTGTGCCAGGCACCAAGATGAAACGATCACCTACTCACCATTTAGGAACGCAACTGCCAAAGAGCTGCCATATTCCTTGTGGTAGCTGTAACATTACAACAGTTTATAGAATATTATGTTTGAAGGGATTATATGGGACTATCCCCTGAAATTCATGGTGACAATATATGCTAAAATATATGCTAATGCAACCTCTTAGATTAGAGGTGAGAAAACTGCGACTCAGAGAAATGAACAGGAATGACAGGAGAATGAAATCAAACCAAACACTTACTATGCTAAGGTATAATGACAAAAAAAAATCGTCTGGTCTTCAAAGAGCTTTGTTAACTGTCTGCTGAGTGTGGTCAATAACGTGGATACAAATGGTTTCTATGATATAAAATATGTTTCATATATACCTATTGTATGATATCATCGACAATAAGCATCTTATCCCTTATTAATTTTTCTCGATGATGGTTTTCTTATAATTTACATAAACCCTAGGTATCCCTGTTACGGTACTGAAATTTAAGGATGTAGACTGCTTAACCTGAATCCACAACTAAAAAGTCATGAAGTCTTTAAAGGATATTTTACAAGTAATATATGAGTTACTTTTAAATCTACTGGCTTCATTTAAAAACAACTATATAAGCCTGATTAGAAAAAAAAATTCTTGGGAAAAAAAGAGTTGAAGTTCCAGAAATAGATGGAAAAGAATGGCTCTGTAAGTCAATACTTGTTTCCACACAGAACATAATTAGAACTAAAGCACTTTACAAGACTAATGGTTAATGACTATCTTTTAAAGACCAATCTTAGTGAGGCAAGGCATAAAACACAGAGCAATGCACCGTAATTTTCCAACAAACCAAAATAAATCTTCCATTTTCTATTACATAGACATAGTCTATTACAAATCAATGAGCTGAGGGTGGGAAAGATGGGGGAAGTGGATAGAGGGAAAAAGTCTAAGGTTCCTATGACTCTGAAATTCTATGACTTTATGTAAAAATAATAATAATAACAAAAACAAAAGCACTTCTGACTAGCAGGCTAGGGTTTGACAAAGTTTATTCAAGAAAGGGACCATCTTAGAAAATGCTGTTCTGAGATGGCCAGAGCCTTCCGGCGGAAACTCACAGGGGTTCTTCTCACCAATTTTGTTTTGGGATTCACAAAAACCCCTAGAGTTGCTACTTTCCAGTTTCAAATACCAATGATAATCACAGGACCTATTAAAAAAATTTCAGCCTGTTAGCTGTCGGGCATAAGGAGGTGCGAGAAGGAGAGGGAAGAGATTACCCTTCACAAGATTAGGACCATATGTAGGGTATCTAAAACCGGGTTCCTTTGGTTTAAAAATATTCCTTTTTAAGGAGCAGAACCAGGAGAACTTTATGCACAGCAACAACCACAGTGTGTGAGAGTTTTTTCTGGTAGACTTAGATTTTTGTAATAACACAAGAACTTCTGAAAAAAAAAAAAAATCCCAATGGTGGACCTCAAGGCAAAATGCCTTCCACACTCAGAGAGAGAAATATGGAAGTCACTCACATAATGTAGCAGATCATGTTTGTGTATGTGTATCTGTTTGTGTATCATGTTCTGATTTGTTATACGGATTCTTTCATTTATCTTAGTCTGACTACATAGCATGACTATAGTGAAAATATACTCAATAGGAAAGTATATGTAGAATCTATACAGAATTGTATGCAGTCGTGGGGAGGGAGGGAGGTAGTGGGGGGTGGGTGGGGAGGGATAAAATCGCAATTGTATGGCAGTGATTGTTAAACATTAAAAAAATAAAAAAAATTAAAAAAAAAATTAAAAAAAAAATATTCCTTTTGGGCCAAAATACAACATTATCTTGGAAGGTGATGACATATTAGCCTACATAAAATGCTGAAAATACTAAGCAAAAAAAATATGTGAATGTGACAGGAATGCCATGGAAAAACAGTAATGTTGCTGGCATACTCTTTACCACAAGACTAATTTCGAGAGTTTTACAGCATGACAGAAATTGGCAGTTCTGGGGGACGGCAGTAATCTGTTGGCCTTTAGGAGGATGAAGCAGCTCAGTGAGGCATTTCGCTCCAAAGTGGAATTTGCAACATTTGCCTCCAGCGCAGATACTATGGCAAAGGGAACCACGCACCATCACTGTTCTCAAACCAACTAAGAGAGCTATCATTCCCATATCAAGCTCTGGAGTTGGAAGTCTTCCTGTAGTAACCCTAAGAAACAACTTCTGGCCCACCTCATCTGCTGTCAGATCCTGCCACCACTCAGCATAGATGCTGTCCTTGTTCACAACAGAAGAACTCAATTTGTGGCCTGGAAGGCAGGTTGCTACTTTTCTACCACTTCCCAGCATAAAAGTTTTGCTTTAAAATCCAAAAACATGTCCTTAGTTTCCTGACCCATCCTACCAACTGATCTAGGTAGTCTGCAAAACAGACAGATTCTGTCATCAGTGTCCTCAGGGGTGACCCAAATCGGGAATATTCTTCTCTCTTTTTCCCTCCCTCTGCATTCTTCTTCCTCACTCATCATGGCTGGATCCATGCCCTGGGTTTCTCTGAGTAAGGATGGCCAAGCATTCAAGTTCAGTACTGTTTGGTTCAGTTTCCATCGACTGTGACATTTGTTTAAAGTAAGTGCAGACACACACTGCCCGGGTTCTTTTCCTCATCATGATCATTTGCAAACGCTTAGGCTGCCTGAGATGTCATTTTCTTGAATGGTCTCATTTTAGATTCTGTGACAGAGATGGCAGCTGACAAGGGTTGGTGTAGACTGGGAGGCTGTTCAGTACCCAAGGAAAGGAAGATGGAACTCAAGTCATTTTTGAAGGATATTCTGAAAACACTCATCAGATGCCCCTTCTCACCCCATCACATGCTATAACAAAGGTAAATTCGTGAAAGCTGAAGGGGAATAAATTTAGAACAGAAAAGGATTAGCGCTTTATGCAGCACACAGTCACTCTCATGGTCACTTCGTGGGATTCATTGCTACTCCTGCTGTGGCTGTGTAATTCCGGCCACTATCTCTGCTGCTATGCAAACTTGGCAGAGGGTTAATAATTACATGCTCCAAATGTCTAGTGGGTGCCTTTACAAATAAATAAATAAACAGCCAGCTTGAATGTTAGGAAAGAATTCACCCCAGTCCGGCTCTTGTCCTCCTACGTAAGTCAGCTGGTGTCCTCAAGAGAAGAGATGGGCGACCGTCCTTCAGAAATATCAAGCATTCGTCACTGTCTGCAAACTTACTCTAGCTGTCTCAGATGATAGTATCCAGTAGCCAAGAGCCACGGGATCATGCCAAGGGTGTGAGCATGGCCACAAATTAAGAAGAAGGGGGTGGTGGGTGAGCCATTGGGGCTGGAATGTATGAACATTTCTGAAAGGATATCTGAACCTCTGATTGCTCATCTGAGACAAGGAGATCAGAACACACACAGGTTCAGAAATTATTGGGGGGCCCTGCCCTAGTCATAGACTCACATCACTGTCACAAAGCAATTTTGTATTGGTGGTAATCTACCCAGTTTGTCTCAGGCACACATTCCCTGTTTTCTTCATTTTTTCCTCCTATTCCCAGTTCTTTACTGGGGAAACTTCCAAAGCTTCTTTTAGCCTAAGCCACTGTCCCCATCAAACTGGGGGTAGGGAAAGGAGAAGGGAGAGTTGGAAGGAATGAAAGGGGTGGGTGCATCCATTCAGGGAAGCTGGGAGGCAGAAACTGCCTTGGCAATACTAACCAAGTCAGATCCTGGACTAAGATTGATTTCAATGAACATTAATGGAAGGTGGGCCTACTATGTGCCTGGCACTGAGGAGGTTTCCATGAGTACCCACAAATTATCTGGTTTTTCTTCTCATGCAAAAATAACCACCCAAGAAGCAGACAACCGATAAATATCAAATCCCACCACCACTAAAACCTCACCCATGTTTACAAACCTTGGGAGACTATCTAAAGAGATTAACTTTATGTGTCCCCATTTGGGGCTTTCTTGACAAAGATACTATAGTGGTTTGCCATTTCCTTCTGCAACTCAGTTTATAGATGAGGAAACTGAGGCAAAGAAGGTTAAGTGAGTTGCCCAGGGTCACACAGCTAGTATCTGAGGCCAGATCTGAACTCAGATCCTCCTGACTCCAGAGCTGGTATACTGTACCACCTAGCTGTCTCTAAATCTTTGTTCTACACAAAGTATCATAACCTCAAGTCATTGAACTTCTGTGCCTCAGTTTCCTCATCTGTATAGCTTGCTTGTACATAACTGTTTGTATGTTGTGTTCCTCATTATAATGTGAACTTTCAGACTGTATTTTGTCTTTCTTTCTATCCTTAGCCTTAGCAGACTGCCTGGAACCCATTAGGTGCTTTATAATAAGGGCTTGCTGGTTTCTCTAACAGAAATTCCACTGACCAATTTCTAAGGCACAGCAGAGATTTTTTTGTTTGTTTTTGATTTTCTGTGATAGCTTTTGTTTTTTGTTTTTTATATTACCTACATTTCCCACTATAACTCACCTCCTTCCTCTTCCTCCCGACTCTAAATCTATTTTATTATCATCCCAGAGAGCCATCCCTTATAACAAAAACTAAAAAGGGGAAAAAAATTCAACAAAATTAACCAAACACATTCCCCAAGTTTGACATTATATACGGTGCTCTACATCCATAGGCTCCCATTTCTATCACAGAGTATATTGTGGTTTTACGAATATTGACTTTGGACTAAGAAGACATGAAATCAAGTCCCAAATTTTACATACTGACATATACTAGAGTGTGTTTCCCTGGGCAAATCATTCAACCTCTCCAGGTTCCCACATCTGTCAAACGGGTATAATAATCCTTGTAATTCCTGCTTCTCAGAATTTTTGAGGAAAGCATTTTGTAAACCCCAGAGAACCACAGAAATTTGACCTACATTGGTGATGACACACTGATGAAGGGGAGTTGTTCAGAAATTAAGTTTATAAACTGAGTTGTTTGCACATTTTTTGGGAGATATTTTATTAAGAATGTGTGACCATGTAGCAAAGTGTGTGACTCTACATTATTGGGCCATAGACTTGGAAGCAGAATGGACCTCTGAAGACACTGAATGCAAACCTTTCAATTTACACTTGAGGAAACTGTGGCCCAGAGAGGTTTAATGATTTGCCCAAGGTCATGCAGCAACAGAATTAAGATTTGAACTTATATCGTATCCCTCTAAATGCAGTACTCTTTCCACTATGTCAAACTATTCCATGTATTTGTTTAAAACAAATGCTCTGAAAAATAATTCCATTACAGAAAGTCATCACTATTATTCTGAAATTTATGAAGGGAAAGTTTTCAGGAGACGTGTAAATACATAAGAAATGTTCACATTTGTAGAGCACTTTTATCAGCCTTTTGAAGCAGGCCTGCATTGGCAGGTATTATCATCACCCTCCCATTTTTCTGATGAGAAAACTGAGGCTAAGAGAGGCCAAATATTTAAGAAGTTTACGGAGGGTTAGGAGTCAAAGGCAGAATTTTAATCTAAGTGTCTCTGACTCCAAATACTATGCTCTTTCTCCTGGAAGAGGGTGCCTCTAAGTGTCATACTAAGTCCCAGCAAGGCAGGCAGGGTACATGTTCTGGAAAAGAGTCATTTTAAATCCAGGGTACAAAAAGTCACCAACAATTGTAGCTGGTCCACTTAAATGACGTTGTTACTACCAACAATGCTGTACCATAAGCAAATGCAGTTGCAATTACCCTTAAACACACACTGGGCACACTGAAAGCACAAACTTTACAACTCATCTGCATTCCTTCTTCCAGTCCATTTGACTCAATTCCACAAACATTTACTGAATGCCTACTACGTGCACTGTGTGGGACCCAGAGGTAAACGCTAAATGAAATAAGACATCATCCCCAGCCAAAGAGTTACAGTCTAAGAACTTACAGTCTATTTCCTTATGACTATGACCTCCCCACTCTAATTCCCTTGGCCTGTGACACACCTTTTTTTTTTTTTTTAAATTGTACTCAGGATATGATGCCCTCAAGATGCCAGACCACCAGGTCAAGTTTCTAAGGACAGTCAGTTAACTAAATAGGGGTTACTCACCTCCTCAGAATAGTTTTGGATAACAGCCCAAAGGTAAATGGGTAAACAGAATGGAACACTTCTGTTCACCCCCTCAGTTTTGGGTAAAATGCCAGAGGATTACTCACCCCTTGAGAAGTTTTGGATAAATACCCTGAGGTAGAAGAAAACTGGCCTTTGTAACCCTCCAGGATTATGACCCACTCAGACATGGCAGACGAGCAAACACTGGAAGTGACTGTGCCACAAAAGATACCAGTGGAGAAAGTAAAAAAGGTCAATTATTAGGAAGTCATTTGGCAAGAACTTCTACCAGCACACAGGCTGTCAGAGGATCAAAGAATCATAAAGCCAAGACTTCAGAAATCTTCAAGGCTCACTCACTCATCTTAGGACACAGAGGCGTGGAGAAGCTGAGCGATTTTTCTCATCAACCAATGAGCACCAGAACCTGGACCTCCTGATACTGTGCTTTGTCTGAAAACTATACTGTCCCTAAAACACAGACCTGGAGGAGACTTTAGAAACAGACAGACCAAGCCCCTCATTGTATTTATTTTTATTCTTAACATCAAAAAAATCCTCTCTATTCCATCCTCCTTGCTTCTGAAAAATGAAGAATAAATTCAACCCATTGCTTTCCAAATAGGCCTGCTTATTTGTGCTTCTTTCTTTCTGAATTTCCTCTGGAGTCCTCCATGCACTTTTAAAAATATTTCAACGGCCCCCTTTTTGGTGGGCGGGATGGGGAGGGACTTGGTAAATCTCCACTGTCAGCCCTCTTGCTACTGCTCTGGAACTGCCCTCCCCCAACTAAAAACAAGAGAAACAAATAAACACAACAAATTGTTAAAAATGATCAGTCATACAAAACAAATCCACACACAGCTACGTCCAACCATGTTCGTTTTCTGCTGCCACTTGAGCCCGACACCCCTCCACGAAGAGGTGATATTGTACGTCCTCTGGAGAGGTGTTGTTCATTGCGTTAGTAAGAGTTCTTGGCCAAGATCCTCATTTTGAAGACAGGGAAAATGAAGTTAAGAAGGTTAGATCACCTGAATCTAGGCTGCTTCCAAATGTCTAGAGATGAAAATACAGTAACTGAAAATGTTTTCCCTCTTCATAGAAGCTAAAGCCCGTAACTAAAAAGACACCTATTTAAAAAAATTCAAGTGTTATTTGGTACAGAGGAAATCATGTGGGATTTAGAAGTCAGAGGGCCTGGGTTTGAGACCACGTTCTGCTATTTATCATTACTATCTTAAATTAATGCTTTTTTTCTGGAATTAGGTTTTCTAATTTGCAAAAATTAGGACATTAGTAAGTCATTTCCTCCTCTTCATGCCCCACTTGGGGTTTCCTTGAGAAAGATACTGGAATGGTTTGTCATTTTCTTCTTCAGCTCATTTTACAGAGGAGTAAACTGAGGCAAACAGGGTTAGTACACTTGCCCAGAGGCAAGTGTCTTAGGCTGAATTTGAACTCGGGGCTTCCTGATTCAAAGCCCAGCACCCTATCCCCTGCATCAAGCCCCTTTTGGCTAAATCTATGACCCTTCATATTATAAACTCTTAGGACAACTTTGGTGTTAACAGTCCAAAGACAATAAGAACCCCTTCCTTTCAAAGGAGCCAAGGAAGGTTCCCATTCTAGTACTCTGCCTGAGATTTCACCCTACAGGCTAGTCAAGTTTAGGACCACTGAGTTTTAGAGTTTGAATGCACTTTAGAAAACATGAAAATATGAAAGTACATTCTATTTTTTTTTTTTAATTTTGATTTCTTTTGTGAACATCTGGCCCAGATCTATTATTTCATTTCATTATACTTTAAGACCAGTTTTCTCTATCTCTCCCAGGTTGGAAATGGAATGATTACTCACCAGTTCAATCTCACTACTCACTGGCATGGCAACTTTGACCTGCTCCATTTCTACCCTGGGCTGGCTCGCTTCTCTGGTGGTAACCTGCCGGCCTCCTGCTCCTCGAGGCTCACCATCACAATACTGAACTTAGTTCAGAAAACCAACAGGCGTAGCTCACTGCAGCTGAGAGATCACCAGTCCCAGCCTCCCAAGGTAGCAGGGATTATAGGTGTGTACCACCACACCCTGTCATTTCAAAGAAAACAGGCCCAGAGAGGTGACTGGCCCAAGGTCACATAAGCAGCATATTCCAAAAGTCTTAGCCCAGTTTTAAGCTATCTAGGTTTTAACAGCTAAGACTTTTGGAACTTGATACTAAGGCCTTTGGAACGCCCTGCATAGTGAACCGCAGATTAGATACTAGACTCTCCTTCTCCAGACTCAGACCAGGAAACTTGCCACTAGACCATGTACCTCCATCCAAGTGTGACTGTCTGGGAATGTCCTTTAGTCGAAGGACTTGCTGCACAAGCTCCGTTAATGGGGACTGAAAATGCAGCTATTTGTGGCCCTGGAGGCCTTCAGTTAGCAAAGGCAGAAATAAACAAGTGTACTTAGCTGAAACTGAGCCTCTGAATACTGCTGCCTGATAGTTCTCACTGAGCTAAAGCCCATCTTAATTCACAGAAATTTTTTCAGAGCCAGTTAAATTGAGATCAGAGCAATAATGGGTCCATCTGGATGGAGTTTTTGCTTGTTTCTGACAATTCTATGAAAAGATCCCTTTAGAAGGGTTGGAACTTGTTTAGGATTGGTCTAGGGAACTATTAGTGGGAGGGCTCCCTAAAGGAGGAAAGTAGTTAATAAGCAATAAGAGAGATGATGACAGCACACAGCCACAACAACAGCCACAACCACCTGTTAAGCCTCCTCCTGAGGGCATGATGCTCGATTCTCACCACCCCCCTCAACACCCTCCCGCTTCAGTTCTACTTATGACCACTGACCTAACCAATCATCTAAGAAATAAACCTGTGATTCCTGACATCCACCCCAGTTTCTGGAAGAGCTTCTCAAAATGGGACACAAATAAGCAGTTGGAGGCCTTTTAAATTTCTGTTTTAAAACCTTGTTAAGTTCTGTTTAAATGGTGCTATGTTCTAATATAAACATGGATATGAAATAATGACAAGCTCTTTCAGAGAACAATCTATGTCCAGGAACAGATTATAAACCATGCTGGTGACTCCAGGGATCAGAAATGCACCTTACTAATGAAACACCCTGATGGGTGACTTGGACCAGAGATTTAGAGCTGCATGGCGCCTCAGGTCACCTGGTCTAAGGCTCTTATTTTACACACAGGAGAAACTGAGGTACAGTCACAGTCTGAGCCAGGATCGCAAATGAGGCCTTCTAATTCTATATCTTTCCATTTCACCATCAGGGATGTGTGTCAAATGACTGGTGGGTGGGATGGAACTCCTTTCTTTTGAGGTATCTGATGGGCAAAAGAGTCCTATTGACTGAAAAAGGAGAGAGAAGATTTCATTTGGGCAAATACAGAACTGTCTCAAGTTTCAAAAATCTCTGTTTCAGAGGCGGTCTTGTGCTGGAGTAGAGCAAGTACTACACTATTTCTGTCGTTTATTACCAGAAAGACTTGGTGGCAAACTGTTTAAACTCTCCAGGCCTGTGTTTAATTACTAAGCCTAATACTATGTGTGACATGGCATAGTAGATAGAGGTTAGACTTGGAGTCAGGAAGACGTGGGTTCCAGTCTCACCTCTTCTGACACATACTGGCTGTTTGTCCCTTAAAACTCCCTTGGCCTCAGTGTCCTCATCTGTAAAATGAAGGAGTTGGCTTAGAAGGCCTGAGACCCCTTTCGGTTTAAAACTATGATTCTATTATCTATGACCTCTCGGTCATGTGACTATATGTAACGAAGAGGGAGCCTTCCTGCATCTATGAAATCCCTAACCCTCTCTATGTCACAGGGCTGTAATATGGGACAAATGAAATAGTATAAGTAAAATTCAAAACAAAAATGACAAGAAAAATCAGCTATATAAATGAGCAGAAACGAATTCATTTAGTCAATTGAAAAACAGAAATAGAAGAGACTAGAATGCTGTCTCTTTAATTAGTCCTAATAGACAAAGAGCACAGATAGAGGGCTTGTGGTTATGATGGAGGGAAGCTGTTGGCAGATAAGACAAGATGTCCTGAGGGCTTTGTCATCCCTGGCCCTGAAACCTTAGAGCCATGGAACTCTGGACACACCTGGAAAGAACTTAACTCTAAGGTAAAATATTCTGGCTGAAAAGAAAGTAGCCTTCTCTTAGAGCCTGGATAAAATCAGGGTTTGATGGAGGCCCCATTGAGTCATTGTTCTACAGACAGCATTGTTGAATTCTACTACACGCTTAGCGACTTTAATATAGAGTTTATGTATTATAAAAAAATACAGAGTTTATGTATTATATATATTCTGTATTATGTATTAAACGAGAACATCTGAATGGAAAATGAATTCTCAGAATCTGTTTCAGTAAATTGGAAAATGGATAGGGATCATCTGGCCAAACACATCCATTTTACAGGTGACTCTGAGAGGTGAAGTGATTTGCTTATTATGGGTCCAAAGGTTATCAGGGCAGCAGTAGAGCTACAAATCCTGATTTTCTGACCCTCAGGCTAACTGCATTTCAAGGACAACAAGCTGCCTAGGCTAGTTATCCTATCGATAGGGATGGTGGGCTACGGAATCAAGGCCCCATGTCCACTTGGTGGCAGCAGGCCCTACTTACAAGCTGAAAGTCTTATCAAGAAATGAACCGCTTCTGAAGTGCTGAGCTTGCAGAAAAGCAAACCCACCAAGCCCTAAGGATGGAATCGTGGCATGTGTAACATACAAGAAAAGAACTAAAAAACGAAGGAGCAGAATGGACACGGTCCTAACAGGGAGTGCTCTGAAGGCCTTTCCGCACCAGCCTGAGCAGCAAACACTGTCACACATAAAGAACTAGACGATCATTTGCATTTGTGCAGGGCTTTACAAAACAAATTCCCCATAACAATGCCAAGAGGGAAGCAGAAGAAGGATCTTTAAGCCCAGAAGAGGGAATTTGAGGCTCAGAGACGAGATGTAAGTCACAAAGCTAGTGAGTGTCAGAGCTGGGACAAGAACTCGGAATTCGGGCTAGCTAGGGCTCAGTCTTCACTCCAACAGATTGGCTGCCAAAATTTCTAACGCTGTTTGATTTATGTTCATGTTCTATGTTCCATGTTCAATATGTTATACTGCTATATAATCCACATGTGTGAATTTGGAGAATGAAAGTCAATACCTACGGGATCCTGAACAAGCCACAATCTCCCTGGGTCTCTGTTTCTTTGCCTGTAGAATGAGGGGCTTGGATGAGATAGCTTCTCAAGTCCCTTCTTTCAGCTTTTCTTTAGTTATTTCCGACTCTTTGTGACCCATTTGGATTTTCTTAGCCAAGATGCTGGAGTGATTTGCCATTTCCTTCTCCAGTTCATTTTACAGATGAGGAAACTGAGGCAAACAGGATTAAGTGACTTGCCCAGGGCCACATAGCAAGAAAGTCTTAAAAGCCAGAATGGAAAACTGGTCTAGGAAAATACAGGGCCCCCTTGGGTATCTGAATTTTAAACTCAGTATGCAAATACTGTAGGAAAAGCATTGTCCCCTTTTAAACAAAGATAGGCATTAATCAGCCCCTTCTCTCTCCCCTCCAAAATCATATCCCCAAGCGATCTGCCCAGCACCTCCCTCTACTCTCTAAGGCCCAGCTCAGAGGAAGCAACACTAGCTACAAACAACTAATTACACCAATTAAGACTATCATTATTCATCTCTTTTCCTTCTTTTTCAAGAGTACAGATCCAAATGCTCTAGGGACAAAGGAAACACGCTGCCTTCTCTACTTCACCTTGAAATCCCAATTGGGAATCCTTATTTTCTTAAAGCTGTACCAGCATTTCCAACACAGATCCTGCAGCTTTTTCCTGATTCTTCCTTAACCCCAGCTGCTAAGTGCCCTCCTCTCTCCCAAACTTATTCTAAATTCATTTTGTATATATTCATGGCCAAGTTATTTCCCCAAACAGAATACACACTTCTTGAGAGCAGAGGCTATTTCACTTCTCTATCTGTATCCCTAGTACCTAATATCAATGTAATATGTATTATTAAATCTGATTAAATTAATTAAATCTAATATCAAGTAATAAACCACAATTGATTGACTGACAAGTCTCTATCTTGCTGTGGTTCTTTTATATTTAATATTCTGGAGCTTAAAGCAAAAGTAGATAAAATAACTGGTTTTTGTAACTGAATGAAAGCATTTGGATGTAGCTTCTTCTTCTGCAGGATCACAGAAAATGTATTAAGAGTCACTCCACCAGCGGACAGGACAGGAATGATGCGCACCTCACCCTGTGATTTCTTATGAATAAAGATTACAAGCACAGGTTACATAAGGAGTGAAGATCTCAGGTTTTTAAACTGAATATTACTTTTAGGATGGCAGAGGCAGTGAACAAGGTTTTAAGGAGGCAGGAGAGTGGTTGATAGAGACAAAGAAAGTCACCAAGATGGGGTGGGGTGGAGGAGAAGAGGGAAGTCTTGGGAAAAGGAAAAAGCATCTGTGGAAGGGAGACAGTATTTTCATTTTAGAGGGAAAAGAGGAGATAGAAGATATCCTTGAGGCATAGAGCTCACCTCTGCTGGTTTGACACATGAGAATATAGGAAGGGAAAGCGATTCTGTCCAAGGCCAAAAAGCTGGGTAACAAACAAACAGCAAGGCCCACAATTCAAACCCAAGTCCTCAGAGGCCACATTCAGTGTTCTTTCTACTATACTATGAAGGAAGAGGAAACCTCCTCAAAGAATTGATGGGGGGAAAAACAGGTAGTAGGTGGGAAGATGAATTATATCACTGCAGACAGTGTTCAATGGCTTTTGGCTATATTTTTAGTCATATTTAAGTGGAAAGACTTTTAACCTAAATTTGTTACTCAAATAAAAAAGCCTACAGAATGTACTCCCTCTGTCTATGATCTGAAAGTTACCCACTGGACTCCGGTGAGCAATAAACTTTTCTACCCAATGCCACTGATTCCTAGAAGGGTGGGGGAGGTGGAAGAAGAGGCAAATTCTTTCCCAAGATGATTAATTTTATAAGATTTTCAACCTACAGCTAAAAGGATTAATTGCAGAAAATGCTGACAAGACTCAACTCTTGATGAGTGAGATCTACTCACACTAATTATTCTCTGAGTCCAGCACTCAGTGGTGTTACTTATCTCCTTGTTTCCTGGAATTCCTGCTTGTAGAAACAAGTCATTCCAAGCAAAAATGATTGGCTCATGGCTGGGACTGCTCCTTACAGCCTGATTTTTCTAGCTCTGCTGGTCACATTCTATCACAGCTCAGCAGCACACAACTGCCAGCAGAAAGCCCTTTTGCCCATGCAGTAGCACAAGTAAGGATACACCACCTCCTGGCATTAACTCCTTGAGGACCAGGCGAAAACATGAAGTTCTTTTAAAGGCAAACTTAGACCAGCCAGACTCGGAAAAGAATAAGTACCTGAGATTGACTGCTCAGTTCTTACCCACATCCTCCAGTTGCCCAGGAGTCCTGAGAGTCACAAGATTTCCAGACTTGGTTTGAAAGCAGAAGGTGACTGTATGAAACTCTCTCCTTTAGTCCGTGCCTGGTTGCTAGCAGACAGCCTCTGTAAATATACTCTAAAGTTTCTTGAATCAAAAATGATGCAATACCTGGGAGGTTGCCATCATCAGCACTACTGAGATAGTGACTGCCCCGAAGCAGACAGACAGGGCACCTATTTTAAAGGTCTCTGAGATCACTTGGTCCCAGTTTTTTACAGGGAAAGCACATTTCTATAGTGCCTTAAAAAATTCAGTCTTTTCTTTAAAACTTCCTGATGATCTGGTGGCATAAATATTGCCACCCTCTACTTCATTTTTACCAAGGGAGAAACTGGGGGTTAGAGACTAGAGAAACCTAACTCCTAAATATATGAAACAAAGCAGGCAGTTAGATCTTCAAGTTCAGAGATTTTCCCACTACACGATAGGGAGGCCCCGAGAAGAGGATGGTGAGTGGACTTGGACTCATGAAGACCAGAGTGTCAATCTTAACTACCTTCTGGACCCTGGGAAACCTTTCTAAACCTTTCTTAGCTTTTATTTCCTCATTTGGAAAATGAAGAAGATAATATCCTGAGGATCTACCTCACAGGGTTGATTGTAAAGACTCAAAAATGCATGTAGAGTACTTTGCAAAGCTTAAAGCACTCCAGAAATATCAGTTATTTTTATTACAGAAGCCAAGAGCAGAAATATCTATGATCATTTCCCTTAATACAAACAGTTTTTAAAGAGGGATGGAAAAGAATAATTTCAAAGTGTAAAATGAAGTTTTAGGTCTTGACAACTGATCTATCTAGATCCATTAAAAGAAATCCACTGGCTTATGCATATACATAATGCAAATAAATCATGGCAAACTTCAGTACAGATGTAAAACTTGCTCCTGACTCATAACCCTACTTTCAGGGCTAACAGTACCGCAATTGTCAAGCTTAGATGGAACCAAGATCTTTCAAAAGGCTTTGGGGATGGGTGGGAGGGAAGAAAGTTAATGTGAACTTTCAAGGCAAAAACAAAAACAAAACAAAACCTGTTAACTCATTCAATTTATTGGAGTCCTTTCGGGGGAGGGATTAGCTTGGGGCGAAACTAACATAAAGATCAACACTCCCAATGTACAGTGGCTCAAAAAACTCCCGGCTGCCATGGTTACTGTTACTGACTTAAGAGAGCTAGAAATAACACTTCTCAAGAACAGAAGGCTACAATGAGACTTCTCTCTGCTCACTCATTGTTTTGGTAAACTGGATGCATCTGGCATATCCAATTTGGATTCCATGAAATGCCACTAACTGAAAACTTGTAGAATGAATGGCACATGCTATTAATATATTAGGTATTACTGGAGAAAAGCCATCCTCTCCCTTAAAAAAAATATCAAAAACCATGACAGTTTAAGGTAAAAAGTTGTTAGGTGTTTTTGTTTGTTTGTTTTTTAAAATGTGTAAGGGTACGAAGAGTAAAGTGACACGATCTTTATTCACAAAAATTTAAACCTGGAAATCTCAATAAAAATAATGACAAATGAATTACTACCTGAGGGATTTTCATAGTAGAAAAAACAATGAATGGGTTAACTTTTAAAAAAGAACTTTCTCTAACAACAGCAATTACCAAAAAAGAGATGACTAATGGCAACTGTAGGTGACATTTATTTCACCCTTTTAAGTTTTTGAATCTCCAGTAGCTCCCTACTGCCTCTAGGAAAAAAAACTAACTTTTATCAACTTGATATTTCAAGATTTTCACTTTCTGGCTGTCAGTCCACTTTCCAAACTTCTTTCACTTCACTCCCCTTCACACAGCATCAGATTTAGAATTGCAGGAGGACCTTAGAGACCAGCTAATCTACCTCCTTTTGATGAACCAGGAAACTAAAGCTTGGAGGGAGCCACACATAGCAGACTGCAGATCCCAAACAGCAGGGTTGGTACTAGAACCAAGGTTGCCTTCCTCAGAATCTAAGGCTCTTTCCATTGGTACACAATGCTTCTAGCCAAACTACTCCTTTAATTCGGAATGCTATCTCTTTCCTCTGTGGCTTTCTGAGAGCTGTTCCCCGTGTCCTCCTCTGTCTCTTAGAATTCTTCATTTCCTCCAAGGAAATCTACTGTGAAACTCTTAACTTGAGATTTACATTCTCCCCTTTGCTGGGGCTGGGGGTGAGGTCCATGGATAGATTCCAGGGGTGTATCTCTGAAGTTTATGGGGAAAATTACAAAATTATTTCCATATAATTTGTTTTCTTGTGCATTTTACGCATCTAAAAACATTATTCTGAGATGGGGTCCATGACATAGAAAAGGTTAAGAATCTATCGGATCCTAAGGCTTTTTAAATCTGTCTTCCCCTCCATTCCCCTCCCCTCCACCCCTTTAGTTTCTTTTCCTCACATCATACTGTATTAATTTATTCTCTAAACGTTGTTTCTTCTCCTTCCCCCTAGCAAAGTATCAGCCCTTTAAGAAGGATGGTATTGTACTTATGTGTGCCTTTGTATTCCCTAGTACTATGGCTTTAGCCATATCAGGCAGGGCTTAATCAATGCCTGGAAAACTGAAATAAACTTCAGCAAGAGAGCTCATGTTTAGAAAGGGCTGAGCAGTTACCACTGCTACATTCTGATAAGAGATAAACAGTGCAATGCTTCAAGCTGCTGGATACCGATGCTTTCGGCCATGCTGAAAGACAGGACAGGGTATTGAGAGAATGTCAATAGGCTCCAGGTGTGATCAGGGAAAAGCCCAGCACTACAGGTGAAATCCATAGGGTCCATATAAGTAACTGTTTCAACTTGCCCTAGTCATTCAATACAGGGCTGGTGGAAACTTTCCCCACATCAATCTAAATGCTTCTTTCTTGGGAATTAGTCCTAGAATCACTGCTACTAGAGGAGGCTGAGGTGGGTGGGATCTCTTGAGCTTAGGAGTTTTGAGCTGCAAATGTGCTGAGCTGATTGGGTGTCCAGGCCCAAGATGGTGATCCCCTATGCTGCCTAAAGATCCAGCCCAGGATGGAAAGAGAATAGCTCAAAGTTTCCACACCAGTGAGGTGTGGGAGAAGCATGTGAGTAGCCACTGTATTTCCAACCTGAATGAAATAGGGAGACCCAGTCTTCACCACTGCAACCCCCCCCAAAAGGCTACTCACTTGGGAATTACTGGAAAGGACGGCCCAAGCCCAGCAGAATGCTTGTGGCCCTGACCTATGTGTTACTGCACAGAATGATCTAGATATAAGAATGTAGCCTGAAATAAATCCTGGATTTACTGACACTGATCACGGTGGCGCCTTTGAGCTGGTGGGAGAGAGATGGAGACAAGGGCACAGATTCAGTCAAAAGGCTGCCCCAGGATTCAGTCAACTGACTTCCATTACCCTGTTCCCTTCTCCCCTGTCATTATACCATACTATGGGTAGAAACCTGTGGAAGCCAAGAAGAAGCAATATTTCTTAATGGTCAATTGGTCTAAACTTTCTGCAAAACTGATACACAGAAGAAAACTTTTGTGATGCCTTGTTGCATGCATAAAAATACATGCAGATAAAGGTCATTTGGATCTGAGGGCTGTGCATGAGCACATTTTAGCAAGCCCGCAATGCCCACACACTATGACTCACCCTGATCTACCCTGGATTCCCAGAACCGCTGACTCCACGGTTTGCTGACCCAGCTTTGGCATATCCATTCCAACTTTCCCCCGTGATGACGATAAAATATCTACTGGCTTTTGCCTTTGCTAATGTTCTGGCTTATCTAACTGGCATCTCCTTGTGAATGGCCTTCACTAGCCAAGCCTTCTAAGTCTGAATCTTCTTCTGTGGAATGAAGCTGCCAAAACTTTGCATAAACAGAATTATGAAGAATTTCCCTCTTCTTAAAAAACAACCTCCTCCACTCAAAACCTCCTATTCATATATTCATAAGAAAGAGAAAATAATGACACCAAATTTAAGTGGCAGGATCTCTGAAAAGCAACAGCCTTAGTTTAAAGGGTGACAAGATTTCGGACAACATGGAAAACTTTACTGCCCATGTCTCCTATAAAAGACTATATGGCTAGCTTCAGATTTAGGAAAATGTTGGTTCCAGTTCTGACTCTGAGACAGTCCCAATGTAACCTAATTCAAGTCACTTCACCTCAGACAGCCCCAGGCGACTTCAAGATGACAAATTACACAACAGTTACTGATCTGTATTATTATTCCCTAGATCAATGACAGTCTAGGTTCCTGGGTCTGGACTAGAAAAAAAAATACGCCACTGGCTAAGTGCCATCATTCAATATTCATTCATTTGATATATTTAACTTTCTAATATATACTACACTGTGCTAGGTTCATGGCAATGAAGAGATATGAAAATAAGTGACACAGTCCCTGCTGTCAAAGGGCTCACAATCTAGTTCAGGAGTTGTCAGAGATATAAATAACTGTGATCAAAACTAGTCTATGGTACCTGCACTAAGATTCACTATAGCATGAAAGGTCAAGTTTGACTGTTAAGAAAGTTCTAATGATATGGGGCATTTTTGCTTCTCCTTCCATTAGAAAATTCATCTCCAACTTTGTGCCCTTACATTTGTGGTTTCCCATTCCCAGAATACTCTTCTTCCTCATCTCTGCCTCTTGACTTGTCTGGTTTCCTTCAAAAGTTGGCACAAGCACCACCTTCTGCAGGAGGCCTTTTCAGGTATTTCTGGGTGTGTGTGTGTAAGTGTGTGTGTGCGTGCACGCACGCATGATACATTATTTTACATTAACAGTTGTTTTCCTGTTGTCTCTCCCGTTAAAAGTTGAATTCCTTGAAGGCAGAGATTTTGCCTTTCTTTCTATCTCTAGCGCCACGGTTCTAGGCACACAGTAAGGGCTTAATAAACGCTTGTTGCTTTTGTTACCAATTTGAAAAGGCTTCAAAATATGGGCCCCAGACAAGTACCAGCCTAGTTTAGTTCAGTAAACCTCACTATCAAAGCCTAAACTGTAGGATTAATTTTTCATTCCTAGAAATTTGCATGGGCACAGAACAGATGTGACTTACACACTGAGGGAAGAGTGCACCTATACCAATAAAATCACTAGTTCTTTGAAACAGTGAAAGATCTACTGTATAGGACAAGCATTCTGTTCTATGAATTATCAATTACATTAAAATGGATGATGATATGAAGGAGAGAAAGCACTAAGATAAGAACCTGAAAGATTTATGGGAAGGAAATAGCATAGAAGACACATGGAATATGCCTCCATGCAGTAATATTTACCCAGGATCTATAGTGTAATAAGAATAAAAAAGATAATTTTTAAACAGGGTGCTTGGTCATCTCAGCTTTCAGTGCTCATGATAAGCATATACAAAAATATCTCCACAAAGAAAACCACTGTGAAAATAACACCATCTGTCACAGAGGTAGAAGAAAAAGAACCTATGAAAACTTGGAAAGTTCCTCCAAACAAAGTGAAAATATATTTTTATACTGGTGACTTTAATGGTAATAATTATCATTGGTCAGCATTCATACAATGCTTTAAAATCTGCAAAGAGCTTTTGTATCTTTTAACTCATTTGCTTCTTGAAACAGTCCAGGGAAGTATCTGTTATTCTAATCTCCATTTTACAGATAAAAAAGCTGAGGCAAACCGAAGTGAAGTAACTTGCTGGGCATTTGCCACCGCTGTATTCGGATAAGAGATAAATAGGGCAATGTTTCAAGCTGCTGGAAACCAATGCTGTTTCTGGTGATGATGAAGAAATCAGACAGGGTACTGCATATAGCATGGCTCTTGATGTGAAAGTCAGAGAAAAATGGCTGACCCCGTAGCTCCCACATTCTCCAACCACAGCTGGGACTTAGAACTATCAATTATTGTATTAGCTAAGTTTTGCCATCACACCATAAAAAATGTCATCAGTGGCATGCGTACACATCCTTTTCTTAATGGAGAGACAGATCTCATAGACCTACAAGATGGTGCTCTTTCTACTTCTAAAAGGAGCTCCGAGGAGATGTCAGAATCTGTAAGTGACATGACTAGAAGGAAGCTAACTGAATTTTTATACCATACTATGACAAGACTGAAATGAAAACTCATGAGTAGAAAAGAGTATTGAACCAAACTTTTTACTGTTGCCCTGTGCTAACCTCTTAATTACGGCAGACATCCATCATTGTTGCTTATAAAGCATCTGGGAGGTTTAGGGAGAGATTTTGTACCTGACAGTTTCATTTCACAGAAAGGGGGCAAAGATAAAGCTTTACAAAACCAAGACTATATTTCAATCACATAATTCCCTACAAGAAAAAAGAAAAGTAATCTACTTTTCTCCCAAGTCATATTATATTTCCACATGAGGACAAAGAGAGTTGAAGACCACACACAGAGCTGGTTTAGCCAGGATTTTTTCAGTGATATATCTTGAATAGGCAAAGCTTTAGTCATACAAACCCTCCTATTGTCTATTAAGCCAATTTATCAAAACTCCAAGGGTGACTGCCCCATCAAACTAAACAAACCACAAGGGCACTCAACACTTCAGGCTTAGTGTAGGGAATATTTAATGACAATAAGGCCTTTTTTCGCATGGATTCCTGAAGTATAAGTGGATATAAATGAAATTCTAAATCTGGTCAAAATCAAGATTAAGAGCCTGGTATTACATGGGAGAAAACTCAATTTCTTCATATTTGATCTACTCAGAAACCTTTCATGGATTTTTTTAGAGGCTAAAAGAGTAAAGCACTAGGATTTGTTCCCCTTGATCACTCAAAATGATCAACACTGGACCTGCACATTGAAGAGATGAATTCACTTAGCAAATGTGCCAGCGATGCTACACATGGGCTCTGGAAGCATTTATCTTACCCTCCGCCTATTGAAATTATGGAAATACACGCTTAGCTCACTTAGCTGCCAGGCTTCAAAGTGGTGGTTGCTGCGTGGAGTTTTCCTTCTACTGACAGCTCAAGTTTACCCTGGTGTGTTCCATCCACTTTTACACAGAGGATATAAAATGCATTATAATTCAAAATGGGACCTTATCGCTTAGTGGATTCATTTTGCTTGACTATGTATAGTAATCATAAATTTTCCTTTTTTTTTTCCCTTCTGTTTTTAATTTAGGGAAGGGATTGGGGGAGGGAGGGTGTTGGAGAAATACTCAAGAGAAAAAGGTTAGCAAGAGTGCTACCAAAAAAAAAAAGACAGAGCCAATTTAAACATTTTAAAAACACACAGAGAACAGAAAGAAATTCATAAGGAAGCAAAGACAAGCAGGACAGTTTTGAAAGTAATGTGTGGAATGTTTATATACTGTTTAAAAAAAACAAGCAGCATGAAATGGAGACTTGTGATTTTCTATTCCACCTTGGGGGGGGGGGGGGTATATTTTGTATACATGGACATTCTCTGAGTGCCTAAGTTCAGAATTTTTTTTTAAAAAAAGTAAAAGAAAGAAAGTGGAAGGTTCACGATGGGAGAGACAGATTCATATACCAGTTTACTGGCAGAATGACCCTGGTCAAGTCTCAACCTCTCAGTAACTCAGTTTTCTGCTTTCAGAAATAAGGGACTTGAATTAGATCCCTTCCAGTGCTAAATTCTACTAAAACTATAAAACTTATGGATATAAAGCAATCTCAAATATGGATTTTCCTAAATACTATAGCTGTCTGAAAGCCATATGCATTAGGTATATGAAGCATTCCCTTTGGCTTGAACAAAAATTAGCAAGGACACCAACACAGTTGATGTCCCATGAGAAGGTCAGGATTATGATGGATAATCTCATTTTTGCTTGAGGTCTCTGGCTTTTCTATTGAAAAGAACCTTGTTTGCAATTTAACCATTTTCTTATGTGTTAAGTTTCTTTGGATGTACTTTCATCTCTGCAGAAATACACATGTTGAAAAATCTGTATAGATGAAAACATGTTTTAGTTTTGGTCAAGGAAAAGAGGATGACTTGTCACTGGGTAAACCAAGCCGGGAGATGAAGATCCAGACAGTTTGGCTGTTCCTCTGAACTCTGACCCTGAGCTAATATGGAAAAAAATGGAACTCTGTTTAAAAAGACACTGACAGAGCTCTATTTTTGAGTATATTTATTTGGAGGAAGTTGGCATCTGTGTGTGTGAGACAGGGAAGGCAGAAAAGGGGGGGTTGAGAGTATTTTTCCTCAGTTCAGGAAAGTAGCATTTGTCTATTTGTTTATCTATCTATCTATCTATCTATTCTTTCTTTTTGGTGCAGAGTATCTATCCAGTTTTTAATCCTGCCTTCCATCTGGATCATATTCACAATGGAAGGAGAGAAAGCAGGAAAATAGTTTTAAGTAGGGAAAAGATGGAAATATGAGTAAATGCATGAAAGATATGAAAGGGTTAAGATGGGAAGTGGAAGGAAATGCTAATTTTCTCCAAAAACTTTTAGGGACTCTTCTGATTTCATGTGTAGCATTTTCTCAAGATTCTAACATCTACAGTAATACCATATCTGAATTTGGTTAGATGTTCCTTGATCAATGGCTCAGATAGATCAGCTTTGAAAAATAAAACAGTAACGCATATCTCTTGTAATAAAATTTGCTAAGAAATAGGAAGTATTCTGTCGTCCAATTCAGGCTAGAGAAATTACCTCAGGAGACCAGATTCAAAAGCAGAAAGGTTAAGTGATAAGGGAGAATATGGCTACTGCATTTTGCTGGATTATAAAATAAGTAGAACTTGACATTACAAGGCTACTTTCAAAAGATGCAGAATAAATACAGAACATCTGCTCATGTTCAGTGTAGGAATGAGGTCTGGGATTCTGCCAAGTGTATCCTTTCTGCAATGCAGTGGCCAGGACCTTGGCATGATAGACGCAGCTTCTAATTCCCCCTTCCTGCTGGGCTCTTCTTTAACATAAGAAGGAAATATTTCTTTTCTGTGGAAGTACTCCTATCCAAATCATGAAAGAAATTAATACGTAAAAAAAAGGGGCAGGGGGGGAGTCTTGCCTTATTTGGATAAAGGTTTAATTTTCAAAAGATGATTAAAAGTGAGACAACAAAAGAAGCAGCAGCAGAAACTGCTGATAGCGGCAACTCAGAAACAAGACTACATAAGACAAAGTTTCATGGGATAGAAATTGGACCCCACCATATAGTTCTCTCCTTAGTTCTTCTTACCACTGGACACACTTACTAGCTGTGTAATCCTGGGCAAGTCATTTAACCTGTTTGTTTCATTTTCCTCTTCTGCAATATGAGGAATTAACAAGCTAACCTACCTCCCAGGGCTGTTTGTGAGGATCAAATGAGATAATATGTATAAGACACTTAGCAAAAAATACACACACACACACACACACACACACACACACACACGTATTTACATATATTACTACTACTAGTACAATGTAGTACAAGATGCTAAGTCTAGAAAACACCATAACTTCTATAGTAAGGTTGGGTTTCTTTGCTTCCCATGTTAGTCAAGCAGTCACTAAGGTCCCACAAATTGGTCAACCCCACCCACCCCCCAAAATAAAACCCTGCCCCACCCACCAAAACAATAAGAAAATGATTCTTTAAAACTCAGAAAGTTAGTATTGTCATTTGTAATAAAAATGGAAAATATTTTAAAGTACTTGTTGTTACTGCTATTAAGTTGTGCCACACTTTTTGTGACCCCTATTTGAGATTTTCTTGGCAGAGATACTGGAGTAGTTTTCTATTTCCTTCTCTATCTCATTTTACAGTAAGGAAACTGAGGCAAAAAAGGTTGCCTATGATCACACAAGTTACTAAGTGTCTGAGTTCAGATTTGAACTCAGGAAGAGGAGTCTTCAGGCCTGGCCCCACCTAAGTACCTGTTTAGAAATACAGGCAGTCACGAAATTGAAAATGTCCAAATGAAGATCAGACCTTCACTAACAACTAGTCACTCCACTAATCACTCCCAATCACTTGGCTAGTGTAATTTTCCTTTTTCTCCCTGCCACCACTAAAGCTAAGGACACCTCTACCACAGCTAGAAATCCCACTTGACATACAGTTGCTTGGGACACAGTACAACCAGGTGCAAGATGCCAACCTCCTAATTTCTCCCCTTCTGTCTGGTAAGACAATGACAATAGTCTGAGAACAGCTCAAGCCAAATAGGGATTCATTGTTGCTCCCAATCCTAACCTCTCCTTGACTTTGGTACCTCCCAGAAATAAGCAGCTTCTACTGCTCATCCCTATTTATCTCCTTGGAGAGTTTTCATCTTTGTATCTCCCTGTCTTTAAGAGAATCCCTCTACCTGCCAGCAACTGCCCCAAACAAGCTCCGTGCTCACGCTTCCACCATATCAATTTCCTCTTCAGTTGGAAGTCCCCACTTCTGCTCATGGCAGTCATGAGCAGGCTGTATATTTGTTCCAGGGATGAGGGTTGCAACAGAAGAAAATGTGTTCCTAGCATCCCAAACTGTGATACACCTCTCATTTCTGACACTAATCTTTTGTAGCATAAAATGTCCATAAAATCAAAGCCTACCTATGCATTTGATTATTAATTATAGAATAATAATCTGAATACATTATGAATACAGTATTATTATAAAACATACATGATACATAGAATACCTTTCTTGTGTTCTCAAATTGACAAAACTAATCTCAGATATGTGAAGGAAGCTTAAAAAAAAGTTACTCCATTTTTCCAAAACTTCCAAAGGAAGGGAAAAAAACAAGCAAAAAGAAAATTTTCATTCTTCCAGATTTTCTAATTTTTTCAGAAATTTCCTATTTCTTAGAAGGATTGAGAAAGAGAATAAAGAGTGCTCATCAAAGAAACATAGAATAAGTTTCAGTTTAAAGGAGAAAAATTTAAAAGTTTCTTCTTCAAAAGGGTTCCCTTTTGGAGAAGTATGGAAAGGTAAGGGAGTGTACGCATTTCATTACAAATTTTGTAGCATTAGAATCAGCAGTGTATAAATAACAAGTTCCT
This sequence comes from Notamacropus eugenii, assembly GCF_028372415.1. Classification (NCBI taxonomy): domain Eukaryota; kingdom Metazoa; phylum Chordata; class Mammalia; order Diprotodontia; family Macropodidae; genus Notamacropus; species Notamacropus eugenii. The sequence goes on from NC_092874.1 coordinate 413,415,139, forward strand.
TAAAATGGCTTCTATTATTTAGAATTAGATACGTTAGATTGTATGTGTGTATACACACACACACACACACACACACACACACACATAAATTTTATTAACATTTTTCTATGTCCCTCATTCATCCCTCCATTTTAAACCTGACTATTTCCTCTACATGTTCATAATCAAACACAAGATGTGAATTTGGATGTGAACACAATGGTGTCAAAGAAGAACCAGAGTGGGAGAGTGGAGGAGGGGATAGTTAAATGGAGCCCCAGTCTCGTCAGGGGTCCTGAATAGGCAGCCAGCTAGCTGGCTGCCGGGCTGAGTTCCACAGCTAAGTGGGGGCTTAAAGCTTATTTTAAAACAACTACTTTCAAAGGAGCAGGTGGCTCCAGATCTGATGATGGCTTATATTTGGCAAACCAAGATCTTTAACCTCTCTCTTCTTTGCCTCTTAAGTTGAACGGAGAAAAAAGAGAATTAGTTGACAACTGTGATTACTTTTCCAAGACAGAAGGCAATAAGGAATTCCAGTTATTGTGACGGGGAATCCTTAGGCAAAACCAGAACCCTCCATTAATAAGCAGTAGTTACTACTTTTAACTAATAAACATCTATAAATGTACACAGAAGTATACTCGTACACCCAATGCAAAGATAATTTATGGAAGGATGTGATTTATTTTCACTTATTTATACTTACTTTTACTTTTTATCTACTTTTAGGAAATGAAGTAAAAAATACCTCAAAATTCTGGCCTGAGATCATGAAAAAAAAAATTGAACTATGTAAGAGAACAGGCCATTTATTAGGGAGGACAGAAAGGTGGAAGGGTTACATTTGGCTGCAGGGCAGACTTTTCTCCCCACCCAATGTGGCCCTTATGGAATAGGCAGGGGTGGTTTATAGGCTGCTGATCTGTCTCTGAGACTTAGGAAGGGGTCATCAACTGCTCTTGAGGGTGGTCAATGGAAGATTCAATTATGTTTCCCATAGAGAAGCAGAACAATAGGCTGATGTCATTTAGAAAGATTTTTAACAAGGGCTGAAGCACAAAGGATTTGGCATTTTTTTTTAATACCCTGAGTTAACCAGGTTTATATTTCCTGAATAGGCCAGGTGAGCGAGACTTTAATATATAAATTTCCATACGGAAAAACTTTGAAAAGGATTAGGGCCATTAAGAAGTTGTACCTTCTTTGCAAAATGAAATAGAGTTTGAGTTAAGCTCCCACAAAAGTGATAATCTACTGCAAGGAGTACTTTTATAGATTTCTTTGGCCCATGCTCTATGCAGTCCACGAGTGTGCAGATAGGATACAAAATGATGGGATTCCACCTAGGTGAGACTGTCACAATGAACCTAAAATAATTTTTTTAACCTGGACAAATAAAAGTATGTTGATGATGGGTTAAGTAGGAATAAGACAAAAGAGAGAAAGAAGTAGATTCTGAAGAGTTACACGGTCTTTTTGGAAAAATGTCTAAGGAGAAGCACTGGACAAAAAACCCAGGTTTTCTCTGCTATTTACTTCTTCCATGCCCTGGTCAAATCACTTAATTTTCAAAGGACTCAAAGTCCATATCTGTAAAGTGTGTGTGTGTGTGTGTGTGCGTGCATGCGTGTGTGTGTGTGTGTGTGTGTGTGTGTGTGTGTAAGTGATGTTGGATTGGATGATCTCTAAGGGGTCTTCTAGCTCTAATATTATGTGATCCTGTGAACGCTATTAAATACACATTTTGGCTTTTACAGAATTCCAGCATTCTCTAAAGAATTCCAAAACATCTTACAGGTAAACTAGGGAAACAATGGTCTACTACTATGGGGAGCCTTGAACATATACCTACTACCTAGAAAGACCAGGCTAGGTCCCAGGTCTACTGGGTCTGCATGGCTAATATCTGGGGTTTCCCAGAGGTTCCAATCCTTCCTCTAGGGTTCAAAAAATTCCTTTTCCCAGATCTCTAAATTCACTAAATAGTAAACAATTCACCCTGGCACAGTATGGCCCTAAGTTCTCAGTCCCAGAAGATGACTCAGTTGGAAAAAGAACCCTCTGGGGGTTCCCTGACCACACAGACTACACCCCAATTCATTCCATACCCCGACCTGAAAAGAAAATGAGCTTATCATATTTTTATGATTTGTTTGTTATCTAAAAAGCAACTTCACAGAGAAAAGGTTCTAAGCTAATTTTGTTATTTTAGAGACCTTTCCTCCTCCAACCCTCTAGTCATCTTCTACTATTAAGTACAATGACAGAAGGTTTTCTTCCCTTAAATTTTTTCTTATGTTTTTCCCTTAAATATTTCTCTGGATAAACATTTCTAGTAGGAAAGAAAGTAAAAGTTTCCCCTGAATAATTCCTTCATCATGACCACAAAAAGCACAAATTTGGTCTTTCCCACTGAAGACAAAGGGTTAAATGAAAGGTACAGCTGGCTGCTAGCTGTGGGGAAGGAGAAGGAAGGAGGGAATGGGAGAAGGGGCTGCAGAATGCAATACCCCTTTGCCCCTCATTTTCCTCGTTCCTAAATTTAGGATTCACTTTGCTCTGTCCATGCATCACTTTTAAGGAATCCAAAGCACTACTGAAGGAAAGGATACTTTTCAGATCCAGGTCCCATTAAATTTTTCACAAGTTAATTTTGTCATTGTAAATGGGGGCAAAAATCTACAAGATTCTGATTGGTCAGGATGGCATTAAGCAAACTAGGGGGATAACTATTCTCAAGGACCCCAACTTTGATCATTCAAACAAGAATCCTAGATTTCGCCAGCCTGGGTCTCCTACCAAGTCAGATCTCAAATCCCTTAGGCTTTAATATGGACAGAGTGGATGGAGTACTGGATCAAACACCAGTGAATCAATCCACTGAAGACCTTAGTTCAAATCTTGACTCAGATTTACCAGCTGTGTGACTCTTGACTGAGCTCTTTCACCTCTAAGCCTCACTTTGCTCATAGGATCTTTGTGAAAATCATTACATGGTATATCCAAAAACACTGTACAAATTTTAAATCATTATATAGATGCCAGATATTATTATTCTTATCATTGTTACATTATGATTTTATGACTAGCTGTGGCCAAAAAAGTCCTACACAATAGTACGTCTTCTTATATTTTGCTAAACTGACTCTTGGATAAACTGAAACCCAGTCCTTCTCACAGCGCCCCCACGCAAAGCCTTCCCAACTTGGGAGGTCGGGATTTGCCAGGGCTAATGTTCAATTCATGTAAGGATCCTGCCATACTCTGGGGCAACACTTCCTCTTTGAGAACAAATAATCAAGGAAAGAGGGTGGGGCATATATTAGGCAATTCAATCATAAACTATTTCAGGTATGGTACTCCTCAACTGCATCATATGCCAAAGTCAAAAGTTTACACATGATTACTAGAGCAAATGTTAGTAGAAAAATTTTTTAAAAAAAGGCGTTTATATCAGTGGTCCACTCGAATTTGGATGATCAATGCTTCTAACATATACTGCGCAAAGCCTATATAACAATCTTTCTGTATTAGCCATCTTAACTCCTTCAAATACCACCACTCCCCGCACCCCCAACCCCATTAAACACCTTCTAGAAGCCTCTTCCTTACCCCATGCAAGGCGGTAGGGGTGCTTTTCCCCTTGTGGGTAGAAAGTACCGTCCCCATGGGCAGGGTGGCCAGGCGCAGTGACAGGGCTACAGAAGGCCTATCAGCTTCCAAGTCTGCCTCCAGGTCACCTCTCAGTCAGCAGGTAGAATGGATGCAAGCTCCCCACCCCACTCAGACCATGTAGTGGGATGGAAATTGGAGAGAGAAAAGGGTGGGCTCCACAGACAGGCACTGACTTCAGGTGGGGCCTTCTGGGATTGGCTGGCACCACCCCAGCTCTGGCCAACAACTGTTTTCTGATTGGCTGGATACCTGATTGGTGGAAAGAGTATCCAGGGTTGAGCAGCGGATTTGGAGACAGAAGACCTAGGTTTTAATTCTGCCTCTAAGATTTAGAAACAATGATTCAGGGCCAGAAGGAACCCCAAAGACCATCAGATTCAAAGTACCTATCTTACAGAAACTGAGACTCAGAAAAATGAATTCTTTAACCAAGGCGACAGGTAGAAAGAAGTCCAGATAGGATTCAAACACAGGAATAAAATGCTTTAAACCAGACCAGGGAGAGCAAAAGATAAACTGTCATTTCATTGGAAAAAACAAATTTTTTTTGGTGTGAATAGTAAAGCATTTACCAATTGCTAACTATTTTCAAAGCACTGTGATAAGCCTCCAGGATGCACGGATACTCAAGCAAAGTCAGTTCCTGCCTTCAAAGAGCTTACATTATAGTGGATGATGTGGCCAGAAAGATGGATATTTTGGTTGTAGATGTAGGGGACTAGAGGGATGCACATCTTTTCCCAGGGCAGTCATGGCCTTGGTTTGATCCTGGGTCCAGAAACTGAAGGGAGTGGTCGTGAGTTGGCAGAGAAAATGCAGGACAGAAAGTAGAAGCAATAAACAGCTGGTCAGACTTGGGGGAGATAACTGCTGACTGCGGCAGGGGGGCAGGTGGAGTTCAGAAGGTGAAAGGCTTACAAAGGCCAGTATAGCCCTATTTATAAAGAGCAGTAAAAAAACCAAACCAAACCAAAAAAACCTCCAGTCATCTTACTTCTATTATTCTAGATAACAAATTTTTTTCCAATATAGTGTTTAAAAGGAAGATATAATAAAGATCTCTAGATCTTACCTTCCTCAACTGTAAAATCAGGAGTTTTTGGTCCAGATGACTTCTAAACTACCTTCCAGTTGCAATAGATTTCACACTGTGACTTTTATACTAAAAATGTATATAATCCTCTTGAATGAATTTCAGTTCTGCCAGAGTTGTTTATTCATTTTTTGGTTCTGACACATGATTTCATGGGGAGTAGGGGCAAAGGAGGAAGAGGGAGAAACTCAGTCCCCAAAGTGCAGATTCGAAACTCCTCTAATGTCTAGTGTAAGAGTTGCCAAGAGCACTGGGAACATGTGACTTGTCCAAGGTCATGCAACTACATGACAGAGATAGTTCTTAAACCCTAGTCCCCTTGACTCCAAGGACAAAAGTCTTCATCTGAAGGATATCATCAAATAATGCAAGTATTGATAGTTAAAAGTTACGTTATATATAATATATTAAAAGTATAGAATTATGTAACGGTTTAAAACACTTTATTTTGGAAAGCAGAAACTTTAGTTATTTGGGAAATTTATTTATACAGAACAGGTCCTTCTCAGATAATGCTGAATTACAAATGTTACACATCTGATTTTAAGAAGACCAAGGCAATACATTTTTTCCTAAGGTTTCACAACTTATGAGGAAGTTATTACAATCCATAGTATGTGGAAATTAGGAATTAAGGGTGTCTTTCAATTCATTTTTCAAGTACCTTTTGGTACTAAGAACTGAGAACAAGGCACTAGGGAAGCAATGATCTAAAGTGCCAGAAGGACCTTACGATATATAAGAAGACAAAGCCTGATAAATTACTCAAGGGAAAATCTGAGGAGGAAAAGAACATTTTTACCTGAGGGAACCTGGGAAGGGGGACTTCTCGGAGGAAGTAGTACCTAAACGGAGTGAGCCTTGACAGAGAAGAGAGTTTTCCAAAATCAAAAAAGGGAACTCCAGCTCACTGGCCAAGATACAAAATGCTTTCATTCTTCAAATACCAAGACTTACTAATTACAACCTGTTTGAGCATGGACAAATCAATTAATCTCTCTGGATCCCAGTTTCCTTCTCTGCAAATTAGGGGTAATGATATTACCACTATTCATATCGCCAAACTGTTGAGAAGAAAATACTTTGTAAACCCTGAAGCACTAGATAAATTTGAGTGCCCATGAGTACCTGGTACATAGATGGTGCTCATAAAAATAAAAAATTTAAAATAAAAAGTAAAAAAAAAAAAACTAAAATAAAAACTAAAAAAAAAATTAAATAAATAAATGAAAAATAAAAAAACCTCTTTTCAATATGAAACAGATCATGTGTGGTGGCATATACCAATAACCCCTGTAACTGGGAGAGGCTGAGGCTTGTGGATTGCTTGAGCTCAGGAGTTCTGAGCTGGAGTAGGGCTAAAACTGCTTCGATATCTTGGAATGGAAACCTCTCAAACTCAAAATGTCCAAAATAGAACTTACTTCCCAGACCTATCCATCTTCCAAACTTCTTTATTTTAGGTCAAAGGCCCTCCCATTCTTTGGCTCTCCCAGGTTTTCAATCTTGGAATCATCCTTCATTTTGCACTCTCCCTCACCCCAAATACATCCCAAGTTTTCTCAGTTCTATCTCTTCAATATGTCTGCTATCCATCTTTTCTTCAAACAAACAAACATTAACCACTGGTACATATCACCTGCCGTCTCACCCTCACTCACCTTTCCCCTGAATTATTGGTCTCCCTCAAATTTCCATTGTCCTTAACACTGATGCCAAAGTGATTTTCCTAAAGTACACATCCCACCATGTTTCTATCCCCCTCAATAAATTACTCCAACAAGTTACCTTGTATATATTTTGTAAATATTTGGATATTTCCATACATCTTCCCCCAATAGGATGATGGTTCCTAGGGGGCAGAGACAGTTTCATTTTTACTTTGCATTAGGGGGTGTTTCTTTTTTATCTTTGTTATCTCAGCGTCTAGCACAGTGTCTGACCCAGAGCGTGCATCTAGTGGCAGTTGGGTGATGGGGTGATGACATACTGGGTGCACAGGACCTGAAATCAGGAAAGCCTGAGTTCAAATCCAGTCTCAGACACTTGTTAATGACACAATGATTATCTAACTGGCCAAATCACACACCCTCTGCCTGTTACAGTTTTCCTATCTGTAAAATGAGGCATTAAATAACACCACCTTCACAGGTTGTTATGAGTATAAAAAGAGGTGATCATTATGAAGCACTTGGCAAATCTTGAAGTAAATTGAGTCTGAGTGAGATTAAGTGACTTTAAACAGGTTACAAAGTTAATAAGTATTTGTGGCACGCTTGGAAGTCAGGACATCCTGACTTCAGTCTATACCACCTAGCTGCTTAGGTGTGTTTACCCTGTCAAGAGGGATTGAAAAAGTCCTTCAGCACGTTGGTTGGTCCTTCTGTGGTAAATCTGGAGGAAAGCAGTGGGAGGAAATTCATGAACAGTAGTCATATAGAATGGACAAGTTGATCAATTATAATCTGTATCATCTGTGGGAATACCAACATCAGTGAGACCACAGATCCATGAGTATTCAAGATAATTTTGATCAGCCAGTCAATCAACTAGGCTTTAAGTGACTACTATGTGTCAGGCACTGTGATAAGTATTGGGGATCTTAAGAAAGAAGGAAAAAAAACCTCTAGTGCCTGCTCTCAAGAAGCTTCTAGTCAAATGGAAGACAATATGCAAAACAGCTATGTAATAAGATAAATTAGGGAAGGAAAGACATTAAGATTAAGGAGGACAGGGAAAGGTTTCTTGCTTCTGCAAACAAGGTGGGACTTCAGTTGAGACTTGAAGGAGGCTGAGGAAGCTAGAAGGAGATGAGGGGGAGTGATAAAGGTTTGGAAAGAAATAGAGTCAGTGAAAAGGCTCCAAGTTGCGTGGAAGAGGTGGAAATGAGAAAGGAGTGTTTCAGGGATGGGGAACAGTCAACGAAAAGGTTCAGAACTGGCCCTGTGTGCCAGGAAGAGCAAAGAGGTCAATGTCACTGAGTTAAAGAGTATGTGAAGGGGAGTTAAGGTATAAGAAGAATGGAAAAGTAGGAAGGGGTCAGGTACGATGGACTTCAAAAGCCGAAAAGATGATTTGTTATTTGATCTAAAAGGTTATAAAAAGCCATTGGAATTTATTGAATACCTATCAACTCTTGGAAAATTAAAAAATAAAATTTCAGCCCCCAAAGGGGCCTGTAAAACAATGACTATTTCTGCAGAGCACTAACTAAAAGGCTACAAGTAGGGCCTTGGTGAGGCACTATAGTCTGAGGGGCAATCTGACTCATTTCAAGGAGAATCATCAAACTGACCACCCTATGAGGAGTGTTTTTGCCTGAACCACTTGTTAAAACTAGAGCTTATGAACCAATGGAAGGAGTTGAGGCATTGAGGCTCCCACAGTTTTAGGCTTTGTTTTTTTTTTTTTAAATGCTGAAGGCAAATGAAAGACAAAAGCAGCATTGACCAAATGGATGCTTTAGCTTTCCCTTCCCGTTGGTACTCCATATTATTCTATTTCTATAGAACTTCAAGCATTTTAATTCTGAACACTCAGCTATGTTGGAGACAGAAGTGCAGTGCCTCGAAGAGTTCCACTGAGCTCTTCTCTGTTCAGGCAATGTCTGAGGAATTAATTGTGTTCAGTTCTGGGTGCAATATTTTAAGAAAGACATGAACAAACCAGAGTCTGTCAAGTTGCCATGACAAAAAGATCAGCTGACAGATTGATACTGGGGAAATTTAAGATAGAGAAGACTTGGAAGTTGGGATATAGAATTCTGTTACGTGATGAATTTGCCCCAAAGCTAAGACACTAGCTATATTGTATATGTGTGTATATATATAATTTTAATATCTGAAATTGAATTTAGACATTTTATTAACAATAACTTTATTTACCTTCATGGCCTTTGGGATGACTTTAGAGATAATTTAGAGACTTTTTTTATTTCATTTTTTTAAAGGGCACAGAGCAGAGGAGAAGCAAAGAAATCACTGTGTCGTTTTGTTAAAGATGTTGAGGAAATATGGACTTGGGGCACTGCTTAGACTGACCCAGCACATTTGATGTAGGGATTGGTTTTATTTATTTATTTTCTTCATCTCTGTGGCAAGGGAGATCACTCACAGGAAGAGAGAGGAACACCAAGGGAGAAAAGCCATGTCATTTTAGAAACAGACTGTGACTAAACTGGTAACCTTGTTGTCTTCTCTGGGAGGGGCTGTCCAGTGCAGCATCACCAAGAATCACAAAGCGGCACTGGTGCGCGAACAGCTCAGTTGAGACAAGTCTGTAACAAACCAGTGACAGCTTGCCAGGAGGGGAACCAGTGGAGTGCAAGTAATCAGCCTTCCTTGTATGGAAGAACAATATCTCATTGGTCCAGTTAAATGTGGCTGACTGCAGCTGATTGGCTGTGTGCTACAGGGGGACCTAAGAAGCTGCAAAAACCAAGGCTGTAGTGAGGGGGCTAAAGCTGCTCTCCTACCTTGGTGCACTGAGAAATTTCTTTTCCTTTCAGATTGGATACTCACTTTCTTTGAATTCCAGTCTGAGGACCCAGTTGGTAGGTGACATTGTCCCTGGGCTCTGGAGAAACTCAGGCTAAGAAATTCACCAACAGGAGCATATTCAGAAATGAATGTGACTTTTAAAAAAAGTCACAATAAAATTGTTTAAAGGGAAAGAGGGCAAGAACTTTGGGCTCCTCATCAATGTCCTTGTAGCAAGCTTTTTCCAGCTCTAACTCCTTTAATTCAATGATTCTAAGTAAAGCCTTGCAAAATCATTCCAATGACTTTAAGGTAAGTGTTCTTATTAGCACTAATATTACTATAGGACTATCCCACTGGAAAATGGGGCTGAACTGCCATTTCTCCCTTTATTCTGACCTACTTTGACTTATTCAGAATTATTATATTACCTGGCCAATAGTAGAGGCAGCTAGGTGGGAATGGGGATAAATTGTAGCCAGAAATAACTGAATTCACATCAGGCCTCAGACACTAGATGGGTAACCCTGGACAAGTCACTTAAATGTGATTGCCTCAGTTTCCTCAACTGTAAAATGAGAACAGCAGATTTGTTGTGAGAATTAAATGAGGTATTTGTAAAGCACTTGAAAGAGTTCCTCTTCACATAGTAGGCATTTTATAAATGCTTATTCCTATCCTGCCCCCTACCTGAAACAGTTTTAGCTATAACTTCTTATAACTTCTATATAATTATTAGAATTAGGAAGCCTAGGAAAGGGTCCCACATGCACAAAAATATTTATGGCGGCACTCTTTATAGTTGCCAAAAACTGGAAATCAAGGGGATGCCCATCAATTGGGGAATGGCTGAATAAATTATGGTACATGAATGTAATGGAGTACTATTATGCCATAAGAAATGATGAACAAGAAGACTTCAGAGAGGCCTGGAAGGACTTATATGATCTGATGCTGAATGAAAAGAGCAGAACCAGGAGAACTTTGTGCACAGCAATGACCACAGTGTGCAAGAGTTTTTTCTGGTAGACTTGGAACTTCATAACAATGCAAGAATTTAAAAAAAAAAATTCCCAATGGTCTTTTAAGGCAAAATGCCTTCCACACTCAGAGAAAGAACTATGGAATTCATTCACAGAATGTAGCAGATCATTTGTGTGTGTGCGTGCGTGTGTGTGTATTATGTTTTGATTTGTTATATGACTTCTTCCATTTATTTTAGTTTGTCTACACAGCATGACTATAGTGAAAACATATTCAACAGGAAAGTATGCATAGATCCTACATTGAATTGTATGCTGTCTTGGGGAGGGAGGGGGGTGGTGAGGGATAGGTGAGGGGGTAAAAAATCTAAGTTTTATGGTAGTGATTGTAGAACATTAAAAAAAAAAAAAACAAAACCTAAAAGAAAAAGAATTAGAAAGCCACAAAAACAACATCCAGGTTGAATAAAGAGGTTTTGGGGGGAACTGTGGGGGGAGGAGGAGTGTACTGGGAGAATGGAGGTAGGGGTATTAAGTGGGCAAGTGGAATGGGTGAGTCAGCCTTCCAGTTGGTGAAAACTAGCACTGAGATCTGAATTATGCACATAAATGTGCATTAGAATGGATAAAGCACCTTTTAAATATAAAAGCAATAAGTCTATCTCCTCAAAAAGGCCATCTACAATAGGTGCCTTTCTCTCCTCTTATTTCAGCTGCCAAGACAATTTTCTTAACAAAACCTGTTTGCACATGTCACCAAAATAACTGCAACCTGCTCCCAGAATACTAGTCTTCTCAGTTCAATTCATTATAAATCAATTTGGCCCAATTATCCATGCTGAAAAATACACAGTGTGCATTATGACATGCACTTGGATGGATAGCCCATTGAGTTAATTAATTATCGTAAGAATTTTGAACAGAAACTTTATATTCATTAAGTTCCATATTTTTAACCATACTTCATGATCATTCTTCCTAAACTTTACATAGTGAAAGTGAAAACGAACAGCCCAAATACTGTCCTTATAGCTCCAAAATATTTAAAGAACTAAAGAGGAAAACTTCCAGAATACTGAGTGGATCCTCCAGGAAGAATTTACAAAAGATAGGAAAGAGAAAGAAGACACAAGATGGGTAACTATGGAGAGATTTCAATCCATACCAGTGGAGGGAGTATACTTGCCTTTGATGTTACTATCTTTTCAAATCCAAACCTGGGATTTCAGTATGAGGAACTCCTAGTGTAGAAATTTCCTTCCCTGATAGACAGTTTAGTCTCAAAGGGCAAATGAGATAAAGGCCAAGTTATCAGGGATGGAAGGATCAAGTGAGGGCTTTTTCAGGATGGGGGAGACATATTTGTAGGTGACAGGAAATGATCATAAACTCCTCTGTAACTTATGGTCTCAGGAAGCTGTCTAGGAAACTAAGAGGCAAAGTAATTTGCCCATGGTCCCAGAGCTAGTATATATCAGAAGTGGGTGCCATCTTTGCCATATCAGTCTATTAAAGCTCTAAGCTCACTCAGTGTTTCTGGAATACCAGCCTAAAGAAATCCACAATGGGCAGAATTTGTCAAGAATCTGTCATCTTGGGAACCTTTCTTCCTGGGTGAAAAGCTACATTAGTTGAAGTTGTAGATATATTAGAGCAAGTGTGGCAGGCCCTGAATTTGAGAAGGAGAGCCACAGGATAGCAATCTGTTCTGGTCTGTAGAAACTCTAGCCTGGACCACTCAGGGAGTACTGGCTCTATTTCATCTTCTTTATGAATCTTATAGTCTAACATAGGAAGCTGTTCTGTTTACTGGTATACAGTGGAGGTTTGGAATGGAGATAGTCTTACCCAAAACACACATCAGTATCTCAAGGGTTCAGGATTTTATCACTGTGGACACTCCCTTCATCAATGTTAATCATTATCTTTCTACAATTTAGAAGTGTTTATGGGTTGTTGTATCCTAAATAAATTGTCACCTGGTAGCCCACCTAATGAGACTTTTCCAACTTGGCCAGGTTGGTGCTCAGATAACCAAGCATCTTTCTATTACAAATTAGATACTTCAAGCCTTTAGGACCTGCCAAATCTTGAACTCCCCTGGAATTGTTTAAGAACCCAGCACTACTTCTATGCCAAGATGTGGTAGGGTCTCAGTGTAGGCCCAGAAGTTACAACAGAATTTCTGAGCTATAAACGGACCTCAAGAGATCAGCTAAGTTCAACCTTCTCATTTGAAACTGAAATCGGAAAGGTTAAGTGAATTGTCCAAAGTCACAGAGTTAGTTAGTGACCTGATGCTCAGAGCTGTGTTCATTTTTCCAAATTAAATCTGTTTTTCATAGGGGTTTACTGCTGTATGATTTCACCTCATAGGGTCAGGATTAAAGGCAGTGAACCTATAATAGAACTGTTGCCAGTGGCCCTGACAAGCCATGGTCTACTACCCTCAGACAAATATTAAGACCAAGCAAAGCTCATCTACTTCCTGTTATATTGCAAGAAAAACTGGTTTTTTAGACCTTGTAGTATTCAAGTACAAAAACACCCTCACCCACTTGGCCAAACAGTCCTGTTCTTTCCCTGACAGGATGAAGGCTGTATAATTAAAATGAACAACTCTGACACAGAAGAAGAGATGGAAAGTTGCATCTCCCCCTCTTTACAGAGGTATGGGACTATGGATATGGACCACTGCATACATATAATATACACACATGTTTTATGTGTGTATATATTACATGTTTTATATATATGTATGCGTGTGTATATATGTATATATTTTACTGAACAAATGTAAAGAAACAAAGCATTCAAGGTCAAGGCACTTACTGGTGTGTGACCCAAGGTAAATCACTTAACCTCTCTCAGCCTAAGTTTATTCACCTGTAAAATGGGAATAAATAATGGCACCTCCTTCACAGGGTTGTTGTGAGGATCAAATGAGGTAACAAATCCTTGCTCCACTGTACCTTAAAATTAGCTTTAAGTGACTTAAGCAGTCTCGAGTTTCAAACGTAGAGAAGACAAGACGTCAAGGTAAAACTTAGAATTAACTGCATTTCTTTTACTTCTGAATTCAAAATGAAGGTTGTTGAAGTCCAACATTTTCCTCAGGCTCCCTTCTGCTGCACATCAGTTCAGTATCACAATAAAATGTGTGGATAGAACAAAGGTGGGTTTTTTCTCCTTTGTAATCCAAACCAAATGCGACAGTAACGTTTCCCTTCATTATTATCAGCATATAAATAACGTCTTTTACCCCAACCAGCTGTCATCACTTCAGTTAAAACATCTCCTCTGACCGTCCACAACCTCTTTCCTCTAACATCTGCAATATTCACTTTCTAATTCTGCATTTGGTCTCTCAACTGGGGCTTCTGAATGAATAAACAAAGTATGGAAGACTGTTTTCAGGCTTTCTGAGATACTTGTTGTAAGTGGCCTGTTCAGTAATTGCCTTAGACTCGAAGGCCAAAAATGCTGTGTTTGAGTGGCTGCAAATTAATGATATAACACGCAACTGCAGAATCTTCTAGTATGACTCCACAGAGTCCATGAAGTTCTCAAAATACAAGCTGCTTCAAGCCAGATCACAGGGTCACAGATCTAGAAATGAAAGAATTTCAGAGGTTGTGTGGTCCAATTCATTCATTTTACAAATGAGGAAACTGAGGCCCAGAGGGGCAAAGTCACTTAGGAAAACACTAGTGGTACAAGAGGGCAGAAAATTCTACCTTCTGTAAGAGACTGGTCTCCTTACCTCTTATCTGAGAGTGCTTCCAATATATTATCTATCTTCGATCTATCTATCAATCTATCTATCTATCTGGTGTACATAGTTGTCTATGTGTTGTCTCCTTGAGGGCAAGGACTTTTTTTTTTTTTTTTTGCTTTCCCTGTATCCTCAGAACCTAGCACATTCCCTGACACACAGTGGCATTTAATAAATCTTGATTTGCCCAAAGCAATAAATCAATCAATAAGCATCTGTTATGAAGAACCTATAATATAGCAGTTAGTGTGCTAGGTGCTAGAAACCATGAAAGAAACAATCCCTGTTCTGAAGTAAAAAGAAAGGAATAGGGATTTATATAGCACCTAATGTGTGCAAGTCACCATGCTAAGTACTTACAAATATAATTTCATTTGACAGAACTAGTAAGGAGCACTGCTGGGATTTAAACACAGACTGTCTTCCTTCAAATCCAATAATCCCTCTATCATGCCATGTTGGATGGTGATCTATTACTATTCCTGGTTCGAATATCTCTACACTGATGACTCTCAAGTCTATAAATCCAATCCTAATCTCTCTCCAAATCAGTCTAATGTCACCAACTGCTTGCTAGACATCTCTACTTAAATGTCCCAACTCAAACTCAAAATGTACCAAAGGGAACTTATTACATTTCTTCCAAAGCTCATCCTTCTGAATTTTCTTATTTCATTGGAAACTATTACCCTTCCAGGAACCAGTCACTTCATCCAATCTCTCAAACTGCCAATCCTAGGGTCAGCCCTGCACCTCTTATATCTAATCCATATACCAAGTTACCACCTCCAAAACATTTCTTGTATCTCCCTCCTTCCTTCCACTCACATGGGCATCAAACTAGTTCAGGCCTCGCAACATTTTTTATTGAACATTACTGTACCATCCTCTAGCTGGTCTCTGTGCATCTAGTGTCTGCTCTCCTCACCCATCCTCCAAACAGCTATCAAAAATCTTTCCAAATAAGTCAGTGTTGGAGGAGAGGTCCAGTTGTGCTAATACACAAGAGGAGCATTGAATCAACTGGAAGGGGTAAGCAAATTGTAGTACATGAGTATAATACAATGTGCTACTCTGAGAGACGATGAAGATGGTAAAATAGAGTGAAGCTGGCACAGTGTGAAGTAAGTAGAAACAGAAAAACAATATGTATGATGACTAGAGCAATGTAAAAAGAAAGAACAAGGAAAGCAAACCTGAACACTAATTATATTGAACAAGCTTGGTCCCTGAGAAGAGTTATAACACCTCCCTCCCTGCCCTCCAAGCAGAGGTGGGGTACTGGAGTTAAGGAATATTGACATCAATAAAAATGGAATTTAAAAAAGTTTAAGTCTACCTATAAAGCACAGGTTTCTTGGTTCTAAAAAACTTCATTACTGATCTCAAAGTACCAGACCATAAATGCAACTTGGGGAAACCATTGCTCAAGTTTTTTCATTTTGGAGGAGAGGGGAGTTTTAGTCAATCTGGGGTGTAAAAGAACAGCCAACAATCCAGATGGAAGCTTTGAAGAGGCTGCACCACCATAATCCTTCACATGGTGTACGCTGCAGCCAAACTGGCCAGCCGGTGGTTCTCCTACACTTCAGCTCTCTTTTCTAAATGTAGCTCACCCATCAATACTTACTTGAAGTTTCTTGGGATGCTCCCAGCACGTCCCAGCTCTCTCTCACCTCAAATTACCTCCATTTCAAAAACAATGAAATCTTCTTGAGGGCAAGAACTCATTTTTGCCTTTGGAGACCAAGAGCCTAATACTGCCAAACAACGAGTAGGGACTTAAGTGTTCAGTAAATTCAACAGAAAAATTTCCTTCCTCTACTCTATAGTGTCAACCTGAAAAAACTCAGATCAATTCAATGATCAGTAAATAAAGCAAGGCATTTATTCAAGGTCAAGGAACTGCAATTCTGGAAAACTCATTGCCCTATTCAGACAGGGATGCCCAGGGAGGAAAGAGAGAAGAGGATTTTTATAAGGCATGGTCATGGGAAATAGCATGGAAGGCATAGAGTCTGGGTACACAGAATAGCTGCACTGTGGGAGGAGACTGTTGAGGAGTTACAGAAACAAAATCATAGCCACATCCCTTGGTTGGCTTTGCCAGGTGTTCCAGCAACAAGGGAAGCTGGAAACTGCTGGGGTATATGAAGGTTTTCTTGGGGGCAATTAGAAACTGCTGGTCAGAGCAGGGTAGGAGCCCCAGGGATTTCCCACAGTCTGCAAGAGAAAATTCTTTCAAGACAGGTAATATCTTTGTCAACAATTATATACCACTTTATGGTCTACAACACATTTTATATGCAAAGGGGTAAGAATTATCCCTATTTTTTTGAACTTGGGAAACTGAGGTACAGATAAAGAAACTGGATTTGAAATCAGGCTCATTTGCTATTCTCTGTGACCTTGAACAAGTCACTTGATATCAGGCCCTTTTGGGGGCCTTAATTTCAATATTCACAAAACAAGGAAAATTCATCCTAGTTCTGAAGAGTATGACCTAAATCCAACATCCTATCATTCCAAACCCAGTGCTTTATCCACTACACCCCAGCTACTGTATAAGGGAACCTAATCTAAAGAAGTGCAAGAATGATAAAATGAGCTATTGCCCTATTCAAAATGCAAGGTGGATAGCATATATCTAGTCTTCCAATAATGACTATTAACATCAAGAGACCCTTTTCGAGGCAAGAAGGCAAATTTCTCAGGGCCAGAAAGATGAGAGGTACATTTTGGTGACTAGGCAACATGTAGGGTAGTATTCAGAACAGAGCAGAATTTCACCCTGGAGGATGTTCATTCACCATTTGGTAATATTAGGATTGGAAGAGTTAGCGGGTATGGGGATCTGGTCCATCTGACAGCAAATGCTGCTGTGTGTGTGAATCAAACCTGGTCAAAGGAAAGTTTTCAAACCAAACATTTTTATATTAAAGGGGCCAAAAAGACTTTAGGCATACAGAATGGATGAGAACCTTGTTTATATCTCTAGCTTAATGGACAGCTGGTTTTAAAATTCTAGGACCTTCAAGATCGGTTTCTCTTAACTTTCCCTGGTATGAAAAGAATGTCATGTTCAAGGTGAAAAAAAAAAAAACAAATGCTGTTACATGATGAAGGGAAGCCTAACAGAATGGAGGAGGAATGTTGAAATGGCTGTTGAAAAAGATGGTTGTATGGTATACCTAACCTGGTTAAAAATAAACAAGTCTCCACCAGTGTCACTCTTAGACTAAGTATGAGAACCAGGATTCCATCATTCTATTCAGCAAAGTGCAGCATATATTCTCAAGTAAGAACTCAAAGCAATAGCCCTAGCTTTTCTAAAGGGCAGCTAGGTGGTGCAGTGGTTAGAGTGCTGGGCCTGAAGTCAGGAAGACTCATCTTCCTGAGTTCAAATCTGGCCTCAGACATTTACGAGCTGTGTTACCCTGTGCAAGTCACTTAGCCTATCTGCCTCGGTTTTCTCCTCTGTATTGTGAGCTAGAGAATTAAATGACAAAACACTATCTTCGTCTAGAAAACCCCAGGGTCCAAAAAGTCTGAAATGACTGAATGATAATATCCCAAATATATCAAACTGCTAATTCCTAATTTGTTGATCAAGAACTTCTGAAACAGATTCATACAGTTGAAAGCTTTCTGGGCTGGTAAAATTAAAAAAAAAACAACTTAAGTAGTATGGATGCTGATAGGCAGGAAAAAGTTGTCTAACCTCTTCCAACGATGATTAATTCTACTAAAGGGAAGGCTCTTTGCCTGCAGTGTGGATTCATGATGTCATTCTGAACAGAGAAGTCCAGGAACTGGGAGTCAGGCCTGACAAATGTCAATTTCCTCCTTGCAATGAAGGGGTTGGAACAAGTAGGTTTCTGAGATATCTTCTAGTCTGAAACTGTAACTCCAGTGATAAAAGACCAGGATTCTTTTTTTTGTATTAAGTAAAATCAATCATTATTCCTTCCTTTATCCTCTTGAGATTCAATTTCATGATTAAAATATTAGAGCAATTCGTTTTTGCTTCATTGATTTCTCATTGCTTATCTAAATACGCTTTCCTTAGGATAATCTTGAAATAAGTTATCACCAAACAACTAGCAAACATTTATTTAGTGCCTACTTATGCACTAAACAATGAGGATATAAATATAAAAAATGAAACAATGCCAATTGTAATAGAGTGAGCCGAGTTACCAGTGAAGGTGAACAACACTTCTACTGTTTCAAACATTATCTAACTTGTGAAGACTCTCTAATATTTTCCTACAGTCATCCATTTGTCATCTGAAACTGTCTTATGTTTAGGACTCCAATCAAGTTACTTCTAAGAATCAAGGAAGCAAATTTTGAAAAAGTTCAGAGAAGAGCCAGAGCCATTTCTTCAGTCACTTTCAGAATGCCTTTTACACATTTTCTTTGTGTCAGAGTTTGACTAAATTAAATGGTCATTCACTTTATCCTTACACTCCCCTCAAAAGTTATTGTCTTGAACTTTCTTAGTGTATAATAATGAAGCATAGGAAACAACTCCTAGACAAATTGAGAAGCTTCTGGTTTCCTCATCTTCCACAATTTCCTTCTCAAACAGGTATTACTCCTTTCTTTGGTTCATTAACTTCTTCCTGGTTGACAAGGTGTCTTTGTAGACACAATACATCAGCTATAATTCACCTTTCCTTTAGGTTATTCTTGAATTCTACCCTGGACTCTGTCTGGCTCCAGAAAGTTTTGTATCTTCTGACTCTGACTAAATGGAAACTAGAGCATCAGATTACTTTTTTCCCCAGAGCAAGGAGAAAACAATGGGGGCCAAAGTCTTTTACATGTTTAAACCTTACATCACGATTGTAAATTTAAAGATCTTAGCTCTGTATTTAGAATTGCTTAGAAGAGGAAATGTAATCATGACCTCTGGTATCAGGGACACAAAGTTAACTTTCCATTAAAGAAGACTCACACTTTATACAGAAAAACAACAGTCAGAGTGGGATCTTCAGCTCTTTCCAAAACCAAATCGAAATTAAAAATGTGGCCCTCACAATTAGCTTTTAGTTTACAGAACTCATCCTTCTCTTGGAAACAAAGTGGGTTCCTGGATTCCCCCCCAAGAAATGATCTCATGTGCAGCTTTAGGAGACAAAATTCCTGGTTCTCACCAACCTGCTTCCAAAATAAGAGAGCATGTTTTACCCCCCAATAGCCTGGAGGTCTAGATAATATTTTAATGGCCTTATTTTTGGGATGAGGAACTTTGTAAACAACTGAAGTGACACAACCATAGACAGCTCGTCTGTATACTTATTGAAAACAGAAGGTCACTGGGGAGGTAGAAATCCCAGATGTAGCTGAGGCATGTGACAAAGTCAGGAAGCAAAGCCAACTCTGGCTCCCTGACAAGAAACACTTACTTTGGCCTCTAAGTTTTGATAATGTCCTCAAATGGTGATGTTACCTCCTCTATGGGAAGGAGACTGAGAATGGGAGAAATATCTGTAGACAGGTGAATAATAACAGTGAACTCCCATCTCCTAAAGAGCTTGGGAACCTGGAGTCAAAATGAGCTTTGGAAAGACAGAGAGCACTGCTCCTGCCCTGTGGAACATGGGGAACCTTGTGAATACTGATTTTAGGTAGTAAAGAATGTCATGGTGGTCAGTGTTAGCAAGGGAAGGGCAGGGGGTAGGAAGGAAAGACTGATTTCCCAGTAGTTGAAGTTATGCAATTTTTATGTTGTCGTTATTCTAGGGAAAAAAAAAGAACTCCTTAATATTTGATTAAGAAAAGCAAAATATACATTAGTAGCAAAGGTAAAAATTTAAATTAAATTTTGAAGACAAAAAAAAAAGGATAAACAGAAATGCCATTAGGTATTGTTTCCTTCCATAGGAAGGTTTAATTCACTAAAAAATGTTTCAAATACAGTTCTGGACAAACAGCATTTCATTTTCCTACTGGAGGAACAGATTGGGAGGAAGTCTGTCACTTAAAGCACACAACGATGAGAAAGTATGCTAGGCTGGAATACTGCATAACAGGAGAGGGAAACACACATGATACCATCTAATATCAGTAAATAGATGAACATTTACCATTTTAAGGTAATTCATTGCTGTGTGAGAGCTAAATGTGCCCTTGAAGACCATCTATTCATCCCAATCACCTCATTTTACAGATAAGGAAACTGAGGTACATTTTTTTGAGGGGGAAGAGTTGTCAATCATTTTCTCAAGGTCACATAGCTCAATTCTTATTAGAAGAGCTGGGGCTAGAATCCAGGCTGCCTTGATAACATTATCTCAGCTGCTCACCAAAAATAGGTTTTGTGGAAAACTGTAAAGTAGTCAGCTTGGACAGGGGCAGGTTCCTACAGGCTGCCCCACACTATTCCTCCGGGGATTTACCAGCCAAACTAAGAGAGTATTCTGCTTGCAGTCCAAATAAGCTTAAAGCTCAGCAGCTGCTTCAAATTTTAAAACATGGCTCTCAACAGCAGGTCAAACTCTTCTGTCTGTATAAGGCCATTCCCTTTCCCCCTAAGCTGTGATCACCTTTTCCTCTAAGATGACTTTCCCTGTGCTCTGTGTGTCTTGTATGTACCTACTTATTTAGATGCCGTCACTCCATCAGAACAGAGGCTTCTTGAAGACAAAAATCATTTTTGCTTTTCTTTATATCCACGGTGCTTAGCATAGTACCTGGCATACAGTAAGGGCTTAATAGATGCTTCTTGGTGATTGACTGATTTTGGTCCCAGGAATAATCAACCAATCAGTTCACAGGCATATAATTAGAGCTTACTATGTGGTAAGGACAACGCTCTGTGTTTACTGTGCACCAAAAGCTATGCTCTGCTTTGAGAATACAAAGAAAAAGTACCTCATAATTTTAAAAATTGAATTTCCCCCCACTTCTCAAAGAGTTATTATCTTTCTCTTTCCTTCACTTGACTCTCATAGCAAAAGAAAGAAAAAGAAAACCCTATTGGCCATGTCCATATGAATTTTAAGTCTCAAACTGTATCCTGAGTCTGCCTCTGTCAGAAAATGGGTAGCATGTTTTTTCATGAGTCCTCTAGAATTATGGTTAGTAACTTTTGATCTGAGTTCTTAAACTTTCCATAGTTGTCTGCTTCACTGTATTATTATTACTGTATAAATGGTTCTAGTTCTGATCACTTCACTTTGCATCAGTTTGTACATCTTTCCATTTTTTTCTGACACTGTCTTCATCATTTCTTACAGCTCAACAGTATTCTATTACCTACATATGTATTTGTATACATGTGTGTGTGTGTACAACATACACAACATAATTTGCTCAGTCATTTCCCAATTAATGGGTATCCTTTCAGTTTCAAGTTCTTTGCCACTATTAAAAAGAGCTGCTACATCAATATTTTTGTATATATGGGTCCAGTTTCTCTTACTGTGCTTTTTTTTGGAGGGTACGGACCTAGTAATGGTATCACTGGGTCAAAGGATAACCCCAATTTAGTAACTTTGAGGGGCAGAGTTGCATATTGCTTTCTTGCATGGCTGGACCAATTCATAGCAAAGAGTTCACATTCCAACTTAGAAGACAACATACATAATTCAGAATGTACAAAGTAAGTACAGAATAGACCTTAGAGAAGATGGTAGTACTAGCAGCTGGGAAGTCTAGGAAAGAACTCCTGGAGAAGATGGCACTTGAACAAAGTCTAAAAGGAAAACACAGGGATTTGGAGGTTGGGAAGGAGAGCATTCCAGACATGAGGAACAGCCAGTGTAAATCTGCGGAGAGGAGAGATGGAGGGTCCTACATGAGGGAACAGCAAAGAGTCAACATAGACAAATTATAGGGTATATCGAGAGGAGCAGAAAAGAAGAAGATTGGAAAGGTAGAAAGGTGCCAGGTTGTGAAGAAATTTATATGCTAAACATAGGAGTTTTGATCCCAGGGAGCCACTGGAGTTTATAAGCCAGGTAGTTATATGGTCAGATCTAAGTTTTAGGACTATGACATTGACAGCTGACCATTAGCTGGTGGACTGGAGTGGGAAGACACTTAAGGTAGTAAGACCAATTCATAGGCTGTTATCATAATGTAAATAAGAGGTGATGAATGTATGACCTAGGGTGATGGCTGAAAGAGTGAAGAGAAGGGGACACAAACAAGAGATGGGAAGTCGAAGTCAACCAGCATTTGGTAAGTGACTGTGTGTGATATGCTGTAGATACAAAGAAAAGCCTACAATATCCGCTCTCAAGGAGCTCACGGTCTATAGGAAGGGGAAAAATGGCAAGTTTTGGAGAATAAAGTGGAAATGTGGAATGAGAGAGAAGATCTGGGGGTGACACTGAAGTTGCATGCCAGTATGAATATGCTGCATTGAGATAATGGAATCCCATAGATTCCGTTGATAAGTCGATGAGATCACTAAATGAGAGAGAGTAGAAAGAAAAAAAGGACCAGGACAGATCCTTGGAGGACATCCACGTTAAGTAGGCATGAACCAAAAAACTTTGGCTTCTCTCAGATATCTAAATTAGGCAACTTTAAATGCTATTTCAAACTCAAAAATTTTTGCACTGGAGAAAAAAAAAAACATCAGTTGGTGATGAATCTCTCCACATTTTCTTAGGCTGGTCCCCCAAAAGCAAAGGAGCAGCACAGATTTTAATCTGGCTAGGACCCTAATTTAGCAAAGTGTCCAACACCACAGAGAGGTTACAGAGCTGGAATTGGAACTCAAGCAACCCAAATCCATACATTTTCTACTAAGCCACACACTCATGCAGAGTCCAATGCCAGGTCCATGTTCAAAGTCTTTCCAAGTGGTTTTTTGTTTTGTTGATGTATTTTGTTTTTATTTTACAAACATTTACAGTTTCGTATAACTTGGCCTGGTTTGTGCTTAGTTGACATGGACTTTGACAATTTCGGGTCACCTCCACGCTACAGTGAAGCAGCTGTCAAAGAGAATGACTTGAGTGGAGTCAAAGTTCTTGCTCTTGTAAAGAACACAAATACCACTGCCATCCCCCAACTTACTTCCTTTACTTTAAATAAGGTTTATCAACTTAATATAATGCCTTATTATTATTATTATTTATTATGATAACGCCTATGCTCTCTTTTTCTTAACTCCTAGAGTAGCTGTTGGCTTCCTCATTTTTTTGTTTTTCTATATTGCCTGACAGCAATCTCTTCTATCACATTCCTTCAGTGGATTCCTTGCCAAGAAATATGAATTTTCAAATTGAGATGCAAAGAAATTACCGCAGCAGAGCACTTACGTAGTATTTTAGGGGCTGGGGGATTCTGCATGAGCACATTTTTAAGATGACTGAAATGTAGTCCATCACAAAAACAGAGTTTTAGTGCTGGAGAAGACTTCAAATTGCCATCCAATCTAGCTCATAAAACAAAAAAAGGGCTCCTAAATCCCCTTCACTCCCTCCCTGTCTCCTCCTGAAGACTTTCATAGACTAGGAAGCAGCCTTTTCCACTAAATGAGCTACTTCTCATCATCTGCGGTCTGGGAATCCATTTATCAAAAACTGACAAGAGTTGTTAAACCAGCTTTGAATAAAAACCTCAGTGGCAATTATAAGAGTAAGGTGCACAGGAGAGGACTTTGTGCCCTCGGTTTAAGTTAATCAGAAACATTTTATGCTTAGTTTCTAGTTTTTGGCTATATTTTAGAGAGTTGAGGTTGCCAGTGAATGACCTTTGAAATTAAACAGTTTGCCTGGACATCTAGTGAGAATAATCATTCTAAACTCTAATTGTTCTATATGGTGCTGAAGAAATATAAACTAACTCTTTCAAATGAATAATCACCTCTTTTATTGTGGTCTACATTAGATTTCTAAAAAGTGTTTGCATATTCATTTATTCACTAAAGCCTCAAAACAGATTTGAGAGGTCGATAGGGGAGAAATGATTGTCTCAACTTGATAGGAAAGGAAACTGAGTCTCCAAGAGATTCATGACAGGTCCAAGGCGACACAGAAAATAATGGTAGACAAGGACAACAGTAATAGAATAGTTGATATCTACGGTGCTTTAAGACTGACAAAGCACTTTATACACATTGATTTCATTAAAGCCTCAGAGCATCCTGAGAAAGGGGAGTGGTGGATGGGTACCAGTACTACAGGTATTACAATTCCCATTTTGGAGATAAAAAAACTGAGAATTAGAAAATTTGAAACCTCACATCACATGAGTCCCAGGCTAGTCAAGAACTCTTTTTTCTCACTGTATAATACTGCCCTTTTTTCTTGAAGGTAGAAGTAAACAACAACAAAACAGCACATCAGAGCACGTATACATTGTACATACATAGCTTTATCTCTCAACATATCTTGGCTTTCATTCATGTAGTGTTTTGCAATTACAAAGGGATACACATGCAAAAAAACATCTATGTACATGTATGTGTCCTCATTTATTTTAAAATAATTCTCAAATGCAGAGTAACAAGTATTGCTAGAGTATGGTCCTTTTTTGTTAAGACATACCTCTAAAAAAAGTAACTCATTACAATCAATGTTATAAGAAGTCGACAGAGTAAATATTATCAAAAGTTAATAAGGCAACATATCTTCATATATAAAAATATATATAAAAATATATTTCATATATGTACATAAGCATATATGCATATTTAGGAACTTGTATACAAATAGACACACAGATACCCATATATACATATCTATCTACACCTGGATCTATATTGGGTGTCCCAATAGTCTTAGTGCAGTTTTAAAGCTTAAAACTCTCTCTCTTTCTCTCTCTCTCTGGGTCTGGGGAACTATATCACTGTGGACACTTCCACTACCAATGGAGATTAGTCTTAAAAAGTTGCCTATGGCACAGAAAGTTTCAGGTGACTGAATAAATCTTTTTTTAATGTATAAATTTTTAAAATTTTAAAATCTATTTTATAATATATAAAGACTGGACCCATTATTTCACTATTGTAGGGAGCCCCTGATAAGATACCATGCTCTGAAAGATACCTGCTCTGAAACACAACTTGGGAGAGCTGCCTAAGGCATCTGAAGGTTAGGTGATTTGCTCTTGGTCACACATTCAGTTTGGGAGATAAGTAGGACTTGGAGCCAGGTCTTCCTTACTCTGAATCCTGTCCTCTTTTTATGATCATACGTTGCTTCTCAAGGTAAAAACCACATCTATATATGTATATGTATAGAAAAAAATGCTAATTTTTCCTTCCCTTTCCTTTTTCCCCAAAATAATAAACCAATCAATATTTTTTTTTTAAATCACAAGAAATAATCATTGGCACCAAACAAAACACACAAAAATTACTCACCTGCTTACTAACTGGTTGATTCTGAGATAAAGAGCTTGTTGTGAGAACAGGAGAATTGGTGGGGCTGCAAAGTTCAGGAAATGGATTTGGTATGGCGGGCAGAGACGACGTTCTAAGTTGCTGGTCTTCTTCTTGAAGGCGTCTGGAGCCAAAACAAAACGGTACGTTAACAACTGAACGTTCTAGTCCTGAGAAGTAAGTCTTGGCCCTCTGGGAATATTGAGATAGCACTTATCATTCTACCCCATCCCATTCTCCTACTGTTTCAAACCTTCAGATCTCTCCTCAAGCTTCCCATAACATTTCTTCCCTTTCCTTCTCAGTTGAGAAATTTGCCTCATACTTTTACTGAGGTAACCCTAACTTAAATAACAGACTTTTCATAAAAATTTCAGATATCACTGCTATACCTTTATGAACAGAATCTTGGGAAATGATTGTTAACTGCTCAGGGAAGGTATATCTCTGTGAAATATTCAGATAACTTCTTTACTGAGAAGATTTAGTTCGTTAATAAACATAGAAAGAATCTAAGAAGAGACTGTACAGTTAAATGTCATAGAGAAAGTCTGTGAGACACTACAATTAATGATCATAACAGAATAAATTTGTGAGGGACTTAACTGTCATTTTTGAGAGTATTTTGATGGACATTTTGAGAGAACTCAGTTATACTCATTCTGTGGGAAAGACATACTGATGAGAATTAGGGCTGATATTTAAGAATACCTCCGCTGCATCAATTGAAGCAATACATTTTTTAATCCGTAAAGCGAAAGAAAAGAAATAAGATAAAATTATGATTTCAAAATAAAATTATAATAATTTTTAAATTAATTAATTCATCTGATCCTTCTAATATTAAAGACTCAAGCTACCATCCTGAGAAAACTCAACACTGAGCTGTGGTTCAGGTGTTTTGGAGTAGTCAAAAGTCAGAGCCTCTGACAGAGTTGATTGACTGTAATCTTTCTCACAATTAATACACTGATGAAAGATTTATATTTATTGAGTATTTGTTACTATTTATAAATTATATGGATATTAATGCTGATATTTTGTCTAAAACAACGGTTTTAACCTACAATCTATGAACTAGTATATTTTTTCATTACAAAAAACATCATAGAAACTTTTGGGGTTTGGGGGTAGGGAGTAGGGGAAGACTGGTTCTCCTCATCTTGCCCAGGCTAGAAATACAGCAGCCATCCACAGGTCCAATCCTACTGCTGACAGACATGGAATCTTTGACTCACTTGGTTTTTCTGATATGGGCCATTTTGCCCCTCTTGGGAAGCCTAGTGGCCCCTGCTTCCAGGGTCTCATCATATCAATATCAGACTGAGTGGGGACACTTGACTTTGGCCTTAATGAAGCTCTGAGCTCCCAAGCTCAAATGATCCACCAGCTTCATTCTCTCTTAGTAACAGGGATGACAGGTGTATGTTACCTTGCCTGGCTCAATAATTTTCTCTCAATAAATTGGTTTCCTTTGTAATGCTATTCACTTTATTTTATAAATTTAAAAACATATTCTGAGGGGGGGGTCCATAGACTTCAACAGAATGCCAAAGGTAAGACCAAAAAAGGTTAAGAATCCCAGCAGACTAAGAGAGAAAGCATATTCTCTATCTTGCTTTGTTTTCTCTTATTTGTCAAATTAAACCACTTAGTGTTCCTCAGTTTCTTTGTATACTCTTCCAAGTCTGTACATTTAGGTGTATACAACTTTCCCCAGGACTGGAATATATTGCCCCTACTTCCCTTGGCTTTCAAGAATTCGAATGTAATTAGACCTCTCCCATATCTGTCCATTTTTGGAGACTGTTGTCTTCCGTGTCTACAATGAACTTCTTTCTCTGCCTATTGGAATCTTCCATCCTTTGACCAGCCAATCCTCTATGAAGTTTTCCCCCAATCAGCCTCATGTGACGGCAATCACTCTCTCAAGCTCTCATAGTAGAATTAGTGAATCTCTTTTTTATCCCGAATACATTCTTCTACCTTGTATCAGGCTGCCTGTATCTCTGCCCTACCTCTTCTCTCTTACAGAATAAGCTCCTTGAGGACAGGCATTTGTTTTTCATCAGTGTATCCCCAATGTCTAGCATAGTACATGACATACCTTAGGCATCTGATATCTACTTTATGAATTATCACTGAAATGTGATTTTTTTCCCTCAAAAATCATACAGTGGATTACAAAACCAAATATAAAATCTACAGTCTGGGAAACCACTCCTTACAACTTTCTTAAGGAATCTTAAAGTCACTTCTAAATCCTCAATATCCTCTATCCTTTCTGAGGCAATGGACTCTGTTGCCCACACCCTGTTTTGGTCCTTTGGCTTCCTGAACACTGTTCTGCATTATCTACTAAATCTTTCCTATGACATCTCCCTCTACATACCGAGGGTTCAGTTAGCATCTGTTCAGAACTGGAGGGTTGGGAAGGGGGTTTTACACGTTGGATGATTCATGTATGAGAATAGCAGTAGCGCAGTAAACACTGTTGACTGGTTGAATCAACACTGAAATCTTCCTGCAAGAGTCAAGGTAAGGAGGTTCATCTTGTACCCTCTTTGAAGTGGCTGAGTTATGAAAGAGGCAAAAAGATGTTGACAGTATCTGTGTGACAATTAAGAAGTCACAAAGAGTGTTCCAAGGAGTGTCTGGCAATGATATTTATTCAGTAAAAGGAATTTTCTTTTAAATTTATGACTTTAGATCATCTTAAGATTGAGGAGGTATCCCGGGAAGAGGAAGCACTTAAAGAGTCAGAAAAGACCTATGTGTAAATCGTGCCACAGCCATCTATTAGCTGTGTAAGTCATTTCACTGCTCTATACCTATTATCTCCTTTATAAAATGAGGAAGATGAGCTTAGTGGTTCCTGAGGTCCCTTCCAGTCTATATCTATGATAGTATGATCCTCAAAAGTTGGGAAGAGTCATTAGCAGACATCTAACTCAGCCTAAGGGCAGCTAGGTGGTGCCGTAGGGCTAGACTGGAGTAAGGAAGACTTGAGTTCAAATGCAGCCCCAGTCACTTACTAGCTGTGTGACCCTGGATAAGTCACTTCACCTTGCTTGCCTCAGTTTTCTCATTTGTAAAATGAGCTGAAAAAGGAAGCGGCAAACCACTCCAGCATCTTTGCTAAGAAAACGCCAAATGGGGTCATGAAGAATCAGACATGACTGAAAATGATTCAGCAACAACAAATTGAACCTCTCCTGGTAAGCTAGACAGTTTTCTATTGCACAGCATCCTTGACAGACCACCATCTAGACTCCTTGATTATTTCTAAGTATAGGGATCTTACTACTTCACAAATGAAGTCCACACCACTACAGACAACTCTAGTAAGAAAATCCTTCCTTCCCCAATTGATAAATGGTCAAAGGATATGAATAGGGAATTTTCAGAGGAAGAAATTAAAGATATCTATAATCATATGAAAAAATGCTCTAAATCACTTTTGATTAGAGAGATGCAAATCAAAACAACTGAGGTACCACATCACACCTATAAGATTGGCAAACATGACAGAACAGGAAAATGATCAATGTTGGAGAGGATGTGGGAGAGTTGGAATACTAATTCATTGTTGGTGGAGCTGTGAGCTCATCCAATCATTCTGGAGAGCAATTTGGAACTATGCCCAAAGGGCTACAAAAATGTGCATACCCTTTGACCCAGCAATAGTGCTTCTAGGACTGTATCCCCAAGAGATCATAAAAATGGGAAAGGGTCCCATATGTACAAAAATATTTATAGCAGCCCTCTTTGTAGTGGCCAAAAACTGGAAATCAAGCGGATGCCCATCAGTTGGGGAACAGCTGAATAAGTTGTGGTATATGAATGTCATGGAGTACTATTGTGCCATAAGAAATGATGAACAGGAAGACTTCAGAGAGGCCTGGAGGGACTTATATGATCTGATGCTGAGTGAAAGGAGCAGAACCAGGAGAACTTTGTGCACAGCAACGACCACAGTGTGCGAGAGTTTCTTGTGGTAGACTTGGAACTTCGTAATAACGCAAGAACTTAAAAAAAAAAAAATTTCCAATGGTTTCCTAAGGCAAAATGCCTTCCACACTCAGAGAAAGAAATATGGAAGTCATTTGCAGAATGTAGCAGATTGTTTGTGTGTGTGTGTGTGTGTATTATGTTTTGATTTGTTATACGATTTCTTCCATTTATTTTAGTTTGTCTACGCAGCATGACTATAGTGAAAACGTATTCAGTAGGAAAGTATACGTAGATCCTATATAGAATTGTATGGCATCTTGGGGAGGGAGGGGGGTGGAGGGGGTAGGTGCGGGGGTAAAAATCTAAGTTTTTTGGTAGTGATGGTAGAACATCAAAAAAATTAATTAATTAATTTAAAAAATAAAAGAAAAATGCATATTTATAGCATTTGGCACATACATAGCTACATACATATATATGTCTGTATGTGTATACATATCTGTATGTATATGTATGTGTGTGCATGTGTTTAACTAATCAACACATCAACAAAATCTGTTAAAGGCAATGCTACACATCTGTGGACACCCACTTCTGTAAAGGAGCAAGAACAGATGTCTCTCACATCGCTTCATTAGGATCAGACACCTGTGCTTTTCATGAATCTTTTCATCCTTCTCATGCATCATTAGGCTCACTTTTTTTTTCAAATTCTAATTGATATCTTTTACTGTCTAAATTTTTCCCAGAATCTCTCTCCCCCTCCCACTAAGTCATCCCATATAAAAAAATATTTTTTAAAGAAAAAAGAGAGAGAGAAAAATCAGCAAAAGTAAACAGTATGTTGATAAAGTCTGAAAACATATGTAGTATCTCACACCTGTGGACCTCTCACCTTTGCAAGAGTGAAGGTGTCATCTCATGTCTTTTCTTTAGGGTCATGCTTGTTCTGTATGATTTCACAACAATCTATTTAGAGTATTTTGTGATTCTGTTCTGCTCGTTTACAATGTGGTAGTCACTGTGCATAATATGTTCTTGGCTCGGCTTGCTTTTGCTCTGCATAGTTAGTTCATATATCTCTCTATACTTCACTGCTCATTTCCATCATGTTCATTGTTAACAACACAGTAGTATCTAATTATACTCATGCGCTACAATTTGTTTGGCCATTTCCCAATGGTTGGGCATCAACTTCGTTCCCAGTTCTTTGCTACCTGTGAAAAAGTGCTGCTAGAAGTATTATTTTGGTGTATATGAAAACTGTATTTTAATCAGTGACCTTATCAGTGTATATACCTAGTAGTGTACTCTCAGGCACAAAGTACTGACATTTTAGTCACTTTCTTTGCACAGCTCCAAATTACTTTCTAAAATGGTTGTTCCAATTCATGACTACTCTGTGCGACCTTTTAACACTATACCATCTTCTCAAACAAGTAAACTCATCTCTTCCTTTTCTTCATGCTACAAATAGTGTTTTAAAAGTCCCTCTTATTATCTTTAGCATCTGTTGTACTTCCTATCAAATGATTATACAAACTAGGTGAACTCAAATGTGTGTCCTTCTCTTTTCAGAGATGCATTACATGACCTAAATATACTTTAATTTTGTCATCTTAGATTATTGTTTTTTTAAAACTATTTTGTTCTTCTAGTTTTAAAGAAGTTAGCCATGGCAACCAGAAACTTTTGTTGTGGAAAGAGATATGCTAATTTAAAAGTCCAATAGATCCCATTGAGTGAATGAACTCAGTGTTGTGTAATTATGAAGGCCATTCTTATAATGGCTTGATTATATGCCATTAAAGTTATTTTTAATTTTAACAAGCCCCATGCTTCCCATAACAGCTGTCACCTTGATACAGAATCCAATTCAAGGGCCTAACTCTTGTTTAAGTAATAGATGACTGAATTATAAACCATACCCTTTTCTTCATACTCTGGCTAGGAGACCTCAAATTTAAACCCGTAAGACAAACATGACTTGGGGTTTTAGGGTAGAGTTCAAGACTCTAGGATAATTTTTTGGATTCAAGAGAATGCCACTTTGAAAAAGAGAGGGAGAAAACTTTAGAATCCCACTGCCTTGGCTTTAAAATTACTGGAGATTCTTACCCTACACAAGCCTCACTGGTACATACTGCAATGGTGTTATATATCAGTTATTCATAAAGAGGACAATATTGCAAATGATTATGACTTGCTACCATGAAAAGGCACTGATGAGCTAATACATTATCTGAGGTTGCCATTGCCTATGATACAGTAATTATCACTTTCAAATAAGGCATAAAATAAGGAGTTATTTGCTCAGCAAAGATGTCTGTCATTGTCACATAGAGGGCATTCTGCTCATTGTTTAAATGGAAGACATTTTAGATAAGACGGGTACACTACATAAGGAACATCAAGTTGCTGAAGATCCAAAATTGTGGGTGGTCCAGTGAGCAATGGAGAAATGCATGGTATGTATAAGCAGGATCTTGCATATTACTAATGATGACTTGCATGAAAGAAGCAGTATAGAAGATATGTAGGCAAAGTATGATCAGAAAATATGGGCCAGTTGAGAAGCAAGAGTGATGACTTAAGTGATAAAAAGAATGCGTTTGCTTTAAAATGGTCAGTTGTTTGGTTTTCCATCTAACAAAATTCTCTGTGATGTCCCCAAAAGATTCACATAAGAAAAAAATGCTCAACAACTCACATATAACATGGTGCTAGTATAAACTCACTATTCAAAAAGACTTTTGCGTAACTTGTCTGAAAACAAATGATCGTTTCTATTTAGAAAGCTTAAATAAGTTGATTAAAAACTACTTTATAGCTTTTACACTGTTGATGAGTAACTGATAAGGTAATAATTTAAAATGTGGTTGCAAAACCAGAAGATAAAATTAACTTATTTAGAGAATGGTGAACAATTAACTTTATTTCAGGGACATTAACAGTGGTCAATAAAACTGCCACAAGTAATAATAAATATGCCTTTGTGTTTCTAAATAGCAGGAAATATGACAAGTGGATACAATAGCCTTTAAGTCTAGAAATCAAGGACAGATTTGGAAGTATGAACATTATATAGAATCAAATCTATATAACAAACTATTACTAGCCTTGTAAGAACTCATAAATAACAAAAATCCCATGTCACCTTGACATCATGAAGACCCCACTGAAGTAGCAATTAATGATCTTATCAATTCTAAACTAGAAACTAGTTGCTACTACTACAGAACTCTTCTATTTCGTAGCTGAGGAAAAGTTAGGCACAAAAATTATTTTAAAACTTAGTCATATAATGCAAGGTAAATCAGAAATATATTAAATGGAGGGAGGGAACAGGTATTTTATTAAGTGCTTACTATGGTTTAGGTACTGGGTTAATTCTTTTACAAATATTATCTGATTTGATTCTCCACAACAAGCCTGTGAGGTAGATTACTCCCATTTTATAGATGATGAAACTGAGATAAACAGAAGTGAAGTGACTTGTCTAGGGTCAAACAGCTACTACATGTCTAAGCATGGATTTGGACTCAGGTATTCCCCTCTACAGGTCAAGTGCTCTGTCCACTGTTGAAGGGGGAAATGGTCAAAGAAACAACTTGTGCAGTATTTGGAAAATTATTTAGGTCAAAAGATGACAACAAAGCTTTTTTAACTCAAGAAAACACCTCAAAACCTCTTTTGTGTCATGGCCCTCTTTGGCAATCTAACGAAGTTTATGATAAAATAAAATCATAATACCACAAAGGAAACTCACCATATTGAATATCAAAATATCAAATATTTTGAGTTCACAGATCCCAGGTTAAAAACCTCTGTTCCAGATGGTACATTAAACTAACTATACTTCATATGACTACAAATTTCATTGTGTTATACAATCATTAAGCAAGCATTATGATCTTTTAATGTTTAGGTTGGTCAAAATGTTAAACTTAGTTCTTAGAAAACATCGCTTATTTGTATGTCTGTTGTGGGCTAATTTTTCTTAATTTAAAAGAGATTGACATGATCTTAATAAAATTTACAGAAGGAAACTTCACCGTACTCCTCAACTACATGGAAGTTCTTCTGACTACAGAAATATATAAACTGATTATCTGGATATAAACAAACCACAGGTTCTTAACCTAATCTCATTGATTTTTTCAAAAATATCTCGAAAAACTTTCTATATTTAAAAACCTTAATGTAAGAAGGAGGTCTCATAGGTTTCACCAGACTGCCAAAGGAGGTCATATTACTAAATGAAGTAGAAAAATTCAGATTTGAAACATACAGCAAAGAAGAAACATGTAGAAAACTGTCACAAAGAATGGGGATATAAGCCCTTGAGGGCAGTAACCATACTTTTGTGTTTTGTTTTTACTACAATGCCTGGAACACTATAATGGCTTGATAAATGCTTGTTAACTGACTGAGGGATTCAATATGTTCTTCTAAGCCTCAGGGAGAAGAAATAAGGGCTCTGAGGAGGATACTAGAAAAAAAATCTTTCTAAAAATTAGAACCATTTAACAGTGGAATTGTATTCTTGGGGAGCCAGAGCTGTTTCCTCATTCTTAGTGGATGACCACTTGTTGAATAGATATGGAGATGATTCTTCATGGCCTCTGAGATCCTATCCAGCTCTGAAATTTTTTGACTCTTAGAAATGTCATTTTGAAATGACTTCAAGTTTAACCACTCTACTTATTCACATTTATCACTAACATCTCTAGAGCAGGGATGTCAAAACCCAAATAGAAAGAGGCCATTAAACTATACATAAGGATCCCTGGAAGCCAGATACTGAAAAAATTTTTATTTATATTAAATTGTTATATTATATAAAATTTATATTAAATTATTTATTTATATTAGATTTATTTATATTAAATTATTTATTTATATTAAATATTTTTATTTATTTTTATTTATGTTAAATATTTACCAGAAGCATCGTTATCTGGTTTGGCTGAACTTGGGAGCATAGCTAGCAGCCCTTGCACTAGCCAGTCGAGTGTTTGACACCTCCATGCTGAAAGCATTGTAAGGTTTGCAAAGTGCTCAACATACAACTTTGTGCACTTAAGTCATTGGGGCAAGCTACCACCATCTTGGGGAAGTAATATTTTTTATTAAAACTGAGACACTCTCTCAGAAGTAGGGCAGGTAAAAAAAACATTAAAGTGTATAGGACACATCCAAAGTTCTAAAAAGAAATACAATCTGATATTCTACAATATTCTTTCTATGAAAAAATATTCCCTAAGGGAAAGTTCAGAGAAAAGGCAAGTCACTTCATTAAACATAAAACTGAGTTATGACATATACTATGTAGAATATATAAGCTGAGAGACTGAAGAATTCTCTTTTCTTTCTTTCTACTATATTTGGGTTTTTTTTGTAACTTTATTGATATGTTTTGTTTTTATATTACATAAATTTATAGATTACTCCCACTTCATGAGAAGCCTATTCATGAGCAAAACTATTAAATAAAACTAATGATACAACAGATTCATCTGAAAGAGCATATAACATTTCATCCCCTACTTCTCTTTAAAAAAAATTAATAGAAATATTTTCTCCCACTATCCAACTAGAAAAACTATTCTTGTAACAAATATTCATAATCAAGCAAAGCAACTATTCCCCCAATGGCTGTATACACAATCCTCATTCTATACCCCAAATCCATCACCTCTCTGTAATGGATATCATGTTTCATCATCAGTACTGAGGAATCATGAATTTTAGCTTCTAGAAATAGGGCCTACCTAGTGGCTTTTGAAGCAAATAGTGGGTAGATACAACTGTCAACACCTAAAGAAGAGTGACTTGGGAGCCATAACTGAAGTAACCGATACCTAATAGACTGAGCCAGAGGATCAGGAAGCATGAATAAGTAGGTTGTGGTCACAGAGGGCACAAAAGCAGTCTGCTTTTGCTTCCTGGGTCAAAGCCAGAAAGCTATAATGAGAAAAGTTCAATATATTAACTTGTGTGGTAGCCACAGGCCCATTTTTTTGGTCTAGCCAAACCAAAATAAAAAGTATGAAAATTATGTAATTAAACTTTCCAAGAAAAGGCATTTACCTATACATACTACAGTGTTAAAAATTACAGATTCATGGATTTAGAGTTGGAAGGGACCTTCAAGGACAAGAATACACATAAGTATTCTACTTAGTGTCCAAAAGGAAGACACCTATGCCACAGATGGGAAGGTCTTCCAGATGCTTCTGTTTGTAGAAGGCATTATGATGACTTTACCTAGCTCCAGAGGGCAAGAGCACCTCCTCAATGATATCCACAGAAAATGAAACCAAGGGACAGAGAGGCATATCTAAAACATATAGTTAATAAGTTTCTGAGGCAATTTTTAAATTCAGATTCAGTTCTCATCAACTATGAGAAGCAGCTGGCAATTTTAAAACCTTTATCAAAACAAACCAACAAATTTAACCACGTGGGTTTTGCCTATGCATGATAAAAAACACAGTTTCCCATTTACAATATATTTGCATAGTCAAAGAAAAGTAACTAATGGAAAATAGCAAGTTTCTATCATTGGCAAGTCATCCTGCCCAATATTTCTACACAAAGCAAAGCGGATAAAATGAAAAAAAGTAGCTTTCGATTAATTCAACAGGCAAACTACAGAAGGTTACTCACAATCCTCTCATTTAGCAAACACAATAGCTCTCCAAGAAGCTTTCTTGTCCTACCTGACTGCTAGAATGTGCACGGGTTGAGAGCGCTGAACTTTCTGTTTTGGGGATGCTTGCTGCTGGAGGGCACTTGTTCCTGAGGTTGGCAACTGGCTACGGTTATGTTGACCATTTTGAAGGAGGGGGGCAGTTTCTGACTGCATGCTACATGTAGAATACAAACTTTCAAATGAAGAGTTCATGTCATTTACCAAAGCTTCCAAGTCCACGTCGTCATCTGAAAACAAACAAGAAACAAGTTTAAGATGACAAAAGACAGTGTAATGGCACATCTTAACCAAGATCAAATCTGACCTTGGACAGTTCTTAGACTTTAGGGAAATAAACCTGAGTTTCCTCATCTGCCAAAGAGATAAAATAATACCTACCTCTTAGGGTCATTGTGACCCTAATGAGACATTATTTGTGAAGTGTATGCTATAAACCTTAAAGCTCTATATTACTACTGTTATAGTTACTGCTATTATTATATGCCACAGGGCAGGGTGCACATCTTATTTATCTCTGTCTTTCACTGCAGAAATGTAATAATGGACTCTCAATTATGTTAGCAGTGTGTTTAATAAATATTCCTTGAACAATTATTGAAAGAAATGAGCAACATTGTCATTGTGTCCTATCTTCCCTACAAAAGTTGCCTTGTTATACTTATTTTAGACACACTTATAAATTATGTAGTGTGCCATAGGTGACAGAGACTCTGCCTTGAAGTCAGGAAGATCTGGATTCAAGTGCTGCCTCTGACATACTGGCTCTGTGAACTACTACAAGCCAACCTCTCAGTGCTCTAGGCTGGAAGTCACATGCATGATAAAAAAGCACAGCTTCCCATTTACAATATATTTGCACAGTCAAAGAAAAGTAACTAATGGGAAATAGCACTCCTGAGTACCCTGTACCAGATTAAAATGCAATTGGGAAATATTTGACAAAATAAATAAAATATAATAAAGATAATATTAGATTTTAAAGACTAAGTCAATACACAGCCCACAAGGATTCTTACTTATGATTTGATGCCCTCATTTCTCTCAAAGTTCAACAAGGTTGTTCTAGACATCTCTCTAAAAGAAGAAAATGCAGAAAAGAGACTGACATGCACTGGTGGGGAGTTCCCTGTGCCACTGAAATCACAGGTACAATTCTCATCTTTATCTTTATGGAATTATAGATCTGTGTTGTTTCCCCTCTATAAAATGTAAACTCCCCAAGAGGGGAAGCCTCATTTTTTATTTTACATCTCTAGTGCCTGAGGCTGAAGCATGTGAGGAGTTTAATAAATACTTGTTAACTGACCGAAGGGGCTATTATAAGAAAATTAGTTTAGAAGCCTCAACATTTTTTACTGTTAGGTAAAATGATTTTTAAAAAAGCTTGGAAGCCTCTGATTTCTAGGATTATTACCAACATAAAGACTACAAAAGGAAATATATGCCTGGAAAGGGAAGTAGCTGGTCGTAGTGAAAATAAGCATTAACAGGGATTTTGAGTGTTTCCTGGCACTGATCAAGTACATTTCCTTTGCAGAATCTGGAGGACAGGAGAATCTTCATGGAGAAGACACAGGCAAAAACTGTGATACACATCGATGAAGGAAATACTTTCATTCTCTCAATGGTTTTCATCCTGAGGTCCATGAATTTGTACGGGAAAAATTACATCTTGATTACACAAACACACACACACACACACACACACACACACACACACACACACAAGGTTCAATATAATATATAACTACAATGCCAAAAGTAAGGCAATTGTTTAAACTCTTTTTGAAATTTATTTGGAAATTGGCTTTGGAATTATGATGCATTCTTTAGCAACACTGGTTAGAGTAGTTTCTTCATCTTTGTGAGGACCTTTCTAATTTTAAGAAGTAGTTCAAAGTAATAGAGACCAGGTCTGGTGAATATGGTAGGGGTTGGAAGTAGGGATTGATTTAGCTCACAAAGAAAAATGTGGAGAGGCTATATATGGGACATGAATGTAATGGAACATTATTGTGCTGTAAAAAATGACAGATGTAAGAAGAAACATGGGAAGACATAAATTGATGGGTTGAAGTAAACTAAGAAAGCATGAAGCTGAATGCCGTATGATGATAGTGACCTAGCTTCGGCTTCTGAGAAGAGTTGAAAAAATGCATTTCTCTCCTTTTAATGCTGAGGAAGCAGCCTATGGGTATCGAAGACTGAATAAATATATTGTCTGATGGGGTGAGGGGATACAGTCTCCTTGGATTTCTTTTTTTTCTTCTTAAATCTTTAGGGGTAGTCTTGCCAAGGGGAAAGGCCATAGCAGCATATTCAGAAATGGATGTGATACACAAACAAAATACATAAACAGAAAAAAAATCTAAGATATGGCTATAATGTAATAAGTAATTTTCCAGGCTGGCACAAACTGACTCTGAGAGCAAGTCTCAATCAAGAAACTTTTAGCAAGGATGGTGCCATTAAGGTAAGTGATTATCTCCATAGCTGATTACTCTGTAGGGCAACATTTATTGGGGTAGGCAAGTGGAATCATAGTATGCATTCTGAATTTTTCAAGAATTCCCAAACGTATCCTTTACTGGGCTGCTTTCCTTTCTTTTCTTCCCTGTACTGATCAAATTCCCACCCATGTTTCAAGGGTTCTTACCTCCTCCATTAAACCTTTCCCATCCCTGATCCTAGTAGACTTCCTCCAACCAGGAATAAGTCAGGCCCACCATCTCTGAAACTACAAAATCTTTAGAGTTAGAAGGGATATCAGAGTCTTTATCATCTATATAGTCCCTCACATCCAACAAAAAGTAACTCTAATTTCCTAAAAAAGTAATTCCATCCAGCCATATTCTACTTTGTATTATATTTTTATTTCTCTAGATGGTAAGCTATAGGTCTCTCCCCTCCTCATAGTGCCTAACATGGTATCTAATCTAATAGTAGGTATTCAACATATATTTCTTGATGAATTTCATGTCTGTCAAAACCAGTCTCATTAATTTGTAAGTATAATGAATACTGGCTCTAGAAAGTACTCTGATTTGAGGCAGCAGAATGGCTTATCTCAGGGGTGGGGAACCTGTGGCTTTGAGGCCACATGTGGCCCTCTAGGTCTTCAAGTGCAGCCCCTTTAGGGCCTACGCCTTTGAAAGATAATATTAACATTAGTTTGCAAGTTCTACGTACAAACTCAGAGATGCCCAGAAGGCTGCTCAGTGGCAAGTAAAAACTCATCCCAAATTACGAATTTGTCATGGGTAATCCACAAAGTGAGATGGGAGTATATGGTTGGGTAGATAAAAAGCCATCCTTGATGTTAGGAAGCCCTTGGGCCCAGCATTTTGTCTACTCTGCCACTGAGCTGTTTTTTCTCTTTATTTGCTGTAATGACTAAGGTCACTTTAGGTACTCTACAATTTTTTACAAGAGAGGTAGTAGACTGGTTAAGACTAGAAGATCTCAGAGGTCCTTACCCAGGTCTAAATCTTAAATCCCACAACTTATAGCTTCTGTGGGCTGACTAGTAACCAGACTCATGTGGGCAGACCAGGTCCAACGAACCATTTAGCCTGACTGACTGATTGACTGGCACCAAAATGATGTAAGGTCTTAAGCACTGACTTAATAATTCATGTATTGAAACAGATTTGTAAAACTACAACTTGGCTTATGACTTGGACTTGAATTCAGATGACTCTCCAGTTTTTAACTTTAGCCCCAGTCTCTTCTCCTGGGTTTCAGAGTCATGTTTCCAACAACCTGCTGGATGTCCTGTCAGCACCTCTAACTCCATGTATTTAAAACCTGCCCCAACTCATCCTCTTTTCTGAGGATTACTCTTAGTACTTACTCCCTGCATCTGTTGGCAGCTCCACAATTCTTGTCAACCCGTGCTTGTAATCTCAGTCATTTTTGACTACACCCTCTTCGACAGCCCTCATAACAAGTCACTCACAAAGTCCTGACCATTCTCTCTCCACAATTATCTCTTGCACCTGTCCTCTCTTTATCCCTGTGTCTCAGTCTCTTCCATCTCAGATCCCAAATAAAAATGGCTGCCAGAATAATCCACATAAACTGCTACTCTGATGGCTATGCCATTGTTTCTTTAATGCCTACCCAATAAGGTTCTTCACATTTGAGCCTTATAATCAAGTCCTCTTCCTTCCCAACCCATCCATCTTGTCATTTTGTTCCCATCAGTCTTCCTAGTCTTATAGCAATTGCTTTGATATCCTTTCTGATCCAGTCTTACACTGGCTCACATGCATTCCCTAAACACACTCCCTGTTATTCCACTCTCATATTTGTGCTTACACGAGTCTCTTCATATTGAACACCCTACTTTATCAATTTTTAGCATCCTCCCTCATGGTTCAAGGCCCCAGTTTAAATGCCACTTCTTACATTAAACCTTCATATGTCCCCCAAGTCAAAATGTGTGGTCTCCTGCTCTAAATTTTCCTTAACACTTTGATAAAGTGATTGGAATGAGGCGGGAGGCTAGGATTTAGTATATCATAGAAAACTCTTTCACATAAATATCCCACCTTTAGTGAAAAGAAATTAAAGTGAACTGTTCTGGAAGATGCATCATAATAATTTTAACATGATTTTGTAACTTCTCTAACATCAGAAACAAAATCTGTTTCTTCTCAGCAGAAAAGCCACATAGTTTGAATCCATTTTTAGTAACTCAACATTGGGAGTAATAAAATAATAGATTGCTAAAACCAGATTTTTAAAAACTGCTTTCTTAAAATTCAAACAAACTTATCTGTATTAATTTGCCCAAACTGAAATTCAAATTTTATTGCCTGATCATTTAAGTATTGAAACCAGGTTTTATAAAAGTCACAGATGGCATGGTTTGCAAATCATTTCTTTTACATGTAAGAAAGAGAAAATTAAAGGTTTTTGCTATATGATGAAAATTGATGTCAAAGTCCAAAGCCAATATAAGAAGCTCTGTTTGACATTTTAAATTCCTCTACAACTGCCATGGTTCCTTCCTACCTTTACTCCTATTAATAACGCACTCTGTAATCTAGCTACAGCAGCCTAGTGGTTTCTCCTCCAACAGGACACTCCATTTCCTGACCCTGTGGCTTTTCATGGGCTGCAACCCAGGCTCAGAATACTCTCTCACTTTCCCAGTTCATTCACCACCCTACCCCAAGTGCCTTTCCTGAGTTTCCTTTACGCTGCACAAATCCTGTAAGTACATAGTTATTTGCAAACTGTCTCCTCCCAGGAGAAGGTAAGCTCCTTGAGGATAGAGACCATATTTTTGCTTTTTGTTTTTTATCCTTCAGTCCTTAGCACTATGCCTAGGACACAGTAAATGCTTAATGAGTGCTTTTTGATTGATTGACTTTGTAGAAGGTTAATAGGAAAATATGGAAGAGCATCACGGAAGATAAGGTAAGGAAGAGTTATTAATCAACATTTCTGGAGGCATCTATCAAAGCATGTAGCTGGCTAAAAACCTGTCTAAAAATACTTCAATATACAGTTTAAGCTATAATAGCCATAGAATAGCACGAGAGCTAGCGGCACCATGGAAGAAATAAATGAGGACTTGACTGAGTCATAGGAAGACTTTTATAAAATGATGCAAAGCATTTAAAGTAAACTCCGTAACATACACACAAATGACACTCAAATACTACCAAACTCAGATTGATTGAAATGATAGACAAAGAAGAAAGAAACATTACAGGGGTGGGGAATCTGAGACCTCAAGGCCACATGTGGCCCTCAGGTCCTCAAGTGTGGCTGGATTCAGTCAAAGGGCTGCACTTGAGAACCTGCAAAGCCACATATGGCCTCAAAGTCGCAGGTTCCCCACCCAGTAATGTTTGGATTCTGTCAAAGTGCCTCAACTTCAGGACCTCGAGGGTCATACGCAGCTTTGAGTCCACTGACTCCTCATATACTGCCAAATTCAGCTGCACTGCTTTCCCCTCAAAAAATTTTTTTTGTTAAAAAAGACTATTAAAGGGAGGCTATTTTGGGAATCAAGTATAACATTTACATAGGTTATAAATAAAAGGTTATATAGGTTATAAATAAAGGCTTTAAGTATAAAATATAAATAAAGGTTATAAATAGAAAAACAGGTTATAAAATAAAAGTTATTCATGGGGTGGGGGAGGGAGCGGGGTGGAGGGGAGAAATATCTGGTGGATAAACATAATAAACAAACAAAGAAGTAGTCTGGTACTGTAGAAAAAATGCTAGACTTCAGAATCAAGCTATCCAGGATGGCCTCGATCCAAAGATCATGACTCCAGTACTCTCTAAGTATGTGACCATGGGCAAGCTGGCTGACCTCTGGGAGTCACAGTCAGTTACAATTTCTATATCTTTAAAATGATAACAATAAGACTGTCATATCTACATCACCAGGTTAATATAAGCATCAAATGAGATGACATTTTGTAAAGTACTTCAGAAAGCCTGAAGTGCTCTGTAAATCCCAGCTATTACTTACAAGAAGAGTAGTTTGGGGGTGTCTGAAGTGTATTTCACAAAGACAGACATTTCAGAGTAAGAATGGGTCTCAGGGGATGGAAATTCATATTCTTACATCCTACATTCCCTGCCACTGATTATTTGTCACACCAGGCTAGTTAATGGATTTCAACATTTGGGTCAAATACCTTAAATGTGTGTAGGCAAAAAAGGGGCGGGGGCCTCTCGCTTTCCCTTGACATGAGGCCACAAGTTATTTTTTTAAAAAAAACCAACCCTTGGAGCAGTTTTTCTTCCAGGAATTAGTGAAATAATAACCTTCACAGAATGTTAAAGATGGAAGAAGTGGTAGGGAACTGGTCTTGCCCCCTGATTTAACAGAAAAGGAGAACGAGCCCCATCAAGTGATTCTGCCCAGAAAGAGATAGTCAGGGAGCAGTCTTGCTCATGTTTTGACAGATGAGGAAAAATGAAGCCCAGAGAGGACAAGGGATTTTTCTGAGGTTAAAGAGGGAGTTAAGGGGAGAAACTGGACTGGAACCCGGGCTTTCTCCCATTTTGTCCATTGGTCTTTTTGCCACACCACATTGCCTTTCCCAAACCAAGGCTTTCCCTCAAGCACACTAAAAACTGATTGAAGTGTTTATTTGCTTAAATTTCAGTTTGCACTCTCTCAATATGCTACACTTAAAACACAATAAAAACAATTTCATATTTCCAAAAGGACCAATTAAAATTCATTAGTTTTCAGCGATTGAACCAATAAATAAATAAGCACACTGTAATTTTACATCAGCCTTCACCAGTTCAAAAATATTTGTTTTAAGGTATGGCTAAACAGGTCCCAATGGGCTTGGACACTTGACTCACTTGTCTTTGACATAGCACTGCCTGTCTGTCATGGCGGGGTAGGGGGAGATGCAGAATGCAGCTGTGCTGCTTCCCCCCTGAGCTAATTCAAGCATAGGCGCGCCCTCATTTCAGGCCTGAGACAGTTACAAAGGAGGCTTGTTCCCCTCTGTGCCTCTCTGGCAGAAAGACTTCATTCATTTCCCAAAAACAATAAAGTTTTGTGAGTTGTACATGAAAGCTTTCTTA
This sequence comes from Notamacropus eugenii, assembly GCF_028372415.1. Classification (NCBI taxonomy): domain Eukaryota; kingdom Metazoa; phylum Chordata; class Mammalia; order Diprotodontia; family Macropodidae; genus Notamacropus; species Notamacropus eugenii. The sequence continues at coordinate 413,458,725 of NC_092874.1, forward strand.
ACAATCAATTCTCAATTACCAAGACGCGGATTATCCGCACCCTGAATTATCAGTAAGCATTAAAAAAAAATCTCATTCCCTCAGATTGCTTCTGGATCATCTCATCTATAAATACGGGGGTTGGATAAATTAAATAAGTACCCCCAATTAGTTATTTTTATTTTACTTTAATCATTCTCAACATACGTACAACCAACACTGAATTATGTTTTAGAATAGAGAATTTTAAGAAATATTCAGACAACAGAGGTCAGAGAATGTGTGTTCAGAGAAAGCAAACTTGTTTTAATATTAGCCTTTAGTAAAATTTTAAAATAAATTTTATGCCAAAAATTTAGATTTTACTACAAAGTTTAATGTAAATAAATTTTATCTGCTTTTGGAGAAAAAAGATTCTCCATTTTTCTTTCGTGTGGACAGCTGGGATTTTACTGTGTGATCTAACCTCAGTTTGCTAATCTCACTTAATAGTTTTATTGTCATGCTTTTAATCTATGAGCATCTCACACACATTTTCTAGTTTATTACTCTAGAATGTACCATTCAGTGGTGAAGGTGGAAAGGAACAAAGAAATTATCTAATCCAATGAAAACAACAATGAAATGCTGTCAATTTCTGATTAGCTACAATGATCGATCTTGGTCTCAAAGAAAAGAGAAGGAAATACACTGTTTACTTTAGGTAGAGAAGGGAAAGGCAACCGTTATGAAAATGTATATATGCATATGGATATAGACATACACATATAAAATTTGTATGTGCATATATACATATGTGTAAATATATGCATATGTACTCATATGTAAACAAACAGTATTCTCTCTGATGTGCACATATATATGTGTAAGTGTATGTATACATACACTCACATATAAACACACATAGCATTCTCTCTCGCCTTCTCTCTCTGATACAGTTATTTTATTGGATGGGTTTTGTTTAATCAACCAAACAGCATTTATTAAGTACGACTTGCATTGGAGCTTACTACATATTTCTGAATTAGTTTTCATATTTACTAATTCAGAAATATTCAGTAGCCTTGGAGAGAAGAGTTTCAGTCAATTAGAAGCCAAAATTACAAAGGGATGAGAAGTGAGTGGGATATGAGGAAGTGGAAATAAGAAAACAGACAACTTTTTCTAAGAGTTTGGCTATGAATATAGGAAGAGAAAACAAGTGCTTGAAGACATAGGATCAAATGAAGGTTTTTGTTGTAAAACAATGGGGAGATCTAGGCATTTTTATAGGGAGTACAGGAAAGAACCAGTGGATTAGAACCACACCGTGCTATAAATCTTGCAAGAGACAGTCTGCCTAGTATATGGGGTAACTTCAACTAAGCTTTCCCAAGTATAGTGAACAATTTGTTCCAATGATCATGAAGTAGGCTGAAGCAGGCCTGTGGAAGCAGGCCAAGCTTAGAGCTTGGCAAGACAATGAAGACACTGAGGTCATCCACTGCATCCCCGGGGTCCTTGCCAGCTATTCTGACCTTTGTCTTGCTACCGGACTTTGATGACTCTGGAAAAGAAGGTAAGGCTGATGGTTTTGTGCAATTTGAACCTCACTTAAATCCAACTCATGCACAAGTCAAGACACTGCTCACACTGTGATATCACTGGTCTTTGAACACAAAGGACAAACAACTACTTGCATTGGGCATAGAGCTAAACTCAGGAGATACAAAGGAAAAAACCCAGTTTCTGCCCATAAGAGCTTATATTCTAATATAAGCTTATATTCTAATATAAGCTAATGTAAGGTTATATTCTAATATGGACTCTGTATCCATAGTACACAGAGCAGATGCAAAGTAAAATCTTCCTTTGTTACAATGGATGCGTAAAGGAGCAAGAACTAATACTGACAAATAATTCATACACAGAATGGAAGAAGATTAGAATATATGTGTGGCTTCTTGAGGACAGGGGCTACTTCATTTTTGGTTTTGTATCTATTTTCTCCTTTATAAAAATGCAGAAGCTGGGCTCAATGTGTTCTGTGGTACCTTCTAGCTCTAAATGTCTGATCTCCAAGGAGTATCAGAATGCCCAGCCCATCACAGGTGCTTAATAATCTTTGCTGATAGAGAGATGTTAAAAAAAAACAAAACTACCCCCTAGACAAATGTTATAATTGGGACATCACCCATTCTTCATTTTACAGAAATGAGAAAAATGAGAGCCAGGAGTGAAGTGACTGATGGGAATGCAGAGATTCTGCATGTGTCTAAGTCAGTGGTGTTCATCTCACTGAGCCACACGGACAGTCTGGACAAAATGCTGAGGAAACAAAAATGATATTTCAAGGAAGTTACAAAGTCCTGCCTAAGTGCGAAACTTCAGGAGCTCCCTAGGGCATCAATGAGGACTTATAAATATTTATCTAAACAGTCATTAATGGTTACTTGGCTAATGTGAGCTTGGTTAAATTCTAATGAAGATTGATAACTGAATCCTCTGAAAGAGGTCTGAAGATTGATTTTTAAAGAGGTAGGACTTCATAATTTAATGAGGTACCATACTAATGAAGTTTCTGAAATATTCACATCCCAATGAGAAGACTCAATGAAATAGGAAATCACTACTTGCCACATTACAGTTTATGCTTACTTTTAATGACATAGGAAGGAGGTGAGAACAAAAAAAAATGCTAAAATATGCAAATGGACCAGGAATCTCATCCTCTTCGATATTCTTTCCAATGATTTTTGCAGCTCATCTCATGCCCACCTATCTTGTTTTGACTCTTGTCCAAAATAATAAAGCATTAGTTCCCATTTGCTGTAAGGTTTGCAAAGTGAGGGCAGGGTTTTCTTTGCCCTTTTGGGGGGAAGGAGGAGCATCAGCTCTTAGTACAGTGTCTGATACATAACTGGTGCTTACTAAATGCTCATTTGATCCTCAGTCCACAACCCTGTGCGGCACATATTAGGTCAGAATATTCCCATTCTAGAGACTCAGTGAGTTGGCCAGAGCTGACACAGTAGCATTTGAATTCATGTCTTCCTGAATCGAAACCCACTGCTTTTTCCCTGTTTTCTTGAATATACAAACAAATATACGTTTAGACCTGTAATTTCATCAGCATGGATAATTATGTGAATAGAATCTTTCTCATGAGATCTATAGATATCCAGTTATCAGTAATTCATCTGAAACACAGTCAAAATAAGTTGTGTGTATCAACTGAAGTGTATTTAAATGTATGTGTTTCTGAAAAGAATTCTGTAAATATCTTTCTATGTAAAATATTTTTCCTTTAGAGTTCCACTATAATTTACAGAATAAAGAATAAGATTATGTGTATTAAACAAAGAGAACTTATCTATATTACCTTATTAATTAAAGTGAATACTTTCAACAAGCTATGAGGTCTATTTAACAAGGAGAAGTCACTGATTAAAAAAAAAAATTCCCTGAGGTGCCGGATGGGGAAAAGGCCCTGTGGTGTACTTTGGGATAGAATTATCACAAAAATGGACTTTGATTTAATTCATATATAATCCTTGTTACCCTAAAAGGAATTCCATTTGCTAACCTCACAGCACCATCTAGTGTCATTTGTATTTTAAATGAGAGTTGAAAATGGACATCGGAATAGGTTAAGAAATTATACTACGATCTTAAGAAAATTCTTTTTAAACTGGTTTTTAAAAGATTTTTAAAAAAGATTTCCCAAGATCTAATTCAGTGGTATTCATTCTTTAAAGACCCAGTCAATTTTCTAAGTCAAACAACTTATTTTAATTTTAATCTTAAGGATTGTTTTAATCTTATTATGTTACACTGTGACAAACTGCATAGGCAATAGAAATGTGTCCTTAAATGAAAAAAGTCAGCAAAAATACTGACTCAAGAGCTCAAAAGTCTACCTTGAGAAGCAATTGAAAGGTGACCTGCAAGCAGCTAAACTTTGGCACCAACAGACCTTTTTTAAAAGGACCAAGTATTTCTGGATTCTATCTGCCACAGAAATGCTTAATATGCTGTTAGTAAAATCTTTGCTGCAAAATATCTTAAATAAAATGAGATGAGCTACCAATAGTGGGGCTGAAGATTCCTTTAAAAATTTATTCTTATTCATAATATTTCAAAAAGTATCAAGCCAATTAAAAAAGAAATATTCAAATAGGAATAAAAAACAGCCCGAAAAAAATTCATCTGGTCTCAAATTGCTTTGGATAAGTACCAATTAAAAACATTATTCCCTCAAATCACAAAGCATTGGGGTTTGAAGGGATCTAAGCATAGTGCCTGGTACATAGTAGGTGCTTAATAAAAATGTTGATCGATTGATTTATCTCAGTAGTTTCTAATTCAATCTGTGTCTGAAACAGAATTCTCTCTACAATTGTACCTGTCCTAGCAAATGATCATCCAGGCTTTACTTGAAGACCTCCAATGAAGGAAAATCTGCTACTACTACCAAAGTATTCTATAACATTTTTTAATTAATTTTTTTCAATCATAAAGAATTTGGTTTTTTTTTCACCCATTACACATTTTTTAAAAGCCATCAATGTTATATGTGTCTACCTCTGCTCTCTGGTGTCACACATAACAAGTCTCATGCCTCTTTTATATCACAGTGCTTCAAATACTTAAAGACAGTTATGAATTAATGATAATGACTAATATGACTAATATTCATTTGTAGTTAATAGTGTATATATGTGTGTATATATATGATGTATGTGTGTATGTATGTATGTGTATATGTGTATACACACACAGCCCCTGCTTTCCAAAAGCTAAAAATCTTTAAATACATTTTTTAAAGCATGGAAAACATGTCAAAAGACACAGGAGCACATGATATTAAAAATACCAAATTTTTTAAAAAGACTGCATAGCTCTAGGGGTCACCAAACTCTAGCAAAGTAGACGCAGTTTTGTGTAATACCTATGTGTTGAATAAGTAATAGCCAACATCCTGCAGCATCTGTTTGTAATTATAACTCTACAAGAGTATAGAATGAAAGCCTTATCAGTGTACTACTACTGATGATTGAAAGCTAGCTAGCTGATCTCTGAAGGCAGCTAGATGACACACTAGATAGAGTGCTGGGCTGGAGTGAGGAAGGTTTACCTTCCTGAGTTCAAGTCTGGCTTCAGATACTTACTATAGCTGTATGACCCTGGGCAAGTTACTTAACCTTACTGTTTGCCTCAGTTTTCTCATTTGTAAAATGAGCTGCAGAAGGAAATGCCAAACCACAAATGCAAAGAAAATCCCAAATGGGGTCAGAGAGAGTCAGAAACAACTGAAACCTGAACTCTGCTAAGTCAAAACAGAAAGCATCTTCTCATAGTTATTCAAAAGAGGTGCACTGAACCCTGGCCTGGAACTCAGTTCATAACCAAAACCTAGAATTCAGTGTCCCAGAGCCCAAATTCATCCCTTTGCCCAAGTTATGTGGCATTCTGTGTTCTGTCATAAATTCTGACCTTTAGGGATACATTAAAGGCAAATTCACTGAGAGGAAGTTAATATCACTAAAGAAAGCACAACTCCTCCTATTCAGTTGTAGAGTGAATGCCTGTGAAATCTTGACAAGGAAATGTCTCAGTACCAGGTATGGGACCCTCAAGAGAGCTGGATGAAAGGGTTCACCTATAAAGGCACTTAGAATCAACTCTCTTCCCTATGACCTCCAGGATCAAATATAAAATCCTCTATATGCCTTTTAAAGCTTTTCACCACCTGATTCCATCCTACTTTTCCAGTTGGATGTACTACAATTCAGCAACACCAGCCTTCTTGCTATGCTTTGAACACAACACTCTCTTATGACTCCTAACTCTTGACTCTGGCAATGGCTGTCTCCTGTGCCTGGAATGGTCTCCCACCTTTCCTTCTCCCTCTTCCTGGCTTCAAGACTCAGTTCAGATCCCCCTTCTACAGAAGACCTTTCCTGCTTACCCTCTCCATTTGAGATGTATTTATCTCACCCTGTATGTATCATCTATGTACATAGTTGTTTGCATGTGGTTTCTCACATTAGATGGTGAGCTCTTTGAAAGCAGGGACCATGTTTTTACCTTTCTTTGCATCCCCAGCACTTAGCACGTCTGACATACAGTAAGTGCTTAATAAATGTTTTTTGAAGATACATTTTTTAAAAGGATATTTAAAACCTTCACATCAACAGATTCATTCACTTATTTGTGAATTTTAAAATTTGTCATTCACATAGAGTTTATGAAATACTACTTATTCCTAACACTTTTGCAATATTCCCCACAGCTCATGTCATCAGGGGAATATGTTTACAAGCAAATCACTAAGGAATAAAGCACTTGTATAGCACCAGAAGAGTCAAACCAGAGTTTCCAGATATAGAGTTTCCAAAATAAAAATCATGCATTGTGCCCATCACTGCCTTTCTTATTTCCTTATATACAGGCTTTGGGAAGCTAGGTCCCAATGATCATGAATAACAAATCCCCTGAAGTGTTCACATATACTCACTATTCTAAGTTATATGAGATATGGTAATTTTTTCTAGTCCAATGGAAGTATGACAGTGAAAATTCTTAAAATGTGACCACGTCAGGGATTTGCAATAATCCACACCTAACTGTATTTGGGAAGGGAGAAAAATCTATTTTAATTATATTTTGCTTTTCCAGTAGTGATCCATGCTCAAACTATATAGCTCATGAGAAGAATATTACTGTGTAAAAAAAAATGGGCCTTGATCTCAGAAACTTCATATCATTAAAAGTACTATATAATTTCCCATGAGCAGTCCATCACAATCTCGTGTGCAAACTGTCCATTTGCTAGGACTGTCCAAAAGATTACTGATGGAGCAGCTATGTGGACTTGTCTATCCAACTGCTTTTTATGGTCTAGACAAACAGGCATTCCTCATCTACTTGGTTTTTCCTGTGGGGATAATTAGGCCACACTCAATCACTATGGATCTTATTTAGGAAGCTAGGAAATATTTTGGAACTTAACGGAACATAATATTCTTTTGGTGAAACAATATTGTTACAAAGTATGGAATATCACATTCTAAAATTACAGGATCACCTAAAGGATAGTAAAAAGATGTGTGATGGCCATGAGTGGACTACAGAATATTGCCAACAGAAAACTGCAGAAGTAGCATAAAAGATATATTATCAAAAAAATGCATTACTAGACAAGAAGGTAGGATGGTCATGTTGAGGCCAGTGGGTGACTGATAGATACAGTTCAAGTTCACAAAAGATCAAAAGACCTAAAGAAAGTTGTTTAGAGTCTCATGAAGGATTTATGGGAGAATAAGGACACATCACACAGGAGAAAAGGGCACTGTAACTGAATTATTGAGGGTAGAACACAGTGATGACAATGATGATCCCTTACAGGAACAGAGAAGTTGCTTTTCTTCAGAGATAGGTGGGAAACATATAATTAACAAGGGATTGAAAAAAATATCCAAGGGACTGCAATTAAAAATTATTTGATTATTAATAGCTTTGTGGAAAATCCAACCTATCCTGTCTCAGTAGGAATGTCTGTCCAAACATTCATGTAAATGACTGATTATTTACATACTGCGAAGGGTTCAATAAAAGTGCATTACTGACCTGAAGGAATACACACATGCACGTGTATACACAATACATTTCAGTCATGTTCGACTCTCCATAACCCCATGTGGGGTTTTCTTTGCAAAGATAATGGAGTAGTCTGACATTTCATTCTTCAGTTCATTTTACAAATAAGGAAACCAAAGCAAACAAAGTTAAGTGACTTGC